>NC_137695.1:150546186-151146186 GCF_964034855.1 Anser brachyrhynchus | reverse complement strand
GCCCAGGCACCAGAGCCGGGACTGCTGGGCGGTGGCACCCACAGCACGCCAAGCACTAGGCACAGGTCAGAGCCGCAGCGAGAGCGGAACGAGGCTCTGCAAGGCCCCATGGACTTCACCAGCATTTAATTAGGTTTGGTAATTTGCTTCCATGTGCTGAAGGACCTAAAGCTTGGGGAGGAGAGGAAGCCTAAATGCTACCCTACACAGCGATATCACCCTGCGCATGTGGAATGAAACAAGGAAATACATTATTTGGTGACTTTACCAGAGGCACAGATTTGGGGTCACTGGAGGAGTCAGCTGCAGAAAACAGACTTCCTAATTCCCTTTCTTCCCTCTCAGCTATCAGAGAAAGCTGCCTTCAGACGTACGGAAGAAGCACTTCACTATGCAAAAGAAATGCGATTATTTTCCCGCATATTTTCTAAGCCATTTGAGCCGGATTGCAACATGCCAAGTGAGTAATGGGAATTCAGCAGCTCAAGTCAAACACTGAGCATCCTGGCACGTGGGGATGCCTCTGCCCCAAAGCCTGCAGGCCACCAGATCGACACAGAGCCCCCCAGAGAGCACGAAGCACAAGCAACACATGCAACCTTCTGCAGTTTACTGGTGTCATGATGCTTTCACCTCCCCGCAGTTAAACAATGGCCTCTATGAGAGGTACAGCAAGCACTCGACTTTCCTGCTAGCTAAGGCAAAGAACCTTTTTATTCTCAATCTCCGTCTGCCATCTCAGTCTGGCCTACAGGTCTCACCAAATTCAAGAGCTTGTCAACCAATTTTGTTTCCCCGCACACACTCTACCCCCAGCTCCATTTCCTTCCTTTAATCTGATATAAAATTGTGCTTGCAAAGCACTAAGATTAAACTTCTAATGCCTCACACATGCTGATGGGAATGCACGAAAAAATGTACAGTGCAGCATTTTCAGCACTTTCCCTTTAGCACCTCTTCTTTGTATAGTAGAAATAAATAAACCCAGAAGCTAGATTCAAAGAGCTGTTTCCCCTATTCTCTATCCATTTATAAAAGCATTCTTTGCATCAGCACACATGAGCAGATTCTTCCCAAAACTGCCAGTGCAATTGTCAAAATTAGGATTTTCACAGCAAACTGACACCCCCAGAGACCAACAGAATGATCCAGTTCTGGTGTTAAAGAAAATTTAAAAAAAGATCGTCGCCTTCAGAAAAACATCTAAGTCACTGTGATTATAAAAATGTAAATTTTGTAATTATCACTGCAATTACTAAGTTATCTATCTCTATATTGAATAGGAATCATTTTAATTTTGAAATTTAAAGCCATCTCCTTTTTATAGGATAAATCATCCTCTAAATGATGCTATTCTTCAGCAGAAATACTGTTAAATTAAGATGAGAAAAAAATGGATTAAACACTCATACCATCTCCTTTGAAATTACAGGACAAAGCCTGATAAGCAGGTTCACACATAGCTGGTGTTTGCTCCAAGTTATAAATACGCCAAGTAATTGGCTGAGTGTCCAGGGGCGGGCCAGGAGGAGGAATAACGAGTCATAATAATGAGCTGCTAAAGCCACCCCTTTCCTCAGATGCAAGGATCAGGGGAGGCATCAAAACTTTCAAACATTTTCCCCAAACCCCCCACAGCCACACCTGGTAGCTACCGCATGCCCCAAGCATGCAGCACCAGGTTGGGATCCACACGAACCTCAAATATTCAAATATTTGAAAAAACTTTCAAATACAGCCTGCGTCCTAAAGAGGAAAAGTCATCTCCAGAGCACGGTGCCAAACAGTGGAAAGGCCTTACCTTTTAGCTGAGGCTAACAAGGAAACAAAATGATTCACTTCCTAAACATCAGGAAACCCAAGCGGCTGGTAAATGAGAGAAACATCTACATACCTGCTGGACATGACGACTGCCGCACCAGAACAGCTCTGCAAAAGGGAAAAAATATCCTGCCTTGTGCAATAATCGCTCCGTCTTGAGAAACCGTATTCCAGTAAGGGCGGCAAGTAACTGCTCTGCTATAATCCTCAGGACAGAGATGCTTCCTTCCCAAATTCAGTGACCCGGGAGAAAACAAAGGGCAAAAAGACAGTAGGAATTTCCCAATACTTTTGTCCGCAGCTGATGTTCTCCAGAGGGTTTTGTGGGTCCATAAATCCCATGATCCTAAAAATCCTTGGAAGCTACGGAAAGGACCATGCTGCTGGGCTCTTTCAGATGTTATTCCAGAGTGGTGGAAAGCGTGGGGCTGGAACCTTTGGAGAGAGGAAAGGGAACAGTTATTACACAACAGCAGCCGTGGGGCCGCAGAAAGCACAGGCTTTTCCTGTGGTGGACCACCTGCCTTCCTAATTTCAAAGAAAAAATGTCCACTCACAGCTGGTAGCAGCACACTGTTAGGGTTTAGGCCAAGGTGGAGGGAACATCCCAACGTCAGGATCAGCTGGATCCTAACTCTGACATCTCAGCTCTCAAGTAAAATAACCGTATTTGCACCTCCTACCAGCTACAGCACACTGCCTGCCTCCACATCCAAATAAAATACAAACCTCTCGGCAAAGTGTCTCAAAATACCAAGGAATTAGTCCTAAAGATTCTAGTCATTTGATTGTATAAAACCCTTGGAATTCTTTTCTTTTGTTGTTTTCCTTTTAAAATATGATATTATTAATTGTGCTGGGAATAAAGTTGCTGGGATTTTTGTTTGTTATTGTGAGATAGGAAAACTGTCACACAAACACAGCCAAAATTGCCAGGCCCGGAAATAATGCCTAGCCAGCAGTGAAAAGAAACTCAAATAACTCTCTGCCCAACATTGCTTTCTAGTTCATTTGTAATAAAAACAGCAGAGAGCAGCTCAGAGCCAAAAGATTTTTTTTTTTTTGCTTTGTTTCAGCTCTAGCAGCACAGGAAAGGTGATATCATTGTGTAACGCAACCAAGCAAATGAGTAATGAAAGTGCAAGCAAATAGATTAAATAGCACAGGGTTAAAAAAAAAGGTGTGATAATAATTTGTTTTGCTAATTGTGTCAAAAAAGTCCTATCTCTCCTCAAACAGCTGAAACGTCACCAGATATAAAAAATAAGAAATAGTGAAGTGAATAATTAAATGAACAAAAGACATCATTTTTCCCCTCTTTAAAGCGTTGAAGAAACCCATGCTTATTTTAAATAAAATTCCACTCACTTTGATCATATTTTCATCACCTTGAATATGACACCTGCCTTTAATCAATACTTCGTCTTACTAGGGAATACAAAAAAAAATGCCTTCTTTGCAGGAAAGATGCAGTCTTAACACAACCCAAGCTAACTTGAGTTGCAATTGCCACCAGTAGGACTGATAATGCCATAACTCACCAAAATCTGGTGTCTTCCCAACATATTTAGGTTGCAAACTACAAGACTCAACACACGTTGCCCACTTCTCCCAGGAGATGAGCCTAACGGTTCTCACTGCCAAATGAACAAAATCATCACTTTCCCATTTTCTTCCTTTTACTTCTCTACCTCCTACAAAGGCAGATGGGTAGCAGCAGGACCCGAGGCTATGGAGGAGCAATGGGCAGGTGGCCGCGTGCTCTGTGCTTTTACAAAAAAGTCCATCCCGTTCTAGTTAGGCTGTGAGGGTTGGGACAACTGATAAACCAATGACACAGTTGATTAATGCTCATTTTAAGCATCTGTCTTCATGGGATGGCAGATAGCACTAGAGGGAATGGCCTCAAATTGTTCCAGGGAAGGTTCAGGTTGGAAATGAGGAGACATTTCTTCTCAGAAAGAGCAGTCAGGCATTGGGACGGGTTGCCCAGGGAGGTGGTGGAGTCACCGTCCCTGGGGGTGTTCAAGGAAAGGTTGGACGTGGTGCTTAGGGACATGGTTTAGTGGGTGACAGTGGTGGTAGGGGGATGGTTGGACCAGATGACCTTGGAGGTCTTTTCCAACCTTAATGATTCCACGGTGTGCTCACCACCTTCCACTCCAGGCTGTGAGGACAAGACATGGGATGTCCCAGCCTGGGATGCAGATGGAAGTCAAACACTCCTGTGGCCAGAGAAAAACCTGGAAAGGCAACTTTCCAATTCATTCCACTTGCCCTTAAAATCCACCGGGTCATTATGGCTATCAGCACTCTGCCTGCTCTGAAGACCCAACCTCCACCTCCAGCTCTCTGCACTCCAGGCTTTCAGCAGCCTTTTGCTGCTCTCTCAAGTCAGGGAGCCTTGCAGTTTGCTTCCAAGCATTGCCTAACACCAGCAGGTCTCGACCTAAATAACTGACTGAAGGTCATGCAGTCGGCTGGTAGCAAAGCCCTGCAGTACGTCTACATACTGCAAGTCACGGTCCAGCACTTGAGAAACACATTCATCCTTCTCATCCGCTGATGAAGAATAACTCCACTTTTCACAGACAAGGGCACAGTTCAATCACCCACACGGAGGAACATGACGCGCTGAGCGCGCGTTCGGCTCCAAACAAGTAAGGCTTCGGCCGCAAAACAGACAGCAGTGCTCGGAGCCCACGGCTCCTTCTCAAGGACAGCAAGGAGGAGTCACATGAGTTGAAGGAAAACAGCAGCAAGCAAAGCACTACGAAGAGTGCCCAAGGAGAGCCCCTGATGATTAATAGCCCAATGAAAAACAAGTTAGAAAGACTCGTTGCTAATTAAGAAATGCAGGGGAAAAGAGAAAGGAATGAGGAGTTCCACCTGTTAAATATTTACCATTAGGGTCCCAAGTGCAATGGCTCGTTTCGAAAAACAAAGGGTGTTTTTTGTTTTAAGGAAAGGGCTGTTTTCCACTTCAGCATGCTCAGTACAAACCAGCCACGTGAGTTAAGTGCAGTGAGGGACCTGTTAAGCCTCACTATCTGATGTAGTAGTAATTGCAGTGGTAACTTTATTATGGACATAAAAACAAGCAGGGGTGTTTGTCTCCACTTCTCCCATCCACCAGGCAACTCAGCCAACATGCGCCAAGCTCACCCCTCCAAAACACAGCATCAACATCCCCAAATGGTTTTACTACATTCCTGTGCAGAAACACATGTCCACCTCCAGAGTCTCCTCCTCAAAGTCAACATTACCCAGCAGAGAAAAAGGGGAAAAGAAGGAAAAAAAAACTTCTATATTTTTCTAGATATTCTCCATCCCGTTTTAAGCAAATGGTTGCAGGAATTACAATTGCAGGAAATACAATTGCTGGAAGTCAGCAATGCTTGGGATGAGACAGCAAGAGCTGTCACCACAGGACACAGTTCCATCCCCTCTCTCTCCTCCCTTTGCCCCTGCCCTTGCTGAGGTCAGCTCATGCCCTGGCTGGCTCCTTCAAGGAGCAGATACAGTTCACCACTGTGTGCAGCCCAGCCACCAAGGGGGAATGGTTTCTTCCCAATTTAGTAAGCTGAAGAAGGCTCAGCACCAGAGCAGCTAGAAAGAAGAGGGCAGGATCGAGTCCAGGCTGTCCCTTGCAACAGCATCCAGCTGGTGAATCAGTTCAGGTCATCCCTGAAAAGTCTCCTCAGCTGTTACCACCCTGCTCTCAAACTCAAGAGTCCGAAAAGAACTACAGACTGAACCTGGCAGAGCATTCAGTTACAATATCAGGGGTTTCCAGGTCAACAGGGCTTGTGTTTTTCATCAGCGAGGAGGCATGCAGTCTGAACTTGTTTACTTCATGGAGTCATGGAAGGACACCAGTAACAGTGTGCTTGTCTACCCCTCGTATTTATGTCCTTATAACAGGGCAACCAACACAACCCTTAAACCAAAACACTTCAAATATTCTGTTGTGCTTCTCCCTACCACCAACAAAATTGTAAAGGCTACTTTTCCCACCTCACTTAGTAATGTCAAGTTCTTGGAGTAACCTGACTCATTTTGATGGCTTCACAAGCTTGGCCAAGAGCCACCTCCAGGAGATCTCTAGAGAGAGGGCTTTTGCTCCTTGGTCAGAAAATGCGGCCATGGCTGGGCTGTGATTCATGAGGGGAGGGCACTTTGCTGATGCTCCAGTAGCCTGCTCCCAGGGGAAGGCACATGCACACCCAACTAGCAGTGCCAGGCAGGAGGAGATGGCTTCACTCTGCTCATTAGCCCCAAAAGTCATTAATCTTGCCTCTGTGCATCACATTGAAATACCCTCATACGGACTGCAAAAGCCACTGTTTATATTATATAGAATCATATAATCATTAAGGTTGGAAAAGACCTTCAAGATCATCTGATCCAACCATCATCCTACTACCAACACCACCCACTAGTGTCACAGGAAAACAAGGTAAAGGCCACAACCGTTTATCATGTCCCACCCTACCATTTTTCATTCAAATTGACTTTTTAAGTCAATTCCTTTCTGTGAACACCAACCAAAAGAGGCTCGAAGGTGAAAGACAAGCACATCCCGGATCACCCGGCAAGACTGGGATCCCCATCCAACACTCTGCCCAGTGACAAATCATTCGATAAAACAAAACAGTAAAACACTTCCAAGAACTACTGTTTCTTGTAATAGTTCCATGTGGAAGTGCACTTTTTAAAACATACACTTAAATGTTCCATTTCAGGTATTATTACACAAATCCTTCCCTTTCACACCCATTCAGGACTCTTCACCCCCCACTCAGTACGGATCTGCCAACCAACCTGAACCAACACCCAAGAAGAGACCGAGGACACTGGTTTTAGAGCCCAAGTTTCCACACAAAATGCATGTCAGTATTATATGATTTTAAAAAGATTCCAGATGATTATCATGAGCATGGACATTATTTAAAAACACTGCTGAGTAGCACTGTTCTTCTAAGCCTGAAGGGTTTTTAACACAAAAAGCATAATTTTATGTAAATGCCCCATAATCTAACATTCTAAGTATCTAATGTCATCTTGATCATTTTTAGGGTAAGATTTAATAAGCTTCTGCTCCATCTGCACCAGCTGACATAGCTGAATCAAGAGAAAAATGTTAGTGTTCCCTAATGGGGACTGGGAGGAGATATTCCCCTAATAAAAGGAAGACCGTTGCATAGGAAAGACCAAAGGAAGAAATTGTAAGGGAAATATTAATTAGCCTTTTTTGCAATATTCAAGACAAGAATGTTTCCCCAACCTAGTAGATGACAGCAGCAAGAAAAATCATTTTATTCCATGTTATGAAAATCACCTCTAATAAGAAAAATAGCATTCCACATTTCCTCCTCTCTGCAAAAGGTGCTTTGCAATACATTAGAGTGTCATTCTCAAGAGATACTGAACTGCTTGACCCAGAAAAAAATAAAAGACCATTGAAAAATACAAAATCTATCAAAAATGACCATTTCAGGCTGAGTTCTGTCTGAGACGCAATCAGGCTCCCTGGGTAGTAAGAACCTGACTGCTCAGTGATGCACCAAAAGCACAGGGCAGCCAATGAACAAACTAACTCATTAAAAACCTTTTTTTTTCTTTTTCCCCCCCTTTGTTTCAGAACAGCTGTGCAAGAGCCCAGCACAAACCACCCCTCTCCTGCACTTACAGCTGTAGCTGGGTGTGGATGATGAGAGGGGAGCTGCAATCCACTTGCCCTCCCTCTAGCTGCCCACTCCCATTACACAGAAGCAAGGACGTCTCAGTTCCCAAATGCTGCTGGCGTAGGATATATGTGAGGGTAAAATCAGTCTCGTACACCTGATGCACAAGAATACAAAGCAAGGGACAGCAATTTGTTTCTTCTGCTCTCTCAGGACTGTGGATTCTGGCTTTAAAGCTCTTTTATAGAAATGCTGATCCTCAGGCTGAGCTTGCACAGATAAGGTGTGCCTCTTCAAGTGGAAGAGGAAATGGATATTTTTTTTTGCTTGTTTGCTTTAAATAGTCTCTGATCTAAATCAATAATCTCTACCCATCAACTACTAAGTGAAAAGTCGAGATCTGTGCATCTACATGAACAGCAACTGGGAGGAGGAAGGGCCTTCCTCTGCCAGCTTGGTTGAGTGAAGCACAGCAGCTCCAGGGGAACATCTCCCAGCACTCCCCTACATACTACTGGCCATGTTGTAAGAGCAATTGCAGACTTTTCAGCTTTTTCTTCAGCAGAAGAGGGGAAGGACCCAAGGTCCAAGTCCTGCAGGAGGAGCAGAGCACAGCCACACCAGTCCCAGCTACACCTCATCTCCTGTGTTTTATGGGGGCCTCGAGAGCTACAGGAGGGCACGGCACCTGTTGCAGGTTGTGCAGCGCTATGGAATGAAGTCAGTGGAAAAGGACATGTGAGGGTGTTGCACTGCTTGCTGTCAGTACATCGCACAACTCAAGCCATCACACTGTTTTAGAAGTGAGCAAACGCTTGTCTTAACACCTCTCTGAAAACCCACCAAGGAAAGCAGAGCCTGCTGCAGCTGAGCAAGGACAAGGAGTGCAATACTTCGCAGGATGTCAGTCCTTATCCTCATTGTAATGCTTCGTATCTACCTTTTCTTTTGCTCTTCAGACTCATTTTGGTCCTGCGCACACATCTTAGGACAACTACATCTGATGACTGGGTCTGTATCTCAATCCAGCTCAAACTAGTGACTGACATGGGTGGACTTATCGCAGGCTTGCACTAGTCTGAAGTGCGATGAAGTGTCTGTAGGTTCATCCTATTGTGAACATCACAGACTCTTCACAGGGAGGCTGCTGTACACAGTTCAACAAGCAAAACATGCAACAGTGGCAAAAGCACTTCCACGTTAGCACCACTGGGGCTTACGCTTCTGCTTTCTTTGGCCCACTCTTCCTTTTGGGACATTTTTCCAAACTTAGTGGGGCAAAAGCAGTGTTTTCCTCAATGCAAACCACACCTCCAGAAGTCTTTGCCAGTACAGCTCTGTGAGCAACGTCCTTCTGACAGGAAGACCCTGGGCTGGCAGAGGTGCCAGGAGCCACAAATATTGTTGCTGATTTGGCTTACGGAGTGGGACTTCAGCTGTGTCTTACAGGAGGGGTCTCCCATGGCTTTACACTGAGATAAAGAAGTTATGCGATGGGTGTAAAATGACTGAATTTGGTTTTGCCTTGGTAGCCTCACAACAACTGAGCCAGGAGATGCTCGACAGCAGATACAGATCGTTGCTACCTGGCCATCAACATACGGGGATCATACAGCAGTGCTCCTCCTCCCCACTAAAAGGAATTGGAAGGGTTCGTGTTTGTAAAGATTTTACAGTGTTACCAGCACTTTCTTCTATTTCTACCATTAAATGTATCCAGAAAGAGAAGAATGTCCACTTATAACAGTTTAAGCTACCGAAACACATTATCTACCTACACATCTGAAGCAGCAGCCCCATTGGGACAAGGCTGCCTAGGGCAATAGCCCGAGCTAAGTGTCACATCACCCCTTACAGAGAAGAAAGGGGCTGGGAATTCATTATTCTGAAAAGGCCTGGGTGACTCTCCAGCTCTGCGCATGTTACAAGCCAGCGGGAGGCAATCACTAGCCGTGACAAAGACCCAAATCACAGATCGGGCATGATAAAGAGTTCAGCCGCACAGAAAAGCCCTTTTACGTGAACACGGCTGGAGGACAGCCCTCCCAAACAGCTGACTTCCCCACTTGCAAAAGAAACAAAAGGCACTTTCTGTATCTCGCGCAGATGCAATTACTTTGGAGTTTCACTTATGCCCAGCGGAGTGTGCAACAGCTATAATAAAGGCGCAAGGACCGGGCGGTGATCACGGTCCCCATCTGACGGAGAAAATAAGCTAAAGATAACCCTGAGCGGGAGCCTAATTAGCACACAGCCTCAGCCTTTTTGGCTTTTGAATTCCGTAATTCTTTTAACTCCTTACGACAGAATAGACATTTGGTATTTACCCGTCCGCTGGCACTCGCCCAGGTTTCCATCCCTGCCCCTCTGTTCACACCCAGGCGGGCACCACTTCGCCTCCCGCGCTGCCGGCGGGCTCCAACAAGAGCCTCTTTCTTTCCTTGGGTCCCTTACGCAGAGGCACGTGGCAATAAGGAAACCATCATCTCTCCTGCCAGCCCGTGTCTAGCCCCAAAGGCCTGAAAGAGCTCTCACAGGTACGAGAGGGAGTTGCTGCTCCATCTCCAGGGCTGCTGGGCTGCATCTCGCGCAGCCTGGTGCGGGGGTCCCCCACCGGGCACTGCTGCGGGTACAAAAATTATCCTTCCGATCACTCTGTTTTGGTTCTTTACATTAGACCTATTCTTAAAGCCTTCAGGATTTGCTTTGTTAACATAAAGGCTCAAACCATGCTTTATAGTTGAACAAACGCTGAAATTCTCATTTGACTATATCTCTTCAGGAGCAAAGGAGTTGTGCTAAACTTATAAAAGTGGCTAACAGTGAGATTAATTAGATCCCACCTAAAAAAAAAAAAAAAAAAAAAAAAAACAGCAGACACCAACTCCTTATTTTCACCAAATGTAAAACCAACCAACACAAGGCATTTCCTTCACAGTTAACGTTGGCTTTCATCAACCCCCCATGACTGCAACCTCCTGAAATGCCTCCATTAACTTGGGTTTGCAATTCACACCATCAAATCCTCCACTGATGCTGCTTTAAAAGCATACATGCAACCCCAGAAGGTACAGACGTGCCGGCTCCTGCAGCCACAATGGCAGGGCTGAGGGCACTGGTACAGCCCATGGGCACAGGTGGGACCAAGACTGAGCAGAAGACCCCAGTGCTGGCCAAGCCTTATTGCTGCAGAAGCCACACCAGACTGACACGTCTTCAGGTGCAGCAAATTGATTTGTTGGTCCACAAAGGCAAGAAGGGAACATTTCCTACCATGCTGCTCCTTTCCATCACCCTCCAGGCACTACATCTGGCGATTCATGGGCCCTTCTCCGAACTGGTTCAGCTCACCAACCCGCAGGGAAACCAAACACTGCTGTTTGCTGAGAGTGTTTGTAGTGGGTGTGCGAGTAAAGCAAAGAGAAGCAACGGGTTGAGGGCCAAGAAGGAAAAAGACATTATTAAATCACTGTAAATCACCCCTTCTACGGCGGGCGGATTTCAAGTATAGTATTAGGCTCCTTTTAAAGCTTAAATCTCAGCAGCTGCCTCCTCCTCCAAGACCTGGATGGGAGCTGAGCGATAGTTGCTTTCTCTGAGCATTGTCATGCTTGGCTTGAGGTCTGCACTGCAGCCTGGGCACTCACCCGCACCCCCACGGAGCCCAGGAGAAGCCCCACATGCTGCGGGCTGGCACACGGCGCAGCGAAGGCAGCCGAGGTGAAGACTTCAAAACATCTCTGGGAACAGCAGTCCAGAGACGTTTTGGCAGATCAGGCCCCATTTTCCTGTTACTTTTTTTAAACTCCCATTTATTAAGGGCACATGTTCAATATTCCGTAAATAATAACAGAAAGTGTTTTCAGTCAAACCAAAGCCCATGGAATAATTTGACTCATTTCAGCAGCTGGTGGCAAAGCCAAATAAATGCCTACCCGCTGTTACGGGCAGCTCTAATGTGCAGTGCAGTGAAGTCAATGGGCACTAGCTCAGGACCCTCTTGAGGTGAAAGAAAATATTATTACTGGGAAAGATTTCATAACTGTAGGATTAAGCTTCATCCAAACATAGATGTGGAGTTGGTTTAACTAAATCCAGCATGGAAACGTTTTATTTATTGCAGCAGTACAGCTGCATTACGAAGTTCCAGCCCAGTGCTCATCCTTCTGCCAAGGAGAGTCCCTCTTCTGCTTGGAGGAAGAGATACAAAGATTCCTGTCAGGCACTGGTCTCCATCTCTACTTGCCCTTTCCCTTCCTATTTGTGAAAAGAGGTTTTGCTCAACGTCTCATACATGCAAAGCCCCCCTTCTCCTGCTAAAATCACTCCCCGTCAAGGTTTTAATACTCTTGACCAAACCAAGTCCGCTCAGCCTGTTTCCACCACTCTTGCTTTCCTCCTGCTTCGCATCTGTCCTTGGTCAAGTTTACTGTAGCCACGCCAAGGGGAGAAAAAAACAAACACACAAAACCCAAAATTGCCTGCAAGCGTGTCTGACTTCTGTGCAACCCTCTCTGAGTTTGCTGAATTAATACAAAGCCTAACAATGGCAGGGAGATCCAGAGAACTGTCCTTGTCCCCTAAGCTGCCTCCCCTTGCTCCTGCCCCATGCTCCAGCTCACCTGGAGGGATGCATGGCCTGCCTTGGGATTGAGATGCCTGAACATGCTCACCAAACCAACCCCATTTCCTGCAATTCAGATTTTTTTATTTTTTATTTTACTTTTTTTTACATTTTAAGACTGGTGATGTCCTGCACCTCTTCTCACACATTTATCCACCGCTAGTATTTTTATATTGTCGTGTCACGCAGTCCAGGCTTTTAAAACCTTAACGCTCAAGTTTTCTGAAGAGCTTGCATGCTGCTTCTGAAAGGAATTCCACCTGTTGGTGTTCAAGCTAGAATGGCCAGAAAAATAAATAAAACCTGGTAGGATTACTTTGCTACTACATTAGCATCTAAAGGCATCAGAGGAATTCCCAGCCACATACCTTTTGTTCCACGTGAATGCAGCTAGATCCTGTATTCGCCTAGAAGGACTGCCCCGTGAATCTCAGCATATTTTATGAGTCCAAAAGGTCTCTTTTCTTTTACAGATGGCAATGCCCTGCCAGGTGCAAGGTTCGCTCTGAACACGCCTCATGTGAAGCATTGCTGTCCACCTGCACCTTGCCGTGGCCCTGTTACTGGAAGCACTGCCCCTGCAGCCTTGCCAAGAAAGTGATTCAGGTGAGTGCTCCTTGATTTGCTCCCGCCAAAAAGGAATCAGTAGGGTCATAAAAAGCTGTTTAATGGCGATTTGAGCTCACTGGACCAGAGGGAAAACGCCTGAAGTCTATATAACTAGTGTGGCGCTGACCATCCACCGCTTCCACGGCTCCCCTGCCTCAGCCTCAGCCAAAATGTGCATACGGGCTTCTAGCCTCAGGGTGAAGAAAGGCACACCAGCTTGTCTGCCCAAACACCTACGTGTCAAATCCCAACTGTGTCCTACCTACTGTGCAAGGACATTAACATCAAAAGCAGGTCCGTCTGTCACCCCTGCTGAACGGCTGGCCAAGGGGTGGCTGTTAAAAGCTGCTGCCTTGGACCTCGGCTGCTCTCCCTCCTCCCCAGGACCTGTGTAAGAAGGTAAACCTGATGCTTAAGAAAGGCTGAATTCTTGTTGCTCGCCCTTGCCAGGACTGAGAGTCCTTTTTTAGGTTTCTCCACTAATTTCAGTGGAATCAGCACTTCTCTCTCATGGTCACAACCTGCTCTAGGGGTATGGCAGGCAAACAGATCTGTTTTCATGTAGATGGCCATCCTTTATCCCAGGAATGGAGAGAGATTACTGCAGGCAGATATAATCTTAAGTGAAGCTACAGCAGCTCCAATCCCTAGGTGCAATCCAGCCTGGACTGTTTGAAATTTCTTCCCTCTAAAAGCCACTTGCTCAAGAAACCTTTTTGCCAACCTCCTTCCTCCTTTGAACGCCCTCCTCTCAGGGACTACGCAGGAGCAAACGTTAGTGGTCTTTCTAGACAGGTTTCCCTGTTTACATAAGATAGCCAACGTAAAACTGATAAAGGGAGATATTTTTCCACACGGTACCTAATCGAACCGTGGGATTTATTTGGTGAGAGGAGGTCCCAAGGTTAAAGAAAGAGAGAAGGAAGGAGGGGAGATTTTCATGCAGATCAGGAGTATCATAATTAAGTGGCATTGTAACAACGGAATTTCATCATTCAGGGTTCACAAGAAGTGAAAAATAAAAACAAAAGTGAATAGAGCAGAGTAAACTTATTCAGCCTCTTCTGAAGGAGATGGCACCTCCTGCCTTCCCCTGACCCAGCCGGTGGGGCTCATTCGGCGGTGAGGATATCAACTCAGACACCTTTGCCACCCAACAAACCTCACACTCCCGCACACTCAGACACCACCTTGTGCTTCTCCAGTCCCCAAAAATCTGTCCTACGACCCCAGGGCAGCCCAAGCCCATGGGGAGGGGGGGAGCAGCCCGGGAGCTGCAGCGTGACGCTGCGAGGTTATAAAAAGCCGAGGACGCAGCCGGGAACACGGCAGTGCTGTGCTCGTATCACCTTTCACCTACATCCGCGGAGCTGCTTTCCCAATCAAACATTACCTCGGAAAAACAAGCCCATCACGGCTGCTTGCCCCGGCAAGTCCCGGGACCTGCCTCACTATGTCCTCGTAGGACCCGGCAAGCTGAACGATGGCAGGGGGGAAAACCCTATAGCCAAAGCCATCCCCCAGAGCAGCGGGGGAAAAATAGGCTGTCCAGGGGGCTCCGGAGAGAGGGAGATCATGGGGAAACAGCATAGCAAGGGCAGCACCAGGGATGCGTGTTGGAAAGCCCCAGTTCCATCTGGGAAAGCGTGAGGGACTTGGGACCTGGGAGCTGGGAGACTGGACTTTGGCAATCCACACATGAAGAACGTATGGGAGACACATCAACCAGAGGGGAAGCTGCCAGGAGCTACCATCAGGAGGATGTTTAGACCCGATGTCGAGTCTGTCAAAGCGCTCTCCCTGCCTCCCTCACTGGTCGAGGCTGTTCGTGCGAACCACAGGATCGCAGAAGGGTTTGGGCTGGAAAGGATCTTAAAGATCATCCAAATCCAATACCCCTGCCAAGGTCAGGGACTGTTTTTTGGTGTGGTGATGTGTATGTAGTGGCAGTTAGTAGTCACTGACCACTTCTCCTCCACTTCTCCCCCAGTGCCCAAGCTCCAGCTCCCACTGCAGCACCCTGGGCACTGCCTGCACCACCAGCGATTCCGGCCACGCAGACACGTCCTTCTCTTCCTGGGCAGGATGATGTGCTCAGTTGAGCTCTGCCACCCATCAGGATGGACCTCTGATGCATCAGAAGTGGTGGAGGCAGCCTGAGAGATGTCAGAAAACCCAATAAACTACCTTAGGTGTTATTTGCTAAATTTTTGGTCCGCCTATCTGGGTTTAGATTGACGGTTTGGGATTATATTTTTTGCTGTCTTTTAAAAGTGCTTCAGTGTCCCTTTGAAGTCCTCCATGCACTGTCACTACATACACATCACCACCCTCAAAAAAAAAAAAAAAAGTTAAAACAGTCTTGATCATACAAAATGCACCATAACTATTTTTTTCTTTCCCCGATGGGTAAATTGATGTATCAAAGGAAAAGAGCACCAGACAACGTAGGCCTGCAATCACAAGACTGGCAGAAGATTCAGGACTCCTTGAAAACATGCTTTCAGGAAGAGAGTGTAAAGATCCTCGCAGATTATTAGCATTTTTTCCTACCTCAAAAGCAGCACAGATGAACAAAGCCAATGAAAATGACCTGGAAACCCATACTGAGAGTTAGAGTGCTGTGGCCTTGATTTTGATCTTGAAATAACCTGGCCCGAGCTCAAAAATCATTTTTAATTTTTATTTTTAGAATGCATTACCTTCAAACCTTCAGACTTGTCCTTTAAATAGCTTGACACATTTGATACCTTTTCCATTTTTTTCCATGAGGCTGAAAACACGATCTGTGAAGTCACATTTATCAAGAGATGTGTCCATCATCAATATCTCAGTGAGAACTTTTCCAAGGAAAGATTTGTTCGTTTTACAGCAGATGCAGGCTTTCCCAACACCTACCACCAGGAAATGCATCATGTTCATATCCCAATATGCCAAAGCCATCCTGCTCTTTCCACAGCTACACCAAGCTTTGGCCTTGAGTTGACAAAGCCTAATTTAGCTTGTAACTCTTATTCTCAATGACGTGGACAAAAGTCAATTTTGAGCAAGAATTCACTCTCTCAGAACTACCCTTTCTCAGAGCTGCCAACCTTAGTTCATTTGACTACTCAAGCTGGACACAAATAACTTGTTGCAAACAAGAAATAATTTTTTACAACTACTCTGAGCACATTTTTATTTTATCTGTGGAGGTCTGACTGCTCTCCGGCAGATTTGGGAACATGCACAGCCTGTACATGTTCCATACACTACTCCTGTGCCAGCACTACCATCACTCAGCACCGGGCAAAAAGGGAGATTTCTGGTTTTCTTTTAAGCAAAACCATCACATTGATAGAGATCTGCATGACTGCAGCAGAGCCGATGTGACGGCATCCTATCTTCCTTTCTTTTTAGTGTTCATGACGGTGTATAGCCGCTGAAGGCAGCACGTTGGACTGGAAGGGGATGGCAGGAGTCCATTCTCCTCTGACCCTAATGCAGTGGAACGGAGAGGCATAAATAGCCCCGCCCGTGGGGCACTGGGGGATTAGAGACCTTGTGATCCTCAACTGCCTTAACATCATCACTTCCTGCTGCCCTCTGCCTTGTTAGGCCCCTGCAGCAATGGACCTCTGGAAACCCATGAAATTGTCTTCTAAATCCAAGCCCTCGAGTATCCCCGTGGACATGCACAACCTGGAAGCCTGCAGGAGTTTACTGTCCATCACTTTAAATGCCCCAGTTGCATCAATGAAGTCCTATTCATTAGGATGCCCCGAGGCACGCTAGGCAGTATACGCAAGCATCACAGCTCTGCGTATCTGAAGGAACCAGGAATAACTCCACAGAATTTGAACCCTGCATGTGATGTGTGTGACGAGCCCGGCAGTGAAACGGATGGTTTTTAAACATAGTAACACAGGAATCACCAGACAGGATCAAAACCAACCACTGCTCTTGCTCAGCATCCGGCCTCCAACCTCAGATGTTCTGGCGAGCAGACCTGCACCCAGCTCCCCCCATCACCCACCAAGCGTACACAGAGGACCTGCTGCGTTCTCCAGCTTATATCAACAGTTTAAACTCATTCATCAGCTGCAACCCGTAGCAGTTCCCCTTCTGCCACCAATGGCAAGCCTGGCGGCCTCCAGGAAGCAGAACAGACAGCTGACAGAGATGACAACCCCTACCACGGCGGTTGCAGTGCCCCGAGACCACCTGCCACAGCCCTTACAGGTCCACATAACCACAGGGCCACTGATGAAACCAACTATGTATTTTTATGCAGCTATATATTATTTTTTATGCAGATAAATTATCTCACAGGTAGCTTTCTTACTGTGTTTCTGCCCCATCAGACCTACTCAGACTCTCACACCAGGGTGAAATTTCACGTCTTGCAGTAGAGGAGGGTGCTGGCTCCCTGCCACAGGTGAATCCCAGTGATACAGCTCAGGTATTTGCTACCCACCGCTCTCCACTTCGTTCCTCTTCCTAGAAAAGAGCAGACTGCTGCCAGTAACCCATTTCAGGTGACTTCAATACGCCAAGTTGCAAGGCATGGCAAGCTCTGAGCTGCTTCACGTGATGTTCTCCCTTCCCACGTGTCCCAGAGCAAACTCCAGGAGAAGGGCAGCACAGGTGGCTGGGTCTGCAAGCACTTCAGCCACCCCAGGCGAACCTCCCGTGAGTCAAAACCTTGTGTATTATGTCACTGCGGTTACGTAGCAGGCTGACCTCGACTGCACTGCAGGCTCCCTTATTCAGTAGCTCAGGTGCTGGCTCTGCAGAGGGAAGTTCCCGTGACCATCCCGGATGGATAACCCCGAACAAAGGGAAAGGCACGCAGCGCGGGGGGAAGCAGCGAGGCACGGGCAGGTTCTGCACTCTAGTAAACAGAGTACATCTGGCTGCAGTGAGTCACTGAGGCAAAGCACCGAGTCTCAAGAAGGGTCCTTCCCTCTGCCAAGACTGAGAAATAATAAAGTTGGATGAGGAAATGAGAAATAAAAAATAAAAATAATAAAAAAAAAACCACCCCACAACATCCCATCGTGGTTCATTTATTGTTTCGAACAGCTGCAGCAGAAATTCTGCTTTTGTTTTTGCTGGCTTTTCTCTTTCTTTTTCCTCCCTTCCACACAAATGAAACGAAGCATGGAAAGCAAGGGCCCTGTCAGCATCCGTTCTGCGCTGCTTGTTCATTTCTAATGGCAAGCCAGAGAGACGGACCTCAAATTACAGCCACCAAAAGTACAACTTGGATAGATAAACTTCTCCCAGAGATAAAGCCCTTATCTACAGCAGAGTATACCCCTATTTCAAACCGTGCTGCTGCAAAAGGCAATTTTAACCACCTACAGCAGGGGCTGGTCCCGACTTCACTGCATGGGTAGCTGGAGTTGCTGTAAACCCACGGTGCAGAGGGGGCCCCTTGAAAGCCAGGTGAACCGTGGCACTGCCTGAAAGCTTCAGTGCTTCACTTCAGCTCCTGTCATCCCCATTAAAAAGATGCAAATGCTTTAAACAAATAACCGAAGCACCTGCTGGTCTGCAGAAAATTGGAAGTAAAATTTTAATCTTAGCGGCAGAAAGTCTATTATGAATGAAAAGATCACAAGGACTGGATCTTCTTAGTCATCGATACCACAATTAAAACAAACAAAAAAATATGCCATCAAATTAAATGTACTTTTTTATATGCTGTGTTGCCAAACAATCCCAGAAAAGAAGACTCAAACACAAAAAAATAAAGTTTTGATAGCAGCTCCTTCTAGGAACTGTATGCTTTTTCTTTCATACAGACAACAAGCCTGGGGCTTGGCTCCAGTGCTGGGGGAAGGTCAGTTTTAGACCATTTCCACTAGAAATTTTGTCATGCTCTGCGGGTGGACTGGGATCAACACCCCCATTTCTCCAAGCATTAGGCTTTAGCAATTAGAAGACCCAACTCTGCACCCCTACCACCGAGTGCCCTGGCCACTGCCAGATGCCAGGGATGTCAGCACTGTAGGGCTTCAAGGGCAACGCGACTGGCAAATGTCAGAGGGCAAAGTATTTCTGGCAGATTTAAAGAAGATACAAGGCTATACCAGTAACAGCAGAATACCCTGCCTCCAAGATGCCCCATTTGGGAGCTTACGTTCAAGAATGATGCATTTAAACAGAGCCCACCAGAAGAGCGAGCTGCCAGGAGCAGAAGGGGAACGAGGAGTCACCCTTACGAGGGAGGGCAGAGAGCTGGCTGTATTTAACCTGCCTGGCTCTGAGGGGATAAGATTAGCTTAAATCACTCTGATAAAAAGAGCAAAGGACAATATTGCCACAAGAACAAATGAGGATAAGCCGTCTATGAACAACTTCAGGCTGGAGCAAAGAGGTCCCTAACTGTGCCCAGCTCTGGATGCACTTCAGCCGCAGCGGGGCAGGCGGCCCCATCAGCCTCAAGATGCAGCTTGATAAATTTATTAATGAGATTATACCCCTTGGCTGCTCGTGAGGATAAGAAAGAAGCCTTCATGGTCCCAGCAGAATTGTGCGCTCGTGTTCTTCTGCTCATCAGCTGCATCTCTTCGTTGTTTTTTTCCTATCCTCTCTCACCTACATGCCATGACTGTTACAGCCATCCACTGAGCTGGGAACTCATTCTGGGCATGGGACAGGAAACTCCAGCAAGCCAGAAGTTTAAAAGGCTGCTGAAGAGAAAAGAAGTATTATACACCTGATTTTGCAGGCACAGCAATGAGGACAGAAGCAATCTGTTTCCACAGAAAAGGGACTCACCTCTCACCACTGTGCTGTGTATGTAGGACTGACACGAATTACACACCAAGCTCAAACTGCCACCAGGGACAAAAACACACAGTGACAGAGACATTGGCATGTTACCCACTCCTCTACGCACTGCCCCCACGACAAGAACAGAAGCTTTCAGCTGAGCCTGACTTTTGTTAGCCTTTGCCATCACTTAAATGACAAGCAAAGCTCCACCACTCTCACCCGTCACCAAATGTTCTTCCTGTACATGCTACAACAAATCCCATACAATCTTCATCTATTTAAGACAGAGGTCCCTACCACCACCCAGCATGTCTCCATGTCTCACGCTGTCCAGCAGCCCCCTGCAGATGCTCCAATTTCCTATCCCCCAAATACTTCCATCTCTTTTGGGGATGTTTTTGGAGATTACCACTCAGTGTTCTTCCAAGCCATTTGTTTTCAAAGGCATGCAGATAATTTGCCTGCACCTCCGATAGGTTTCCAGCTTCCAGCTCTGTGTGTTTAGATAAAAACAACATTCAGAGTTTAGCCTTTCAGCTGCAGATTTTCAATGAACAGATCTCGATTAAGGCAGTAAATGCGGCTGCTGCCTTGCCAATGTGTGACACCATTTCCTACTGGACAACCCCGTGGCTGCTACACAACAGTATGAGCAAATTGATTCATTCCTTGTACTCCACTGCCTTCTAATGCAATGCCTGATTTGGGGACTGAGAGGGTTTTCATGGGATCAGTGGGTTTATACCAGATAGGACACCCTCACCTCTCTGCAGCCTGAACTTGCCTGTTTGCTGAGCCCATCTGAGGTGCCTGGTAAAGCTGGGACCCTGGCTTTGCCTTCAGGCTCTCAGCCAAGCAAGCAGGAAAACCTGGCTGTATACATGCATGGCTGCAGCACAGGCTTTACCCAGGCTGAAATAAATCCCACTGGCACTTTTACATGGGTAAAAGACTGAGCACAGGCAGTCCCCCAGCAACCATAACCCACAGGGGCAACTATCTGGGGACAAATCATGAGCCATCCCACCACAAACAGAAAAAAAGCTGGGTAAATCCCCTAAAATGTTCCAGCCACAGCTGTTCAGGAATAACCAGGAGTTATCTTTTGATCTTTTAATCCAAATTAAGGCAGCACCTGAATTTACTCTCAAATGTAACAAGCCTGAGCTTAGGCAGATCTTGCTGTGCACGGCCAGGTTGTCCCAGGCGCTGGCAGCCGGGTACCAGTCTCTCGGAAGAGCAAAACCCCATCCAAAAGCCTCCCCATCCTCCCCAGCAGAAATTACAGCCACCGATAGCCCCAGGTTCCCGAGGATTACTTAATGTTTGGACAAACATTTGGAAGCGAGGAGCCCTGTGAAGGCATTGAGAATTATGCAAATGCGGAGCGAACAGGAAGCGTTGGCATCTTATACGAGTTTGCCCTCATTCTATCAAAGCCTCACAGCAATAATGCACTTCCCCCCAAGTAAAGCTGCTGGAATCATTTCACCTGCTTTAATGCACTCGTATTTAAGACATTTCTACATGCCAGGAATGCATGAATTAAATCAGCATCTCCATTTCATGTAGATTTAGTGTAATGGGTGGGGGAGAGATCTTTGCAAAGATCTCATTGCACTTCTCATTTCAGACCCTTGGCCAGGCCCAACTGGATGGATATTTATTATTTACTCACTGTCCCTGCCTGCTCATATGCCAGGGGTTGCTATCATCGTATCATCACGGGTGAGATCACTTCAGAAGCAGGGTTGGCCTAAACAGGCTGTCTGAGATAGAGACTGAAGGCAGAAATCAAGCAGGTTATTACAGAGATCCTATGTCAAAGTGCTTTATTTGACTTGGAAAAGGTTGGTCTGCATTCCAGATCAGCAAAATGTCTGTATCACTACAGGTGGCTAAAAAATTAAAGAATTAAATGTCAAATTAGTGAAGATTTTCCCTACAAGGAAATGGTTTAGTATTTACAAAATATATATTCCAATTTACTTTCCAAAGACTTCCTTTCCCCCTTAAATCTCAAACACACAGGGGGAGGGGGGATCCATATCCAGGACTTGCAAATTCCCCATCCTCACAGCCACAGGCATACTAGCTCCTTTCCACAGGCAAGAAACCAAGACATCTCACATTTGCCTTGGCTTGATCTATACTTAAGATTTGCTTGCAGCCTGTAAAATTATGAAAAAGAAAATTAAAATGAATATATATAAATATCTCCAAAATACACCCACAGCCCCAGCTATGCTGACAAAATGCAACTGATTTAGAACTAGCTCTGTAGAGGCTGGGGAGGGGAGAGACGAAGGAAAGAGAGAAAGATAATTTTTTGCTGCAGAAGCTTCTTTCCTCCTGGGAACAGGTTTCGGGTGCCCCAGCAGAAGGGATATAGCAGCAGGTAAACCCCCCTGCCAGGTACCTCAGCCTGCAGAGCCACAGGTGATGTCTAGCACCCAAAGCAGCAGCAGACCAATTCCACGAGCCCACACTCACACTTCTCAGCTCCCCATATATGTTGCTTCAACAACAAATTATACCCCCCAGAAAATGCTGCTTCCTCCTTTCCTAAAGTTAGGCAGCAATCTTGATAAGGAAACTGATCTGGATGAAAAATGATGATACAAAACAAACAAAAAAATCTAAACAACCTATAAGCTTCATACTGTGTATTATAGATCTATCAGAGCATTTTTTGGTGTACAAAGGGCAGTGAAACTTGGATCTGGTACCAGCAACTCCCGCCTACCATGACTGAACTGAGATGCTGCCGGCTTTTCTCTGGGGATAACATTTATCCTATCACCAATTCCTGTATAATGAAAAACTAATTAAGAACACTCTAAGGCAAAAAGAACAGCCTCATATTCCAATGAAACATGAAATTTATATCACCCACACCTCTTTTCTCGCTGTGTGCATGTCTGTGCCCAAGTTTTCAATACTGTGCACTAACCTTCAAGCAAAGGAAATTATCTAAAATATTTTTAAATGCATGCTGGGCCTAAAACAGCAGCTCATATTGGTAATATAACATAATTAATGTCACTTACTTACTTCATCCAGGAAATTAATCTAATCAGCTAAAATAACACAAGAGCCAAAACTTGGCTCCAAAGGAAAAGCTGCCCATGTGGGGCAGACCAGCTCCGCCACCCACCATGACACAATTTAACCCCCTGTGACCACCACGCTTTCTTGGCCACATCCTTGGGGATGTCCACTGCGTCTCATGTCGTCAACAGTGTTGGTCCCTGGGTCTTGGTTCAGTGCTCTATTCCTGATCCTATTCTAATGGAAGCAAAGGGTCAGGTATATATTTTTTAATTACTTTTAATTTTCTGTACATCTTTTGGGGAGGGAGGTCTAACCAAAATGAGTTCAACAGAGTAGGACTCACTGCTCATTCTGAACCTAGAAGCACAATGAGAATTGGTTTAGAGAATAAAATCCCAAAAGTAAGCTATCCTATAAAAATATGAGTATGTAAAGATTTTTTGGGTCTTAGACGCAGGCAGCTGTAGGAACATCTCTGGGGAAGTGATAGCTAGTTTACGTCAGCGCATTTATATCGCTGAGCTGTGGGTGCAGGGTGGCCATCACTGCACCAAGCCTTTGTAAATCACTGTGAGAAGCTCCGGGAACAGGTGCTGGTTGCAAAACCAGGGTATTTTAAGGCTCCCCTCCCAGTGCCCAGCAGTGACAGGGCCACAAGGCTGCTGCCCCCTGTGCGTGGGGGTGTGGGTTTGTGGCTGGGGGCAGCCCTGCCCAGCGGGGTGGGTCACCCAGACGGAGAGCGTGGGTCCTGCTGTGCTCCGACCAGCCATGGGGACCAGGGCTGCATTTTTCAGCGATGAAACAGCAGAGAAAGGGCTCTCGCTGCGTCTCCACACATCGGTTCAGCACGCAGGAACAAAATAACAAAGCAAATCCGCTCTGTAGTATTAGGGATTATGACTCAGACTTTTATTCCTCCTCCCCATGATTCATTCGGCGCAGCCTCACAGCTCAGAGCCAGAGCACAGACTCAGAGCAGCCTCATCATTTCAGTCTCCCCTCCAAAACAGGGGGGGGCTTTCTGTCATCTCACTCATTAACTCCCCTTTGCAGTCAAGGGTTATGAATTCAGATTTTTCCCTTTCCTCTCTGCTCAGCCAAGCACTGCACGCCCGAGCCACGTGCCCTCGGATGCTCAGCGCCTGGGAACCCGTCACAGCCCCGTGACCGCCGTAAACACGCACGGCCCCACAGCCGGCCCCTCTGGCAAGCGGGGGGGCACATTAAACAGGAGACAAACAGGAGGTTATTTGAGGCCAAAGGGAAGGCTGGCTGCAAAACGCTACACAGGAGGCACGGGGGAAAACACAGTGATGGGGCGCAGCTTTAGAGAGGTGGTAGCTGTTGGGCAGTGATGAGCAATGTCCCATGAAACAGGGGGGACCTTGCCAGCTGGGGACAACCCCGGGGTGCCTCTTGTACCAAGCCCATGATGTATCCCTGCACTTTTTATGATACACCCCACCACTCCCATTTCTTTCAACAGCACATTTTTGAGGCAAAAAATGTGTTTGTTTTTTTTTTTGTTTTGTTTCCACCCCCCACAGTTCACCTGGAAGGTGAATTGTGTCCCACAGCACCCAGCATCTCCACGCAGCACCATCTTGGTAGACTATGAGCTGAAGATCAGCATCTAAGCATCTACATTTCTTCACCTGTCTGGAACTGACCCAGTGTGCCCCCAGGACACGTTCAAGTTCAGTGGAATGCAATTCAGCAGCAGGACAGTGGGGTCACACGGGATTTCTAGCTAGAGAGACTGCGCTCTGCATCCCCACTCGGTGCTTTCAGCATTGCAGGTGATGAAGGATACTTTGCCTGGGGGAATGAGACCTCCAGAAACATCCTACCTCAGCCTGCCACCCGGCTTGCATTTTTTAAGCAAAAAGGAATTACAGCTGCAGGACAGACTGCTGGGGCTATGGGGAGAAACACTGTTTTGTGTATTCCATAGCCTGGGCAGCCCCATCCCGCACCCAGCCATGCTGGTGCTGCACAAACACCGAGCACAAAGTGATCCCTGCTGGACTGAACAAAACAAAAAGCCTAGCAGCCTCTCTGCATTTGGATAATAATAGCAGCAGATGAATTCCACATTTCAAACAAGGCTAAGACATTAAACAGAGCCTCTGTAGGAAGATTAGGTAGAATATATAAAAAAAAAATCCTTATGTTCTTGGCAATGAGCTCATTGGCAGCAAAAGCCAATTGGCAGCAAACAGCCTCTTGGTGCCCTGCGAAACCAAGTGTATTAGAGTTCAACAGCTTGCCCAAAGGCTAGGGGCTGCAACACACGGAGTACAGAAATATCTGTGACACCTTCCTCAGGCTCCACTCAGAAACTCACTACGTCACCAGGTTCATACGCATCTGTGAGCTTGTTACCCCACTCTTCCCAGAAAGACGGTGTAAGGGCACTTCAGCAAGCCTGAGATGCCACGTGAAGAGCACCTCACCTTCTTCAGCACAAGAGGCTAGGCAAGCAGGGCAGGAATAAAACAAAGTGAAGCAGCAGCAAATTGTTTTCCCTGGTACAGCTGCACAGGGAGAAGCTACAAAAACATTAACCCTTTTTCAGGCTCCTACAGGTGTTTTTGAGGCTGAAAGTCAGGAACAAACATTAGTCAAGGCAGGCAGAGATAGAAGAAGAGTGAAGGGGGTGGTGAGGAATCTCTTACATCCATCCTTTTTTTTTTTTTTTTTTTTGACTTAATGGTTATTTCTGTTCTGCATACTATAGAGGAAGCACTGCAGAGAGGGACCTGGGAGTCCTGGTGGCCAGCAGGCTGACCACGAGCCAGCAATGTGCCCTTGTGGCCAAGAAGGCCAACGGTATCCTGGGGTGCATTTAGAAGAGTGTTACCAGCAGGACAAGGGAGGTGATCCTGTCTCTCTACTCAGCCCTGGTGAGGCCACACCTGGAGCACTGTGTCCAGTTCTGGGCGCCCCAGTACCAGAGGGATATAGAGCTACTGGAGCAATTTCACAGGAGGGTCACTAAGATGATTAGGGGACCTGTCATACAGGGACAGGCTAAGAGAGCTGGGCCTGTTTACCTTGCATAAGAGAAGACTGAGGGGAGACCTCATCAATGTGTATAAATATCTGAGGGGAGGGTGTCGAGAGGATGGAGCCAGTCTCTTTTCAGCTGTGCCCAGCGACAGGATGAGACACAATGGGAACAAACTGAAGCACGGGAGGTTCTGGTTGAATATGAGAGGGCACTTCTTTACTGTGAGGTGACAGAGCACTGGGACAGGTTGCCCAGGGAGGTTGTGGAGTCTCCTTCTCTGGAGATACTCAAAACCCACCTGGATGCCACCTGTGCAACATGCTCTGGGTGATCTGGCTCAGCAGGGGGGTTGGACTAGATGATCTTCCAACCTCAGCCATTCTGTGATGCCACTGACTCAAAGTGCAGTTTTCACCCTTTCAACACGGCCCTTCGACATCAATGTTCCTAGCACCCCATCACACCTGGAGGCACCTCCTCTTGTCCACCACACTGTCTTCCAGGGCCAGACTCTGCACTGCTGCTACATGAGGCGGGCATAAAATAGAGAGACCTTCTACTGAAGGCTTCAGACAGAAATCCCAAATCCAAAACACTACAAACGTCAGTGAAGCAAGTCTGCATGTTAGCGGGAGACATCATTCCTCTGTCCTTGCTATCCAACTTCAGAAAAAAAAAAAATCCCATCCATGTTCCAGTTTCAATCAAAATAATTCATGTCAACAATTAAGATTCAATTTAAACACCCTGTTTTCCTTTAAGAAACAGTTTTTAGACTGATGATTTAAGAAAACTAACATCAAAGTCTTAATTTATTAAAATCTATTAGAATCTGTTTAAAGACATAAGAAGCATGAAACTTCAACAAGCTGTTAGGTTTGCAGCTGATATTAAATTAGGAGGAGCTGTTGACTCCCTTAAGGGTAGAAAGGCTTTGCAGAGAGATCTTGACATATTAGAGGGCTAAGCAATCACCAACAATATGAGGTTTAACAGGAGCAAGTGCTGGATTCTGTACCTGGGACAGGGCAACCATGTCTGTATGTACAAACTGGGAAATGAGAGACTGAAGATCAGCCCCACAGAAAAGGATTTGGGGTTTTGGTCCATGGCAAGTTGAAGATGAGCCAGCAGTGTGCCCTGGCAGCCCAAAGGGCCAACCCTGCCCTGGGTGCCTCAGGCCCAGCACTGCCAGCCGGGCGAGGGGAAGGATTGTCCTGCTCTGCTCTGCGCTGTGCGGCCTCACCTCGAGCACTGTGTGCAGGTTGGGGTACCACAGTGTGAGAAGGGCATAAAACTGTTAGTGTCCAAAGGAGGGCAAAGATGATGAAAGGTCTAAGGGCAAGATGTATGAGGAGTGACTGGGGTCCCTTGGTTTGTCTGACCCAGAGCAGAGCAGGCCGAGGGGAGGCCTCATGGCGGCCTGCAGCTCCCTCACAGGGAGTGGAGGGGCAGGCGCTGAGCTCTGCTCTCTGGGGACAGTGACAGGACCCGAGGGGACGGCATGGAGCTGGGACAGGGGAGGGTCAGGCTGGGGGTTAGGGGAAGGTTCTGCACCCAGAGGTGGTTGGGCACTGGGACAGGCTCCCCAGAACTGAGCCTGCCAGAGTTCAAGAAGCATTTGGACAACGCTCTCAGACACATGGTCTGATTTTGGGGTGGTCATGTGTGGAGCCAGGAGTTGGACTCGATGATCCTTGTGGGTCCCTTCCAACTTAGGATATTCTATTTTGCTCTCTTCAGGGAGTTAAAAGGTGCTGTTTTTCAGTATGCATGAAACATGGGGGCTTGGGAAAACAACCCACGTTTTACCAACATATTTTGATGTCCTGACCAGCAGGTAAGCTTACACACAGATCTCATCATTAAAACACACCGTTTCTGCTGTGTGGGAAAAAAAAAAAGTGTTTTAATGACATGGATCCAAATAACTAGTGCAGAGGGACTCTCCATTTCCACAAGAAAAAGCAAAAAAAAAAAAAAAAAAAGCAAGAGCAAGGCTGTTCATTTTTCTCTTCTCACAGATGAACAGACACCTGTGTAAGGACAAGAATTGCTCACTCTGAAGAGTCAAGAGAGATAAGGTGCAGATTTTCAGAGACATTAAGGAACCTGAGGACAGCATTAGCAAGCTTTTCATGTGACATCAGACATATCCAATATCTAAATAACATTTTTCACGGACAGAATCACCGCAACATACTGAACCTGACTCATGTCTTCATGCACTCGGGGAAGCCTACTCTATCATAACCAAATTATCATTTAATATTGTCCTATTCTGCAATAAAACTCAGCTGAAATATTGCACCATATTGTGGGAAGATAAACACACATAACAGTGGGATTTTTCACACTTCCAGTATCGCTGACAGTAAAATAAAGAACATTAATCTGAATAATATTTGCTAGAAAGAGCTCTCATATGTAATTAGGTTTTCTAAACATTATTTCCTTACTTGAATTGGCATGTCTCTTACGTAAGTGTTATCTTATATAAGTTAGTGACCTGTCTAGAGAAACACCTCACCCTGTAACAGCCACAGGTTAATTACACCAACAGAGGAGGCAGCAGAAAGCATTTACAGAAGGATGAACACTTACTCCAAAAGGACAAGCAAGAGCTGGGAGAAGACAGGAAGGAAATAATGAGAGAAGGTACTTATGAGTATGAATCACGCAAATCCCTAGACAGAAATCCTTCCATTAATGATGAATATCCTAATTCCCCTAAATAATGCAAGGAAAAAATGTTTAATCATTTAAAGGTATCATCAATAATAAATACGTCAGCTCCATATGCTACCATCACTGTTCTTCCCTGCTCAGGAACTGTTTTAAGGAAAAGACTAAAACCACCTTTCAGTTTTGGAAAGATGCTTCAATATCACAGCCACAAGAACTAAGGAAGTACCTGAGACAGAGAAATGGGAGGGAGAGCATGCTCACACCCTGTGCAGAGTAAAACCTCTTTATACCATGACTGCCATTCCCATGTGATAGAGAAGCAATGGAAGCGTAGTTCTCGTCTGCTCAGGGTAAGCACGCACAAGCCCAGGTATGCACTGAGGGTTTGGCTCACGTCCAGCCAGTTCCCAGGGCTACCCCAGCAGCTTCTCCACAGCGGACCTCACTGAGAGCAAACTAAGTGGATGCTCTCAGTCCTTTGGCCACCCTGCCATGAGCAAGAAAGCAAGTGGGACGTGGGAGGACTGAGGGCAGGACCAGGACACAAGGTGACAGGTGCTCAAGCACAGGGCATGGAAAACAGCAAGAAGAGATGTGCAGGGCAGCTGCACTCCAAGTTTCCAGAGTCAGCTCAGAGAGCTGCCACATGCCAGCTGTGCCAGCAAGGGACAAGGCCAGGGGAAGGCACCCAGCTGAGGACAAGCACGGATCCTGGGACAAAAGGAAGGGACCACAGGGGAGGCAGCGTACCCACTGCCTGCAGCACCATAGGTGCAAGAGTGACTGCACAGGGCTCCAGAAGCAAGACCATACACGAGGGGTACAGAGATGCTATGTGTGCACTAAGACCTGTGTCTGCATGGGGAGAAGTAGGAAACGATGCCTTTTCAATACTGCATTTCTAAGGAAGAGCAAAATGTGCTTTAAGAGCCCTAAGCCCCGTTGCTGCAAAGCTGCCAGCAAAACATACCGTGCTCAGGGCAGAGCCCCTCCACATCCCCAGAAAATCCTGCAGGTTTCCCAGCTCACCTCAGCACGAGCTCCTCTCAGCCAGCTGCCATCTCGTCAGTGCTCCAGTCGCACCCTCCCCTTGGTGTGGGCTGTCCCGACATAATGTTCTGTCCTGATGAAATCACAATCCCAAGGGCTGCTGCTGCCATGGCAATCCCAGTGACTGAAAGCAAATGCAATAGATAAGCTGTGCAGAACTGGTGTGAAGAGTTACAGGTCTGTTTTGGGCAGTCTTACTTGCCTAAGCAGTATGGGAGAAGGGCAAGGAAATAAGAGGTCAAAACCCTGAAAAGACGCCATATTTCCAAACTGCAGGTACATTTTCCAGAAAAGCCTTTTCCCTCCAAATACAGGAAGGGTGTAGGAAGCAAGGGAATCAGGTTTCATAGAAGAAAACCAGTGCAAACTATGCCAAAGTACTTTACTGGAATCCCTAAAATAAAGGAGAGTAACCACCCTCAGGGAAGATCTAAATCCAGTCCCTTAGACCCATCTGAAGCATGCAGTGTCTCACAGCAAGGAAACCAGCCTGCTGTCTCTGCCAAATTTCTATCAGGGTTTGGGGTGGAACAAAAGGTCTGTGCCACCAAACCTTGATATGTATTGTTTCAACTTTTTCTCTTTTCCCTTGGAGTCACTCTTCCGATTCAGTATCTGTACTATTTTAAGCAACTCTGCTAAAAAACATGATTTAATGCTTGTTTGGGCTGACCATAAAAATCCTTTCCACTGGAACAAAGATTTAAACCTGTGACTCAAAAAGGCTTTACAATGGGGGGCTGATTATCAAGAGGACCAGAATATCCTCTTATTAGAAAAATGTTCACTGGTCTTTCCTGAACCTCATGCAGTGGTATTAACTCAATGGCTTGTTCAGTTGCATACAGGCAAAAAAGGCTGTTTTCAAATCAGGGAAAAATGTGTGCTGTAATAAAGCAAAAAGAGTACTTCTGATTACTGTCAGCAAAAGAGATACATAGAAAAACATGAAATCAGAGAAAACAAGGTCGGAAGGGATCAAAGGACATACTCCACCTGCTTGCCTGAAGAAAAACAAGCCTAATTAAGACTTTTCTATAATTATTATTATTTGTCTATTACAGTAGCAGGTGTCATGGGGAAAATAAGGGCCCTACTTAAACAAGTTCTATGCAAATATTTAAGGCAGTTTTGAAGAGATCTAGAGGGGATTACTAGACTTCAGATAAAATAAAGGGTACTCTTAAAGGAATAAATCAGCTTATATTTTTTTAAAAAGTCTTATTTATATTGGTGCAGTATTCATATACAAATAAGCTATTAAAAAAGGGGCAGGGTGCACAGGTTGGGCAGCAGCCCAGGCAGAGAACCACAGCCCAGGGCTGAGGAAGCCCAGCACTGCTCATAGGAAATGTTTCCCAAGCACTGAGCACGCTGATGTGGTGTGAACCCCCCAGATCCACCACTAAATCTCCCTTCAGCCTCACCAACACAGGTAGCTGTTTCTGCTCTTTCCCACTATGCCTCCGCACCATGACAATTTCACCAATTTTTCTGCTGGTTTTTGGCTGGCTCTGTTTGCCACACCGGCTCACTGCACTGCCAGAGAAGCAGCAAGGATGGCCCAAAGTACCAACTCTTTGAGATGCATCTGTCACTACCACACGGCTCAGATACCCAAAATGGTCAGCACGAAGCCACTGAAGCCACGAAGATGACGGAAGTGAGGCAGGTCTTAGAAAGGGCCCCACAGCTCCAATGCCAAAGGTTGAGATAGATAAACCAGGGCAGCAGCACACAGCCTGAGAAACCCTGCCCTCTTTATCAAGCCTTGCTGACAAAACATCAAAGGAAAGTATGCATAAAATCCATGGTTTGCTGTTATGCAGAAGGGGAGATTAGATTTTAAGGCAGCAAGTAATCAGCAACGAGCCCAGGAACTCACTTTATAAATGTCAGAGCAGCATCGTGTAATAGAGACTTCTGTCACAATCACACCGACCTGGATCTGAGCTAGCACCCATAGAGGAAAAGTTCTGGAAGACTTCCTATCCCATTTCTTAAGTGTTAGAGTCAAAGTTTGGTCTCCTGGCAGGCAGAGAAAACATATATGCAGCATATGCAGCAACTGAATCCAAATTTAAAATAAAAAAAAATAAAAATAAAAATTACCATGGGGATCAGAACACAGTATGTAAAACTTTTATTTACAAGTTTTCTGGCTGCTCATTTATCAGCAGAATTCACTGGAAAACTCAAAGGCAATCAGGCAGTCATCCTTTCACAAGCTTGCTTTGCTCAGTGTGGCTCCTGCACAAAACTGTATGCTGAAAACATCAACAGGGTGACATGAGCCGATTGCCTCTCGAAGCAGCTGCAACATATGTTCCTCTTGCTATGTCAAAAAACATCTCTCAATTTCTACAGTATGCAATAATTATTTTGCTAATCACAGGGTGCTCTGCGCTTCTCAACCTGAATTATTATTATTACAGTTGGCTCAGCTGCAAACGCGTCTGCTTTCCAAACACACTGCACTCGGCTGAAAAAGAGGGGTGGGGGGCTCTAATCCTTCACTGGCTGCAGCATAAACCAGTGAATGGCATTCCAGCATGTAATTTCTTTTAACAGGAAAAATAACGTCTTTCAGGAGGTTTTCCATTTTAAGTCAGAACAGAATTACCACAAAAACAAGGAAAAAAAATACTGGGCAAGGCAACATAACACTTACTATGTCCTTCTTTCAATTCACCAGCTCAGAGCCATACTTATCTCTCAACTTCAGCCTAGAAACATATTTCATTTAGAAAAACTTTGTAGCTGCTTGAAAGAGACACTGAAGCAGCAAAGGCCACACACTTAGATACTGGGAAAAAAAAAAAAAGAGAGGAAAAAAAAAAAGATTTACCTGTTTAGATGCTGTAAGCTAGCTGAAATCTGCCACCTACAACTCATAAACAATCTCTCCAGTGGGCAGGCATGACTTGGGCACATGCCAGCCTGAGCTTGAAATGCTGTGGTAGAAAACAATCTGATGTGGCCAATTTCTAGCCATCTATTTCACTTTCACCCACTTTCTTCTAAAACATCTGGCTTTGACCAGGGCCAGCAACAGGATGCTGTATAAGAAAAACATGAGTATCTGCCCCAGTACTGCAGGTCTGTTGCACTCGAGCCCAAAATGTAGGAGTAGCAGGAGTGCAAGCATCACCATCAACGCTAACCTGGAACAACCCCGGATGGTGACAGCTCTGCATTCAGTAGATCTGGCTTTTAAAAACAATTCCTCTTGCCAGGCTACCTCAGACATGACTCGCTCCTTACCCGTTTCAAGGCAAGGTCTCTGCACCTCCCATGTCAAACAGCCCCATGCTGAAGGCTGCAGCTGGTAAAGTTCACGTGCTATTGCACGGGCATGTGGAACAGACAGCACCACCAAACTCTTCGTTAGATAAACAGTCTGCTGCCACTCTGAACTAAACCAGAGATAAAAAATCTCATTCGGGCACGCAAGGGAAACAGGATCAGGGCCCAGGGTCTTGAAAATAGAAATCCACCCTAACAATTGGCACTAGCTGGTCCTTGTGGGCAAGAGTCACCAGAAAGATCAAGTTATGGACGTGTCCTGAAATAGCCCCTCGCCCAACGGGGACAGAGGAGGGTGCACAGGACACATCACCGCTTGGAGAGGAGTCTGCACTGCAGAGACATTCAGAAAAAAAAAAATGAAGAGTCATCCTGAATGAAACACAACACTCAGTGTTTACATCTCGTTTAAGAAGTCTCACATATTATCAGCAACATGAACTGTTGGGTCTGGAGCTTGGCTTCTGGGCATTCACCCTGCTGATACCCCTTAAAATTTCTGTGATCGCGTTACATCTTCCTGAGAGGCGACTGCCACCCAAACGAAAGCCCCCTCCGCAGACACACTTGCATAAACCACGCTTGTTAGAGAGATCACCCGACCTGACCTCCGAGGAGCGCGGGCTGAGCACGTTCAGGAATTGCCACCCGTTGGAGAAATGCTCGGGCACAATTGCCAACGCCACAAACAGCGGCCTGGAAAGCGCTGGCTTCCCAGCACGGGAAATGCAGTGCTGAGTCCTGGGATTTTTTGGAAAAAAACAGCTGTGCAAGCAAAGCCATCCAACCGACTCGCTCGCTGCCCTGGGCCCACGGGGCTAACGCAGCCAAGAATAAAACGCCTGCCACAAAGTGATATTGAGCATGTTCTTCAAATTGCCAACATCAAAGCATTTCCTTATTTCAGATCCCTCTGCTTCTATAATCAGAAGCAGTCAAAACACTCGGCTTTATAGCCGACAAGTCAAACTAAAAGACGCTGAGCTTTACAGCTCTTGCTGCTTTCATGGAAATTGCAAGTGTTGTACAGGACGGTGCCTTGGCTCTGTTTAAAATTCCCTCTGCTCCCCATGCTGTGGGGCCGGCAATGCCACGTGCCATCCCCATGCAGCATTTTCTTACAGGGACAGGGTCTGATCAGACAGATCGAGCTGTGACCATCACACACCAACCAGCCTGCTCAGCTGCTGGCACCCCCAGGAGCCCTCTGTTCCCGCACCGCACCACACCAGCCCAAACAGGGGCCAAATCCCTCAGGAGGAGGGGAAACGGGTTCAAAACCAGGGTGGAAAGCCCCAGGCTTGCAGCAAGCCGGAATGCCATTAAAATTAGCAGCAGACAGATAAGGGAGCTAATTGCTGGAATGCAGGCCCAGAGCTCCGAGCACAGCCTGCAATCACCAGCGATATAGGGAAGCAGCACTATGGCCATTAACCACACTTATGCCCTGCTTCAATTCTTTCCATGGGGTCTGAGGTGCGTTATACTTGCCTACAAGCTGCAACCTGAAGTCAGTAAGAGAAGAAAAAACAGACAGGTTAACACTCATCTACAGAGAAGAGAAACGGGAGCAGCTCCAGCTCCCCTATTCCTTTTTTCTCTCCTCAGGCGGCAGCTGGCTCTCAGGGGCATGCAGGGATGCTACCAGGATGCTTGGCCGATCTGTCTCTGAGAATGTACCAGCCGCACAGAAGAGAAATTATAAAGAGGAATTATAAAACACCTTGGAGCAGAAGGAGGCAGAAACATGCAGAGCAAAAGGTAAGCAATGAATGGCCAGAATAGGAAAGAAAGAGGAAAGAAGGTAAGAAAAAAGGGAAATACTCATATGAAATACACCACAGGCATAAAATTCTAACATGAAGTGGAACAGAAAAAGAGAAGTGGATGGAAACTAAGAGGAGGAAGCAACTAGAAAGTTAAAGCAACAATGATTTCACAAGCGTTTGTCTATATAAACATACCTAAAACATATTTAGATATAGATATATACATACACACCCAAGCAGAGTTCTGCTGTGCTTTACCTGTGTTGCCCTGAATTGATGTGAACGCTTCACCACAGGCCTCTGACAGACAGGTCAGCACAGTTTCCACAGAGAGGTTTTTTCTTACAGCAAAAACAACACAGAAGCCATGTAAGAAAGATCACAGTAGGGCAGCATGTTTACAGCTTCCACATCATGCATGCACAGAGAGCCATGGAGGACTATCAGCGCTAATATTGGCATTACATACAGCACCACCGAGAGCTTGAGATACCAAATGTGTCTTTCTGTGCTCGACATTATATAAAAACAGAATAGAAAGGCCAGTCTCTGTCCCAGAGACCCAATGACCAAGGCAAAAAAGTAGACAGAAAGTAAAAGCAAATAAGGCAGACTGAGCAGAGTGGAATAAAGAGACATGCGAAAGGAGATAGCATAGCATCCCCTCAGCATACATGGCAATCCTGGATGGGCACATCCAAAAGTCTTGCTTTAAAAAGGCATCTGGGTAGGGGTGAACCACAACAGAGCACGAGCAAAGACCCACCCTTTCCCTCTTCTCCAAATTCCCACTTAAACCACTAATGGAAATGGTGCAAAGATCCCCCATTACTTAACCTTAACTACTAAGTACTAACCCATATCAGAATCACCACATCTATCAAACCACCCAGAGAACAACCTCAGCTAATGTGGCCACAATGTCCACCATGTTCCCGACTTCACAATTCCTTTTCTGCATGCTGGTTTGTTTAAACATCACATTTTAGGACATTCAAAACAGATGGGGACCAAGAGTCATATGTGAATTAACTTCTGTGAGTCCATCCACAGGGTGATAAATGAGGTAAAGTAATTAAATATAGTAATTTAACATTTAACACATCAGGTAGATAAAATGATTTGTTTTGACCATATTAACATGATAGGGTGTTACACCTCAATCTTGTCTGTGCAGAAAATTCCTGGTAATTAACGCTAGTTTGGAGAGGATGAAGAACGGAAAGGCAGGACAGAGTTAAGGATGTCTGGGCACTTACCTCAATCTTATTACTTCCTCTTTTATATATATATATATTCTGAAAAGGCACAAATCACTGCAGGTAATGGAAATTCCAGTCAAATATGTTTTCCTCAATGCTCAGGTTAAAGACTGAAGTCCTCACAAGATTATCTTTCAGCTAATGTACTAAGTAATGAACTCACATCTGATACATGTTATTTCTCCTCTTTCTTCCAACCCAGCAGTGGAGGGCCTGGTTTTGCTTGGGTGTTCCCTACTACCTTTAAACATTATATGAAACATGGCTGTGTATTTAGAAAAAGGACTGTCAGGGACAACATACCTTGCACTTGGAGCAGAATATGATGAGTTTTGTGGTGGTCCTTATCACCCTGGGTTGTCCAGTCCCTCCATGTGAAACTTGGGCCCTCAGAGAGCAGAGCTCCATTTCCTTGCAGAAAACTCCTGTAGTCTCTTGCACAAAGATTTAAGCAGTTTTTCTGCTACCTGAGGTTACCTAGGGAGCACCTTGAAAAGAGAACAGAAGACCTCGACTTTATCTGTATTTCCAACAGAAGCCTACATAGAAAGGCATCGCAAGCTGCCCACGCTGCAGAGATGGGCTGCAGCTTTCTGGTCTGGATGGAGTTTCCTTTGCTTGCAGGCTCCCTACTCAGGTCTATCATTGCTGCTGTCAAGACAAGACGCAATGAAGGTCAGCATAACCAAGACCAGTACTTTGCCTGGGAAGATGGTATTTAACATCTCAATCAGACAGAGATGTTGGAAACACAGGCACTGTTAGAGAAGAGTTTATCATCAGAAGGAGTTCAAGGGCACTCCTAATCTACCAACTTAAGTGACCAGCTGTGGATGTGCAATGGAGCCATCGGGGAAGCAGCAGAATCTTCAGCTCCTTCCTCATGCCTGTCAGCTCTTCTGCAGTGCTGGAGCTCAGCCTCAGAAAGCTGCTCTTCACCCTGAGCCAACAGTGTCCAACAGCTTGTCTCTCTGGCAGCAGCTAGGTGCAAAAGGCTAAACAGAGCTAAGGTTTATCGTCACCCTTGAGTGTCCCAAGCATGGAAACTGGCGGGAGAAGGCAGAACCATTGTTTCTCCCTGGGTACCAGCCACCCCAAAGGACGGGAACATGATTACAAGCTTCTTCTTTTGGACCCACTGTGGCCTGCCGTGGTGGAGGGAGGTTGGGAACCTCCCTGGGTAGACCTCCTCTGCCTGCCAAGCCTCCGGTGAAACCACAGCTGCATGAGCTCAACCTTAACGTTTGCCAGTTTTTAATAGGCATTGAAATGCTTTCATATCTTCCGAAGAAATATTGATGTTACAAGCAGTATTTCATGTGTCTACAGGCTTTGCCATGCCTCAAGGAGACCTAAAATAGATTTAGCCCACACTTCAAGACTTTCAAGAGAGCATGGCATAACAGAGAGGGTCCAGGCCTGCGAGCCAGATCCCACACACCAACCCTGTCCCTGTTGGTATCTTAGGCTGTTTCTGCTGCCACAGTGGGGACAACAGCATTTTAAATGCTCAGCATCCCTATATTCTAAGCAGGACAAGATACAGGTGTTCATTATTGTGGATATTAGCACTCCTAACACTATTATATTACCAAGACCAATTATAAGCTCTCCCAGTCATGGTGGATCAGCATAAGTGACAGAAGGTTGTTTAATCCCTCTGCCTTACTGTCCCCTTCTATACCACCTTGCTCCATGAGGTGCTGTTAGCAGTTACTTAAGGAAGAAATTTCTGACAATGAAGGTGATGAAATGCTGGAACAGGTTGTCCACAGAAGCTGAGGATGGGGCTTTGAGCAACCTACCTAGTGAAAGATGTCCCTGCCCATCTCAGGGGGGTTGTATGATCTTTAAAGGCCCCTCCCATCGCAAACCACGCTATGCTTTTATGAATAAAAAGAATTTAAATCCTATTCATTGTAATTTATCTCACAAAAGTATCCAAGAAAAATACTCACTAGAAGTTACTGAGAACATCCTGCAAAATAAGGTTTTTGCTAAAAACCTCTTAGGTCATCAAACTTTAAAAGGAACACAGGGACACAGGGCACCAAGAGTAGTGCACAGCGTACAACACAAAGCAATATGTTGTGCCTTATGCTAAGGTACAGCATCTTGGGCTCCAAATAGTCTGCAACCTGTCTGAAAGATGGTTGTACTCACATTACCCTTAGTAACCTGTAAATTGTACTTAATGCACTTAACTTTAAAGTTAAAATTATAAAATTATTGCAAACCTCCCTTCCCTTCCACTTCTCCTCCTGCTCCTACCTCCATAGGAAGAATGGGAGTAGACTGTGATATGGGTGATGAAAAGCTGGTACTCACATTTTCCTTCCACACTAAGCTAGGAGCTAAGGGAGATTTTATTTCCAGTCCTTCAACACTTGCATGACCTCACAGAGCTAATTGGTGAAAAGTTTTCAAGTTTTTTCCTTCCCAGTAGTGTCGGTTGCAGTCACCAGACCTCCCCCTCAAAGACAGCCTATCAAAGTCACGGCTGCCATCTCTAACGATGCCAAGCTTGGTACAGGACAAGCTTGTACAGGACCCCGACTATCTCAGCGAAGCTCTGAGGGTCAAGGTGACATCAGGGCCCTGCAGTCCTCCACTGTGAACAAACGTACAAACGCAGTATCTGCCCTGATGCATTCAAAGACAAAGAGCGGAAGAGGAAGGAGAAGAAATGGCTGCTGAGGGCAGAGCCCTCACACCCTGCCCACAGCTGAGCACGGGGAACCCCACCATCTATCCAAGCTGCCTGTGACAACCAGCTCTGGTGGGTCTTAACGCTAACTAATGAAGATATGGAAAACATTTCAAAACTAACTTCTCACTCCTTCAGCTTCCTGGACGGCAAAAAGCATCATCGTCTCCTCCTCTCACCGAGGTGCTGGGGCGTTTCCTTCAGTTGCACCCAAGCAGCAGTTCAGAAGACACCACACAAGTGCAAGTATGATCTACTTTAGCACCTTTACATACACATCAAATTCCCGATCTGACTCATGTTGTTGTGCTTGCACTGGTCCAAGGTATCAACCCCACCTTCACCAAAGCAGCACATTTCAAGTAGCAGCTTAGCCTTCACTCAACCTACCACATCGGGTGTGCTGGGTGCTTTTGGGGGGCTGCAGGTATAGGTATAGGACCTGGTACAGACTCTTCACCCCATCAGGGAGACACAGTTCTCCTTCTAATGTTCTTCCTTCTAATCTTAATTGTATTTATTTACTAATCATGTGCATTCCAGAAAGCTGGGCCTCCCTCCATTTCATTCCACAAACCAAGACCTGAAGCTTGTCTTTTCCATTTTTCCCTCAGTAACCACAGAAGCAGAGAACTGTTGGTAGGAAGAACCCCCCGGGGTCTCCAGTCCAACCTCCTATCTTGTAAACAAGACTGGTTATTTTCCTCTGTAAAATCAAGCACGTACTTTTTTGTTAGTATTATTATATCTACTAGCAGCCTTTTTAATGTTTAAGAAAAATTTGAAGCTTTACACACCGCATACCTAAAAGCAAGCTAATATAAGAACCAGAGGCAGTTGTGAGATACCTGTAAATGAAATTATCCAGCAACTCACAAAGCAAACACATCACCATCTGAAAGCCTCAGAGCGGCGTTTCAAGTCATCTGTGGCACAGCCCCAAGCTCTTGGCCTTTGCTCCCCTCATGATCATGTCTGGGAAAGTGTATTTCACACCCTCCTACCCTTATGTAGGAGGAAAAAAAAAATAAACAAGCTGTTATTATTTAAATGAGGCTGGAAATGTTACTAAATATTTCCAAAAGGATGTACAGTAGCTGTTTGCTCTGTGTGATAAATTACGGATCACTTCGTTGATACGTGTGACTACCTGTTTATATAATCGACTGAAACAAGGGGCTTTTAGTCTGTCACGTCTAGGGTCTGCTATAGCAGGGCTACATTGATGTATCATAGATGTTAGGGTCTCTATCACGTCTAGGGAATGCAGCAGGGCTACGTCCATAAACATTATGTCTGTAACACAGTTAATATTAAAAATATATTTACTTCTATCATTGCGAAACTTTAACATTAGCAAAGAGGGACCCATGCTAGATATGTTTCCACATGGAAGAGACAAAATACAAAGGGTTCGAGGGCAGCCTGGGCTTTGGCCGCTGCTCCACGTCCCACACGCTCTGACGCAGGCCAGGCACGAGCCCACGGCTGCTGTTTCCACCACGTTAACCAGCGCACAGCAGCACGTTTCTACATCAGCAGCTCACCGGTTGCCAGAGGACAGTGATATAGGATCGAACACCAAGCTGTGAGGACACAGCACCTGGCAGAAAGCTCTCCAGGAGAAGCTACCTTCCCTAAGCAGCTTTCACAGTCCTGAGATACCCGTGTTTCACTCCTTGCCTTACAGCACTCACTCACATCTTTACTGTATCATATCCAAACACCCCAGTAAATCAGCAGCACACCCCAAGGGGTCTACGTGCTGATGACCTGCAGGCACACAAAGGGAGCAGTCCCTACACAGGCGGTAAGGCTCCAAATTCTTGAGCCACGCTCTCCTCGCACAGCTGGCAAGCCCTTTCCAGCTGCTCACTGAGTCCTGCCCCACAGGGCTCGCCCCTACCTGGGCAGGGCACTGCACAAGGCAATACAATGCATTTTATTTTGGCACAGATTTTGCTCAGCCACCGTTTTCAAGAGGAGATGCTTACAGTATGATCAAACCTATGGCTCAAAATTCAAAGCGTTGAGTCGGTCAGAAGTTGTTGGTTGTTGCATTTTCTTTTACATGCTGTTAAGTTGGATTCTTCTTCTTCTAAGTTACTGACAACCGTCCCCCAGCCCCAGCTGAGATTTATACAGGACCACACAGGGCACTTCCCCTACAGCATCAGTGAAAAGATCAAAACTTTCAGTCCTCCTAACTGTAAGAAAAAAGCAAGGCAAGCAATCTTTGAAGTCCAGCTACTGAGAATTAAGGAAAGACACAAAATGTTCTGAAAACAAAATCAAGCAGAACACAGGCGGGTAACAACGGGGCTGGTCTGGATACTTGCTTTCAGATGACTTTGAACCTGTAGGGTTTCCAAACCCATGCAGCGTATAAGCCTCATCTACCCAACACATCTTTCAAAAATGCTCGCCTGAGGAAATCCACCTAACCAAGAAGGAAAGTTACTGGGGCAGAGACACTGCCACTAAGCATGAAATGCTAAATGAGTATTTTCCAGCCCAACACCACTTGGATCCCCACGGGATCAAAGGAAACAACCTGGGATGTGGAGACATCTCCATTTCCCTTTCTCAGACCAAGGTTTCATCCATACGAAGAGGCCTGCCAATCCAAACACAGCGATCCCACTACCTTGCAAAAATCCCCTTTTAACAGAACTTGTAACAGTACTAATGTGATGGCTTCTATCACCGCAGAGAATTGCGATGCTCTATCCACACTGAAGGTGTTACTGGCATGACATACCCTTAACCAGCTCAACTCCACCGGTAACGCTAAAATGTGTCCCTGGCATGAAACCAGCAGTTATCCAGGGAAGCCAAGCAGCAGGGAAAAGGTTTTCAGAAGAAGCCAGGGAGAAGTGGACTGGACAGTGCTGGCTGGATGAAGGGAAGATGATGGTGGCTGGTTAGGTGTGCTGGAAATGGGACTGGATCCCTGCAGTGGCCTGCTTCAGAGCCTGGGGGCTCCCAACACAATCCAGATCATGCCAAGGGTCTCCACAGGCTGCTCCACACAGTGTGTAATGGGATGTCATCTTGCCTCTTCCACCCACCTCTGCTCTCCACCAATCCCTAAGGAAGCAGCCTACAGCTCTGGGCACTGTTCTTGAGGTAGAAAACTCTGCTCCCAAAACAGAGGATAGCTTTGGGGGGCTCCTCTGCACTCCTTCCCAGGAGTGGGGCTGGGACCAGCACCTGGACAAGCCCCCAGCTTGCAGGTAAAGACCCAGGCAATGTCATTTTCTCCCCCAGGGAAGCACTCCATCTCCTGCAGCTCTTGGCCACGTGCAGGATCTGGAGCACAAGCACCAGGCTATGCCTGGCACAGCAAGGGCCCCACCACAGGTCTGACTGGGAATATAATAAAGGGTTTCTAAGCAGAAGGGCAGTTGCGCCAGGTTTTCCTGACCAAGGCATTCAAAGAGATGACTCTCAAAGAAAACGCTGTCTTCCAAAACATCTTGTAGCAACGACACTCCCGTGTGCAAATACACAGTCCTTCCAGGGCTTTGGGCTGCTCTTTCTCACCAGGCTGCTCTGCAAGTCCCATCTTAGCTCGGCCCACTCTCTGGCAGCACAGACCAGCTCCCACCACCCACACAACCCTGATGCAGGGGGAGCCGTGGCCAAACCTCCCTTTTCCTGGCAAGGGAGCCAATTTGCAGGAACCCATCCACTAGTCTACATACAAAAAAAAAACTTCTGTTGCTTTTTCCAACCCAGGTTTTAAGGCAGAAATGACCAAGAGAGAGAACCCATCCCTCCTCTTGGTCATTTCTTCTAGTGGCTAACCCCCCTGCAATTAAAGACCTGTGCCATAACTTCAGATCCCAGTTGCCTACTGACTCGTCTGGCTCCCCAGCCACTGATTCCAGACACGCCTCCCGCTGCTGCGTTACGCAGCCCTTCGCTGCCTGATGTATTTCCACTGGCAGAAATTCACACACGGATCATTTTTCCTTCAAGATGATGGGAGGTGCAACTGCAGGATCTGCCGACAAATCTGAGACATCAATAGCCCTGGAGATGTGACAGCAGAGGCTTCAGCACGGGCAGGACAAACCTGCTGGGAAACGCTAAGCGATACGCAGCCAGCCCCTGATTTGCAAGACCCAGCTCCACACCAATGCTCACACCTGTATCTAAAGAATACGGCACCCCCTCGGGATGCGTTGAAAGGCATTTCATTCATACAGCTCTGGCTTGCAAACAACTGAGGATGCTCTGCACACCTGGCTGATGCCTTGTGGCTGCTCCCTTCGGCTTGGCGGAGCTGAGGCACCAGGTAACCACCTCGCTGCTTGTCATCCGTCTCACGTACAGCGACAGGCAGCCACGATCCTCTCCCAGATGTCCCCCGCCACTTCCCAGAGATAGAATTCAGGAAACACTCGGGAATGCTGCCTTAGCACAACACTGCTAACTCCGAAAAACGCTGTCCTCCACCGAACTGTGGGAGCATGGCAAGCACAGGGCAGGCAGGCACTGCACCTGCATGTATATACGTATCAATAAACCTCGGGGAGCTGCACATGGACTGCCGTATGCCTTGCCAGGACCCCACGCACTACGCTACATAAGGCAGGCTGACTCAGAATAGAGGCAGCTGTGACAAGGGGAAACGTGACCCATACACCGGGGTGATGGGTCCAAGAGGCAGATTGTTTCTTTATTCTTCCTCTCACTTTCTCCATAAATCTAGCCAGGAGCTAAGCAGGTGTTTGGTGTTAAAGCCATCAGCCAGCAAGGAGACAGAAAATAATGCATCCTCCCGTGCTTCAAAGCAAGATCTGTATCACCTTGCTGCAAACAGTCAAAAGCTTCCTGAGCAGGTACGCATCTTCCTCTGTGCTATTTCTGTTTGCAGCTCTGCACCCTTCTCAGCTCGCAAAGCAGGACCTCACACCACGTGGCCACCCTACGCCGGGGCCAGCAGCAGAGGGTCGGGGCAGCAAGCCCCCCACCTCCAGCAGGAGCACAGAGACCAGCTGGGTGGCTCCCCCGAGGCGCAGAGAGGCCCCCCACGCACATTTCCTAACTGGTGCAAACACAAACCACTTTGTCCTCCTCCGTCGCTCTGGGCACCGACCCGCTGGACGTGACGTCCGCCCCGAAGCAGCAGTCACTTGCACCAGCGACAGCAGCCTCGGTGAACGCGTCCCCAAATCCCTGGCACCACTCCAAGCTGCAGTGCACCACGCCACAGGTGCTGGCATGAGCCTGCTCTAAATCCGCGTGCCAGGAGCAAAAGATGAGCCCCCAGAGCTCCTGCAAGGCACGGAAACACCTCCCAGGTCACAGAAACCCAGCATTTCCCCTTGTCATGGCCTGTCTGCGCTGTCACCTGCGCAGACCAATGGGGGAAATATATCTGTGCGTGTGCACACCTATAGATAAATATATCTGACATTTTTTTATGGAGATGTAACTCATGTAAGCCCTACCTTGCAATTCCTAGTACAGCTGCACCGGATAATTACAGAAAAACAGTGATACTGTAGTAAACCACTGAACATCTTCACCTGAAAGGTGACAAAAAACACAAGATATTCCAATATATTAAAAGTTTATAGAAATAAGATTTTTCCCTACCCTTGCTCCACAACCTCGGCACTATGGGTAGCTTCCCCCACCAGCAATTCTTGGTGTAAAAGTCAGTGAAATACATACAGCCGGGAACTGTAAGCCCTCTTTGCAAAGCATTCTGATTAAAAACAGGAAGATATGGTTCAGATCCTGCAAAGAATTAAGCACAAGCTCAAAGTTTAGCAGATAATTAAACCGAAATCTATGCTTTGGTTCGGCAGAGGCACAGGGAGAGACAAACACGACCGCACAAACGAGCTGCGCCATCAGCAGACACAGCTCCCGGCCGTTTCAGAAAGCAGTTAGCTCCCACAAAAGTTATATTCCACGCACGCAAGTTCACGCAGGGAGCCGATCTTCCATTTTAAGAACCACTTCATATACATAATCCATTTTTGCAACAGATGGGCTGTTCACCAGAGGCAGGCCTGAGCCTTCCCTTATTTTCACTATTGCTGAGCTGCTCCCACGCTGCTTGGCCATCAGCACCCAGACTGAGCAGGGGATGCAAAATCATTTCAGCCCTCTGGATGCAAAATCATGTCAGCCCTGTGGAGGCAGGAAGCTTGCGCTGCTCTCGCTGTGCCTGTGCAGGGATGCCGGAGGTGAAGATGCACGGCCTATTTCACACCTAAGAAGCACACAGACATTCCCAATGGCTGGCAAATTGCACCTGCACAGCTAAACTACCTTCATATAACTTAAAATACACGAAGGCACAGCCATATCTATCAGAATTATTACATTGCTAACCTAGGGGTAAGCTTATGACTTAATGCTGTGAGAGAGAAGGGAGAGAGAGGGGGGAAAAAAAACTAAAGTTGGAGGTTTGTTTCTAAAACGATGCAAAGTATGCATAAAAACACTCCAAAGTCCCTGGGGTGTGAACTGGCACTTATCAGAGATACACAGCACCTAGCACAAAAGAGCATCTGACCAGTCCACGTGCTAGGAAAATACACATGCTTATTACATAATTTTTAAAATCACAGTGGAAAGGAAATGGTGTTTGTAAGACGTTACAGAATATTGCACTGCAACATCATTTCTAAAGAGATGTCAACACTTCTGAGCTAGATTTTTTTTAAAATACTCATATTTTACAGCAATAGATACTAGCGCTGTTATGACAATCCAAACCAGGGGCACAAACCGATACTGACGAGCCTATCTCTGCCCGATGAAGACACAATCTCATTTTGTACATCCATAACACGTCCACAACACATTGGTTAATACGGTCTAACATACCCCCGGAAAAGCTCATCAGGCGCATGTTTCGTTCCAAATCAATGCCTTAAATAATGCCTGTTTTGGAACAAACACATTAGCAAAATGGAACTAGCACGGGGTTCGCGCCGCCCTGCCTCTGACCAGATACGTGGACAGGCCAACATGCCTAAACTTGTCAACACAAATGTGATTAAAAGAGATTGCTGCGCAGGCCTCCAGCATCTTTCAGGCAGGATTATCAGTTCTGCTGGCATTTCTCCGCAGGGTATTTTAAGATGCACTAACCAACAGTTCGCTAGTTTAAGACTCGAGTCCCGAAGTGCCTCGTCGATGGAAACATTTTAACGCCCCTTATCCATGACCAGGAGATGTGGCCTCTCCAAACTCACCCGGGCTTCCAAAACCAAGCAAACAAACAAACCGAAAAAAAAGGCTTTTTTTAAGGAAAAGGAGGCCTAAACCCTTCTCGCATCCTCCTCCTAAGGCCTCGGTGGCACCCAGCTGACATCAGGAGGGCTCGGGCCGGGTCCCGCAGCTCCCCGCAGCCCCCCGGCTGCGCGCATCGCGCAGCACCAACGCCCCCCGCAGCCGCCACCCCCGGACCCCCCCTGCCCACCCCGAGCTGCCCCGCTCCGAAACGGCTTGGCAGGGCCTCGGGGAGCACCCCCCGGCTGTAGGGCCGGGGTATGGAAGACAGGGGAAAGGGGGGGGAGACGCCGCCGGGGCATTCCCCAGCCTCCCGCACCCCGACCGCCGCCGACCTTTATGGCCGCGATGGGAGGCATCCCGACCCCTTCGCCTCCCCATCCGCAGGGATTTGGCTCCGCACGCTCTATTTTTAGCCCACCGTCGCCCCCAGCGCTTTAAAAAGACTTAAAAATACATAAAAAAAAATAAAAGGAAAACAAAAAAAAAACACGCACACACACAAACCCTCTCCCCACCTCCATCCGCGCCAACGCTGCAAAACTCCACCGCGACCTGCGAGCCCCACAGCGGGGGAGGGGGGGGGGGAATGATTAAAGCAAGGGGAAAATAATAATAATAATAATAATGATAATAAAAGAAGTAAAGAGCACACATGCAAACAACCTCCCCTCACCCCACCGCCGTTAACTGCAAGCCCCGGTACTCACCGCGCCCTTTCCCCCCCAAAAAAAAACCTCCCTCCCTTTCTTTTTCTCTCTCTCTCTCTCTGGGAAAGGGGTCCGGAGGGCCGGGAGCAAGAAAAAGAAAAGGAAAAAAATATATAAATAAAAAGAAGCCATAACGTGGTGCAAAGGAAAATAAATAATAATAAAAAAAAAAGGCAAGGCGGCGCGGAGCGCCCATGTGCTCGGCGGAGCACGCGCTCGCCTCAATGGAACGTTGTGCTGGCGAGCGGCTCGTGACGTCACCGCCCCCCCCCCCCCCCCCTTTTTGGGTTCGCGAAGTGCCCGGGGATGGATGGATGGAGGGGTGAAGGGTCGGGGGGGTCCCCACGCACCTCCCCGAAATCAGAGGAGGGGACAGGCAGCCCCCGTTAGGGCAAAGGGGAGAGTGTTGGGGTTGGGGGAGGAATAATAATCGAAAACGCGGATGCTGGTGGAGCAGTAAAAGCAGAGCAAAGCTCCACAATACGGGCAAAACAAGCGTTATTTTCGCTTTTAGTTATTTATTTACTTACTTTTGGCAAGTAAAAATGTGAGAAGTAAAAAAATTTCTGGAGCACATGTCCTGTGAGGAGCGGCTGAGGGAACTGGGGTTGTTTAGTCTGGAGAAGAGGAGGCTCAGGGGAGACCTCATTGCTCTGCGCAACTGCCTGAAAGGAAGGTGTGGGGGGCTGGGGGTCGGCCTCTTCTCACAGGGAACCAGTGATAGGACCAGAGGGAATGGCCTCAAGCTGTGCCAGGGGAGGTTCAGGTTGGAAATGAGGAGACATTTCTTCTCAGAAAGAGCAGTCAGGCATTGGGACGGGTTGCCCAGGGAGGTGGTGGAGTCACCGTCCCTGGGGGTGTTCAAGGAGAGGTTGGACGTGGTGCTTAGGGACGTGGTTTAGTGGGTGACATTGGTAGTAAGGGGATGATTGGACCAGATGGTCTTGAAGGTCTTTTCCAACCCTAATAATTCTGTGATTCTGTGAAATGAAAGGCATCCTCCTCAGTTCAGGGCTGGAACTGGAAGCTTCAATGCTAGGTGATTTTTATTTTTTTTTCAGCACAATATTTTCTCCATCCAGGAGCACCTTCATGAGGAGCAGGAGCTGCTGCATGTCCTCCCAGCTGCACACACACACCAACAGTACCCACCAGATGCAGTGCCTGGGCTAGGAGCCACACGAGGTTCACCTGCACAGCACAGGTCCATACCCAGCTCAGGTGAGATTTTCGATGTAATTCTGAAAATGTGAATAGCGAGAACCATTTCAATTAATCAGTGATTATGGTCCCAACTCCCTGACTGCGCTTTGAATGGTGCAATAAAAAGCTCATCTGCAGGAACAGCCCAGTCATTGCAAATGCAAAAGGTACAAAATGAGGGCACAAAATGAGGCTTTGTCCAAAGTGACTCTGTGGTCCAGTGGTTTGAGCCAGGCACAGAAAGATGGATTGGAAAAGAAACAGCTTTGTGTGCTCACGGTGAGAGCTGGGAGAGCCATCCTGAGAGGGGGGACCCGACCTACCTACAGGGAGCTGCTGTGCCCGAGCGGGACAAAGGAGGTGATATGAAGGTGGCTTTGGGCCACACTCCCCCAGCTGGCTGGAGCCCAGGCCCCAAATAAGTGACCTCCCGAGGTCAGTGAACCTGGGAGAAAGACCAAAATCTGGGGTTCCTGATGGGACCAAGGGATCGTTCTATCAGCTGAAAGGCCCCAAGTGCCAGAGCAGCCTCATACTTGGTTTCTCCAAGAGCGTTCCCATTTTGGGGGCTGGGAGAAGCAGCAGCATGGAGCTGGCCATGTGCCTCCATATGGATATTGCCCTTATCGAGGCCCTGATGGCAGCTTCACAGCTCCTGGATGCCAGAGAGGAAGAGAAATATGCATCAAACAGCCCCAAAAATTGAGTTTTCACTCCTTTCTCCCTAGGACTCCAATCCTTCTTCTGCAAAACACACACAGAGCTGCTGTTACGCATCACCTTGAAGGGAAACTGCGTTTGCCAGCACCCCAGACTCACCTGTGTGCTACATGGCACTAGCTCCGCATGCCGTGAGGAGACAGAGGCATCTCCACCCTCGGCTCCTGGCATGGCCAGGCCAGGAGAACGTCATCCAAAGGAGGCTGGAAGCGGCTGCCCGATTACCCAGAGAAGCCACCGGCATGTGTTGCTGCAGCCACCCCCGGTGAGGCAGCTCTGGTGCTTGGAAGTCAGGATGCAGACCCCGTGAGCACCCATTAACCACCCTTTGGGTCATAATCCTTTCAGGGGAGACTCAGGAGGCTGGAGGTGGGGTGGCGGCTGCCCACCAAGTGTTCCCCGCAGCCCTGGCATGAGAGATCTGCAAAGTCTTGAGTGTCTCATTGCAGGACGAAACCCCACAGCCCTCTTTCCACAGACATGTGTAATATCAGCTCAGTGCCTGCATTGTTTAGTTCTGCAGCCTGCGTGGTGGTCTTACTCTGCAAATTATCCAGCGTTACGGGCTGAATAAACTCAGCCTATGTCAATCAGTGTAATCACCTTTGTGACAGCCCCACACACCCACGCGAGGCGGTGGCACTGCTCTGATCTCAAACACAGCAAGGCCAAGGCCAAACAATGTGACGTGTTCTCACAAGGCCAAAGGAAGAGCAAGGGGCACGCTGAAAAAAAAATATATATATATATATACACATATGTGACAGCTGAAGGCTTCTGCCCTCCGGCAGCCTGCTGTTGCTTCCCTGTCTGTGCCCGTACCAGCCCTGCCGGCTGCAGGGATCACATGAGAGCTGCTTAATCCGTGTCAGGCGGAGCTGGCCAAGTGACGTGAGGTGCCAGCGGGGCAAGCAGGAGCCGTGCCGCCCGTGGTTAGCGTGTGGAGGTGGCAGCCTCCAGCTGGTAAGCATGGGCCTCTGGAGCAGGAAGGTGCAACGAGGCTGGGGTGAAAAGTGCCATCCCCCATCCCAGATGCAGGGCACGGGGAGACACAGAAGGAAAAACAGCTGAGAATGTGTCATCATCGCGGCAATACTTCATAGTTCCTATCATCCAGGGATTAATTCTGCTCCAGGTTGACTCTGGAGCCATCCCAAACTCTACGTGATCTCAAATGCTGGGAGGAAAGGGCTGGGTTGTTGCATCTGCTGCTGTCCTACTAGAAGCCATCATTTCCCACCAGCCTGCCCTAAAGCCTTCAAGGTGAGCATTGGTGTCCTGTCCTCACCTCACCTTCTGGGGTATTACCTTGGAACTTCACCTCTCCGAAGGTCAGAAAACACCTGATTTCCATCCTGCATGTATTCAAAGCGTGTGCCCGCCCATCTGCTCTGCAGCAGGTGTTAGGATTTGACAGAACCAGCTCTTCTCACTCTTACACATACCTCTCTGTTGTGTTGGCCCATCTCAAGTTCATTCTGTGATAAAATAAAGGTACCAGGTGATGCTGCTTCTCATAACTTATTTATACTCCCCTGCCTTTTAATTTAAGTACTCATATTCATCTACTGAAAATGCGTTCCCGTCTCCAAGTGGTGATCTGTCCCCAGGCAATGGTGACTCACCCGGGGCTTTTGGGGGTGCAAAGCTCCAAGAACGAGGAGCAGGTGGCAATAACAGGGCAGGAGCAAAGACTGGAAACTCTCTGAAGCTGGTAGAAAGGCTCCCACTGCTTGCCGTATACTCTCAGTGTTGAATGTAAGAGGAAGAGGACAGAAGAGGAAGGTGTCATGGTAGTACTATGGATACTCCAGCAATATCCCTGCCCAGAGCTGTGGCAACAGATTGCACCAACATAACCAGTCTCACCCCCCAGATCATACACAATTTTGTTCTGATGTAAATATGTCACTGGATTTCTGCCCGTCCGTTCCTTCCCATGAATTCTCCATAACCATAGGTTGGCACCTCTCTTGGAGTACATTGGGCACAGAGAAATATAACGCAGAAAGGAAGCAGAGAGAGGACTGATTTTGTAATACAGCTCCCTTAGGTGCGATGTTGCTCAGACCCCAGAAATGCATGCTGAATCCTCCTCTAAAAGACTGTAGGGAAGACGTTTGGCAAAGAAATGGGAACATGTTCCAAGGAGCAGGAGATTCCTTAAGACCCTAATTCAGAGCAGCTTAGCAGTGACACCAGAGCGAAAAAAGAGGGTTGATATGAAGCATTGAAATAACAGGCTTGCTTCAGATGGTCCAACTACAGGAGCATGTGATTCAGGTGCTCTGTATATTCTCCATGCCTGTGGAACTCAAATAAATAAATAAATAATAATAATAATAATAATAAGTGACATTTTAAATTGATGTCTTTCTGAGCCTGCAGAGTGAATGATCTAATAGGACAGAGAGGTGCAAAAACTCCACTTGAAATTATGGAGGGAATTTCAGGTGAATAGCATGGGTGTGATTTAATAAACAGGAAAGCAATAGAAAAAAAAACGAAAACAAATATCTGCCTTACTAAATTTGTGCTGGACTGATAGGGTTGAAAGTAGACCCAGAGATGAGCATGCCTGAGTTTTTGGGAGAGTTAATAAAACCATGAGCTGGAGGTTTGGCATCACAAGTGAAAAAACAAATGTGAGAGAAGGAAGACAGAATTGAGGAGAGAGAGGCAGCACCATTCAGGTCCCAGCCAGATTTCCCAAGGAAGTCCCTGAAAAAGACACTGACTGAGTCCTTGGGGAGAAGGAGCTGAGTTTGTTTGTTTTGTGTGAAGGGCGAAAGATCAGGCCAGAAGCTGCAAGCCTGGGAGAGGAAGTGGAAAGTGGTGCTGTCAGCAGGAACAGAAAGCCCAGGGCATGAAAACGTCATCAGATGGGTGGTAAGAGTTGTGGGTCTGGTTGCAGGAGATGGCACAAGTCCACTGAAGACAATGGTGTGCTGTTAGGTGGATGTCCCACACGGACATGGACCCAACAGAATGGCATGGAGCTGGGACAGGGGAGGGTCAGGCTGGGCGTTAGGAAAAGGTTCTTCACACAAAGGTGGTCGGGCACTGGGACAGGCTCCCCAGGGCAGTGGTCACAGCACCAAGCCTGTTGGAGTTCAAGAAGCGTTTGGACAATACTCTCAGACACATGGTCTGATTTTTGGGTGGTCCTGTGTGGATGATCCTTGGGGGGTCCTTTCCAACTCAAGATTTTCTGTGATTCTGTGATTCTGTGACTCTATGACTCTCGGCATGCCAAGGGGATGTCCACCAGGAGATGCTCAGTTTGAGAAGCTTGAGATAGGGACTGTGTGTCTCGGCAGCAGCAGAAGACTGAAGCAGCAGGTGAGGAACCACCAGGCTCCGGAGAAGAGCCTCGTGCCTGCTTTCCCGCGGGGGAAACGCTCAGCTCCTGGGAGAGCAGCAGGGCCCTGCCCTCCTCACACCGGGCTCCTGTTGCTAAATCAGAGAGGAAACTGTTTAACTTGTCGGTTATTCTTTGGCACCTGCAATTGTGTTAGACACTAGAAACAGGTCAGACCAGCCAAGCTGGTGTAAACGACTGTGGTATCCCCAGGGTCGTTCCCTTTCTGTTTACTTTTTTAGCCTTTACACTAATCTCTCCCTCTATAACAAACATACAACGTTCATAGAAGCCATTTTCAAGCAAGAATGACACCGGCAGTCCCTGGAGTGTCACAGCAGGCTTCTTGGCACAGCAGAGACCTGACTCGACTTCGGGAGCGGTGCTTGATGTCCCTCCAGCAGCAGGATGGGTGCAGAGGGCAAAGAGCCAAAACACGCACTGGACCCTCTCCTCTCAAGCCCAGTTTCTGTCTACGCATCCACTCTTAGAGCTGAACCTTCCCAAAGACCTTGTTTATGGATGTGCCCCAAGCCCACCGAGCGTGTCTGGAGCAGGAGCTGGGGCTCGGCCGGGTCCTTTGGGGCCTTGTGCTGGCTGGTTTGTGGCTGCAGCGCTGTGATCTTCCTCAAGAGCAATTTAGGGACTTTCTTACTTTTTAGCATAGCTGGTGACAATGGCACCACTGCCCGCTTCTCGTACAACACCCCAGCACCTCCCTAAGAAGCGGGAGACCTGGTTCGACACCCTTCTTTGCATCTGCTCCCAGGCTGCAGCAAGCCTTTGGCCTCCACGGGGCCCTTTCTTCCCACGTCCCAAGGAAGAGGTCACGGTGTGGGCAGGATGCTCTCTTGAGAGCCACAAGCCCATTCCATAGCCATGACGATGATGATGCTCCTACATTACAAGGCATAACATTTCTCCCTGGGACAGAAATATGAATACGGGTGAATGGTTAACAACTACTAAGTAAAATCCACAAGCACTGGACTGCAGGAAGGAAGGAGAAGTACCAGGTTTGGGCACTTCTCGTAAGCTGCTCACCAGTTTAGTCCCGAAGAGTGACCCATTTTGAGTCCTGAGCCTCAGGCCAGACAACCATGCAGCTTGTATCCCACAAAAAGATTTAAGCAATTGTATAGGACATGAAAAAAATGAAAGCAGGACAGCCACAGCACTCACACAAGCAGCTAAGTACCAGGCTGTGCCCCTTCCACATCGCAAGCCATGATAGTTAATTTTGCGCTGTGCTGGGGAAGCAGAGGAAATGGAAGCAATTCAGAAGCAGTAATGATCAATGAAGTCAGACAATTCCCCTGAGATGCATATATATGCCGTACCCAAGCTCACAGATACGTAAACTGAGGCGCAGATATGCAAAATGCCTTGCCTGCGGCCACACAGGGCACACACATTGCCTGCTGGCTGCCGTAACCGAGAGGGACCGACTCCGGGCTGCAGTCTCAGCGCTGGGTGACAGACTGGGCTGGCTATGTGAGTGGGATAACCGCGGCTGGCATCTCTGCTGTGTCATGATTCACAGCCCTTAATCACTGTTAAACAAATCCAAATGAAATTACACGTAAAGAGCCGGGAACTAGAGAGTCTGAAAAAATGCAAACATGTTCTTCCCCATCAAATCTAATTAGATTTGCCAAAATCAGTGTGCATTGATCTGTGATTCAAACAGTATGCTGATAACAAATTTTCATGATAGACGTGGTTATGAAGCTACTTGACTAGACTATGAATTAGCCCCTTCAGCAGGAGCTCTCAGCACATTTTCTCAGCGTGCTCTTCCACAGGCAGCTTTTAATCCAAAAATCAACACACAATCCCATTGTTTAAGGTTTGCTGGGCTTTCTGCTGAGCGTCCAGCAGAGAAGTTAGGCAGGCAGTGTATTCATGTTGACGATCAATCTCCGTTAAAATCAACACACCATTTTTAGCCACCCAGCTAAGCACGCTGCGGTACGTGCTGGGAAAAGACCTTTCCACCACTGGGCAGAGAAGCCCATTTTGTTGTCACGCTTTGTAACTTCACCTTGGCGATGATGGGTAGAAAAAGCAGAGCTTTGTATAAAGAGCATCCCATAAATAATCATGGGCTATCACTTCATAAGGTCAGCACTGCACAGATACAGCTTGCTGTTATTTGCCTTTGTCCAGTCTCTTTCCTGAGCCTTCAGGGATGTCTGATGTGTTTTTTTTTTCTCAGCCCGTGATGGTGAAGTCATGCTGATCTTCTGCTCGCGATGGTTTGTCCCAGTGCCAAGTGGTCACAGCAGGTACCAGCGAATGGAGATGAGAATATCAGAGAGGAGCAGGTAAGTCTTAAAGAGATCAAAGCAAATCCTGAAGCGTCAGGAGAGACCAGGGGAGAGGATTTTCCATTTGTGCTCGGTTTCAGCTGAGCTTTGCATCCACTGACATCTGAGAGCTTCTGAAAATTTGACTCCCCCGAGAGCCGGAGTGCATCAGAGTGTAAAGTTACCCAGAAAGAATGGCAGAGGGCAGGCAGTGCACTTGTATCTGTCTGTACCCCAGATTTATCCCGTCCCTGGTATCTTTTCATCCAGAAGTCGTTATTTCTTCGGGAGAGTAAAACTGCAGTGGTTTTTTGGCCTGATCTTTAAAAGCGATGAGCACCCCCAACTGCAGCCCGAGGCAATGGGACCTACAAACTCTTGGCACCTCTGAAAATTGACTTACCCTGTGTTAAACCACATGCAACAGCCTTGTGTGACCTCATCTCTGGACACAACCAAGACATTGAGCACTGAGCACTGGCACATGTTGCCCAGGGAGGTTGTGGGGTCTGCATCCTTGGAGATGATCACAAGCTGCCTGGATGTGGTGCTGGGCACCCTGCTCTGGGTGTCCCTGCTAGAGCAGGATGGGACCAGGTGGCCTCCAGATGACCAGATGCTCCCTCCCTACCTCAGCCTCCTGTGGCTGAGAGGGAAGGGCATGGGGACGCCCAGCATGCCAGCTATTTCATGGTGGCCCTCTGTAAGCAGGAGGTTTATCCCAGCATAGAGATAAACCACCAAGTGTTTACTACAGGGACTGACAGGCTGGATAGTGTCATTCCCAGCACAGTGGAAATTATTGTGCAACTTCACAGCATTACTAGCCTCCGTGTATTCATGAGCTCATTAGCTCAAATTTCAAAAATCCCGAGAATTACAGCAATGCAGTATGGCATAGTCATGCCAGTATAAGTGTTCCTACCTAGGAAGAGATTACACCAGCACACTGCCTAAGCCAGTGTGGCTGTTTGTCCTGCCCATCTGCACCCTGGCACCCTGACCCATTTCTCCCCCTGAGGCTGTGCTGGGTTTCTGCTTCACCCCAGCAAGCCACAACCATGCCAAGGGCAAGGAGAAGAGGGCACAGCTTGTCCACACATAGGTGGACAACTAGGGTCAACTGCCTGTGTGGCAGCAGCCTGGTATCTTTGTGTAGCTAAACGAAATAAAAAAGAGGTATCGGTTTAGCTCATTTCATAAAGCCAAGTAAATGGAGCAGCAGCACACCATGGATGATAACTGCTTTCCAACCTAAGCTGCAGATAAGCCATGGATTACGAAGCCTCCCCACCCACGCGTGAATTGTCCACCAGAGGCCCTGCAGAAGGAAAATCCCCAGCAGAGACAAGGCAGGTGTCGCTACACAGTCCTGAAATTCCTTAAAACCAGAACGGGCTGCCCTGAAAAACTTTGTGAAACCCTGTGTGCCTTCAGTTTTAAACTCGGTTTGGCTGAACCAGTTTTAAAACTGGCTGGAGAGCCAGAAGGGGCCAGCAGGATCACCCAGGAGAAGCAGGCGTAGAAGCTGAGCTCCTGGTGCCTACGTTCATCAGAGCAGTGTCCCCTCAACCAGGTTGGGCGGAGTGCCTCGCCTGATAAAAGGCTGAGCTCAGCAGACATGAAAGGAAGGTCGTTAGCAAAGATCAAAAGGTATGGATGGGAGATAGAGCTGCAGCATTTGCAAAGTTACCAAAGCCTTCCAGTGAGGACGAAGAGAAGGATGCTGTGATGCTAAATGAATGGGGCAATCTAGATAATGATATCAGAATTAAATTAATTAAGGGAAGATTAAAGAAAGATTGCAAAATGAGGGTTGTAATCCCAGCGCGGCTGGAGTCAATGGGTGTTTTGTGGGTGACTGTGAAGAGGCTGAGAGTTTGCTCCAAATGCATACCAAGACAAAGGAAGTTATGAACTGTGGGCTAATTTACACAAATCCAATTATACTAGGGAATAAATTAATAGTGATGTCCCCACAGTTACAAAATCGAAGCCAGGCATGGCTGGAGCATCCAGCAGGATAAAAATGAGATGGGTGAACATCATCACTGACCTGCACGCACTGGGGTGTTCAGAACACACTGACAGCAGCAGGACAGACTATACCTGGCTTGCTGTAATGTCTCGCAGGACAGAGCTTTCTATTCAAAGCATTTTAAACAGATTTAAACCGGCAAAGTGAGTTTGCACCAGATTGGCACTTTGCATCATGTGGACGCAACGTTTCTGCTCCAGGAGCTGGCACTCCTTGGGGGGATTTACTGTTCCTCCGAGCAAGCTCCCTGAGTGCCAGCAAGAGGCACATGTGCAGAGCAATCTCCAGGAAACATCAGCGGAGCTTAAAATCTTCCAGCACGCAGAGTTCCCACCCAGCAGTTCATTGACATTAACCTGAAGGTTCATTAAGGAATTTACCTACTGATTTCAAGGCTTGAAAAATTATAGGAATGGCATGAAGCCCTGTACCAAGGCAGCATAGTGCATCTGTGCAGACCTTGGTGGCAGTCACCAAGCTGTCTAGATATTTTCCTCTAGCTGCTGAGCTGGTCATAAATACGTGGCAATTGTTCTGGAGCCCCTTTAATGTCAATGCTTTTGTGGCTCCTGTTCATTGCTCTGGGTCTTTCTCAGCTCTCGGTTTTAGGGCAGCAAACTGAAATGAATGGGGAAGGGGTGAATTCATTTTTTATTAAGCACCCAAGTCCAAAAATTAAATTCTGAATGCAAGCACAGATGCTGATAAATACTTTTGCCCTTGTAAAACATGGAAAAATGCTGGTTTGTTCCATAAGGGCAGGAGATTCATTTTTCTCTCTTTCACAAATGTAAAAGGAGGAAAGTGCTTTTCAGTAAGAATCCAATTTTACAGGGAGGGAGTAATATGTTACATAGTTGAATCACTTTGATGTCAATTTTATTTTGCAATCACTTCATAAGATATTCATATAGCCTTTTACATTCTTTCAAAATGTGGAAGTCTAGGCACAATGCAATATTATCTTACTCTTTACCACAATGATGAACGATAATGAGAACGCATAATAAGATTTTACTTGCGCCCAAAGAAAAATCTGCTTTATCCCAGATGAGAGGAATTTTGCAGATCAAATTAATATTATAAAACAGTACAATTTATCAAAATAATATGGCTTTTCTTCTCTGAATTCACTGCAAATCACAATGTCTGCAGCCATGGTGAACTGTTAGAGTCTGATGGATTTTTTTAAAGACTCTCTGTCTGTGAAAAACACTTGGTTGATAAAAGTAAAAAAAATAAGAAAAATCTGATATTTGAAAGCTAGGTTATAGCTGTCATACAGCAATTCTGCTTCCTGTCCAAAATCTGGTCTCTTGCAAGGGAGAAGGGTCTTTGCTCAGATTCCTCAGGAACCAATGGATCACATTTGATATCCTTCTGAAATTTGTATGTGTATGGAACATGGGTGTAGCATAATGCTTGCAATGTGTCTTGTTGCATCCTTTTAATTTAGATTCTGGTTACTCCTCTATTCCCAATTTTAACATACAGCCTAAAGGCCAGTTAGTGAAGTGTGAAATAGATACAAAACCCTGATAGTCACTGGGGATAGAAACATCTTGGCTGTCTCATCCAGCCTCCTCACCATGTCTCTTAGTGCATTTTTGCTTGTTTTTACACAGGTTAACAGCAGTTTTCCAGAAGCACTCTTGCTGGAAAGCCTTGCTGTGCAGCAGTTATTACTGAGTACAGTTATTATTTCTTGTGACGTATATGATAGGAATGACAACAAATTATTTAAGGTGTGGTTATAGGGCAGTCAAATGAAATCCCAAAGAGTTCTAGGGACCAGCACTGCCCGTATTGGACTGAACCAACCTCAGGTGTGGAAGCTCAGCAATGCGGGGGCTTGATAAGAGCCCACCACATTTCAGCAGGGGAGGGAGAGCAGAGAGGTTTCATGCTCTTGATCATGGAAACCACCTGCACTGAGAGGCTTCACTTGGTTCTGCCATCATCTGGGAGCAGACTAATGGAAGAAAAAGAGTGGGAAGGAGCTCTCGCTCCACTAGCTGCATCCCTGTGAGCAGCCCCTTGCAGGGAAGGAAGATGCGTGCTGCGAACAGGAGCGCTGCTTTCGGGGGGGGAAAGTGGCCACGGGCTCAGGGCTCTGCGCTGGGTCGTGCTTCAGCCTGCAGGATTTTGTGGGTTTGCCTGCTCGCAGCACTTGTACAGAAAGCACAGTTCCTGGCTTATTTTTTTCCTTCTATTTCTGTCCTCTTTCATCATGGATAAATTAACACGCAAGAAGCTGATGGGGCTAATTAGTTCCAAGCAGGGAATTGCTCTGTGTTAATTTCTCTGTTTGGAACTCTCTTAGCAGGTCAGATTGTTCCATTTTTGCAGCTTAATTTTCTTTATTTCTTATTTCTTAGCACCTAATCCTTTATTTCTTCTTGTTTTTCTTTTTGATCCTGTAGGGAAAACATAATTCTGCATAACTGGGACCTGGAAGAATGCAGTAGAAATTACAAGAGAGTTTTGCTTTGAATGGAAATATATTCAACAAACAGTAGCTGTGGCAAGACCTGTAGAGAGATATATGAAAAGTGAATTTAGGAACAAAGCAAAATCAGCTGGACATAATGCCAGGAACTAGCTGACCCAGCTGCTTTCTCCCAGACTTGTTTAGAACAGGGAACAGCTCCGTAATTCATACATCAAGCTGGAAACTGGAAACAGTTCTTGTGGGAACAAGATGCTCTGCCATCCAAGTCGGCTGGAGCCATGCTGCTGAGCTCTCAGCCAGGGGCTTCTCCCTCCTGTCCCACAGCTTCAAGCAGTTGTGCCTTCATAGGTGGGGATTTGAAGCAAGGTTCGCTCAGTAACTAAGGACACTAAACAGTTTGGGCAAGCAGCAGATGAAACTTTTTAATATGCATTATTACTCAGCATCAACGGCCGTACCTTTACCCTCTCAGAATTAACCTATCTTGTTTCCTAGGAAGATGGAGCGTGGACATATTTGGAGACAGGGTGCTTGGCTTCTGCAGAGATGTAAAAAAATACCTTGTCGTACAGTCAAGAACTGACTAATAGGTGGGATTGTCACCTCCAGGCCAGCTCCTCACCCAGCCCATGAGCCCACCAGGGTGTGTGGGACCTCTGGCCCTTCCACTAGCTCCTTACTCACACCACTGGGCCCAGAGCTGGCAGCAGGATTCTCGAGATCTCTGTAGAAGGCAAATGGCAGAATTAGGAAAAACAAACAAACGAACAAACAGATTTTGACTTCCTCACTGTTATTCTGAATCTTGGATGACGTCCTCTCGGTTGCATATTCCCAATGACTGTACGAGCATGTCCGAGATGAGTAAATGGCACTAACGTAACTAAAAGCTGGTGAATGTAAAACGTTGGTACTGGAAATGAAATCCGGCTTCTGTGGCTCATTTGTCTCATTTCTTGATCTTTTTTTGCTAGGCAGGTTTAGGCTCAGTCCACGTGGAAACCTCAAGGGGAAGCCAGGGTTAGTTTTCAGTCAGCGGAGGTCTTTTTCAGAAGCTCCCATAGATAGCCTTTTAAAACGAGGAAATAGCAAAACTGTCAGCTGGGAAGTAAATCTTTGGTCTTTTCCCAAGCAGTCTGTCTGTGTTAGGATGCCCTAGCCTTCAGTTTTGTTCTTCTGATAATTCATTGGCAGATGACTCTAACACAGATCAATCCAAAAATGAGTTTTTATATATAAAAAAAAAGTACAGTGTATTGAGAGATTGTTCATCTCTGTAGGCAAAACAACCACGTCTACCTTCCGTTTTGAATAAATTCAGATGTTAACTGAAGTGGCCTGGCTTATTTCCAGTTTACAGTAATTCTATTCTGCTTGCCTCAAATTCTCCTTTTAATACAACTCTGATGAAGTGGTTGTCATCTCTCAACTGCCTGCAGTGGTTGCAAAGTGCTGCAGGAGCAATAGTGGTTATGGCAGTGGCAAGGAAAGGGATTTCTTTAGAGGCAGTGATAAAACTTCAAAAGGTATCCTCCTTCTCTGGCACAAGTCTGTTTCCCTTGAAGAAACCGGGAATTCCCACAGACATCCTATCGATGGGAGCGAAAGGAAGCCAGCACAGGTGGCTTTGAACATCCCGGTGCTACTCCAGCACATTCTGCATGGATATGCTGAAGCCATTTAGACTGCTAGCTGGCTGGAAAGACGTAAGTTATGCACAGGAAAAAAACAAAGCTGGAACTCTAAAAATCAATGCCGTTAAGTATGAACAATGAGGGTAGATGACAAAGGCAATTTTATTCCCTACATGATGGCTTGTTTCTAGTTTCCTTCAACATTTTATTTTGCCTAATGTTTTTCTGGAAGAGAAGTGGCTTGAAATCTCCCGTGAAAGTGGAGGAGCAGAGAGATGGGGTTGAAAATGTTCCTTGTATTTCAAGTAGTGTTTTGGTATAGCTGTTTGGCAAGCAAAATGCTTATTGCATTTTATTTTGAGACTCAGAGGTTTCTTTTATAAGCTTATTCTCTTTATTGCTCCAAAACAGTAGCAAAAACCAACACTTCCTCATCCATATACTATTTGTTACTAACTGAATCCAGCCCAGGAACTCCTGTGGGTTAGCAGTGTCTTCCGAACACCCTGATCTCTCACGCAGAGTTGGAAAGTGGAAGTTCCCTTCCTCTTCATTGTAGCACCAGCTTAATGACAAGGAGGGGGTTCCTACCCCTGCCCTCATGGGCTGTTTTAACTTTTTTTTTTTTAATTTCTTTCACTACATTATTTAGTTAACCTATCATTCTTCGACAAATTAAAACATGTCATTAAATGTGAAGCTTCATCCCATAAATTCATAATCTTTTTTGGAGTGACAATTTGGGATCGTGTTCATGATCTAGTGTACTCTTCCCACAAGACTGTGGCAAGTGAAACGGATGCTCAAATAAAAGATGAGCATAAGAAATTAAATAACTGCAAGCATCCTATTCATAAAAAGACTGATGAGAAGCTTCTGCGGATAGAAGAAATAAAGAAAAAACAAAACAAAACAAAACAAAAAAACCTGTTCTCCAAATGATTTAAGAGGCCGACAAATAAGGAGAGGTTTAATCGCTGTGGTCTAACCGCATTTAACGGGAAGAAGTGAGGGAGTTTTGTTAACACGTGAAACTGGGACCCAAAGGTGACAGGGTTTTTTCAAAGTTTGTGGCTGGATCTACACCTCTCTGTTTCTGAGGATGGGGATGCACTTAGAAACTCTTGGACAACAGCTTGCTTCTCTTCCTAACCAGTACATAGAATAGATACAGAATTGATGCTAAAATAAGCTAACTTGTCTAATAAAAGTTGAAGCTTTTATTCTGGAAGATGCAGAGCTGGAAGATGTCCTGATTTACAGTTCAGATACAATTAATACTTTCAGTTCACATCATTCTGTTTCTTCATAAATGAATATCTGAATCACACACTGAAAAAGGCAACTACATCGCCTCTATAAACCCATTTACATGCAGGTGGTGCAGAAAAATCGAAGAAAAAACTTTGCTTTCTCCTGGGTTTCTGACAGGATGGTCTTCTCCCAAGAAATCTTCCACCCAGCACCTAAAGCACCTCATTAAATGGGATGTAAGCACTTATCTCTTTTTGGAAGTCCCATATGCAAAATTATTGGGACTTTTACCGTGTCCTTTCCAGGGCGGAGACCTTTGGCATTCATCCTGTCCATAAACCGCCACCTGCTCCCCCTCCCCCATGTACACCCCTGCTCAACCCTTCCTCTCCCCACTCCGAGCTCAAAAGCAACAGAAAACCCAAATCTTCTGTTCCAGTTCGGTTGCTGGCACTGGTGTTATCTGGCAGCAATGCTGCTCAGCTGGTTAGAAGCCAAGCAAATACGTATTTAGTGGGAATTATGAAAGTTGACAAGTACAAAGTTCTACTTCTTTAAAAGCAGTTCCTTACCCCAAATCCAAGGGCTAATAGATTTCTTGCTCAAGTTCTAACAGAAGTTGAGCTAAACGTGTGAAAGATGGGGAGGAAAAGATCAAATCTGGTCTTTGGACCTATGTCAAGAAAGTGCTTTATGGCCCATCTGAAGCTGATCATGAGACAATTCCTGAATGCAAATGTCATTTAATAGGGACAGACAAATGCTAGGAAACTCTCAGAGCATATTCTCCAGGTAAGAAATAGTTCTTCTTTGCCTCTGCTATAATTGTGTGGTTCTGTGTGCTCCTTGACTTTGATCTTTGCATTCCCTGAAATCCCAAGTAACTATTCAAGTTAATAAAGTGTTAAGGTGTTTGCCTAGGAAGGTTGACTCTGCTGATTTCAGCTCTTAAAAGGGGAAACAGCGCTGTTGTTTTAACCACGTCAGCACTTACCGCCTCGGTTTATTTTGTTATCCCATTTAACTTCTGTTCAAAATCAAACAGGAAGCAATTAAGGTGAGTCTACTACAAAGCAGTCCTCAAAATACATAGCCGACAAAGGTCATGCCCCTAAAACATAATTAAACTTATTTCGAAAGAATGCGGAGCCGATACACTGGGGCTGCTGGTGTAAAAATACAATGGCTCCGCTTCACTTTCGGCAGGCAGAGATGATGGATTGCCAGGATGGACAGTACTGCCAGCCCCCTTGTTAGGGCACTGGTGGCAACAGCAGCTGGACTGGCAAAACTCTAAGAGCACTGGTTTTGTCTACTTGGATTAATAGGAAGGGAGAGGGAAAGAGAAGGAACCAAACTCCCTGCTGAACTGCAAAATTTTCCTCTTGCCTAAACCCACTTTGACTTTGGTCAGGTCACTGCTGTGATGACAGAGAGAAGGATGTCATAGAAATAAGCATCTAATGACAACACTGGAAAACAAAGCAAAGTCTTTACACAGGATTTAGCTAATTATATTTTGGGCAAATATTTATTTATCTAAAAACAAAATAAAAATCATTTCTTTAAAAGAAAAATGTATTTAAATAAAAAAAAAAACTGTGAAATGTTATGGCACAGAAGTTCAAGACAAGTATAAATCCAGTTGCCACAACTGTTGCGTATTAATGTTGCACATTTTTCTATAAAGACTTTATTAAAGGTATTTACATGGCAAGAAGATGTGTAAATATATACAGCAATCTGGGGACAACTTTTTTTTGGAATTCTCATAAGAAAAAAATGCCTTAAATACAAAATTTTAAAAGAAAAAAAAGTTGAAGAGTTCATCCCCAAGCATGAAGAATGTCCCATCATCCCTTATGCCCAAAGTATCAATTATGAGGCAGTTTTGAGGTTCTGGCCAAACCGTTTGGAGATTCAGCCAAGGTTGTGTAGTCTCAAGTTAATTCGCACAGCATGCACTTGCAATAGTTCCATACTTGATGGACTGGTGTAGTTCATGAATGATATTAGAAACATTAATATTTTATCATCGTTTCAGTCTAGTTTGGGTTACCCTAAGCGATGCCCAAGAGTTCCTATGCACGAGAGTTCCTTAGCTGCTCAAGTTTGTGTTTCAACTGTTCTCTCCTCCGCCTCAACAGCTCTTTCTCTGCGATCAGTCTGTGTTCGTCCGACTGGATGGAGAGAACATACTCTGTTGCTTTTTTCAGGATGACAACCTTGGGTGCCTTCTCATTGTTGGCCACCTCGGGTATCTGGTCACGCAACGCAAAGAAACTCAGCTTCAGCTCGTTTCTCCTCTGGCGCTCCAAGACGTTGTGCGTTCGCCTCTTGTCGTTCTCCTCCGAGTCTGACGTGCGGGGACTTGAGCATTTTCGGTTATTACTTATCTGTTTGAGGACTCTGCCACTGTCCAACTTTAGCCTTTTTGCAGCTGGGTACTCCACCTTGGTGGAGGGAGGAGCGGCGTAGTTGTGCTGATGGATGTTGACATGACACCGTTTGAGAACCAGCGGGCTGTGGTGGGGCTTACTGTGCTCTTCTGATGCTTCTGTGCTGGACTCTGTGCTGGATTCGGACTCGTTCGCTTCAGCTAATGTAACAACATCAATTTCCTCATCTTCCTCTTGTTCTTCTTCTGCACAGGAAAAGAAAAAAAGAAGAATTGTAAGCCGATCTGTGCAAAAACTCCCAGGACTGCTGTATTTATGACAGAGGGGTTACTCCGAGCTGCAGTGCGAGGAACCCATTGGCAAACCCATATTAAACCCACTCGACGCTGCGAGACTCCACTTGCCCTCCTCAAGAGCCTTTCCTTTAAGCAGCAATGTTTCAAGAGCAATAGGACGCACCGAGTGCACTCAGAGCCCTGACTCCCTGGTTTCAAAATTTGCAAAGATCTTGCGTAATCCCGAGGCGCGTATGAAAGATAGCAGGAAAATTTAACCTCGGTTGTCAGCAGCAAAGCACAACGAAGCTCCTAGACTCAAGCTGTCCTTAATTAAGGATTTAGCAGGCTTTGGCCACGCCTCAAGAGAGCTTACTTAACACACGTGTATTCAGAGACATTTTCAGAATCTCTCTTGATCTGTTAATTTGTGGAAAATCCAAGGAAAAAAAAAAATGAAGGCTGTAGTGCTTTGAGTAGAAACTCGCTTTCAAACCAGATTTACGAGCGGACGGAACACGCTGTCAAATACCTAAGGAAGCATTTCTAAAACTTTCCCAGCCCCATTCACTCCTCGCAGTCACTTTCACTAGCACCTCCCTGCTTGCACATTCTCCCTGCGGCTCTCGGGCTGGGGTTAACTCCTTGCCGGCCCCCAGATGTTACTGGGAAGCAGCTCCACTTGGACGCTGCTCCGGCTCCGAAGTCCGACTCTGACCCTGTTATGAAAGTTTCTCCCTCCTTTTTTTTTTTTTTTTTCCTTTCCATTTTTTTTCCTCCTCCCTCCACCCCTGAAGGGAAAACCGGGCTGTTTTTTCCAGGAACTAAACTCGCAGGGAGCCTCGCTAACGTGGCATTTAAAACACCCGTGCGCGGTGGGAGGGAGAGAGAAGAGAAGAAGTGGGTCGGGGTGCGCGTCCGCCCGCTTGCCCCCCAAAAAAACACGCGTGGACCCCACTCACCCGAGTCGCTGCTGGTGGTGGGCGGCGTATCGTCGCCCAGCAGTGCCGGGGGGCTGGCACCGGGCTGCCCGGCCCTGGGGGCTCTCTCGCTGAGAGGGTAGGGGAAGACCACCGAGGGGTCGATGCAGTCGGCGGCGGCGGCGCCCAGGTCGTGCAGGTAGAGGCCGGCCGATGCCGCGGAGCCGGGGGGAGGCGGAGGCGGCGGTCCCCCCGTGGGGGGTCCCGTGGGGCCGGGCCGGGCTGTGGGACCCCCCTCCCGTCGGGCCGCCTGGTAGGACGCCAGCTTCTCGGAGACCACCTTCTCCAGCTTGGCGGCGGCGGAAAAACCGCTCCACATGCAGTCCTGGATGATGATGGATTTGACGAAGGTCTCGTCGTCGGGGTCGCAGATGAAGCTTTGGTTCACCATGTCCCCCCCGAGGAGCTCCGTCACCATCTCCAGCTGGTCGGCGGTGGAGGGGAAGCAGGAGGCGGCGGCCAGGCTGGAGCGGCGGCTGGGCGACAGGGGCGGCGTGGGCAGGAGCTCAAACTTCTTCCAGATGTCCTCGGACGGGGCTGGGGGTTGCAGCTCGCTGCCCCTCTGCTGCGCCGCCAGGTAGAAGTTCTCCTCCTCCTCCTCGAAGTAGAAGTAGGGCTGCACCGAGTCGTAGTCGTAATCGTAGTTCTTGCTGGGGAAGCTGGCGCTGAGAGGCATCGCGGCGGCTGGTGCCTGCGGGAGGGGGGAAACAAGGGGGAGCCGGGGTGAGCCTCGGGGGTCGGCTCCCCCCTCCCCGCGACCCTAAAGGGGCGACCGCCCCCCAGCACGCAGCGCTCCCTCCCGGCTCCCCGCGCCGTGCCGACGGGCAAAAAAACCCCACGCAGTCGGTTTCAAAACAATGTTAAAAAATCATAATAAAATCCACGCTAATAATAATAAAAAAAGGTACGACCTCCCCTCACCCTCTCCCAAGTCGGAGGCGCGACTTGATCTACCGAGGGGGGCAGCTCCCGGTGCCGCCCCGACCACCCTCCCCGCGGCTCTCCCGGAGGGGGCTCCGGCAGCTCGGCAGCTCCGTGCAGCCCTGCTCGGCTCGGCACGGCACGGCACGGCTCGGCGCGGCTCCCTCCCGCCGTCCCTCCGCAGCCGCCGCGTTCACACGGGGCACGGCTCCGGCACGAAGCCCCCTTCCTTCCCTCCCGGAGCCGCTCCGCCAGCCCGGGATCGGGGATCCGGGATCGGGGATCGAGCCGGGAAGGGAAGGAAGGGAAGGGCGAGCTGCGGGGAGCTCCCAGCACCCAGAGGGGCTGCTCCCCTGCCACGCACCTGGGCGTGCGGGCAACGCGCGGGGACGGGCAGGAACCTCGGCAAAGTTTGCCAGGTCTTGTCATATACACGCATATATATATATATATGAATATAAATATATATATACGCACACATACACACGCATATATATATACATATATATATATATGCCCATATATCCACGTATGTATACCCATATATATGGATATAGGCAGAATGTGCAATAAGCATAACCTGCCCGTGCATACGCGGGAGAAGCAAATACTTCCCCTCCCCCGAAAAAAAAAATAAATATATAGATATTTGAAGAGCCGAGAGCAAGCGAAAGGATGGGGACGGCCGGTGCCCCAGCGCAGGGGAGCGTCCCCCGGGGGGGCACCGTCGGTGTCCCCGTCCTCGGAGCGCAGCCCCGGCGGTGCCGGGTGTCAGCAGCCCTGTCAGTCCAAGCCACGACCGCGGCGGATCGAGTGATGGGAAAAGCGGAGCCCCGCGACTCACCGGCTTCTCCAAGGCGCCAGCTGCGAAACGGAGCGAGGCAATTATTGCGGGCGGTGCGGGGACCAACAAAATAAGGAAAAAATAATAATATATATATATATATATAAAAAATTATAAAAAGAACCGCCGGATAGGACGGGGAAAAAAAAAAAAAAGACGAAACGCCGGGAGAACGTAGATCTCTTCCTCCCACCAAGGTTTAGAAAAAAAAAAAAATAATAATTAAAAAAAAAAATCAAGGAGCAGCGGAGAGAAGGGGAATCAGATTGTACGGTCCAAGGCGGCGCGGCGCGCTCTGTCTGGTACAATAGAAGTTTAGTTGCTTTCCTCCTTTAAAGCGCCGGCGAGGGGCGGGCGACAGAGGTGCCGCGGGGCGGGGGCAGCACCGCGGGGCCCCGCTCACTCCCGCCGTGCGCGCCGCCGCCGCCCGCGCCCCCCTTCGGCAGCGGCCGCGCAGGGCTCCGCGCCTGGCCGCGGGGAGGGCGGAGCCGCGAGGGGGCGGCCGAGGAGCTCCGCGTATCCCCCCCCCCTTACCCCCAAGCCCCAACCCCCGGCCTTTAATTCCGCCGGGAGGTTTGGAAGGGCTGGGGGGGGGGGGGGGGGGGGGGGAGGCGATGCAGCGCTCCGCGGTGGTTTTTTTATTTTTTTATTTTTTTTTTAATTTTATTTTTAATTATTTTTTTTTCCACCCGTCTTACTACGAGCTGCGCAAGGAGAGGTCGGAAGTAAACATAGTAAAAAAAAAAATTACTAGGAGGGATTAAAAGGTTGCTCCTCTCCGTTTCCCTCCTTGCTCAGCGCACCCCGGCAGGGCACCGGGGGGGGGGGGGGTTCAGCCCCTTTTTCCAACACCCCCCCACCTTCATGTAGGGGGGCTCCGGTGCGCATCCAGCCTCGTCGGGGGGGCTCCGACTCGGGCAGCCCCCGCCCCGGGTCGCCGCTTTCTTATCCCGCCTTTGCGGGAGGATTAAATGGAAGAAGGAGGCTGCAGGGGGGGGATGTGGGGGTGTTGGGGGGGGGCACAGCCCCGCGGGGGTCACCTTGCAGCCCGTTTTGTCACACCCCGGCTGTCCCCTGCCCACTCTCAGTCCCTTCCCCTTCCCGGGGTCCACCCCCCAGCTCCCGGTGCCCACCCCCGACGGGACGCCCCCATCTCGCTGCCCGGCCCCCCGGGACCGTTAGCTGCTACCCCCATCCCTCCCCCCGCCGCACCTGCGGTTTCCCCGAGCCCCCCCCGTGCTGAGCCCTCACTGAGCCTCCCCAAATCCCCCCAACCCCCCTAAACCTCCCCGGCGAAGCCCCTCCGCTCTCTGCACCACGGGACGTCCCCCCCCCCCCCCCGCACCCCCGCACTTATCCCATCCCCGCTGGGATTTGTTTATTCCCATTTATTTATATATCCCCCTCCCCACTTTTAAAATTTTATTTCTTTATTTATTTATTTGTTTATTTTATTAAAGCACAACCCCCGGGGCAGGATGCAAAGCTCAGGGCCGCTCCACGGAGCGGGAGGACCGATGCTGGGGGGGGAGAGAAAGGACGGATGGGGAGGGGGGGCTCCACCCCACCCCCGGTGAGGCTCCCGCCGGCGCTGGGGGGCGGCCCCGCTTTCCCACGGCCGCCGCTGCTACCGTGGGGACATCGCGCCCCCTCCCGGCCGCTCCGCGCCCGCGGGAAGCAGCGCGAACCCCCCCCCTCCCCCCCCCCCCCCCCCCCCCCGGCACCTGCGGCTCCCTCCCACCCCCCCGCAGCACCCCCCTCCCGGAATGAAAAATTTTTTTAAAAAAGAAAAGAAAAGAATGAGAAAATATTATTTTTAATTTTTAATTATTTTTCAATTTTTAATTATTTTATTACTTTATTTTATTATTTTTTTAATTTTTATTCTTATTATTTCAATGGGAAGCGACCATTTTTGCCGAGCAGCCTTTCAGCAAAGCACGACATCTACAACCATCCAAGTCCCCACCAAGCAAAAAGCCCCGAGCGCACTTTGGGGGCGCGTTCTGCCGTCCCACCGCTGCTGTCGGGTAGCAAAGGAGGAGCGGATCCACGCAGAAAGGGTGAAGCAAGAGCCACTGCGTAGTCATAACGGGGATGCTTCACCTAGTGACATTTTAAGAATCGGGTTTACCCTTGCTCCGAGATGGCTTAAAATACATCGTGCTATTTTTAAAAGCATCACTCTCTATAGTAGAGCTCGCTGATGTGAATGGAAATAACGTGACTCAAGGCAGGCCTGAAGTCAGCCAGGAGGGTGCAAGATCCAAATTAATCTAGCTATTGGTGTAAAAGTTGGTATGGGTGCTTTTATCTAAGAACAGCAGCAGAAGAGTCTAAAACGCAGTGAATACCCTCAGAATTGTAAAAGCTGTCGAAATTCAGTCAGAGCTGGTAACAGCAGAAATATTTTGAAATGACTCCAGTACTGATAGGGTTGAAAATCATAATCCTGTTCGTGAAGCAATATAATCACACGCAGAGCAATTAACTGCAGTATCACAGAGGATTATGACTTGAAGTGAGGAATAAGTAACGTGAGCAGATGGACTCTTAAAATATCCCGTGCTCATATGAATGGGAAAACAGGAAAGGAGGACTGGAAGAAAAGTGCTATTGAAACAATACGGCCTTCAGAGGAAACGGTCTTTAAAATATTCTATAGGGTTTCTTCAGGTCTCACGCAGACCCCAAGTTCGTTTTTTCTTGGGGAGCCAATGCCAGGACATCCCACAGCTGTTCTTACGTGGTGGTTTGCCCTGGTTTCTTACATCCAGCCCCATCTGTGAAAGAACACAGGGCAACGTATGAAAACAATAAGTATAAATCTCCAGTGAAAAGGCCATTTTTGACAAAATAGCTGTTATATGGGAAGAAGAAATAAGCGAGAATTACATTAAGGAGACGACAGAATCAAAGGGAGCGTTTTGACACGGGTGGGGGGTCTGGTGATAAATAGAAGGGGGCAGGGGAAGCCTGGGTGGAATTTACGTGTGATGGCAGAGGGGGAACCTGTGAGAACCAGAAACGAAAGCAGAAACTGAGAGTGAAGTGGAGATGGTGGAAAAAACTCTCGCACCTCTCTGTCGCTGGAAACCCCTGAGACAATTCGTAATGTCACACGTGCCCGCGTCACCTGCTGCGTGCTGTATTTCCAGGGGACACCTGCAATCTACTTTACACTGGCCAAAAAGCCGTCTGAAAACTGGAGCTACCTCCAGAAGTCTCTGCTGAAATCTTCACTCGACATCTCCACGGCTTCGCAGGTTGCTGGTCTTCCACCGGAGAGTCTAACTAATACCTAACTAGGTATTAGTTGGTCAGAAAATCCTAACTCCTTGCGGAGAGGTTTACCCAAACAAGTGGTGCTTGCACTCCGAGCCATTAAGGCTGAGCATCCCCGCAGGGATCCTGGCTCCACAGCTGCCCTGAAGGACCAGTGCAAAAACCAGACCCACATTTCAGAGGCCAAAATAAATGGATTTGACTTATTAATAGAAAATGTTACTTTTTCATCTCTTTCAGCGGCTGTAATTTCTTTAACAATGGGAGGTGAGATGTGTGTAGGCAGAAGCTGACAGTGTTTCTGCAAGCTGTGCAGCATTGACTAAATTAATAACATCTTCCTAGCCCCCCTCTTCCAGGCCCAGAAAAACTCGTGCTGGGCGCTGATGAGCACCTTCTCAGTGGATTTCCCCATCACGAAGGAGAAATGAGGGCATCTGGGGGGCCACTGTCACTTATCTGTGTACCGTGGTGAAATATGGAGTGCTGCATACACCTCCTATCTTAGCCGCAGAGTGAACAACAGCACTGTGGGTCCCAGCATTGCCACCCCATCACTGTACCCCAGCCATGGGCTGCAGGTCTTGAGAACGACAATACCATCACAGCTCTGTGTCCGAGAGGGCTGGCAGCAAACGACGCAGCTCCTTCCCCTGCGCCAGGCTCCTTGTGATGTGCTGGCCGGAGAGCCTCGACACGGGATAGTGCTGCCCGCTTATTGCCGTGCATAGATGGGAAGAGCAGAAAACTGAATGATGAAAAGGGCTGCAGAAAGACGGTGCTACGCTGATGTTAAGTTACTCCCTCAGAACTGAAATGAGGACCGTAGCCCTCACAGAAACCCACTGAAACCCCAGAAAATAAGTTTTGTCACCAAGAGAATTAGCACAGAACCTGAACTGCTCTTCTGACTTGGGCTGAGTACAGCAGGCTTCAACTCAGACCAAAGGAGATTTGAAACTGCCCTGCCCAGGATCTAGCATTAGGAGGTTCCTTTTCCTTTCCCTTTTCCTTTTCTTTTTCCCTTTCCCTTTCCTTTTCATTTTCCCTTTCCCTTTTCTCTTTTCCTCTTCCTTCTTCTCTTTTCCTTTTCCTTTTTTCATTTTCCATTTCTCTTTCTTTCTTTCTTTGTCTTTCTTAAAACCAAGCCCTTTAGATGCTTCATAGTTGTCTTTTTTTTTTTTTAATTGACAGTGCGTATGAAATCAAGTCGTTAGTGAAACCAGAATATTAACTGGTTTTAAAGGAGGTCTGGCATACATGCATGTATTTGTATATATTTTTTCTGCTTTATCTTTACTCTGTGTAATTGTAAAATTGAAAGTCGCATCAGGAGCAAAACACGGGAAAACATCTTCAACTAATTTTGAATACAGAGAGAACAAAATCATTTTCACCAGCTTTGGTCTTTCCACCACATGAAGTCTTTTACCTCTTTTTGCTTCAGGATAAAATTACCACAGCTGTTAATTTAACTTTGTTTACAGACAGTTTCCCTTTGCAGTCCTTTCAAACCATCGCAGTTAGTTGGATACCAAATATTAGGCTGTTTTCAAACAGGGCAGCCCTTAATTAGTTTATTCTTAACTACACAAAACTATTCAGATGTGTACACAACTATTCACAATTCCAATACCAGCTATGTAACGCTAAATATTTTTGGTGTTTGAATACTGTACCTGTAAATGAATTTAAGTCCCATTGAAACAACCCCCAAAATATGAGTAGGGTTTGAATTAGCCCTTCCTACACAGACGAACATTTTTGACAGGAATGGCTGGGAGGAACCAAGTCGACACCAGCAGTTTTGGCATTCCTTGATAAGAGATTTTTGCCTAGCTGTGGATTAAGGGCGAATTACAGGAAATCTGCGCTGATTTAAGTGTATGATAAATGAAAAGATCTTCAAGGCTCTTGTGAAAGATAAACAGTTATTTTTGAAAGCCTGGTTAATTTAAATTTCTCTCCTAACAGAAAAAGAAAAGCTATTTACGAACAATTGGCCCCGAAAGCCCCTCCGTGGCCTCTGCATTCTCTGAATTTTCTGTTGCAATTATCAGATTGTCAAGACATCACAGCTCTGCTTGATTAAGCCCTCTTTAAAGCATTAGGGCTATTTGCAACTCCTTAGTGATCCTTTCAGGTACCCACACTGTCAAGACTTTCTTCAATTTTTAAAGCCTTGATCGTTAGAGCTGGATGTGATCCCAGCCTCCCCCCTAGGGGAGCACCAGCCCTTCCACCTAACTGGCCAAGGAAGCGTTCCCTTCAAGGAAATTTTCTTGAATGAAGTCCCCGATCAGGGCTGAATGCCATCTGGGAGGCAGCAGGAGTGAATCTTTCTCCGTCCCCATGTTTGTAGATGCTGGGGCATCTGCAGAGCCTGCAGATCCATGCAGACCTGCAGTGGGAAGGAGCTCTAGAGCACAGCTGGAAGGCAGGAAAGGTTTGAACGCTATTAGGCAGCTTTTGTACTAATGTCCAAGAAAAATAAACAGCCCCTCCTCTAGCAACTTCCTTGCAGATTTGGTATGAGAGCAGAGGAGCGCCAACCTCACTGCAGTTCTCATGGCATGTCCTGTGGAGGCACAGCTTCAGAAATATCTGACTGTATCAGATATTATCTGGAGGAAGGAATGTGTCAGCTGACAGTGAGGCTGGAAACTATTGAAACTATTGTCAGCTGGGCCATTATTATAATTATCTCGTCTCTTCGAGAATTAATATCCAACTAGCTTGTCCCTTCTACAAACAGGTGAGAGTATATAACCCTTCCAGGAATAATGTAGCTCATTGCAAAATACCTGCTTTAGAGATGAGGCATCTGATTGCCACCAAATTAACAGGTTCAGCCACAGAGAAACATTCTGGGAAAGAAAGTAGGCCTGTGGAGAGAGAATCAGTAGAAAATGCAGATACGTATGTGCTGTGGAAAACATTGGGCACTGAAGATGTTACTGGTCTTGTTCCAGCTCTTAGCTGGTGGTGTTTTATTCTTGAGGGAGGTGGAAAGACCCATGCAGTCTGCTCACCTGAGTCGATGCAGAGTGCACAGCTCTGGTCCAAGCTGCTGGTGAAGGTGGGCTGGGTTGGTGCTGAGGTTGGCTGGCCCTGTGCTGAGCAAGCTTGAGAGCACTCATGAGTTTTGCCCATCTTGCTCAGCAGGTGAAATGATGATGGTCTTGTCTTCAACCAATTCATTAATCATAGAGCTCCTGTTTGCCCATGTCTTTATGGGAGGGAGGAAGGCGAGCTTGTCGCAGGAGTTGTAGGTATTTGGAAGAAACATTTCTGGCTTAAGTGTGGTGTCTGTGCTCCGTGAGTTTTCGCTATTGTGCCATCTTTGGCCTGGTTTATGGAAGAGATCAATCACATTCAAAAAAGATGTGAACTGGGACAGAGCACAGTTACCCTGTAAGTGCAGTCAAGCACAAATCCTTTCCCCTGATATCCCATTGAAGTCAACTTTCCCACCATACTCAACCAAACTGATGCTGACTCCAACACTGAGAAGTACACGCTAACAATTACATGCATTCACCCTCTGCTCAAGGTAGGGCAATGCTGACACCTTCCTCATGGGCACCCTCCTGCACAAAGCCTTTCAGACTGGCTGCTCACGCTGGTGGGGAGCATCCTGTCAAACTGATTCCTACAAAGGCACCAGGTGGTTTCTAACTCTCCAAGACTAAAAGCTTGTATGTGCATTTAGCTGCTACAGTCTCCTGATGATGTCGGGTGGTCAACAACCCTAACTTCTCTCTGACTTTGTTGTGAAGTCAATTCTGAATCTGCTTGGGAACATGGGCCAGGTATAGCAAAAGTACTGCCTTGCCTAGATAAGGGATTGCACTTTCCAAGGTTTCTGGGACTCAGCTCTCCCAGGCAGGCATCCTGAATTAAGGGACAGCACTGCAAAGTGTGTCCCAAGAAATTAGGGGTAGTCATGTCAGCAGGCCTGGGCTTTGCACTGGCACAGCCCTGTGGTCCTCCAAGCTCTTTGTATGACTGTCTTGGCATCACTTTTGTTTCTTTCCATGTAGCTTAGTTTACCAGCAATCGGAGCAAATTCAGAACTGTCTAGCAGCACTTAGACTAGACGTCTTGGGGAGATGAAGCCTCCTTATCTATGGCTGCGGCTGCGTTTTGAAATGAGCATAAGAGAGGGAAATACATCCATGAACATTTGCTGTCAGTATGGATTTAAAAGCAAAACACAGTCAGAAAGGCTACCAAAAACTACTTCACTTGGCTGATAACTCAATTTGTTGATAAGAAAGAGGGAGTGTTTTGTCTCTCTGTATCAGATAAGGGACTTATCACTCCCTGCACTGTTGATGATGAACATGTTCATCTGGCAGATAGTGGCAATAATGCTGCATCTCCCCTTTGCGCTGCAAGACATATGCTGCATCAAATGAAATTAAGGGAAATGGATTTAAAGCACTTCTTGGTAAATGCTTTTTAAACCAATTTATAATTAACCTGTGGAACCTCATGCTGCATTTTATTAGAAAGGGAAATACCACGCTTGAAAATGGATGTTTCCTGTGAGTAATAATATAAGGAGGTAAAATGTATAAAAAGAGGGGAGAAATGAAATCATTGCTATGGGCTAGGGTTGCTTAATATAAGAGGTGGCCTGTAATCAAAAGTGTGAGGTTATGTTTTCTTCCTACACTATTTAAATGTAGGATATTGCTAGATATAGAAGTATTTCTGGTCTGGTTGGCATTTTTTTTCTCATATTTTGCAGCTAAACCCACACAACATTGGGACCCACCATTGCCTGGAGAGCAAGGCAAGATACCTTCTGCCCCAGCTGTTTTCTGAGATGTTTAAAGCACAGTTTGATCCTGCAGAGCAGAGAAGGCCTTAATGGGCATGTGCATATATCTGTTTTGTCACCCAGGTTGGGGAGACCTCATCAAGAAGATGGCAGGAGCATCGCAGCACTACCCAGGCTAACTAACCATCCCAGGTCTGGCTGCAGTGCTGCTGTCAACACACAGGATCTCAGCATGAGTGCAGAGTCACACGAATACCTTTTGCTTCCATTGCTGCATGTGGTGAGGATGGAGAGCACCTAGATCTATCGATACTCACCAATGCAAATCGATGCAGTGGGTTGTACCTGCAGGTCTGCATTGATCTGCTCCTCAGGGTTAAGCTTGAGCTTCAGCAAGCCTGTGTGGTAGTGCAGGCTTTGACCTTGTAGGAGCTGTGTTGCTTCACTGTGCCTGGTCCTCCTTGTCTTAATTAAGTTTGTGCATGGCAGAAACTCGGCTAAATCTCCAGAAGTGGCTGTGCATTGATGGGTGAGTGCTGAGACCCAGCTTATCAAACACAGTTAGCAGGGAATTAGGACAACAGCCCTCTACCTGGAAACTCCTCAAATGGTTGGACCTATATTAGCCTTCCTACTAATTGGTCCCTCTGTAGGTTTTTTATTTTCATTTGTTTGTTTATTTTTGTTTTGTTCTTACTTCAGAAGACTCTTGGTGTTGCCCAAGTCCAGTCCCTCCTCCTCCTGACGTTCACACTATGTCCCTTTCTCAAACTGGGGAGGGTTACAGAGCGTTGCAATTATGTCTGCAGTGGTAAGAAAGGCTTTGATCAGAAATTGGCCTGACAAGCAGTGTGCTGAGGGATTAATGCAGAACTGACTTCATCAGCAGTTGAGAGCTCTGTGGAGGAGGAATTTAGGTGCTCCTTACACCCTCAACAATGCAAAGCAGCTGTCATCAACAAGGTGTTCCCCAGAGGATGCTAATCACTCTCCTCCCTCTTGATCAGCAGTTAAGAGTGTCTCTCTACTTATCACCTAGTCAGGGATGGAAGAGGTATTTCTTAGAAGATAAGAACTTTATTTACACCCAGCTTTAGAAAGGAAAAAAGACGTCGTGAGTGAGCTGCAACCATTGTTGTCACTGTTATCATTTGTATTGCAAAGGCACTTAACCATGCCCAGACCCCAAGGTGCAGGGCCAAGTATGCTCTTCTGACAGTACTGCATGTCTTTGCTCTAAAAAGGCTTGTGATATGTGCAATAGGGAGTGGGGAGGGAGATTTAGGGGGACAAGGTAAATTGTCCCACACTGCATGCAGCAATAGTGCGGGAACTGGAGAAGCCCCAACTTTTCTCTGCCCTGTTGTGGTCTGTGCGACTGGGAGCAGGAGACATTTCTGCTTCCTATTCACCTCTATTGGGGCTTATCTGCAAATCCAAACCATACCTAAAGGACTGAGGGTAACCCTCTTGTACCAGTGCAGCTCTGATCTGGGTCTTCTCAATGTAGCTGTAGTCTCCTGTGAGTGTCATGAGAAGAAAAGGGAATGAGGTGGATCTCACAGTTGGTGAGACCAGAAACAAAAAAACAGAATATGCTACATCCAGGACCATCTATCTCTGCTCCCTATTAAGGACTGTGTTGTCTTTTTTCAAAATATATTTATTTTTTAGTATACTACCACAACAAGTGTATGAGTTAATGCTTCAGAAAATCAAGTTGTATCAACACGTGATTAGAAGTTTAGGTAGGAAAGTATGCCAGTCCCCACAAATAATGTGCTAATACAGTTAACGTCTCATTAGTGCTCTGAAGTTTAACCAGAAAGTATCTCTGCCTTCCCTTTATGCTTATCTCAACTTCTCTTATTATTTTCAAAAACAAACAAACAAACAAACAAACAAAAACTACCAGAGGATGATCCCTGATGATATTACATCTATGAAGCCAAAGGCTCTGTGTGTGTGCATGCAATGGAATTTAGTAATGATGTTTCTAATTGGGAGGTGCAAGGTCATCCTTACATCTGCATGCTTGGTCATTTTCTCCTGCACTGCTGTTGTACATTTTTCTCAGAGTCCCTGAAGCTGCTGTTTGTTAAACACTGAGTATATGACGTTCTTCGGGAGCCCAGGAATGGGAAATCTCCTGGATTACTTTGCATGATAGCGATTCCCAACTGCCCCTAGCTTTTCTGTGCTTGGAAAATCAGAGAACCCATTTGTAGGTCACTCAATTAAAATGTCAGAGACTAAAGGGTGTAGGTGTGTTACATGCTTGCAATATTATGGTCGAGACAGATACTGAGCAGGTCTAAACCATCAGACCTCAGTACCTGGAGCACTGGGGCAGTTCAGAGCTTAGCCAAAGTTCACTTGCCTTGCTTTGCTCACACAGGTTTTACAGCCTCTCCTGAGGCCAGCATTTGGTGAAGGAAGGCCTGCTACCAAAGGCTGGATAGCTCCGAGATGCCTCAGATACATTTCTCAGTGTCCCCTTCAACTGCCTCGGGACCCCTTTGCACCTTCAGTACTGCAGATACTAATGAACATGTCTGTCTCCCAAATAGCAGTGTGTAGGAGAGACTGCACCACTGAAGCTGACACACTGGAAATTCAGACCTCGGCTTGCTTTGCTGGTGAGATGGGCCACCTGAAGAAGAGCAGAGGAGGTCATCTAGTCCCCTCTGCCACCTCTCTTTCACCTTGCAGCTATTTCAGGGCCTGCAGTATACTATCTTGCTGCAAACTTGCACCTTGTCTATCTATCACACGTACACATAAAACCTTGTGATAACTAGCTCATATATTCATTCCTAAAGTGGCTATAGAGAGATTTAATGTTGTTTAACTCCTCCACTCTCACTGCTCCCTTTGTGTTACATCATCGCCTGTAGGCAAAGACTTTGGTTGAGCTAGAAATGCTGGTAGTTTCTGCACAGCTTCATCATCTCGACCAAGCAACTGTTTAGTAGCTTAGAGTGGGAAAAAGCGAGGGAAAAAAAATCACAGTGACTCCGTCCATTTAGGCAGAAGGAGGGAATTCTGCGAGGGGGTCACTGCCACACACCAGTTTTGGGTGCTACGTAAGGAGGGGGTGACTGTGCACCAGGTGCTGCTGCTGGCTCAGCTCCTCCGAACATGACAAAAGCCCAGATGCAAACTCTGTGGCCTAGCCCCACATTAATACATTCCCAAACACTGATTAAGAACGGTGAATGAAGAGAGAAATGCAGGTTAATGTAGCAAGCTGGCATTTTCCAGACTGCTTGCCAGATGAATGCTTTGGAGGTGGCGTGTAAATAGAGGCCGGCAGCCTGCGCACAAGTGAGCTGGAAGGCTTGGGCTGGTAGAAACGCTGCTTCCTGCAGAGGGAAGACAAAAACAGGCTGCAGGGTGAACGGCTGCGGCCTGGAGAAGCGTCCAAAGGGGAGTGGGAAGGGAAGTCTGGGAGATGGGGATGGTTCAGTACTATTCCTGAGGGCTGACTTTGGTGCCCCTGGTTGCCGTAGGCAGAGTCTGCTGGGAAAAAGATAGAAGTGTGGGTAGCTGGGAGCTCGGAGGCATGCCTCAGGGTGCTTGTCAGCTCTGCAACATCAGTGATGCTCTGTGGGTCCAACCAGCTGATCCCACTCTTGATGGGGAGCTAAAGAGGGGTTCTTACATTCCCAATCTCTGTGCTGGATTTCCACTCCCTAAGTAATCCCTTTTTTACAGCAAACCCCGTGGGCAAGGCTGCATTCCATTTCCACCTACAGATCTCCTGATCTGGAGACCAAATAGGTAGTTGGGAAGAGCTTTCACTTGGTAATGGGCCATTTGTGTGATTCCTGCAGCTGGAGTGACGCAGGATTGACTTCAGCAAGCAGGTGAGGGATTTATGCTCAGCAGTGAGTCAAGAGCTTTGTGAGCTAAAAGCCAGCATAGTTTTCCTCTTCGGTCCAGCAGTTCTGCCCTGTCATTACTGAGAAATCATCAGCTTCATGACACCGAAATGTATTGCTTGGCGATTACACGCCATGGGGCTGCCCACCTCCTCTGCTCCCAAACATCCATACTTCTTTTACTGGTTTGACATTTTGGAGTGGAAGGGTGTAGGGGAACAAAGCAGTGCAAAGGACAGGCTTTTGGAAAAGGAGAGGGTACAATGCAATGTTACAGTAAAAGGGGGAAGCAAACAGATCGACTCCAGCATAAAATATCTACAGTAAAGCTGTTGACTTGGAATTCTGTCACAAATTCCTGATTCAGACTAGGCTTCTTGAAGGATTTGCTGAAGCTCACAAGCCTTTTGGGTGGGTCTGTCATATTCAGTAAGTTTCTACAGGCTTCTTTTCAGTGGCTCTGGTGCAATTTTCAGATCGTTTCAACTCTTTCTGGTCTTTCAAAGGCCTCAGTGTCCCACCAAGCACCTGTCTGCTTTCTCTCTCACAGCATCAATGTCTGAAATTGCTTGCATAGGTTGGAGAAGGGATTCTATACTTTGCAAAGGGACCAGATTGATTTCCTCATCTCTCACCGTGAAGGGTATATATATTTTTTCTCCATCCTATTTTCATGACTTGAATCATAGAAACGTTTAGGTCAGAAGGGGTTTCCAGAAGCTAGCCCTCGTTGAGGTTCTGCATGTTGTCTTTCAGCATAGGTACTCCTTTCTTGCCATTGTGCACACTTGAGTGGGTGTGAAAATTCCCAGTATGTTGCATCACTTGCTTTCTTTCCCCTATTTTTGTCCTCCTCCATAGTTTCCTATGTCTACCTTCAGGGAAACAGCATAAGATGAAGTTTGTCACCAGGTGATGGGACAGTTTTTCCTGTGAGATTTAGTACCAACGCCAGTTTCAGTTTGTTCTGAAGTCATAGTGTTCTTATATTATTTTTTCTTTTACATTCCCTACCATCTCTCCTTCTCTCCTCCCAGGGCACATGGATCCTGGAGGCTCCTCTAGGCATTTATGGTATCATAAAATATATGTAATCACTAAGTGAACACAGGCAATGTGCTGTTTCATGTATATAGAGTTGAAATCATGAATGTTTCCTTGCCCGATCAGAGCTGGGACAAATGCAGTAGGAGGGCAATTTAAGTTCAGAAGGAGATGAAGCAGCAGTGAATTTAGGAGTAGCTCAGCTTTATGGCTAGCCCCAAGCTGGGTCTCTGCTGGTAGACAAGGACAACTGAGATTTGCATAAGTCTCGGTTTGCATAAGTTTCCTAACTGAAATAAGAATGAAAGCTATAGTAGAGTTTTTTGGACTGATTCCAGACAAGAAAATAGGCAAGGTCAGCAAGTGCTTGCTCATAGTTGTGAGGGTAGCTATGAGAGGGGAGGGGAGCCCATCTGTCTCTCTGCCTTGGGCTCTGCAGGCAGCCATCTGCCTTAATAGCCGAGCTGTGAAAAGCACAGTCTCTGCAGGACAAAAGCAGGAGCAGAGGAAGAGCTGGGACCGCCTCTCCCACCCACAGCAATTTATACAGGTGCCTGTCAAAGACAAGCTGGCGATGGGTGACATCTGGGTGCCACCAGGGCACAGCCACACTAATGGCACAGCGATCAGAGCCACCAGGGGGATTTAGTTTAGGTGATATTTGGGCCTGGCCTCCACTGCAAACCGTCACTGAGCGAAGAACAGCCTTGGCAGGATCATTTCTGTGTCACTTCAGGGGTAGGGAAAGTGTTTTCTTCTCAGCAGGGGACCTCCTCATGACTGCATTATCGCTAGGCTGCGCCACAGGGAGCATCAGCGTGGTCTGGGTGTCCCCAGGAGATGTGACCAAAGCACTTTATAAACACAGAAGGTTTCTCATGGGGTATGGACCACACGGGGCTGGTAAACTGTGGGGACACAGTGTGTCCGCGCACGGGGCTTATGTCCAACGCGTGCTTTCTGTAGGCTAGTGCAAATTGGAATAATTCTTGGAATATGGCTCCGTATCATGACCAAACCCCATTCATTAGGTGGCTAGTTTTGAGAAAAGCTTGTTAAAGGAAAACCTGCCTGTTCTGATCATTTTAACGTAGCATGCTCTTTACTTAGCTCAGATCTGGGATGTAATGAGCTGGTTTACAGTTCAGTTGTGTTTATATTAGAGCAATATTTGCAGCTTGCACATTAAAGCAGATGAAGATCTCTTTTAATATAGAGTAAATCTCTAGGAAGTCCAGTGCTATTAATAGCTTACTCCAATTTTGCATGAAATCGGGATGTAAGCTGTTATAGAAGATACAGGAATTAGATTCTTTTTTATATGGTGCATTATACCATTACCATTAATACCAATGCATTAGACTGTGTAGTATAACTGCAATCTATCTCACACCTTTTTTTTTATTTTTTCCAACAGAAATTGGACTGTCTTAACTGAACTTAAATCCCTTCCCAAACGACATAAATGAAACCAAGAAGAATAGAGAGTTATGCCTATATAATTTTATCCATTTGTGTTCTTAAGTTACAGGGAAAAAGCTTTCCCAAGTAGGTCGCTTAATTTTAGAAGAATTAGTAACAGCTATATCACTATTTATTTCTGGGTATTCACGGGGGCTTTGCAACACATCAAATAATAATAATAAAAAAGAAATATGTTTTAGTTAAAAATGGAATGCTTAAAAATGAAAACATATAAATCCTTGTCTCTCACACCCCAGTTGGGTGATTTAAAACAGTCCTTCACTGTACATAAAAAAAATAATTATATACATACATATATATATATATCCTTGCTGCCTAACCTGTGCTGCACCAGACTTGTCACTGGAGAAAACATGCTGTGTGAACCCAAGCTGCTGGAACGCAGCATTGCGACCCACAGCACAGATGATCGGAGCTGGTGGTGAGCAGGAGTGGCATCATCAGCACAGGCACAGAGGATGCTATCTCAGCACATTCCTTCCAGTCTCTGCTGGGAACTTTCTGCAGGTGCAACTGCATCTGCTGGGGCCTGAAGCGGTGGGCACTCTCCATGCCACATTTTTTTTCTGGCAGAAATCCTTCGCATTGTTGCAGTCTCCATAGACAAAATACCACTTTTATTAGATCTTTTCCCATGGGGAGCGGTTTCCCTGCAGCAATGCAGTAGTTCCAGAAGTGCTTTATTTACTGCTGAGAAGTACTGATATTCCTGGAGGCTCAAGCACAGTACACGCAGCCTTTGCATGGCACCTTATCACAAAATAAGGTAATTGTGATATCGCTGATTTTACCATTCCCGAACAAAATAATCCACCTAGGCAGCAGCCAGTGGAGCTGCCCCTGTGCTGAGGACATCTGCCAGCAGAGCTATCTCAGTCCCAGATCACACCTCACCACACCTCCCTCCAGCGTAGCTGTGGCTGCGCAGGTTTGCCGGGCAGGTTTCTAGTATATTGCTGTGTCACCAGTAATTGCCTGGATAATTTTTAACCTCACATGGGATTGGTTTATCAACAGCAGCTGGCTAAATAATAATATACACTGCTCTCTATGAAAACTGGGTCAACGGGATAGTACTCCTTTTTATGTACTGTCAGGCTTCTCCAATTTACACCTAGGGTCAGACTTCAGGGAGAAAGATATTTGAGCTAATGCGAGCAGCTGTCACATCTCCTCAGATGATGCCACCTTTCTAATGTATTTACTTGCCTCTAATTTTGCATCATAATATTGGCTATGATATAATCATTACTTTTGACAAAACAAGAAAGGAGAGCCCAGAGGAAAAAATATTGACATTTATTTAAAACAAAGCTTGATAGATAAATGCATGCTCTCATTATGTCAGGGCATGAAGGAGTGTGGACTTCCAGCATCGCAGCTTTCCAGGCAGGGATCCTAAGGGCCAATGTGGTTGCATTGGCAGCACTGCACATTTAGGAGCCTATCTTCCTTTGCTCATGGGTTGTGGTCTTCCCGCACTAGTCCAGTACTCACTATGTGTATGTCTGCTACATCTAGGAAAGCTGTAAGGTCACAGAGCTGGTAAGCTGGTGGGATTGTGATCATTTCCATCGGGATGGAATAGTTATAAGCTTCAATTTTGAAGTACCAAAAGCTGACAACTGCAGTCAGGCCAGCAGTTCATTATGTTGGGCTTACATGGCAAGGTTTTGGTAGTGGCGGGCTGGAAGTGTGGCCTTTGTGAGCAGAGCCCAGCAGCTGCTCTGTGTCAGATCAGAGCCAGCTCCAGACAGCTAAAAGGAACCCACTGCTGGCCAGAGCTGAGACAGTGAGTGATGCTGCTTGGGCCTTTGGGAGAGCTGATTTAAGAAATGGAAACAAACTGCTGCACAACAGCAGCTGAGAGAGAGGAGTGAGAACCATCCCTGCAGCCCCCAAGGTGAGTGCAGCAGGAGGGCAGGAGGTGCTCCAGGCACGCAGCAGCAGTTCCCCTGCGGCCTGTGGAGAGGCCCCTGGTGGAGCAGGCTGTCCCCCTGCAGCCCACGGGTCCCACACGGAGCAGATCTCCACGCTGCAGCCCGTGGAGGAGCCCCCGGTGGAGCAGGTGGATGTGGCCTGGAGGAGGCTGCGGCCCATGGAGAGCCCCCGCAGGAGCAGGCCCCGGGCCGGAGCTGCAGCCCGTGGAGAGGAGCCCACGCAGGAGCAGGGGGTCTGGGGGGAGCTGCCGCCCACCCGTGGGGGACCCGTGCTGGAGCAGTTTGCTCCTGGGGGATGGACCCCGTGGGACGGAGCCGTGTGGGAGCAGTTGTTGGAGAGCTGCTGCCTGTGGGCAGCCCCCGCAGGCTCAGTTCGGGAAGGACGGCATCCCGTGGGAGGGACCCCATGGAGCAGGGGCAGAGAGGGACCGTGAGGGAGCGGCGGAGACCGCAGCCCCCATTCCCCGTTCCCCTGCTCCGCTCGGGATGGGGAGGAGGTGGAAAAGGGTGGGTAGGGGGAAGGTGGTTTTAGTTTGGTTTTAGTTTCTCATTGCTCTAGTCTGTTAGTAATATGCAATAAATTTTATTAATCTCCCTGTGCTGAGTCTGTTTTGCCCATGACAATAATTGGTGAGAAATCTCCCTGTCCTTATCTCAACCCCTGAGCCCTTTTTCATTGTATTTTCTCCCCCTTCTTCTCTGAGGAACGGGAGTGAAAGAGCAGTTGTGGTGAAGTTCAGCAGCTCAGCAGGGTAAAAACACCACATCCACCTATCCAAGTCCCTATATTAGTGACTTTTGAAGAGGAGTAGGAAAGAGACAGGAAGAACATGTCCCTAGAGTTTATTTCTAATGTCCACCAACATATGGTTGGCTCCTGCCTTCCCATTCTCCTTCCCTGGTGAGCACAATGCTAGATCCTGATAAGGATCTCACACATTTGGATTCTGGCTCATTTCTCCATCTGACTGTCCGTGTCTGTGCCAGCGCAGAAAGCAGGCCAGGACCTGCTGCTGCCCAGAGCATGAGAGGCATGGCATAGCTCGTGCTCAGGGAATTGCACCTTCCTTCTCCCCAGAGCGTGGTCACCTCTTCTGTAAGGCTGACCAGGAAGGAGCCTGTGGCTGCGCTTCATTTTCTGGTGTCACCAGGGATGTGTTGGGAATGGGTTGTGTAGGTGTTTTTACTACTTTACTACTATCTGCTTAAGTGCAATTGCCTCTGGTTTGCTAGGAGCTATTGAGCTTGAGTGTTGGGAGACATGGTAGGCAGCCATAACTTCTCTGGATTATCATTTCTTTTATAGGTTTCCACTATGTCAATCTTTGTTGGCATAGTCTCTGAAGGAAACAGATGCAATCTCTTCTATCTCTCCCCATGCTGACGTCTTTCTGCATCACTCATCATCCTCATCAGCTGTTCCTTAACCACCTCTTACCCACAGTTGGAAATTCAAAGCTGGGCCCCTCCCCAGCTGCCTCTTTCACATCCCTTTCTCCCCTCCTCTCAACATCATTGGCACCACTCCCTTTGAAGGTGGACATTGTGATAAGGTTTAGGAGATTGCTTCCCGTTAGGAGGAGGTCACACGGACCCTGCATGTCTGAGGGCTATCTGCTGCCTCTGAAATGGACATGGGGCAGTAACTTCTAGCAGAAAGACAAGGTTAGGTTACTTCAGCATGGAGTTGCCACAGCTTATGAATCAGAGCCTGCAAATACATGCATAAACACTAATTAAACACAATTTAAAAGTGTCTGATATTTATCAAGCTTCATTTAGTTAGGGATCAAAATTATGTTATTGATTAACTACTGAGTTAAGCTACATTTGTGTCAACCTCTAAACCAAACTAAAGAATATCTACCTAAAGGAACTAAATCAATTCTTAGTCAACTTAAGAAAACATTTGATTTGGTTCCACTTATATGTATCCCAGAAAACACAAGTTTGCACTTAAATTATGTCTGAACTGAACTTTCAGAATTTGAATTCACTGCATAACTCAGTTCTTCTGAAAGTCAGAGTTTAGATACTTGGATCTGGCACTTTTCTTCCATCCCTTCAAGAAACAGGAGCCAGCAGTCTGCTTGCTCAGCAGTTTGCAGGGAGTTTTCCAAATCTGGCTAGATGAGGGGGGAGCATCAATGATATCATTGTCAGATTATGTTATAATAGTCATATGAAAATGCCTTCAGAGGAACAGAATACAATAGAAATGCTGGAGCAGAGTGGGAATTACAGACCTGGGACTGGGATCTATTGGAAGATACCCAGTATTAGCAGCTTCACGGGAAGGTTACAGCAGACCGTTAGGAGACAATCAATCTCTGTGCAAATGCTGCCTAAATCCCCATAAATTCAGGGATAATTTATACCAGCAAGCATAAGAGGGTTAACTGGGAGTATAAAGTATTTTCTAGAGAGGACAAAAAAATAATAACGGCATTTTTTTTTTTCCTCAATGACTCCATCTTGCTCTTTGGCACTGTTTCTGTTTTAAATAGGAAAATATTAGCTGTGGACCTGCTGCTACTGCTAATTTTAAAATTAATAGCTCTTTTTTTTTTTTTTTTTTCCAAGTAGGAACTTTTAACTTCTCAGTAGTCAGTGAGTTATGCGGACCTTGGAGCCAACTGGAGTCTCACTATTTATGCTATGGTAGAGGCTAGAGATCATAATCAGTCTTCCAGGTGCTGTATAGAGAGACAGTCTGCTCCAAATAGCCTCAAAATAGGTGAGGGGTGGAGGGGAGACAACAAAAAGATAGGGGAAAACAGTGTGAGTTCAGGCTGCCAAGCAGGTCGGAGCTGGGAGCGGAAGAACTGACTTCTCTCCTGCATCCTCCATTGCCCTGTGCTCCAGGAGGGGTTTTCCACTGTTTTCCTGGGTGTTGTCTTTGCGTAGTTCAAGCTGATTTCTAACTCATGGCTCTGACATGCCCAAAACTCAGCCGACAGCATCTTTTCTATGTGTATGTATCCATGTGTGTACGTGCATGTGTGTGTAGATCCCCTTGGAGATGCCGACCCCGTGAAACAGAAATGCTGCCAGGATTTTCTCTAATGGTACAAAGGACACTACTACAAAAAGTCCTGCTGCTATTTTTATCCTTCGTCCAGCTGCCCTCCGTATCTTTCTGTTTGTATTTTCCTCTTTTAGTAGACAAACCTTATCAGCAGGTGGAAGGTGGGGGCTGGAGCTGGGAATAAACACCTCAATAAAGCTGACTGCAGAGCTTTAGGTTGGCTGCGGGGGTGGCAGTGGGGAATTCTTCCTCCAGAGCCTAACTTTGACCATAAACTCTAGTTCCACTTAGTAACCTAAATTGCCTCAATTTTGTCCAGCTTCCCCACTTCACTCGTATAAAGAGCGATAAAGGAAGACAAGGGTGAAATAACCTCTAAATAAAAGATGAGGTAATTTTGAAGGCACATTAGACTTTTATGTGTATTATGGCTTTTTATATAAGCCCACTGAGGGCTGCAGCATCTCCAGTATGGAGCTGTCACCTGGTGTTTTCCTCTTTATGGCAGTTTGCATAAAATGGAAGCGCCTCTGATGCAAATTGCTCAGAATTCCTTGCTGACTTTCTGGGGTGGGGAGGGAGGTGCACTGAGGGAGACGGTTTTGTTGTTGTTGTCTTCCCTTTTCCTCCAACATTAGCCATCCTTCTCAAAGGAAACAGAAAGGAACCATCTGCATACATATCAAAGATCTCACTGAGCTGAAAGAAGGTGTTGCCCAAGCAATCTGCTGAACTGAATGTACTGGGATTGATGTGGGTGAAATTCTGGCTGAAATTCAGCAGTTGGTGTTATACTGCCTGGATGATCCGAAACATCTGAACCATTCATAGTGAGATTAGTGCCGGTATGGATGCTATAAAATTCCACAAGTGTAAAAGTCTGTTGGTCTGATATCTTACAAGTTTTAGAGTTTCATTTTACATTGGCTGAAAGAGAATATTTTTTGCAAGGATTGCTGACTAGGGAATCTCTAATTTGCCTCTTTTCTCCTTCCTTTTCTCTCTTGGTTGGAGAAGGAGCTGATGTGCTTGTGGCAAAGAAGAGTGTGAAGCTCTGGCATAGGGCAAAGAGGCCAAATGCAGTGAAAGCATGCTGCTAGCCGTGGTATGAACTACTCTGCAGGCCAGGCTATGCTTCTGCTCCTCTCCCCTTCCCTGAAGGGCACGGGGTAGAAGAGATTAGCTGTGTCACCTTTGATGGAAATCAACTTGCTTGAAGGGAATCCCTGGAAGGTCTAAAACCTACTTGGCTACATTCAGACTTGTCAAGTCTCATGTATTATGTGGGAGAGTTGCTCACTTGCTCACATCATGCCTCATCCCAGACACTGGCAGCAAGGTGACCTGACCTCATTCTTGCTGTGGGACCTCAGGGGCCTGTGTAGTTTACTGAGAAAAGCTACCACTCATATCAGGATTAGGAGAGAAGATACGATGCTTGAAAACCAGAGTATGTGCACTCAGGGGTGACCTCATGTCTGTAGGAGGTGAAAGACACTCTTCCAATGCTGCTTGTCAAATTATCTGACTGCTGAATTTTCACATGTATGTAGGGTCAGAAAAAAGAGAAATCCATAGGTCCTCCAGCACTCTCCTCACCTTATTTTTGAGGCAGTGTGTGCTGCAGAAAAGAATAACCATTTCTGATCTTGTTGCACCATAGCTGTCATTAGTTATGGTACGTACCTAGACAGATGTACTCCAGGTCAAGAAAAAGTCAGTGATGAGAAAACTTCACAACTGTCTCATGTCTAGCTTACTTAGAACGTAGAATTTCTCCCCAGAAATCGGATTAAGTCATAGGTTTGATAAACAGATCTAATCTTGTTGTAAAGGATCTAAGCAAAGTGAATCCTCCTCTCACTTGGCAAACTCTTCCAGTGTTTAATCATCCTTACCCCCAGGAAAATGCATCTTGCTTAAAGGCTGAATTTATCACATTTCCACTCCAGCTACTGGAACCCTTCATGACTTTCTAGGAGGCAGGGTGAAAATCCTGCTTGCTTCTCCACGTTCTTTGTCACTCAGGATAGATCTTTTCTTCAACATACCTGCATGCAGTAGTCAACTCACCCTACAGCCTTTTCTTCAACTGTGTAAGTCAAGCTTTTAAATCCTTACATTGTTAAGCTTCAGCCCAAACAATCTTCCTTACTCTGCTGGAAACATGAGCTCCTGAAGGGGATGTGGTGTTACCAAGGCGGATCCCCTCTGATGTTCATTCTCCCATTCAGCTAAAGACCATTTCAGCCCTTTTTTTCAGCACTGCTTGACAATGGGAGGTTATATGGAGGTGATTATCTGCCCTTGCTGCCCTTCTTCCTTGATTTCACTGCTTTCATTTTGCTGCACGGCATACAGGCCCCACCGATGCAATGACCGCCTGACAGCTTATTTCTGCTAAAAGAGGGACTTCTCTCTCTGTACCTATCCTTTCACTCATACCACTGTTTGGCTTGCCCTGGCACCAGCACCCCACAGACTCCCCTGAGAGCTGATATAACTCTGCCTTGAGCTATCCTTCAAAAAGTGATGGATTGTGTTCTGCCACTCTGGTGAACTGAAGGAACCTCTGGATTGATCTAAGGAGCTCCTGAGCTGGAAGGAGGGGGACAGCTGGAAGGAAAAGGGAACCAGACAAGGTGGGGGGGATCCCCCACCTCTGGGAGTTAGGTAGTCCTTCATAAGTTGGGTGGAGAGGTGTGCGCTGTCCTGGTCTATCAGCCAGGGCCTTATTCATTGGTCTCCAAAGGGTAAAGTGAATTGAGTGAAGGGGCTGAATTTACACTGAAGGGTGACCTAAGGGAGCCAGGACTCACCTGGTGATGCTGTGTGACGCTGACCCCACAGCTGCACAGCCACTCCATCGCTTCTTTTGGGTCTGCTGTTGGCTGCCCCCAGCCAGGTCCCCACGAGGAATCTCTGCTGGTGCACCAAATGCCAGGTATGGCTCTGGGGTCTTAGGCCACGCTTCTAAGCTGACCGAAGCTGTCATGGACATGCCCATATCCCCTCACAGAAGTGCTTTGTTTATCTGCTGGGGACCTGGCATAAACTCTGCTGGCAGAAACTCCTTTTATATGGGCTTGTTTTGGCCCATAGAAAGTGCATCCACACGAGGAGGTTTTGAACTGCTAGCAGTACCCCTAGAGTCAAACCCTCAGACCTTTTCTAGCATGGCTTTAATCCTGGAAAAGAGTCAAACCTGCTGCCTGCTGTCAGCTGAACAAATCCCTTATTATTCTACTCAGAGCCCTCCAGGTCCCCTGGCCTGCTTTGACCCTGCACTCCTCAAACCATTATTGCAGCAGCGACAAGGAAAGATTCAGGCCAGACACCCAAGAGCAGCCAAAGCAAACGAGGAGGAGGCAATGTATTTGGAGGCCCTCGAGCCAAAAACCTCCACACACAGCCTGCAGGGAGCCAGCAAGCAGGGTCCTGGGCTCTGGCCACCTCCTAGCGGACCTGGAGCCAGAAACCAGCTTCACGTCGCTGGAATCCAGCCGCAAGAGAGAATTCAGCTGAGGTAAATCTCTGGAGTCCTCTGCTGAGTAGTTTATTGATGTCTTGGTTAACCACTTGTGGGATGAGCCAAGTATGTCTGAGAAACTGCCTGCTCCAGATCTGCCAGACAAAGTACCTGCCTTCTCGAGAGGAGAGAAAGATGGATGGGGGAAAAGGAAGGGCATATATTCCCGTCGGTAACCCTGCTGTTAGTAAGAGGGAGTAAAAGACGTGTATGTGGTGGAGTGGAGGCGTTCTTGACTGTATATTCATTATTGCCACAAAATGAACGTTTTTTTCCAAGTAAAGGATATAGTGCCACTAATGTCTTGCACAGTGTTAGAGGCCTAGAAAAAGGCAATGTCCTCAAATGCCTCAAGAAATTTCTTCTTAAGTGTGTAGGGTCTTGACTCAACTCCAGCTGAAGATACTTGGGCCAACCCCGTCAACATCTCTAGTGAAGTGCCAGCCTGTTGGTGGCAGCTTTTCACAGGAACTTCTAAAAATTCTCCTCTGCAGCCTTTACAGCACTGTCCTTTAAGCGTCTAAAAGAAATACTTTTACAGAGGTAGCTGGCACATATTTGCTTGTGACTCAGTTGTGACTCTGTTTAAAAAATTGCTAATGGGTGTGGACAGCCTTGTCATCCTGGATGTTCCTGTCTTGCCCTGGCTCACCTTCACTACTGAATAATCTGCAGCCTTTCATCTGTGCAGAAAGGAAGTGTTATGAAATTCCCTGTGCCATCTCCAAGCTGGCTCCTAGGTTAATGAAAAGGGAAGTGTCTCCATGCTTCTGTGTGTTGACTAAGTAAATCTGGAAATGGTACTTCAGCTATCACTGCATTCCTTAATGCTATTTTTTTTTTTGTGTGTGTATAGTCCATTGAACCATAGGAAAAGTTGATAATTAGTAGGGCTAAAAAGACCCATCTACTAGTGCTTGTTTTAATAAATAAAATGATTTTTTGAACAGAAGAATAAATATTCATTAGAACACTACGATGTTTTGCTTCTAATAGGCAAAAAAGGTGCATCATTCAGGAGATGATCCAGTGTTGGAAGTTCAGCATTTAGCTAACTAAAACAGTAGATAAATAAAGGTAAAACAATTGCTCTCAAGTACCTGCTGTTCAGCTAAATAAAATATCAATGAAGTTATTTATGTTTGTCACTGTAGGGTGAAGGTCACTCATGAATGCAAGATGATTGATGATCGAGGCGGTTACTGCTTCTAGCTGACATCCCTGTTTCTTTCCTGGTGGTCATCATCCCATTGAAACGCTCATGAAGCTGATCTTGAAGTACCATGGCTGAAACCCCAAACCAAGGTTTACTTTCCAATGCCTTGCTGAAAACTTAAGTGGTTTGGGTCATTTTGTTGGGCTGTCCTAGTGGTAGGCCTGTCAACCTCTGCAAGCAGTAACAGCTCCAGCCATCTCACTAGTGTTTGAGACTAATGCGGTAATTGACTGATTTTTATTTACAACAGCTGAAGATGTGGTCTTGTCTTGTTTGAGTTCTAAAGTCGTGTGTGGCTCTGGTGGGTAAATACAATTTGGCCTTCAGTGCAAGAGAACCAAATCATTAGATCTGATCTGTATGTAAATAGATATCCATCAATAACTTGGCCTCTGTTGTCTACTCCAACACTGCTTCTTTATATGGGGACCACTGGCATTAATAACTAGGGTTCAGCATTTAACTGTTCGAATCATAGAATGGCTTGGGTTGGAAGGGACCTTACAGGTCACCTAGTTCCAATCCCCCTGCCATGGGCAGGGATGCCACCCACTAGATTAGGTTGCCCAGGGCCAAGTCGACACCTGGCCTTGAATACCTCCAGGGATGGGGCATCCACAGATTCTCTGAGCAACCTGTTCCAGTGCCTCACCACCCTCTGAGTGAAGAATTTCTTCCTAACCTCTAATTTAAGTCTACCCTCTTTTAGTATAAAAACATTTTCTTCTGTCCTATTGTTATCTGCCAGAACAAAAAGTTGCTCTCCATCTTTTTTATAAGCCCTCTTTAAGTACTGAAAAGTTGCAATAAGGTCAACACAGAGCCTTCTCTTCTTTAGGCTGAACAACCCCAGCTCTCTCAGCCTGTCTCCACAGGAGAGGTGCTCCAGTCCTCTGATCATCTTTGTGACCCTCCTCTGGATCCATTCTAACAGATCCACACACTAATTGTGCTGGGGGCCCCAGATCTGGATGCAGTTCTCCAAGTGGGGCCTCACAAGGGAAGAGTAGAGGGAGAAAATCACCTCCCTCAGCCTGCTTGCCACTTATTCTGGTTTGAATATCCTGAATGAGTTTTTTTTTTTTTTAATAGTTTGAGCTTTGGAGTCTTCCCTCTGGAATGGGGAGTAATAATAACTTCCCTCCCTCAGTTGCTGTCATCATTTGGAAAATCATCACTGCTCTCAAACAGTAAGTGTGTAAAACAGAAACACACCCACAGTGACGACAACAGACCCATAGGCTTCCACTCAGTTTGAGTTGTTGCTTGATCCCCTTTGTTTGCTGGTGGCAGTGCCATGTCCCGATGGCACATGGGGACATCTAATGGCTGAATAACAGACCACAACAGACCACTGTATGTCTGGGTTGATGTTTTTATCAGATTTTGTTTTCTCTCTCTGCTGTCACTTCTCACCTTAAAATATATATATATATGTAAATTTACTGATTAACTTGATTAATTTGCTCCTTTTAAGGGGCGAATTGTAATTGGTAGTTGTAATTTCAGTCTTGTTAACAAACACCTTTCTTCTAAGCAGAAGCAACAGAGAGAAACCTAAGGACAATAATCTGCCTAATCTATCAAGATAGATAAAGAGGTGACTTGACTTTGAAATAGAGATACTTCCATGAAAGAAACTAAAGGTTTTTGAAAGTTCATTAGTCTATCAGAGAAAAGCTTAATCAGAAATAAGGGCTGGAAGCTGAATTCAAGTTTTGTCACTAAGACAGTATTTATTTATTTATTATTTTTTAAAAATCTGGGATAAGCTCCTCAAGAAAAGGACCGAATCTTCCATTTCTTGGCGTTTTCAAATCACAGTATGCATTTCTACAAGATGAGCTTCAGTCAAACACAAACTCCTAAACTCAGCCCAGGAGTTCAGTATGTGGTTTGATGGAGTATGTTATACAAGACTTAGGCTAAATCTTTTAATGGTCCGTTCTGACCTTTAAGTTTATGACGAAATATTTGGTGTTCTTGGTGTGCTCTCTTGACTGCACTTGACAAAAATTTTGTAGTTTCTTTGACTGCACTTCCTTGTCTCTTTGCTTCAGTGGAACTCTTTATTTTAACTGTGAATCTGGCTCCTTGTGCATCCTTTAAATGCTTGCTCTGCCCTACTCTGACACTTCAACCTTGACTGTTTTGTTGTCCAGAAGGGATGAAGACTACTGATATTAAAATCTACTCAAAACATAGAGTTCTTCTGCTCTTGCTTTGGTTCTTGGATGACCTATTTTTCAAACTGGTGGTAGTGTCCAGATATTGACATACAGTTGACTTTATCCATTGGAGAAATTCCTACATAGTTCATCAAGTTTTCCATCAGGACCTTTATTAGGTGAGGAGTCTTTCAGGTTAGCACAGTTGCAGGTTACACAATATGTGGGGATGTTCTGCTATGGCTTGGGTAGGCAATCACATGGCTGAATTACTCATTGGAAAGCAGAATAATTAATAATGTTAAATCAAATCTAACCTAATCTAAAGGCGTAGCTGATTATGTGCTTATCAACATACTTGGCTGATTTTTATCTGGTGGAAAGTTGTATCTTTGGAGATTAAAGGAAAGAAAAAGAAATGTTAATACCTAGTGTTGAAATTATTGGTGGTATCAGTGCAATCCACAGATCTGGCACAATATTATCATGGAAAATGAATTTGCTGATAGGTCCTTGCTGTTTCAGAGTATTAGTGAAATTGCTTGGCTCTGTGCGCATCAGAGGTTTTGCTGTCAAACAGAATACCTTGTGGAGTTCATCCACATGAGCCCTAATCTGGCTTTAGCATGACAGTAAACAAATCTTCACACCAACAAGGAGCCAAACTGAGGTTCCAGGCTCCAGAGAGACGCATGAATCTATCTGAGCAGATGAGATTGTGTGGTCAGGCCTTGCATTTAACTGTGATATGGCCACGGAGAGCAAACACAAGGAATGAGGCAGGATCATGGGATACTGATAGCAAGAAATCAGAACATGAGCTCAAATTTAGGAATCTGCCTGTCCGTCTTCCTGAAGCACTCATTACTATTGCACGAGCTGGGATTGGAGATGAATGTATGAACGCAATGTATCACGTCATATCAGAGGGTGGTGTCTTGTATAAAGGCCAAAGCAGAAGCTGTTGATGGAAAAATTGATTTGCTGAACGCGTATTATAGGAGGCAGAAGCTTTTTTTTTTTCTCTGAGATATTTAAGTTTGATATTAAAAATATATTTATCTTGTGGTTTCCTGATTTGCTAATGCAAAGAGAAGTAAACTGTAAATTACTAAAATAAAACAAGAAAAAGAGAATGAAACAAAAAATATTACATTAAAAAAAATAATAATCCTATTCTTACATCCTTTGGGAAGGAGGACGTCTTTTCAGTTCCTTGGTGAAGGTGGTAATGATGACCAAACTGAGCTGGGGTTGTTGATGACGTTTGTTTGTCTGATTTTCAGCTGTGTGATTAACAAAGCTTGAGGTGGGAGCAAAGCTTTCATTTTTACAATTACACCCAGAAATTAAAAGCCTGAAATGATTGAAAGTTAAGAGTAATTTGGCAGGCACTTTGTGCAGTGTCAGATAATGACACTTTTTCAGGAGGGATAGTTCTTTTATGACTAACATTTCAAACATCTAATTCATGCTGGAACATATGACGAAAAGCACAAAGGAATTTAAGTGTGTCAGGAAGGGGCTATTGTAGCTTACATCTAGGCAACATCATTCTGAGTATGAAAAAAAGGTAGATCAGATGGAGAGAAGACATCTCTAACTAGGAAGGTTACAGGCATGTGTAGTCAAGCATGACATTCCTTGTATTAATATACATTTGTGAAAAATAAAGGTGTCAAAGAGAATTCAGTAGGATTTAATGGCATAGAGTTACATAGATCTTTGGATACTCACTGAATGTTTGGTTAGAGACTTCACTTCGAAATTTGGGAGATTTGAAAATAGTCTGATAATGCACCTCATCTCCCCCTCCTCCCCCAACCCATTAATATCCTTGCATTCATTTTCTCCAAGAAACTGTCCTTGTGAAAAAGGTCCTCTTCCAGCTTCTCCCGTTAGATAATGGCTAGCCCCCAAAATGGTTTTAATGGTGCTAATTCAGAGACAGGTGCAAAACATTTATAACAGGATCTGAAGCTTGAAAGAATCTACTTAATTTTCTGTATTCATCCTCAACAAAACATCTGATTTTGGTTGTCATCTAATCCATCTCTTTGCATTTCCCACCTTCAATGTGGTATAAGAACACCTCAAAATGTACGTGCAAAGAAAAGGTAAGGCAATGTAATTTAAAGTTGTAAAGGAGACTTGTATTCAGCTCCTGGTTCTGCAACAGGTTTTGTAAATTCTGTGCTAGTACTTTAACTACTGGATTAACTTTCCTCTTTGAGCCAACCCTTGATTTCTTTGACTGAGTTCTACTCAAAAGTGCTGCTTTTATTTGAAATATGAGAGTGGGCACCCATTTGAATTGAAATGGGAAAAGAAATACAAACATTCTCTCACAATTCATCTTTAAAGTGATTCTCCAGTTCCTGAGGCCAAAGGAAGTGGAGAAAACATTAGGCTTTCCTGACTAAAATTTGTTTCTCAAATTCTGTGCTTTTACAGATAAAAGACCATTTGGTTCTCTTGTCTCTGCCACACAATGAAAAATTTCCTTAAGAAATCCTATGCATTTTTTTCCACCAGCCCCACATTCTTTTTGACTTACACACCCTGGATTTAATGTGCAAAGACAGAGAACACTTATAAAGCTTTGCTTTGGCACAGTAAAAGTGGCAAATCACAGAAAAGTGGGCAATAAATGTTTTCCTTTTGCCACAGCTGTAAAGGAGGCAAACTGGTACCATCAGCATAAATTATATAGTTGTCACCCTTGATCAGAGTTCCTGAAATACAAACCTTTTACCATCCCCCTCCATTTCAGGGAGCATGTGTGCTCTGCAGTGATCGTGGGCCCTGGATCAAGTTTTTGCTCAGAAGCTTTTGCAACTATTCCACAACAATTTGTACCAGTGAAAATGCCATGGTGCAGTGAACACAAGTGCTCTGGCAAGAGTCAGCGCTTGAAGTTAGAGGCACTGCGGTCACTTCGTGCCTTCTCTGCCACCAACATAGAGGAAGGCATCTTGAGGAGGTGATACTATTTTTTTTCATCACTACTGAGCAAAGACTTCAGCCTGTCTGAGATGGGATAACTCCAAAACTTGCTGCTTCTGTGACTGCAGGAATTACCCGTGTCCGTCAACTAGCTGAGTAGTAAGGCTAATTGTATCCCAGTAGTGGTAGTAAGGCTAATTGTATCCCAATCCTTGAAAATAAAAATACTCTTGTACGTTTTATTTTATTTTCCAGATTTTTGGACAGGCTATCAAACCTTGTTTTTGAAGAAAAAGAATATTATGTTATGATGCATAGTTTATCTATGTCCATGCCTTGTGCTGGTACTTTTTGAACCTGTTTGCTGACCTTGGTCATATTTGGTGGAAGAGAACATAACTGCAACATTATTGGGTTCTTCTAAGTTCAGTGAAAATGATCAGTAGATTAAAAAAGTGATCCCGTACATGCCCTCAGCTGTGGGAGAGGCAGTGGAGAATCCATACAAGAGAGGGCTCCTGTAGACACCTCAAACACAGAAAGAACTTCAGCCACAGCTTGTGTGTTGGGCAGCAGTGAGAGCCAGCCACAAGGTGCAGACCCCTCAGAAACCAGCTCTCAGAAGAGTTGGTGTTCATGCAGATAGAGTCTGAACTAAAGGAAGATATGTAGCAGCTCTGTCCTTGTCCTTAGATATCCAGATAGACATATGGCCCACACATGACGTTTTCAGAGAAGGTCTAGGATTAACTAAACAGTAAGTGAATGGGTGGGTGAGCACCCAAGCTCTGAGGATTCTGGCTAGCACAGTTTCAGCAATTTAGTTCTAATTCAATAATGTACATCAAAGGAAGAGAAAATCTGACCTGATTCTTGCATAAGATCTATTTTTTCTTGCCTACTTTCTTAACTTTTCCCCTTCTTTCTTCAGAAATGTTTCTCATAGCACACTTTTCTAAATGATATGCCTTTACATTGGGCAGGAATAATTTACAGAAGCATTAAGCCACTAGCAAGATTTGACATTTTCTTTCAGACAGTTGGTTTTTTTTTTTTTTTAGTTGTTATGTTTTCCCTAAGCTTTTCTCAGTTTGTGCTCCTGGATGTAAAAGTGCTGTCTAGCTCAAGGACCCCAGCAAAACCCTATTCTATGGCTGAGGGAAGAATTACTTGCTGGCAGTGATGTCTAAGAAGTGTTTGATGCTGATACTTTTAATCTGGTGTTTGGAAGATCCCACAAACACAAGAAAAATCTCTCTCTAAGCCATATATAAAATCCTAAGGGTCAAACACATGTGATATGCGAGATTTTTGCCATGGGTGAAACTGGGTAAACATTTTAGAACTATTTAAAACCTCTGTAAATTTTCAAGCTGGAGGCTCCAAGTTATTTAAAATCTGAGTTTCGTATTTCATACAAAGGGTGAATTTTGTTTCAGATATTGAATGGGAAGTGATCTGGTTCACTACACCTGTTCCCATACTATTGGAAAAAAACAAGCTATTAAATTTTCTTTAGTAAATTTACCATGCCCCACCATATATTTATGTTTTGGGGGTTTTCCTATGGAAACTTCTAGTGACTAATTACTCAGATAGAGATTATCTTCCAATTTCCAGGCTGACTTCATATGTATCTGCTGTGTACTTGACTCCCTCTTGAGTCAACAAAATCCTTCTTTTTTTTTTTCAAAAAAAAATCCTTCTTTTTTTTTTTTTTTTTTTTTTGTTCCATAGTTCATACCCTACAGTTACATGAAAAAAAAAGTTGTATTCATGGGAGTCTGTTTTGCTGGATTGTCTGTATTTCTCAAGTTTCCTATTTGCTACAATCACCAGTTGTTTCCCAAGGACTTATGAAGGTGTTTACAAACCTTCAAAAGACACCCGGATATGGTTCTATGCACCCTGCTCTGGGTGTCCCTGCTTGAGCAGGGTGGGACCAGATGACCTCTGGAGGTCCCTCCCAACCTCAACCATTCTGTGATTCTGTGTAAAAAACTCTTATTTATTTCCCTTTTAGTTCAGTTTAAATATTTTTTTAAGGTAGCAATATCTCAAACTACAGCTACATGCTCAGCGCTGTCTATTGCACTGGAGAGTATCATGCACAATTGCACCTCTTTGTTGAACACACCTCTTTGAACAAATAGGCAAAGAATATCTGCTTAGCTAAACAAGGAAGAATAAAAGAGAAGAACTCTTGTAGCCTTTGTACATGCAGAACGAAGCCTTTTTCTTTTGCAGGCACTGTAACACAGCTCTCTCTCCAGGCCTTATTTTCTGATGACGTAGTGGGTACCTCTACCAGGAGTTCTGAAATTATTCTTCACGACTCCTCATCTAAAGATTAGGACTGCTTAGGGCTCCCATTATTCTGGATGGGCACTGCAACAACACTTTTGCATGGTCAGCTCTTTTTCTTTCCTCACCCTATAAATTCTGTTCTTCTAATGGCACAGCTGCATGTAAACGTGACAAGACATGACAGATAATCACCAGCTGTAGCACCTTCCAGCATGTTGCTCGTTTCAACCTACATAAACACAATCTTGTCACTCTATCATGATGTTGTGCCACTGCTAACTTAATGGAGATCCAGTTATTCCTCATCATGTTAGTATGCGATGTTCCCTTGGCTTCCTTCCTTCTTCCCAGATTTTGCCCATTTCAAAGTATATTGCATGTACACACATCGTTGCTACTTTGCTGAGGCTTGGTGATACCAACCTGATTAGATGGCCTGAGACTGCCATGTATCTGTACAGTGCCAAGCACTGGTGAAACTCTTGGTACACTGCCAAAACTTCTAGGTGTTACTGAGTTACAAAGGAAAAGAGATAATGATGGCGTGGGAGGGAAGAAAAATGCATTGTGTGGACAAACTTCCCTCTCTTTTTTGTTAGCCTGTGCTAAGAGTAGGGAAACGTAGTGGGGGTTCTTGATGTTTATGTAGAAAACAGATTGAAAAACAGAGAAATGGATGAGTTTGGGTTAGATGGGAAATTGCTGAATGGCTGCAAATATATCTGGTGCTTAAATGAAGATGCTCCTGATGAACGTTCTGCAGTATCAGCCGTATCGAGTGCATTAACCTCATTACCAGGGGGGATGCTGCAAACATACCAAGCCTCTCCTGAAAGCAGTTTCACTTAATAGATAAACCATGTTACTGAAGGAAAAGATCGCTTTTATCACGGACACAATCCAGCTTCCTACTGCACCTGGCAGCTTCCTTAAGATAAACGATGTGATCTGAAAGGATGGGAAGCGGGCTGCGTGCTGAGGGTTGGAATGAGAGTGCCCTTCTCCTGCAGCAACCTGCAAACCCAAACATAAGGAGCAAACCCAAGGAGCAACAGTGTGAGAGAGCCTCTCCTGTAGGCAAGGGCTTGCAATTTACACGTGCTTCGTATCTTGGTTGTATTGCATATTGCTGTATCTGGAGATAATGTTCTTAGCCTTCTTTCTAATGTGATTCAGTCTTTTTATTTCATTTTTTATTTTTCCCCAATTCTCTATTGACTTACACTCCTGCAAACCTAGTACCTCTGTGTGGCACAGGTGACTGGCACCGCTCTAAAACTGATAGCAGTGAGATCAGAATCTAACCCTTGCAGACCTTTTCTGAGGCTAACTTAGGTGTGATCCACAGTTTCTGGGAAGTCCTTGAAACATGGCACACCATGAGGTTCTTCCCGTTGATTCCCGCCTTTTTTTCAAAGAGTTTTGCGGCTGGCAGCCTCCTGATAATCTGTTCTGTTTGAACTCTAGCAACATGCATGCCAACAAAAGCAATTAAACTCTGCAGTAATGATCAACTCTGGGAAATGATCGGTGTGGATTAAAGCAAATTTAAAGGGTAATTGCTTGGCAACAAGTTCCATAACCCTGAGTGTTAAGTACAGGAGGGGTTTTTGAAACTCTCGTAATTAAATCAGAAAGCTTGTTTGTATAATGCATATTGTTCTTTTAGCATGATTGTACTGAAAAAATATTCTTTTAAAAGAATCCAGTATTCTGTTTACAGGAGATTTTATCTATCTGAGATACTGCTACAACTTTATTGCCAAAATATGTGGGTACATCACAATCTTTGATGTATTTAGCCTTAGACAGGGAAGTGCTGCTCTCCTTGCTTTGCTGGTGAGGGGAGGGGGATAACGCACAACGAGGCTTCGCAACGCACCCAGGTGGGCAGAGGAAGTCTGTGGAAAGCTGCGATTTAAACCAGGTAGCAGGGCCTATAGGTCCAGCTTCCAAACTTCCAGTTTCATTCATGTCTCTAAAACTCTTACCACCTTAGCTTCTGGTAATTATGGGTAAAACCCTACAGTCACAGTTCACCAGCACAATGATTTGTGGCATTTTTATCCAGTGTAGGGGACACAGCAAGGGAGTTTATGAGTGCCACTAACATTGTACCAATAAAGAAAGGCACCACTTGTGCCTTGGGAAGGGAAACAAAGTTCATATTCAAACCAAAAGTACCTGCGCTGCAAAAGTGAAGAGGTTAATCCTTGTACATGTAGCCCAGCACCCTGACTGCTGCTGCTATGGGATCTCAGTGGGTTTTGGGGTTCAGAGCTGTGGTCACAGGCAGGTCCAGGTGGGGTCCCTCCCCTGCCCTTTTGTTAGGGACAGTTGGACAGGTCGTGCACCTATTTGTCATTTAGATTAGTACAACAGGAAGGTTTCCGGACCATCATCTGTGTGATATACACTTGGCATCACAAAGTTGGGTCTTTGTTTGTTTTGTTTTTCTCCACTGTCTTTCATTTAAACAGGTTTAAATAGAGATAAATAATTTTTAAACAGGTTTAAATAGAGGTAAATAATTCCACCTCTTAAATGTTCCAGTATATGCTGGGCCATTGGGTCTTTAGACGTAATTTTTTTCTGTGCTCTTCTGGCTCATTTTTGAAGAGGTAACTTATGGGCAGTTAGGTAGTGGGCAAGAAGGCATGTAAGTATGTGTCACCTTCACCTACATCACATTTTTTATTGATTATGAAATAAGGGAATCTTAGTTGTCACCTTCACCTACATCACATTTTTTATTGATTATGAAATAAGGGAATCTTAGGAATCTCTAAAGTAATCTCTTATGCGGATAATGTTTGCAGATTTGTACACACTGTCTGGCTCTTAAATGGCTGTGCAAGAACTAGAAGCACCTCAGCTGAGGATTTTAAAACAGTTCTCCAATGAGGAGAAGATTCAGGTTAAATGAAGATGTGAAAGTGAACTTTATTGAGGATGGACCACAGTGAAGGTCCTCTGCTGTTGGAGAGCTGAGAACACCTTGCAGATCAGATTATCATTTTCAGATCTCTGCATCATGAACTTTTATTATAGCCAAGGGAGATCTAGTCAAAGTAGTTAATAGAGCTGGTAGGATGCAATTACAAATGTAGGAAACTAAAACCTAATGAGACAAATTGTGTCACCATCATCACTAATTTGTTTGTCTAATTCTGTGCTGACTATAGAGACATCTTCAGGTGACCTGCCCAGATACAGACACATATTTCAGTAGCTACTCATATGTGCTTAAGTGAATTCCACCTCCAGAGTATTTATTTTTTTCCTGTATTTGGATTATTATTTTTTTTTTTATTTTTTGCCTGTTCTGTATGTATCTAGATATCTGGGGTGATGATTAGGGATTTGTTGTGTTGGTCACTAAGTGAATAATGATACATATATAAGTATATACATTTAAAGTAGATTTTCTAAGCACTGTGTTCAGCTCCCCAAGGAGAATCTGTTGTAGGAAACAAACTACAACCTTTACATTTCCATAATCACAAAATTAATACCCTGTTTGATGTTCTAAGTATCCCCACAGTTTTCCACAGCTGATAATGTATTAAACCCAGAATATAATGGTGGTCTGTATGGGGAGAAGCCTCTAATACATATTATTTAGAGACATTTTAAAGGTATAAGGCTATATGTAAACAGTAATCTCTTTAACAATGCTAAAAATGAGTAAATCTCTACAAGATGAAAATAAGTCCTCACTGGTATTTGGATGGCATTGTGCACCCCCCTGTGATTTCTGAATCTGGATAATCTGTTGTGAAGGCTGTGATTGAGCCACCCACCCCCAAAGCTGAACAGGATTCTTGTGATAGCAGGAGCAGCAATCGTTTCTTGATGTTGTTATGGGTTGGAGTTTCACTGGTTGCACGCCAGCAGCAGGCTTTGTGCTGGGGAACAGCTAAAGGGTGATACACTTTCACGTGGAGGAGTTTAAAGAGTGGAGAGAGAGAGATCAGACAAAAAAAAAAAAAAAAAGAAATCTGATCTTTGCTGAGGGCATGTGCAGATGAGAATTTTTCTTCCAAAATTAACTGATTGCCAGATCATTTGAGCTAATTTATATATATTAGATAAAGGCAACACTGACACTCCTCTAACATTTATTTCAGGACTGAGGGGGGTCTGTGTTACCCTGTGGGAGAGTAGGTCTAGCTCATTTTATTCTGCTAATGCTCTATTGAAGTTAATGTAGAAGTTAGCTGTAGTAGTTAGATGATATCCCACTAAGTATTTCTGGGATATGCTGTCCCCCAGGAAATATTTTGCAGAGAACACGTCTACAGTACAACTTCACATTACACGTAATTCAACATCACCACCTTCTCCTCCTGAGAAGAGCAGTCCTGCTCCTTGTGCCTCCAGCTGCATGTCCCACTTCTGACCATCCTCTGTTTGCCCACCCGGTAATTTTTTGACGACCTTATGAGAGCAAGGTCCCTTCTCACAGGGGGAAAGGAAATGTGAAGCCCTACCCTACCTACTTCACCTGGAGAAGAAAAGGGGCAGAAAGGCAATGAATGGTGGGTGCAGACTCAGGCTCTATTACTCCTTGGTCTACAATGCAGAACAGCCAAGGTCCCTCCTAAAAATACCGACTTCTGGGAAGATAAGATAGCTCAGCAAATTCTGGCCCAAGGGAAATTTCAGAGAAGAAGCACCATGGGCAAAGCAGCACAAAAATCCAAAGGAGGATTGTGCTTACTGCTTTGTAGTGAAGCCAAATCGGAAAGAGGGGGAGTGAATGAGAAGGAATAAGTGTTTTTTTTTTTCTCAAGTCTTTCATCCAAATAGCTCTTAAAAATACCCAGTTTAGATTTTTATTTTTTTTTTCAACGTATCTCTTCTAGTTTCATTTGATACTTTAAAGTTTTTTCCTCACCTCTGTCTTATTCTAGTACTTACTTTCTACTTTGCAAGTAGGAAAGAGGTGAACATTCAGTCCAGAATTATTTTTCTTGGTTTAGGTCAAATAGACTATTTTTATCTCTGGGATTATTGTAGTAACTTTTTCAAACTTTATCCGGGAATATTTTTCCCCTGGATATGTATATAAGACAGACATAGATAGCTGATTTTTCACATTAGTAAGTAATTCTTACCAATGTATCCCCTTTCCACTCCCATCTTGTTAACATTTTGTTCATTTCTACTGGGTATTTTATACAATTATATATGATTAAGCATATAATAAAACATACAATACTTTTACCTGATCTCACTGGAAAGCTTCACATTTTTTCTTTCCTTGCTATCATTAAACAGCTTTTGGTTTACAAAGCCAAAATTATACCTCAGCTTCTCACTTCAGCAATTAAAAAATCCTGAATGAAATGATCCTTGTGAGATTAGAACCTCATATACAAATATTCTCTGCTATCTAATCTTTGTTTCAATATTTTAATTAACATTTGGCTAGTACTTTTATATTTTCTAGGTAAGGCTATATGTATCGATATTTTTGATATTTTCATATTTTGTATTTGCATACATTGCAAATGTTGAAAGATTTTGCATGAGTAAAGTAATATAGAGGTGGTTAGCAAGTTCTGAAAAAAAAATGTGCATGGAAATTTTGGTGTAATAGACCGTAAAATTTCTGTTTTCACTGAAAGTCTCCTTCAATTTCCTCTCACAAACAAAACAAAAACAAGTACAAAATACAGCTGATCATAAGAATAACTTACTGTTTTATGTTTAAAGAAAGTGACATTTATTAAGGAAATCAGAAACTCAAATTAATTCAACTAAAAAACAGTTTTGTACTCAAGACTGTTGTTAAGGGAGTTGTTTGACCTCGAATACCAAAGCAATTTAGGTTCATCACAGTGAAAATACTTCTAGGCTGAATGAAATTCCATTGCATCGGGAAACAGCTGGATTCTTCCTCCACTGGAGATGACGGCATCAAATGCAATCTAGTGATATCATCTTTTGTTTGGTGAGTAGCCAATGGCTATTACAGAAATACCACTGGATTAAGCAGATAAAATCTACACTCCCAGTGTAGATTCTTACTGTCTTGAGTGAGAATTAATAATAACAGGTCCCTAGTGGAAGGAGATACCCATATGCACCCTCAGTTCATAAGGTTGACATTAGTGGAATGAAGGTGATAAGGAACAGATGAGGATGTGTGAAATTCAGCAAAACGGGCAATTCAACACGTATCTCTCCTGGATATTTCTGTTGGCTATTAGTACTTTCCCTTCGGGACTGAACAGCTTATAACCTCTTGCCTTGGCTTGGTCAAATGAATGTAGCCAAAGCAACAGAGACCCAGACATTCACAAGGTCTGTAATTTTTTTTTTTTTTCCAGTAGATTGTGTAAAATGAATTGGTGACTTTAGTGGCATTGCTGAGAAATCACAGAATCACAAAATAGCTTGGGTTGGAAAGGACCTTAAAGATCATATAATTCCAACCCCCCACCACAGAACTCTCAAGTTTTAATCAACTTATAAGTATTTTTTTATTATTATTGTTCCCCAATAAATTTATTAATAAGAGACATAGAAACGTCATTGAGATAACCCCACAGCCTGCCAATAATATTGATGTGAAATTCTATGTTTGTGGAAATTCAACACATAGGTATTTATTAAAGAATGGGAGGATTTTGAACCACTGTCAGAATTTTTGAGGTGCTGGCAACAGTGATGCTTGTTGGAGATATCTGGAAATGGTAGTCAGCAAAGCCAGGGTAGTATCAGAGCTGTGATCTCAACTTTTCCATTTTACTTTATTTCTCAGAGGTATGACAGCAGCATTAAAAGAGCTAGTAGAGTTGCCCTGGTAATGGATTTGCCCCGTAGATCACCATAACTAAATGAGTTGTCACTTACTAGCCCAAATTATGTCTCAGTTTTAGGAAGAAGGGAATAATAATAGACATTCGCTCTCTTCTTTACCAATTTAAATCAAGGAGATAAATTTTACAGAGCTGTTAAAAATCCATTGTTTTCATACAGCATATTTTCTATTACTGCAATTTCTAATCAGTAAGAAATTAAAAAAAATCTCTCTCCTCAGGTTGATGCAAAGTAGTTGCTTGCAATTCACAGATATATGATTAGTTTATTTGTTTACAGATGTACAACTAGTTAATTAAGATTTATCTTATCTCCATTTTAATAACAGCTGCAGTTCTACAGTTTATGTTGATGATTAAGTACGAACATTCAGCAATCCTAAAATCAGGGAACAATTGGGATGGATGTCTTTGGGCTGGGCTGCTGATTTGAAATATCTCTAATATGAGTTGCAATATAATTACATTCAAAAGCTTTGCCTTGGCATATGCTTGTGCAGTGTATTAAGCAGACTTGTAAAATCAATCTAATTAGAAGATCTCACATTTTCTAGAAGATTTCCTACAAATATAGAATTCTAAAATACTTTGTTTTTCAGCTAAATTATCATTTTGATTGTTTGCTGTTTTAAACAGAGAAGATTCAAATATGTATTTTAAATATACAAAATAGCAATATCTATTTATTTATTTTTCATTTTAAATTCATTTTAAATTCCTATGCTCACCTTTCCTGTCCAGAAATTCAAAAGAAGATGTTGGAAAGATGGTCTTGAAATCCCCCTTCCTTCTTGTGAGACTAGTCTTGTGATACTAATTATAGGGAAACAATCTGTTAACACATTGTAAATTACCTAATGGTATAGTACATGAAAGAACAATTCCCTATAGCCATCTCTCATTGTAGAGATTTTGAGACCTTTTGGTCTTTTTGCAGCTGTATTCTCTAGGAATTTTCTGAAAGCATGAAGATAAACAGAGGGGAAGTCTGTGTACGAAATGTTCTTTTGCAATACCAAATTATCCTGTCTGTAGCACTCCCTGCACAATACCACTGGGACACCTAAAGACTGTCCAAGAACAAGGACCCTGGGAATGGTTGAGCAAACTCTTTAAAAAGATGTTACTTGAAACATCCTACCATGTCACATCAAATTGGGTTAATATTTGGTTTCAGATTACTTGCCCTTTTATGAAGGGTGCATGTCATTCCCCTCCTCTTGGTTATGCAGCCTTCTTCCTCCCTTATTGCCTTGAAATTCCTTCCTGTGAGCTCACTCAGCTCACTAAGCCTGCAGAAACTACTATCTGATCATTCCTTCCTAGCCTACAGTGTAGTTTGTGCTGTGTTAGTAAAGTTACTTAGCTAAAAGGAGTGGCTCAAAAGCTATCAGAGCCAGCCCTAGATAATAGTAGGGGGTCAGGTGAGTGGTATGGGGAAGAGAGGAAAGATGGGGAGAACCACAATGTCACACCAATATGTTGACAATGAGTTGCTAGATTGGCTCATCCCATCTCATGGGACTGCACCCTAACACCTGCTCTTTTGAACGGTATTTTTCATATGCTTTCTCAGTGCAGAAAACAGGGTATGGAAAATTTCTTCTGTATGGTCCTTGGCAGTGTTGTATCCATGTACTAGCACCACTGAAAAATGCCATCCGGGCACATTATGCATAATTTTAGTGGTAAAGCCAAGAGGATAGAATTTAGATTTTACAAAAATTAAAGAGTATAGTGGAGTTTAAATGTAATTGTCTATCCCTAGGCATGTCACATTTTATCAGAAATCGTCTGACAGCAGCTAGGGACAGCAGCTAGGGCTTTAGCAGCTCATATTTAACTGCACTGGAGGAAACCTAAGGGAGAAGGGGGTTGTTAAATTGCATGAAGGGGAGCTGTCGTTAATGAACTCCTTTGAATCCTCATGGATGACTGAGAAGGTAACACCCTCACAGGGGAGCTGGGAAGGTGGGGTGAGTGTTGGCACATGGGCTGTTGAAATTCACAACTTGATCTGTCTTCAGATTTTGTTTAAACTGAAATAGTAGGTTGCAAACTGTGGTGTCTGCAGAGCAAAAGCCTGTGTGGTTTTGTCTTAGCCAAGGATGGTATCCAGTGCTGGTGGACAAGGAGGGCAGCTGCGGGGATCATCTCTACAGCTTGTGAGCCAGGATTTGACAGAACTCATCTGTTGAAGCCCTAAAACAAAAGAGGACCAACTACACAATCAATGTCATGTACTTTTCAAAAAATTATCATTTTGATAGAAAAAAGCATGGGGCAAGAAGTCAAGATAACTTGTGTGAAAACTGTAAACAGCTTTTTCTTCTGTAGGCTTTGACTTCATTAAAGTAAGGTATTTATTCAATATTTGGCTGTAAAGCATACAATCCCCAAGCAGAATATGCATAAACTGATTCAGACAAGAACCTTACAATGGATCAAGGCATGATGGTGTAGGAAGTCTTCCTTCAACCAAAGATAGCTTTAAAGTAAGCTATTTACATCTTTCACAATGGCCTGTAAACTAGCTCCTGGTTATTTACAGCATCTCAGCTGAAGGACAGTGACTTCTATAACAGCGCTGGATGATTGACCATATGTTTAGACATGACTGAATTTAGATTAAACAGGTTTAAATATTTTGTATACATGGAAATATCTTGTGTGGACACTTTAAAATAAATTTACCCCTCTATTTGTATTTGAAGTTATTTTTAGGGCATCAAAAAGAGGTGAAACTAGTTCAACTAAAAAGGCTTAAAATAACAACTTTAGTTAAATCAGTGCAGGTTCAAGCTTAAATCACGTTTTGGATGAAAGCACAGTAGTAACACATTGTAGTTTCAGAAAAGAAAAAAAATACAGCAATTGTTCGATTGTTTTATTATTCATCTTTAGTGCAAACCTACTCTTACAATGATAAATGCAACAAATAACCCTTTCTCCCATATAGTTCCCCCACAATAAAAAAGAATCTAGCAGATTTACTGTTTCACTGGCAATATGTCAAATGTTGCTTAAGACGTAAGTCAGTGCCATTTGACACGATTGATAGTTTCCACTTGAGTAAAATTCATAAATGTTACCAGCATGAGATCTGAACGAATTTTTAATCTCTGGAGTCACTGGCAGGGCAGTCTGGGGAAAACTAGGGTTATTTTGATAGACTTATATTTGGCCGATGAATAAGAAGGACCTTTCCGAATTCCCTGCCTGAGAGCTAGCCTGATATTTATCCATCTATCATTGTCTGTTTTCCCTACGCATTCCTGTTTTGTTCAATTGTGAGTTGCTCTCTCTCTCTCTTTTTTTTTTTTTATTTTTACAAAAGGCTTGTGCATATGTGTGAGTAGCCACACTTAATATTGTAGCTCTTTTCTTTCTGAGAGGGAGATTGTAATTGGTTATTGATGGCCTATTTGTATGCTAATGTTGCTCAATAAAAAAAGCTAAAGCATAATTAACGCTCTTGCTTCACCAAAAAGAAAGGGAAAAAGGAAAGCTTGGAAAGGTCAATGGATTTCATATAATAAATTACTAAATAACGAAATAATGGAAGACATAGGATCCTACATCCTAGAGTGTAATGCTTTCACTATTTATTAGCTATTATTTATTACAAATGCTGACTATACTTACTTTTTTTGTAGCTATTTTCTATATACGATGTGTTTAGACATTATGACCCTGTGGTTGGTAGTATAATGTACTGCAGCCTGCCAAATTTCAGATGTAGTGGCTTTCAAGAGAACAGCATCTCTGTTTATTCTCCTATATTTCATAAACCCACAATTCAGTGAAACTGCAGGCAAGGCTGGCCAGCTCTTGGTGCAGAGACACGAATCAGGAAACCTAGCGTCAGCCCTCGCAAACACTTATTCACAGAGTGGTAAACTTCAGCCCTGAAGGCAACACATGCAACACATTTACTGCTGGAGTGAATAAGTGCTGGCAGACCTAGCTGCCTGCATACTTTAGAAAGCAAGGGAAATTTAAAGCCCAAACCCTTGTTCATGCAAGACCTGCAGTTGTCTTTGCTGGATTTTGGGTCACACTGTTGGACACAGCTTGAGAGGTAAGTTTCTGGGTGTATGGGCAGATACAGAGCTGAATCTGGTTGAACAAGTGCACTTTGTGCCATCCCTATGCATCTTTATGAGACAAAGTGAATTCAGCTGTCTTACCTGAGATGAATTATGATGCATGGCCTCGTGGCCATGTGGACCAGGTGTGATGTCGAGGTGGATACCTCTGCTTGGGCAGGAGGGCAGTGGCTGCTAACTTGTCAAGCAGCCACAACTTGATTGCATTCAGCCACATGACTGCACCTTCAGGTGCTTTTTGAATTTTAATGTTAAAATGGCACCAAACTTAGAGCAGTAAGAGAAGAAAAATCAAGGTTATAATCAGACTGGTAACACACAACTCTAAAACCTCAGTCTTGGAACTGAGGAGACAACTCTAGTACGCTGCCATCCCTGCCTTCCTATAAGCATAAAACACACTTTCAGAATTGATACTCATGAGTTACTGAATTTTAAGGTTCCTGCTTCAAGACAATTTCTTGCTGTTTTGTTTTATTTACAAGTGACAGAACATTGGAAACAGGGCATCCCCAGCTGTGTAACTTTGCCTCTTTGGGTATATTACAAATTATAGTTCCTGCATTTATTGTTTTTCATGTTGCCCATATAAAGAAATGGTTGCATATTCAGAGACTAGTTGTACAGTTTAAAGCCCAATAAAAGACTCTTCCAGGAAAAATATTTCCTTCCCTAAGAAAATTAAGGATAACAATAAAAAAAAATAGAACATATGTTCATATACTCCAAAACTAGCAAATCAAAAATCTGTATACTGAAACAAAAAAACAGCAAAGTTAAAGAGTCTTTTAAATTTTTTTTCCCTTTTTACTAGACTTCAGTCACAGAAATCATATTTTGCTATGATTCAGAATCATTGCTGGGTGATAACTACATGTAGAAATTCAATTTATATGCCACATTCTCTGCTAGCGTTAATCAAAATATTTCTTTTGTAGGTAATAAAACTATTTAGAAAACTCAAGTGAGGATTTTTTCTACACCACAGCTTGCAACCTTTGTTTCTCAGGAAATGTATGCAATGTAGTTTGTGTTACTGTACATAATTGTCCTCAGTGGAACTTCAGACTGTTTCTTCTTGCCTTTCTGTGATGAAAGGTAAATGATGAGGTTTAGGATTTTAGTCTAGGCACAAGGAACAGTTTATGTTGAGTCAAAGAACGCTTGCATGAAGTAATTGACTTTGTTTATATCTATCTGCAATTTATCTGCAACAGCAACATTGAAAGGTGACATTTATCTTATGAGTTTCTCATTCATTTCTGTACTCTGATCTCATCGTTCATGCAGCTCAAGTGCATGATACATGTAGATGAATATTTATTATAGATGATGAAGTGTCCTTTTGGCAGTCTAATATACTTCACTATAAAAATAAACAGATTCTACATGAGGCTGTCTGATTTGGGTGTTGGCATAGATAGTACCTCACTCTTATCTAGTGCTTTTCATCAGCAGATCTCAACACGGTTTACTGAAGAGGGCAGTACCATTATCCTTTCTTGGTAATTCCACACCCTTTCCTGGATTCTGCAGAGCTTGAATATCCTCTCATGGTGCCCAGAATATTCTTAGTCAAAATTAAGTTTTAAGTTATTGGAAACACTGTAGCCTTCTAGAGATTGAAGAAGGTCTATATTTTGATATTCTCAGAGGAAAAGACAAGTTTCAACTGACATTTTGTCTGGTTCTTGGATAAACAATGTAAACTTGATAGCTTAAATTAAATTTCTCTTAAGAACATTTTTGCAATCTGTTCTTTTGTTAGAAGTCATGTTATTTGAGAGAATTTGATAAACTTAATCTTCATTGTAACTTTGCTCTAACCCAGGACTGGAAAGGCCAAGACTCCCAGATTCATAGCACATCCAAGAAAATGAATGAGAGTTGATAGAATGACAAAATATCGCTAAACCAAAGAATAAAAAATGCAGCCAGATTTCACCGTAAAGGCGAGGAGAAAATAGTTTTAAACATGTAGGTTTGTGGTTAGATAACTAAAAAAGATTGCTAAGAGACTTATATGTGATTTATTCTCCTTTGTCTTTGCTGTTTACGGGGGACTACATCTTATCTGGGGCATCTACTCTGTGAATAATACACTGCAAAAACACAACCTGCCAATGGGAAAATGGTTCTCAGAAAGCCTGAAAACCATCCCATCTATTTTGATGTCTAAAGTGAGGTACCAGGCTTTAAAATGCAGTGCTGTTAACACTAAAATTAGCACAGAAGGTGCCCGGTGAGTGACTTGCTGTTTGCCATACCATCTGGCATGAACAGCCTTTCCAGATCTCTGGAAGTGGGATGTGTGGGCAAAGAAAAAAGGGAAGTAAAATGCTGAATGGAACTTACGGGACGTGTGTATCCTTGCTTGCTGGAGGTGGCTGCTGAGAAGGTTGTGGAGGCGAGGTTACCCTCATGAAGTGAGCTCTCCCTGGGATGGAGGATTTCCATGGGAAGGAAGAACTGGCTCTGGGAACCTATACTTTTGCAGTTGTGTTTGTTGGTGAAAGAGAAAAGAACTGTATTCAGAGCCATTGGATGTGTTTCAACTTTTAGACAAAGGAGGATGAGCAACGAAGACTTCATCAATACCTCATTTAAATCTGAACTGTTGGCTCGCAGTGTATGTCAGAAGGCACATTACAAGTCCAAAAGAAAAGCTGTTTTTGGTTCTGGTAGGTGCAGCCTGGTTGGATTCTCTTACTACTGTGAAATGCTTTTGTTTACTCTAGTGATATTAATGGCATGCCTACCACAAATCGGGGATGCTCAGGTGAGGAATGGTGTAGAGAAAAGGAGGAACTGCAAATAATGGAAATCAGAGCTGGATCAAATAATCTGAATATAAAATACTGCACTGCATCTTTAAGTGTGTCCCTTTAAACCCCAGTGAATTTCAATAGCTACACTAAACTGCCTGGTCCCCTGGAATTGCCGCATGATTAGATGCTGCTATCCCCTGTTCCCCTTTGCCCAGAGGACAGAGTTAACCTTTCAGTTTGTCCATGTCTGAGCTTTAATAAAAACATATGGGAAGTTAATGTGTTTGAATAGATTTTACCAGTGAGTACTGAGGAGCCTGGATTAGTGGTGTGCATGAAATGTCACACTGGACGCAAACCTCTGTTGAGCTCCAGAAATGACATAAACATGGACTTTTCAGCTCAGCACCTTCTCAAACTTAAGAACCCCAGTCCCTGCCTGTGCTTTTTTTTTCTGCAGTGCTGTTTAGGGCCACGTACAAAACGATGCACTATTGGCCCAATTACATCTAGTATGAAATCAAATTCCAATATCTGCATCATTCATGGCCAATTGAGCTCCAAAAAATGAATCTACACCAACACAAAAAAGCAAAAAAAATGCTGCTAACTTAAGTGATTGTGTTAGTCATATTACAGCTTTCAGGTGTTAATTTATTTATTCTTACAGTGGACGATTCTTTTTTAGTGGTTGCTGGAAGATCCACATCTAAGTGTAGTTGACACACAAACATTTAATTATGTAGTAAATGATGTATAACGTATCACTGAGCTTTTTTTTTTTCCCTTTTCATTTCTGTCCTACTTGTAGTCAAGTGACTTGATGCTGTGAAGAAAAGAAATATCTCTGGAATTTTGATTCGGGCTATCGCTACTGCTGGTAATGCTCTGTTTAAAGTCAGCTCTTCAGGGACAGATTTTCTCTCTCTACTATGCCAAGCACAATGAGGTCCTTGACCTGGAAAGGGAGACCTTTGGGAAACTATCCCAATACAAATAAGTAGTAGTAATAACATAATGACGTCCCAGAGCACAGCATGTGCTGTGAGGTCCTGTTTTACCAACAAGGGCTCCCGCGAGAGGTGTCTGGGCAGGCTTGTGCACTGTAGCGAGTGGCACTGTGGCTCGTCTCATCACAGCCAGCGTGCTCAGAGAGAGAAGCTGTCTCCTGTGTGTGATATTTTTTTTCTCACATGACCAATTTTCTGAAGAGGTAGGAATGGATGGATGAACATCCTTTTCTATTTTGCTTTCCTTTTTTTTTTTTTTTTTAAATTCCAACTCCTGTCAACTGAAAAGATGGAATCATTTGCAGATGTATGTATTTTTCTTCTAAGTTCCTTTATCCTTCTGGCAGTTTTGACACCACTAAAAATTGCATCTCAGAGAACTCATATGCTTGCCCCTCACTTAAGCTATATCCCCAAATACACTGATCTACCTCCTGTTCTTCTTCTGCAGATGAAAATAAGAGTTTCATAGGCTGAGGTCTTAACTTATATTATTATGCAAACTTTTCTCAACGGCGGAAATGAAACTAAATCTAACAGAGGTGTAAACAGTGCTCTCTGCTGTACAGTGAAACATTAGACAATGACTATCATTGCTGTATCTTTACATTTCCCACAATTTCTGGAAATTTGTCTTTTTTATATGATGCTGTGTTATGATATCAAATTGCATGTCCTTATATTTTATTTTATTTATTTATTTTATTTTATTATTTTATTTTACTTTATTTTACTTTATTTTATTTTATTTTATTTATTTTATTTTATTTTATTTTATTTATTTTTATTTTATTTTTATTTTTATTTTTGACATTGTGGTCTATACAACACATGGTCTGGAAAAGAAAAAAGCAATAATAAAATCATAGACAAAAATAGAAGGAATTGCTCTGAACATTGCATTTCTAATCTGTATAACCACAAGATGCCGTGAAAAAATATACCACTTTTTCAGGAAAAAAAGTTGGAAAAAGGATCAGAGAAGGTAATTTCTGATTTACAGTTTTAAGATATATCCCCCAAACTCTTAAAGACATTATCTTACTTCTAAGCCCAGACACATTTTAAATCAGAGTGTTTGATCATACTTGCTGAGGATCTCTACTGTGGCAAGACGGACAGTTTCTAAACCCATCAGAGAGGAAAAACGACTGGAAGACCTGTGGCTTGAACACTAAGCTGTGACGTGGGCAAAAATATGGGAACTTCAGCTGTGGTCACTGTTCTGGTTTTGGACATGTATATATCCAATCTTGCACAGGTGTGTGTCATGGAATGAGATATTTGGAGGGCTTCAGGCACTTGTATCATCTGCTGCCCCCTATTTCTCCGCTGCTGCACTGGGAACAGTGGTGTGTATAGAAGAGTGCCACAGGTTATCTCCGAGTCTCTCCTGTCTTGTGGCAGATATGAGAAGCTGCAGAAAAACAGAATTTTCCTCTTCTCTTTCTATTCCCAGAAAGCAATGAAAGGTAAGTGTGGAGAAATCAATCTCTTGTAGTAAAGCTTGGCTCTGTCTGCTCCTGCACTCAGCTCGCAGAAGAGGAAATTCCATCAACGTCAATAATACTTTGTCTAGGTTTCAGTGAGCCTCTACAAGGAATAAGCACCGCTCACTCTAAGTGCTAAGTACAGGTTTAGTGTGTTTGTCTTGAAGGTGTCAAGTGGCAGAGAGACTCAGGAAGAGAGAATAAGAGGAAGCACATGTATTGGCTGACCAGCTCCTGCAACAGCATGGAGAGAATGATGGCACTGGTGAGCACCGTGCTGTCATGGGACTTTCAGGAGCTGGAGGAGCTCCTCCCAGCTCTCTAGGTAATCCTGACTAATTTCTCATCTCTCTCTTCTAGCTGAATGGTCATTTTTTTTGAAGGGCAGATTGCTGTCTGTCATATGTACACACAGGGCCGAGTAGAGAGGTCCCAGAGCAAGGCAAGGTAGTACCACTGTAATAAGGATCTGCAGGGCAGAAGTGACAAAGCAGGCCTGGTCCAAAGAGTATTTGATAATTTTTAGTCTGGATATTTCTGAGATCAAAATCTCCAGGTTGAGGACTACTCTGTGAAGGTGTCTTCATATGCTCACCTTATTCTCTCTTTCCTTTTGCCTGTTCTCGGACACTGCCAGGAACAGGATCGAGGACTAGATGGACTTTTTTGTGTGACCTAGGGGGCTGCACTTATATGTTATGTTATGTCTTGTTGTGTTATCTCCCTCCATTTTCAAAATGTATCGGAGAGGAGGAGGTACTTTAAAGTCCAGTCACTCTTCATAGGTTATAGAATGAGACCCAGGGGAGGGTCAGAGGTTTAACAAGTAGAGATTGGTTTAACACAGACAATGAAGTCAGCAATATTCCTTACAGGATTGACTTATTAGCTGCATAAACCTTATTATCTTTCAAGTAAATGGCTTTATATCTAATTTACTATCTGATAAAGGGATAGTCTGAAAAGCAATACTCTTTCCTAGTTATTCAGTATGCTGCTTATGATTCCCTGCTTTTATTTATACTGTAGTTTGTCATTCAAGTCCATTGTTTGCCATACACAAGAATGGGAAGATTGTGTTCTTGTCTTGACTTTGCTGTAGTTTTAAAAAAAGGCAGCTGATGACGTTCTTCATTAATGAGTTGATTGAGGAGGACAATTAGGCAACACATGCACTGAAAGAGGGGAGACTCATAGAAACAAGCCCTATCCTGAATTAGTGTGGTGGGATCCTGAAAATGTAATTGAGATTTTTAGGTGTAAAAGAGAAAAGTCTGTTCCACAGAGATGTACTTAATTTTCTAACGTTACAGAGTTTCTACTGAGGTCAATGCAGGCACTATGTATTCCCCACTTTTAGCATGGACCAAGTTCTAATCTGAAGTCCACTCTTGCTTTGAGTCTGAACTGTTCAGAGTCAAGTCTGCAGTCATCTTGTGAAGGCTGGGTCATTCAGGAGGTGACACCAGCTACTCCATGCCCTTTTTCTTCAGCAAGAGTCAGCAAAAGTAAATGGGAGCTCGTGTCCCACCATTTTCCTGCTAGGACTGACATCTTGGCTTAGAGAAGCTCTCACCAAGGGTGCTATATTTTACATGAAAGCAGGTGTATTTTCCAGCAATTTTACTCTGGGAGCTGTAAACTTGATCAGAAAGGAAGAGGAGGAGACGGGTTCATTACTTCTTGAGTTGGCATGACAGGGTTCTTCAGAACTTATTTTGGAGACTACACTTCCTGGAAAAGGAGTGCCCGTACATGTATATATGTGGATGGTATGAGGAGGCACTTATATGACTTCAGTTCTTGTATTATATGCCTTTTGAATTACTGGCTTTGTAATCTTAATATCTGTAGGTCCTGTGTTATTTTATTTCCTTATGAAAAGGGAACATAAAGGGAAAGAAAGGTGCTAATATCTCATGACCTAAATTAGCTGGAGCCATGCTCTTTCTTCAGCATCACGATGCCAATGTCAGTGGGGAATTCCCAGGCCTAGTGATTTGTCACCCCTATGTTTAGATTCCCAGTCATATTGCCCATAACCAGTCCCATACAGCTTTTACAGCAGTCTGGGTGGAATTACTCTCTGTTTAGTTCAGGTCTTTTATCCTCAGGGTAAAGGAAAAGCCGGAAAACACTGAAACTCACCTCATTTTGGATTGTTGTAGATTCACATATATGACGGTGTACACACCTCTAGCACATTCTCCCTTCAGCTAGCAGAAAAAATAGTCAGCTTTTGACATTCCTGATTAGGTTTAGGAATAAGCTAGATGCCAAGTTTCACTCTTGTTGGAATTGTGCAACACCCTTACAGAGCCCTCAAGCAGAACATTAAGAGCCTATACAACCTTAAACTGAAAGCTAGAGGTGTTTGTACAATGAGGAAGCAATTTTGAAGATTATGCTCTTAAACTTCAGTGTTTCTTTGTAGATGGGTAAGAAAGTTTTCATGTCCTTTTTTTCCAGTACTGTAAACCAAATGGATGCAGGTCAAATTCTGCCTAGAAGCTGTGCATTGTAGTATTAGACTGGCCCAATAACTCCTGTCTAGTGACAAGGCATGTTAACTCAGGCTCAATGCCACATTAATGCAACTGAACTAAAACTGTCTCCCGACAATTTGTATGGAACACGCGTAGAGCAAATGTGAGATGGTGGGCATCCACCCTGAGAGCCTCTCTTTATGTTCCTCTGAGGGTGTTGCCCTGCACTGATTTTTCTTGCACTTTCTGTCCAGAAGAGAATGGAGCCCAAGTAACCTGAATTAAAGGATTCTGGAAGCAAGACTGTCCTTTCTCATAAACAGATAAACAGAATGGATCTGTGTAATGCATATCTGCTCTGTTAATAGCTCAGACTCCAGGCTATCTAGAAAATAATCGAAACTTTAGAGTATCTGAGGATACAAGTTGCATCAGTTTGTTCCCAAGCACTCACAACTACATCTTCCTCAAAATAAGAGTCTTCCTTTTAAGGGGTTCTTCTGGCCTTCCATCTATACTGCATCCAAAGAAGAAAACATAATTATTTTTTTCCTCCTCCTCCTTTTCAGTCTTGGAGATCCTGAGTCTGCTGGTGGAAAACATGCTGGAATTTTGGCTTATATTCTAGTTAGAAATAGATATATCTGTTTACACCAGGTAGTGATTTGACTGGAAGTCTCCTTACCACACCCAAAAGAAATGAAATGAGTAGTTTAAAATATTCTCTTTAATCATGGAAAAGAGCCTTGAATCCAAATGTATGCAGACTCCCTTAAAGACATGGCCAGATTCTCCTTTCATCATCAACAGATTTGCTTTGTGTCTCTCTGTTAGCTTCCTTTAAGTTGCACCACTGGTTTATGGTAGAGTTACAGAGAGATCTCGCTCTCAGGCAGCTGAGGAAATGCCTCCCTTTTCCCCATTTTTTGCATCTTCTGTTATTTCTCATATGAGCTGCTACCATAAATATTTAGATGGAAATGGCTAATAGGAAAATTGTATGGTTTCTAAGTTCAATGAGCCATTAAATAGGTTCTAATAATCTCAATAAAAGTCTGGAATATTTAATAATGAGAAGCAGACATATAGGTTACTTGATTGCTACCAGATTCTCTCAGTAAATATTGTCAGCGGCTCATATACTGTGTGTTCCTCAAACACCCTCAAAGAAGAGCCTCTGGAAATGGGGGAGGGAAGGAAACCAGCCAAATCATGTATAAACAAAGTGCTGTTCAAGAGAACACAGCTCTTTTTTTTTTTTTTTTTTTTTTGGAAAGTGCTGTTCACCACATGCTTTTTATCATCACTGTGGAAGGTTTAGTAGTTTTCCAATAAGCAATTAGAGACCTAATCAGACTTTGCACTTATAATAATTTACCTTTTTATTCTATGTAACAATACCATGGGCTCAGTGGACTTTTCCAGGATTGTCATTCTCAGAAATGGAGAATTTGTGATGTATAGGGTCACCTTCTCCAAGGCAAGGCACCCTCACTCTAAGGGACCTGGAAAAGAAGTTAGTTTATTCAAATTACATCAGGGCACAGAGCCAGGTGGGAAACTTTGATTAGCAGCATCTCCCTCTAGAGTCCTTCTCTTCCTTGACTATATAGGTAATTTAGGAATTGCTTAATTAGGTGATTGAAAATTAGGTAAATTTAGGAGCCTAGTGTACATTACAGGTCTCTTTATTTGCTCTATACAGTGCAAACAAATATATGTTAGGCCAGGTGATGCTAGTCAGAGTACTGAGATGTGTTTCTGCAAAATGCTCCATGAATAAACGTGGTGTTCCATGTCTTGGTTTGTGAGATAGCAGCTAAACTCACCAAAATGTTTTTGTTACAGTCTGCTTACATGCTTGTTGGCTTTTGAATTTTATGGGCTTTGAAAGGTGGCAACAGAATGGCTCTGACTGAAGAGACCCTCATGCATGTTCTTTAGAGGTCCACTTCTGCAAGGCAGGACCACGTCTGTCCATCTTTACAGCCATTTACGATATTTGATGAGATAGATCAGAGCTTCAGGTGGTACAGCTGCAGGAAGCAATAAACTAATTATACGTTCTCCTACGTTGTGTTAACTAGATAAGAGGTGCTCACGTGAGCTGTGTGGCTTTTCAGTTTGTACCTAGAGGAAGTGAGAGGGTGGGGAAAGGAGAGATACTTTATCTGCACTACACCTTCCTTGCCCTTATCTCCCTATGAAATGATAGATGGAGTTACTAGGCCTATAATCCCTGCTGAGTGAACAGAAAAACGAATGAATGTTGTTTCCAAAACATTTGCAGCAGAATTGCATAATCTTTCTGTGTTTCACAGAGATCTTGCAGGCTCCACCTGGCCTACCGTTTGCGCAGCTGTACTTCTTTTTGGAGCTCTGAGCATAGCTACCTTCATTTGCTCTAACTCAGCAGGTGGTACCTGCTGTTAAGTAGCATTGCTTCTATGTTGTTTTGTTTTCTGCATATGGATGCACAAGCCTTGTGTTGGGTGGGACAGTTATCCCTCTGAAGACAATCATTTTTTAGGTTTCTGTATCATATTAGCATTGAGTAGCTGATGATCTAGGTCTCCAGTCCTTCAGACCACTCTTTGTTTAATTTTCTCTTGGTGTTTTCTCTATCTGATACATCTGTCTTCTACCAGGCTTATATTACGTTAGATATATTGTGGGAACAGGTTCTTGATTGTGCCTTACATAGCTTAAGAGGTCTCTGGGACACAAAACCTGTAGATGTTACCGTGATAATAATTAAGCCTTTATTTCATGGAATGTGAAATGCAGGCACCTCTTGTATATTTCAGAAGGATGAGGATTGCCATTAAGGTCAGTGATGAACGCTCAAGCCTGTTGATCCGCTTTAACTAACTAGTACTACTACTACTACTACTACTACTAAACAAAACAACAAAAATACAAGCAAACTAAACAGAACAGCAACAACAATAAACCAAGAATATTCTGATCTTATTTACAGTGATTTAACTAACTCTAGTGGTATTAGTGCAAACACAATGAATAGAAAGACCAACCAAAATTGGACCAAGTAACTAGTACAACCCCTTGCCCCTTCAGACAGTTTGTGTTTCTTTACAAATGGCAAGTCCTATATCTACACAGAGTTTATGTGGTATTTAGGTCCTTGCCAAGGAATCCGATCTGTGCAGGAAGTCTTTCACGCTTGCATGGAATTCCATTAACAACAGTGAGGGCCCATCCAGGCAGCAGGAGACACGCACCCAATTAAAGGGTGCACACACACACACAGACACCAGGCATTAGTCACCAAAATGTTTGGTTTCCAGGTCAGAATGAGGCTGCTTTTACACCTTGTGCTGCGGCACTTCAAGATAACTCTTTTATCTAGCCGATGGTGCTGGATTGGCAGAGGGGCAGAAGACATTTATGTTTCTGGAGTTTTGCCAGAGCCATTAAATCACACGTTTGGGTCTTTCTAAAAGTGCTCAGTATCTTTAAAGATCATGGGACCTGTACTTCCTGATTACCTTTTACCAGTAATGCTGTAATCTCTGTTAGGATGGGCCTTGCTTTTCATAGCCTACTATGAAATAGGAGGAAGGTTCCTTTATATATTTTTTTTCTTCTTTAGTATCCACATGGCTGGAAATCCAAGCAAGAAACAGGTGACGTTCTATACCCCAGTCCCATGTAAACAGCTGTTCTGTGACTGAGGGCATCAGCATATACTTTCTCATTTATTTCAGGATAACATATCTATCTTCAATAACAGCTCTTGAGAGGCCAATGAAAGGGAAGAAACAGAAAAAAAAAAACACAAACCTTTATGGGTGGTACCAAACTCTTGTGTGCTAATTAACTGATAGGCAAATGAGGTGGGTACTGTCCTGTGTACCCTCCTTTAACCAGTTGGTGGTGAAGAGCTAAGATTCTTCTGCATAAGAGTAACAAGTGGAAGAATTTGCTGAAAGAGGAGCTTATTTTCCGTGCCAAATTGCAAACATGGCAGGCTCGTAAAGGTCTGACTCTGCAAAGCCTCTGCCACTCACGTGGCAGTTCAGTGGAGCTGGGCTCTCAGTAGTAAGTTCAATTATTCGCAGCATGTGCCTACCCAGGCATGCCTCTGTAGTCCGTCATCTGGGCTGCCAAGATCTTTTCCTTGTAACGCCTCTTGTTCTTTAGCTATAATAATAATAGCCTCATTGCGTAGCTTTAGCTGGCACCTTGCTCATGACTGTTAGGCAGGGCACTGCTTGAAATTAGATACAATGAGACGACTTTCAAAGAGTGTGTGCTGAGCCTGCAATTACAAATTCAAGTGCACAAAGCCACAGATGCGGCATGGTTAGGATGGTTTCTCAGAGGTGCTCCCGCAGCCGAAAGTGGCCGGGCATGATGACTGATGTGTGAGCTAAGTAAACTCGTACCTCTAGCTCTTCTTTTGTGGTCTTAGTCTGTGATCAGACACGTTATTCCAGATAGAACCGAGCCAGGGTAAGAGATTATTGTCCTCATTGCCTTGTGATCACCCTCCCTGCTCTGGGTACTCCCATCCCCTTATGCCCTGAAATAAGAGCTTATGTAGTCTCTTCCTGCCCTGAGTTTTTCCTCCCAAAGAATGTGAGTTTAAAGTAAATAATTTAAATATTTATTTATTTATTTAACGGACTGGGTGGTTTTGGAAGAGGTAGGTTATGTCTGGTCTATGCCAGTAGGTTGGTGAGGTGGCTTATACCAATTTACTGTCACCAAGTAAAGGCAGTCCCACTTCTGCTATTCACACGACCAGTCACTCCTTTTGTTTCTCTCGTACTAGCTCAGGTGCTCGTCACATCCATCCATGAACTTTTCACTAGGTGAATGATCTGAATCAGCTCTCCAGAAGAGTAAGATAAACACCAGAAATGGCAGAAGGAAGGTTTGGGCTGTGAAGTTGGGGCAGAGAAGTAGAGATATATAACCACTGTACAACCGATCAGCACGCATCATAGATGTGAGCAGAAGTGCTCTAGAGGAGCTCTAGAAAGCAACTCTTATATGGTTGTGCTGCTAGATCTGGAGATTCGGTAACTTTAGGGTCTGGGAAGAGACTGATGGTGAGCCGATGACCCTCTCACTAAGGGTACTGGGTATCCAGCTCCTTGCTAGAAACGTTCCGTGAAATGGATGTCTCTGAAGCATCCTTTTGAGAAACTAGTCCGGAGTTTGTTGCTTCACAAGGCTGCATCTGGGAGCACCATCTGCATTTTGAAGAATGTGAGGGACTTTCTTGGTGAAAGCTCAGGAGTGCACTTGGTTGAAGGAGATGCTTCAGCAGAGTCTGTTTCCTTGAGGGTCTGGTGGGATCCAGATGACAGAACCCAGTTACCACTGGTCCCTGCCTGGGTCCTCTCTTGGGCCAAGAGCTGATCCAGCAAACTGCAGAGTGGTTTGCCTACCTGTGCCCTGTATCTTTGTGCTCCCCAGGCTCCTGTAGGAGAGCAGAGAGCTGGTCTGTGCAACACACCTCTCAGGGCAGAGGTGCACCCATGTGCCACTGAGAGGCAGATAAATATCCCTGCTGTTCTAACTCATGAGTGTGGGTTAATGATAGGACTACTCTCTCATTTCTCTTGATTTTCAACTCAGACATGTCTTTGTAACCCAGCCTGCTCCTATTTATACAGATAAATGCCAGCTCAGCAGTGATAAGCAGGATGATTTCCCCCTCTCCCTTGTGCTTAAGATGGCCCATTTTGTTACAAGCAATCAGGCCATTAACTCACCAGCTCCAAACAGGACTAAGCAGGAATTAAATGTTGTGGGGAAGATTTGTTCATTGGAGTTTTAACTTGCTCTGTTCCTCAGGGCAAGATCCATAAGCCTCTTGGCTGTAGCCAGCAACCTGCTCAAGTAAACCTTAACCCTGGGCAGTTCATTGATGAAGGTGTTGTGCAATTTCACCTGCTCCTTCCATCAGACTTTTCAGTCATCTCCCTTGGAGTTGCACTCTTTGTAGGAGCTGAGAGCTACCATAGCTATAAAACATGAGGAGTGACAGAGCTTATCCCTAACTTAAACAAACACCTCAGATTATACGTTAGAGCTTCCTGTTTTATTAGAAGCTGTTCCCTCCCACCGTGTTGTCATTGGAGAGATTACAACACGGATTTCCCCAAATAATAAGGGCCTTCTGGTGGAGAGACATGGGCTGGAGAAGTGGGAAGCCTGAGAAACTCGATTTCCCAAATGCCCCATCTCCCACACGGTGAGGGTGTGTTGGGGCCTGGGGGATCTCTGCAGAGGGAGATGGAGATAAGGCGGTCCTGTTTTGCAGCCCAGCATGGAGCTGGGTGTCCCTGTGGAATCACTTCAGCCCTGTTACGAAGGAGCTGGGGTTTTGCTGATCCCTGTTCGAGATCATTGCCTCTGCGCTGGTGGGGAAGGTGCTTGGCCCTGCCAACCCCACCACAGGGACAGAGCTGCCAATGCAGATCCTGTGGCAGTAATCCCAGGTCCTACAGCCCAGAGAGGGATGGGATGATTCAAGATCATGGCTCTGTTCGGTCTCTGCTGGGTTAGTACAGGAGAGAGGGCGGTGAAAGCCCAGCAGCAGAATGGTCCACATCCAAAACGTTCTGTTTCCTCAGTTTTCCTGCCTTTCTCTCCTTTGCAGACTGCTGCTGAGCCAAATGTCCTGAAAATGGCCTGACACCCCTCTTGCAGCTGCTTTGGTTTCTTCTTGCTCTCTGCCTTTGCACAACGTGCTGTCCCTCTGCAAGGAACCTGCACACACAGCCTCTGTTAGATGGCCCCTAAAGACTCGAGGAAAGGAGGTTTGCAAGTATCAGTGTCAGGATTTGTTTTGCATCACCCTTGTAATTAAGATGCGCAAAGGATATGCAAGCTCCTTGCTTTTTGTGGAAAGACCTGCCTTTTTTTTTTTTTTTCATAGGTTCATGGGGGTTAGGTGTTGGAAAGGAGTCTGCTCTGATATCACACTTGGCTTTCAACATCCTCTCTCTTCAGAGACCCAAAGTCTTGGCTATAGGAGCTTTATGAAGGCTGGAATATTTGTGAAAATACCACCTGCTCTAGAGAATAGGGAGTGTGGTGATGTGGTCCAGGGGCTCTCAGCTTCTAATCTGAATTTTGCAGCGGGTCCCAGGTGTGGCTTTTGGCTTTAGATTTAGTGTGCCCATTTGTGAAGTGGGTCTGGGGAGGCTACAGGTGGGTGCTAACAGCTGGGCTGGTTTCTGCTCCTATAGCTCAGCTGGCAGGAAGCACTGGAAGAGCCCTTCATCAAATGAAAGACCAGGTTGTCTCCATTTCTGTAGGTGGAGATGATAACAGACTCACTGCAGCAGCCGTGGGAAGGTGACCTCCAGCAGGGATGGTCTTCAGCTGGCAGCAGGCCTCTGCGAAATGAACATCTCTCCCTGGCATATCATTTTGCTCTTTCTTTGCAGTGATATAGACATAGCTGGTGCGATGCTTGCAAATTAATTTCAGTTCCCTGACTGAAAAACACCAGGGAAGCATTAGATAATGAAGGCTACACAGCCTTCTCTGGGTGGGTGAAAATGAGACCCTTGAGTTTCTTCACACTGTGATCAGTGCCATTCAGAGTGGTTTAATGAGCTACACAGAAAGAGTTAGGAGCAAAACAAGGAAAAAAGGGAGTCCTCAACCTCCGGTTAGCGCAGAGCCATAGCAGCCCCCTGTATCTAGATACTCAGGGCTGGAAAGGAAAATGGCCTCACCCATAATTTATGGCTCACAGTGTAGCCACAGAAGCTTTGCCACTTGCAAATACGACCCTTAGTGGGTTATTAACCTGAGTCTCAAGAGGCTCACGTTAACACATCCATCCTTCTGTTAATTAATTAGCTGAAATATGCATGCCTTCCTCTGATGCTAGCTTGCAGAGGGTAACATGAATTTTGATTATATTTAATCCCATGCGAAATACAACAGACGCACACACTATGTAAATACTGATGGGCAGCTCAGAAACCTCTGTGATCCAACAGGATCTGATCACAAGAGCTGGTATCTTGCAATCTGCAAAAAATATTTCAACATAGAGTTATGGCATTAAAAATAAAATATATATATATTTTTGTTCATAGGCTTGTTTTCAGCAGGAATGGAAGCAGTTTTAATACAAATGCCAGCCAGGCAGTCATCTTACCAAGACACTATCAATATGCTTTTCAAACTTTCTTTGTGAAAGAGATATAAATTTATTTGCACCCAGAAGTCTGACATCTACAAAGCTGCTATAAAGCTTTGACGATGAATAGCTGCCTTCGAATGTTGTGCTACACACCTTTCCCAAACAGTCGATACGCAGCAGGTGAACGCAAAAAAAAATCTTATCAGTCCAACCCAGTATTATTTCCTGTCATAACTTTGCACAACAAAAGAAGTTTCTGTCCTTGCCAAGCTTTGGTGTTGCGATGTGTATTGAGGTTCCTTTGGAGAAACCACTTTAATCCTTGGGAAGCCGAAATCACAGAGATGGGGATGGGAATATTGCTGCAACTAACTGCAATTTATCAGCACCTAGCTGTATCAAAGAGTTTGGGTGTGACACAGCAGGCAGCTGTGGGAGATGGAGGGATGCTCACCCCATCTTCTACTTCAGCAGAATAAAAAGAGAGCCCAGGCCACATTTCTAGTGCTAAATTTCAGTACCCTAGTGCTATAAAACAGGAAATAAAAGGAAGACTTGCATTTATATTTAAACTTCATTTGATTAGAAGTGCTTTTACGGCATTTTAGGGAGAGATCTTGTGGACAGAGCTGAGATTAAGTTTGTTTTTCTGAGGATGAGGGAAGGATGATGCCTTGGCACAGTGCCACCAGAGTCATTTGCTGCCTTAGGAAAATGCTGGGGCTCCACAGCCCCATGTGTGTTTGGCATCAAACTCACCCATGAACTCACCCATCTGAAGATTATTTGAGCTCTGCTGCTTTGGCATGAGCTGCCAACACAGAAAGAGATTTGGACTTCATGTGTTTTCGTACCAATAGATATGCTCTGACTTCGGCAGGCCTTCAGGTCTGCCCTGCTACCTGCCTGCAGTGTTACCTCCTCCTCTTCCCCACCAGCCCCGTTTGGTGAGGGGGAAGCACAGTGTTTTGCCCATCCCCATCTCTGGGGAGGTGGCAAGTAGGTCCTGACCCCACCTCACGTCAACAAGGGGCACAAGGCAGTGGTGCTGCCAGCATGGCAAGAACCAACCCAAGCATGTTCTCCCAAGGTTATTTCATGTTTGAAGTGCACACGGTGCCTGTCCTGGGCATGCTGAGGCCCTGATCCTACCCTCAGCCTCTATCGAAGAAGAGCACAGCACCCTGGGTAGTGCTTTTCTTGGTAGAGTCTGCACATCCCTTCAGCTGTGCTGGTGGAGAAGAGATGATAAAAGAAGGGTAAACAGATCCTCTGCAGATGCCTTACACATGAAGCGTGAACCAGCATAAAAACAGTCAGTGTTCATGAGCATAACCATGAATTAAAAAATATATATTTCTTTAAAAAGTCAAGGGCTTGGGGAGCATTAGGCAAAATTCAACCAAAGGAAGGGTCTGTAAGAAATGACGTTTGTGAGTGTGTGTGCGCATATATGTGCGCGTGTGCATAAGTGCACACACATCTGTGCACTCCAGCTGCCTTTAAGGGAGGGTGTCTTAAGCAAGCATGGAAGGAAGGGTGGGAGATCTGCAAGGGGTTTTGCTCTTTCAAATGAAGCCAGTGAGAGAGTGTGTGCTAAAGGGAGGTTTGTCTACACACACAAATTGTTCCAATTTAACTAAATTGGTTTCTAAATTAATTTAGTTAAATCACTGCAACCCCTTTACTAGCTAACATTGATTCGGCTTAATTGAGTTTGTTCCAAATTAAGCTAAATCAGCATAAAGTGCTCATCAACCAATTTGATCATTCACATTAAGGGGCTGGCAACTTCTACATGTAAGCTAGACTTGGGTGGGCTGGGGGAATATCCTGATGTCCCCAGTGTCCCCATATGCTCAGATGATGCGGTGACCAGAGAATGCTGCTCAGTCCTCTGCTCCATGGAGGTGACTCAGGGACGGCCATCTAGAGGAAGACAGCAGCAGCAGCCTTGCTTGCCTGTGACCCTGAGCATGGCTGTTGATGGGTGACTTCATGATTTCCTTAGATGCCAGTTTCACTTGGGAGTTACTTCCATGACAATTATGTGTCAAGTGAATGACGAAAGTTTTTATTGCAAGCCATCAGTAGTGGATTTCAATCAGGCCAACACAGTCATGGCTTAAGATGCTCCCAAGCCCGTTTGTTTTTTGAGGAGAAAGCACCACAAATTCCCTTCTTCTTCATTTGATTTGGAAGGTCAACCTCTTAAAATTGTCGGCTGACAATACCTCCATATCTCCCTTATGTTCAAGGAAACATAAAGCATTGCTTTAAAAAAAAAAGAGATGCAAAGTACAGACAGAGCTGTCTTTTCGCTGTTATTTCCTCCAGAAGCTTTTCTTGGATATTGCCTTATTATATATTAATGATAAGACAATATTTCTTTACAGGGTATATAAATCAATTAAACATATTAACAAGACAGTCACTTTGAAACAAACGTATTCTTCACATCTACTGTCAGAAAATAGTATGTTTTGCTTTGCAGATGAATCTGATACATATTAGCCAGAAGTTGACTGTTAACCAGGGTGACATAAAAGCTACTGTAAATGGTACTGGGAAACCAGGAAAAAAAATTGCTTTATATTTCCTTGGAAAAATTGATTCATTATGTTGGCTCTAAGACAGAGTACAATTCTGCAGATAGGGTAAATGGATGAGTCTGTAATAGGCTGCACTTAAAATGAATATTCCCACTTTTTATTTTTTACATAAGCTTTTTTTTTTTTTTAAGTAAAGCAGGATTTCTGTCTGACAGGTCAGACTGGAAGTGGAAAAAGTGATCAGCGGAGGGGGGACTTGGCTCTGCTTTTACACCCAAGTTTTCACGGCCTTTTGTAGCAGGAATGTCTTTAGGACTTTGAGGGCTTCAGGAGTTCGCGAAGGCAGGACAGCAGCCACACTGCCTCTTCAAGGGCCCCATGAAAGGTTTCACATCAGGCACGTGTTGTGGGCAACAGAAGGTCCTTGTTTAGTAATGAATAAAAGGCCAGCAGTTTTGCTTCTCCACAGCCAGATTTTTAAGCCATAATTGGATCTTGTAACACTGCCAAGGTAAAGGCAGAGGGCCACGACAGGGAAGCCTGACACTGCAAGTGAACTGAAACTAAATATAGTTCTCATGCAGTTTAAAAAAGCACACATCAAAGTCCAGAGCGCCCGGCCCCATCCTAGACTCTCGCAATGGAACAAAATGAGAAAATGACTATGATAACATATGTATTTTACTGCAGAGCGACGGGCAGGCAAATGAAATAACCTGAGAGCTGCTTTGGCTGGTTGTGATTAAAGATCATTATGCTCCAAGTGATTCGAGGCAGAACCCCGTGCCTAGCCATGGATGGGGCTGCAGACGGAGCTGGGGTGAGCCCTTGGCGTGCGTGCGGGCAGAAGGAAGCCGCAGCGAGCGTGCCTGCGCGCGGGGATCAAACCCACTCTGTGCTGCACGCTGAGATGGTATCAGCCCCCCAGCAGCAACAGATCTGCTTCACACAGGCTGCTTCAGTTCCTGGGTATTGCTTTTAAAAGCAGCTGCTGCTTTGCAAGTGGTGGTGGTGCTTCGATGCAGAGGTCTCAATGAGGGCTCCAGTATCAGCATTGAGCTGGTGCTGCACCATGAATGGTTTGTCTGGCTGTGGTGGGGTGGGTGTTTGGGAACTCATCCCAATTGCAAGGAGTCCTTAGCAAACTCAAACAGTATTTGCAAAAGGTAGACTGCTGGGAAAATGGACTTGGTTTACTTTTTTGTAAAGACTACTGAGAGGTAGGGACAGATGGGACCACAAGTCAGATACAGGGTTATATTTTTCTTTAGTGTACGGGGCTGTATGAAACAACTTGCTGATACTCCTTCTGGCCCTACACACTACAAAGTCTGCATGCCTATTGTGATGCCTTAAAGGCTATGTTTATTCAGAGTTGGGTACTGGGTAGGCACCATTATTCAGACGGAACGATCTGGCACATTGGAGTCTGGGCTGAGGCTCATATAGACCTTCCCCTCACTCAGGTGACATACGTTCCTCAGTTTGGTATGTACCACAAAAGTGGAAACAAAAGAAAAATGGAAATTAACATCCTAGATATTTTCCAGCGTGGGAAAGCAAAATCATTAGAAGTGGGAAGCTTTTACAGTGTTTTGCATTCAAATTGCACCTTTTATCCTGAAAGATCAAGCACTTCACACATAACTGCAATCAGCACCCTGCTCGATGCAGCCATGTCTAGGATGGAGCACAGGAGGGGAAGATTAAATACATCTAAAGGCATGGGGGCAAAAATGCTCACAGGAAAAGGGAGCATCTGTAAATGTCCACAAGAGCAATTGCATCCAGAAGGCCTATGCGAGGCACACTGCACAGATCACCTTAATTTGTTTATGTGGAGAACAGGAGTGAATTTAGTCCAGTGGGAACTGGGTTAGATAGTTTCCTTGCTATTAAGGTTTACCAACACCCTTCCAAGAGATGCAGTGGATTTAGACTGCATGTGAAACGTCTGTCTGGCCAGAAGGAATTGCACGCTTGACTTCTGAAGAGAAACACTAAGGAAATAGAGTTTTCATGAAGAAAGCATCTGTTGGCTTTCTTTCTTCCCTTTCATGGGAAAAAATGTGTTACGAAAAAATGAGGTTTTCCTCATATGGTCAAAGAGGAGCTACTGCCCTTTAGCCCACTCCTTCCTTCTAATGTGCAAGGGGATTCCACAGTCATGCTGCCGTTAGCTCAGCTGGTGTCTAACCCAGCATGATGCCTCTATGTGGGGGTCTGTCCAAGAAATTATATACAGACGCTTTGTCTATCTGTTGCAATACAGCATTTCCAGCTTTTCAGCAACCTGCATGCCAAATCTAAGCATTCCCCTCCACCCTCCCTTTCTTTTTTTTTTTTCCTCCTTTACTTTGTGTTCCTTTTACCCAATGAATCTTTCTGGAGAGTAACGCCCTCCTAAATCCCTTTGTATCTTCTTTGTATCACTTAGGTCTACTAAGCATTTAGCCATTTTAATCCTAAAAGAAAATAATAAAAGCACTAATATATGATGGTAGACGTCTAAGTCTTAGTATCAGTATGGGGGGGTAAACCAAGGAACTTGAGGAATGGTATGGAGAGATGCCATTTGTCCAGAAATAGAAGAAAGACAGGGACAATTATCATGGAATTTGAACCTCCTGTTCGTCAACTAGCTGGGACAGGTAGTGGATAGGCCTTTCTGAGCAACTGGAAGACACATCTGTAGGACAACTCTTTTTAGTAGTAAGACGTGATAATCACTTTCACACCTCTACCAAAACCAACACAGACAGATAAAGATGGACTGTTATGTTCCTGGATGCCATGAAGATGATGCTTTCAGGAGGTGGGAGGAAAGGGGCAGGAGAGCACCTACTTCAAACTCATTTATTACTAACAGAAAAAAAAAAAAAAAAAAAGAGAAACAGCTTGAGAATCTGAAGGCTGGATGGTAATTTGGATGAAAGCAAGCATGAAATGATCAAGTTCATTATTCTAAGGGAAAAAGCAAGACCAGCTGAATATGGATAATGAATCCAAAAAAGTAGACTTCAGCAAACTTGGGGAACTGGTAAGTAAGGTCTCTGAGGAAAATAATCTCAGGGATAAAGGAATGCAGGAAAACTGGCAGTTGGTAAACCTATTTTAAAGGCAAATTCCTCTGATGTAGAAGACAGATTGGAAACAGAGTGAGAGATGTGTATAATTGCCTCTTCAAAGCCCTGAAAATGAAAAAGGCTTGACAAATGGAGATTGCAGGGACCCCAAGCAGAGTTTCCTTTGGGTTTCTTTTTCTACATAAACTGAAGCTAGAAAGGGAGAAGGCCAGGGACCAGCTTGGAACAGTCCCTGCTGAGTGCTGCAGTGGAAGGGGCATAGGGATGTTGTATGGGATAGTATATTGAAAGGGTGAGAAGTTGGTGGGCTTATCCATCAGTGAGGCCTGGAACGAAAGGAGTTATGAATGACCCGAAGGCATGGTAATACTACAGCATCCAGAGGCTGTAATGAGTACCCTGGGAGACTGGAAGAGCTACGCAGTTTTTGTCAGTCTAGCAGGATAATGAACTTTATTTTCCTCCCTGTCCATTCTGCCCTAACTTCTGCCCTTCAGGTAGCCAATATACTAAAAGGGGGGTCTTAATGCAAATTAAAAATAGATTTCCTATGTTTGCTGAAACTGCAAGAACCAGCTCAGTAGAAGAGTGATTTGAAGACTCCATCTGTTAGAAATCTTGTCCTTTTGGAGGAAGAACTGATGTGCAGTGCTACAAGGGGTACAAGCCAAGGCCATTTAACTCTGCAGCCCACCTCTGCTGTGATACAAACACGAAAGCATCTCTGCAGCTGCCTCTTCCAGGGAAGTACCACATGGTCTCTTTGCTATTTGCTCCCATCCCAGCATCCCACTGAGGATGACCTCATGGGGAACACAGCTGCAGCACACCCCCTGCATGGTGGTGGGGACGGTGGTGGTGCCCTCCTGGTGGGGATGGTGACCTGCCAGTGCTTACAGCTATAGAGATGCTATCACATGGATCGAAAGGATCCCAAACTCGCCCTGTCACCACCTGCAGGCTTGTATTTAAAGCTGGTGTTTTACATGCCAGCATCAACTGCCTAATTGCTAATGACTTTGCCTGATGGAGCAAGGATGGGGAAAGGAAGAGAAGTCATTGCTATGAGCATGTACATGGGGAATCAGAACTGTCAGAAGAGGTGCAAGCAGGAGGAAGAGGAGGAGAAGGCAAGGATGAGTAAGAGAAGGCCGAGTTAGTGCTGGCTGTCAGAGGAGGGTGGGGTAGGCTGCACTGCTACCTGGGGCAAGCCGTGCATCCCAGATTTACAGCCAACCATGCTATCTTTCCACATATTAAATCTCTGGGTTGAGCAGAGCAGAACCATTTTTCCAAGCCACAGTCAGGAATCTACTGAGAAATCCTCAGGTCTTTCTGAATAAGGATTTTCATCAGAAAATGTGCTGGCTCATGCCATACAGGCATAAGTATATTTATTCTACTACTACGATTTTCTTTCTGGATATCTTAAAGTGGAATATAATTGCCTTAATTTCTGATGTGTTGCAAGTTGCATGTGACATTATGCCGTTGAATAAACAGGTGTTAAATGATAATGAGCAGTTTATTCCCTACCTCTATCCCTTGATTCTTGTCTGATTTCCACCTGGCCTTCAGGAGAGTTCTGTACTGATTGGTGGGCATATGCTCTGCTAGCTTTATACCACAGGTCACTCATTTTAAGGACAGCAGACCTCAGTGCTCTTTGAAACAGAGGCTTGACTTCAGGGTATTAAAGATATGGTATTAGGAACATGCTTTCTGTACACCAGCAACTGATTGTTTTCCTCTCAGCGATGTTTGCTTGGCAAACTAGCTAAGGCCCTGAGTGCAAACACTGTAAATAATCATTGGAAGCTTAAAATGGCTATGGTCTGTCCTTGTGTGAAACGCAATTTCCTAAATATATTAGCCACTGAGAAATAAATTTCCAGCAATAGCTGTAGGGGTGAAAGACTTGAAACTCTAAACCCACAAGGCCCTGACCTCAGTAGGCCAACACAGACAATTCCTGTAAGCGAGTACAATGCCCCCTGTATGTGTAGGAATAAATGCACATCAGAAGTTCCTGCTGCACATCTCCCAGCCTGACGTTCCCTGGCACAGGTGAGGGCAGCAAGGAGCAACCCCAGGCCCCATCTGGGGCTGAGTTTGACAGAACAGGCGGAGGCAGGACCAGCACATCCAGCCAGAGTCCTAAGCTCCAAAGTTTGAACAATTTTGGTAAAAAGTTTGAACAAAATCTTGACTGAATTACTTTGAAAACTTACAATGAAAATCCCTGGGGAGGTTCACGGCAGGAGCTCAGATAAACTGCACAGGACCTAGTTGTATTGCAAAATGTGTTGTCTGGCTTGATTGCAGCAAAACTGACTCTTCTAATAATACTAACCCCCAAACCCAGCATAATTAGCATTGCTGTTTTCTCCACCTAGTGATATGCTTGATGTTTCCTATTTGTTTTCACTCAATCAGCTACTATTAATGGGAATAGAATTCAAATGCACAAAGACTTTTGTATTGAATTTCAGTTGAAATATTTTAGGCAGACATAATAAGAACTTGTCAGTGTGTGTTAAACAGTTTTGCTTGTTATGGTTTCAGATGGAATAAAGGACTGGTGCAGATCCCTCAAGCTGACAAAATATGACTTCCACATCAAAGACAAGGATTTTGCAATGCCTTGGTGAATGTAAAATTATTTGAGCCAAAGGCCATCTAAACAGAGGAACCTGAAGTATGGTGATAGCGGCATGTTTGCAGGGAATGCACAGATGAAACATTTGCTAGAAGCAAAAAGCAAAGCAAAACAAAACAGAATGAAAAAACACTAAGTGAGAATTTGTTGCACTCTTTGAATAGTGAGTGCTTGAAACCTGAAATCTCCTCTGTATTTTCTTTGTGGTTTGAGGGCTAGGGTCTCGGGATATCCGATTGTCCTCCCCTTGAGTCATGAAAAAAACTGCAACAGACCTCGCCCCCCCCCCCCCTTTTTTTTTCTTTTTTTTTTTTTCTTTTAGTACCATGAGTACTTACAAAACAAGCTAGAGGATTTACTGCTTTAGCAGACAGATATGAGAGATTCTTAGTACTTTGCGGACTATGCAGTTAAGAGAAGCAAAGTGTCTCATACTCTCTTAGCTACATCTGTGCTCTGTGGTTTGCATAGCTATTGGAGCAACAAATTACAAGATGTAGGACTTCCCGGCTGTCCAGAAAGTATCTCCAAGACTTTCGCTTAGCTAAGAGTGAGAGCAGAAGCTTTTAGACTAAAAAGAAAAGCCTGGAACAAGACACCTGGAGCCATCAAGTTCAAAATTCTGCAATTGGAGGCAATGTTGAATTGTTTGTTTTTAATTCAAAAGTCAGGAGCTGTTCAAGTTCAAAACACATTCTGACTCTATGATAAACTACAAACAGTGAGTACAAAAGGCCAAAGTCTGAATTTAGCTCTTCTATTATCTATCTGTGAACCAGTGCAAGACTCCTAATAAACAATGAATGTGTTATTACTTTATTGCTATACTTGGGCAATTGACATATCAAAGAATGCAGAAGAATAAGATTGGGTAAAGGAAAATACTTCTTGTTGGGTACAGAGTAATGGGAAATGACATGCTTAATACTTTGAAAAGTGTTATGAGTAGCGATACTAAGGAATAAAATGCTGCTCTTTCATCCTGAACATTTAAGACATACTTGGGTGTTTCAAGTAGGTTTGACTTTCAAACAGAGACTGGAGAATGACAAGAAGCATGGAACACATGCACAAAACAAACAAACAACACCCTCCAAAAATTTCTACTTCTTTTTTAGATTGACTTCTTTTTGCCTTCTGTCTGCAATGCTGGCAGAGTTTGAATGTGCCAAGTCCACACTGAAGCTGATGAATAGCTGTTTGGCCAAGAAGTTTCAGAATATCTAGCCACAAGCCAAGGGATCTTCTGTCTGGAGTGTTTTGTGAACCATGGGATTTAGTTCTGATGTAGAAGGTACAAATCCCTTCTCAGTATCAGTGCTTTTTCCACCTGTTTCTGGCAGTTTGGTGCTCACATTTTTGAGTGGTGGCTCAGCAAAAGGTTGCTGATAGTTCATATGGTCCTTGCAACCACCTACATTTCTCCTTTCCTTGGCTTTCCTCTCATTGACAGGTCTCTGCACCCTGCCAGTAATGATGCCAAGAAGTATGACAGAGAAGAGGGGAAAACCAGGCCTTCCTACAGAGCTCTGCCAGTGACATGTGCTGGCACTAGATGCATTAAGGACTCCTGCTATAGAGCTGGTCAGCTATTAAAAGAAGACAATTTCTTGCCAGACAAGAGTTTTGCTGAATTTAGGCATCTTAGCCTGTTATGCAATAGCACCATCTAAATTACTATAACCTCTCTAATGTAATAGCCACTTCTTGGCATTGTAAGCCAGTGGTTCCAGCAGAATTTAACCACTTACCAACTAACACAGCTAAACACACCAGACCTCTCTGCTCTGAGTGCTAATTTGTGTTTAACCTCAGGTTGGCTTTTCAGAGCTCTTCAAGGTCATGTTTTGTTCACACCCCTGAGTCTTTACTTTGCTCTGGCAGCTATGAAACTTTTGATGGTGGAAAAAGCCTTCCCTGTGTTGCAATAATGCTGCTCATCATACTGTCTAATACAGTTCTCTGGTTTTCTTTTATGAGCCTGCTAGTCCTAGGCTGTAGACTCTCCAGAACGGGAACCATTATTCCATAAAAGTTCTTTCAAAGTTGAACTATCCTGTTGGAAAGCTCCTGTGGCACCAGCCACTTTTATACAATAATATTAATAATTAATATATAATCCCATGGTTTTAAAATGAATGCAGGTGATAGACTTCTTCTTGAAATTATCCTACTATATGACCAATTAGAGCAGCTCTAAATAGCTGTCATTTTCTAAGATGTAGTATACAATGGAGGAATCTCTTTTTCCATATTTTGATTTGCATTTCTTCATCTGAAATTCATATTTTTTCTAGCCATTTTTCTGGATTTGGTGAAACTTCTGAGAGTGGGACTATAATTAACAAGACTAGAGCTAAGCAACTCTGTCATGAGAGATTCTGAGCATCTAATGATGCAGACACAACCTTTTAACTTTGGACTTCCCCAAGACTCAGGTCTTTATGTTGTGACCTCAAGAGACAAGCAAATAAAAGTCATTTTTAGAATTTATTTGGCTTTTTCTTCTCCTCTGATCACCATGCAGTCAAAGAAATATCACCCAGCTTTGCACGTCAGCCAAAAGAAATTCTGCAGGTATCTTGTCCTGCTTGTGCCTCTCTGAGTGTGCATTAGGAGCAATTCTGTTGGGCATTGTGGAGTTCCACCAGTATTAAAATTGTGTTACTGAAAGGAAGACTAGACCCAGAGACTGGAGACTTTTGCTCATGGTAACTAAAACTTTGTCTAGACTGGGGATTTGTCCTGATTACTACCACTGGCTGCCAGCCATTGGTGTTGCTGCACCAGGGTGACCCCTTGCATTGGAAGGTAGTGGTGCTGCTGGTAGACTTTTGTAAGATTTAGGCATGGCTAATATTCTCTGTTGGATGCGTTGGCTTTCCCTTTTTGTACCATGTGAGATCTGTTAGTGTTTAGTTGTCTGGGAATGGAACCTGGCAAACCCCCTTTATACATGGGGCCCATGGATACAGAGGCAGGGGAAATACTAAATTCCCCCAAACTTTTCCAGATATTCTAAAAGCCTTCCTAAATTAGATTTGCTGCCACATACGGGTCAAATGGAGAACACATGAAAGTGTTGGTGGGGGCAAAAAGTGAATGAATATTAGCATAAGGAAAGATTAGTTCTGTTATTCCAGAGTGCTATAGGACAAGAAATTTAAAAATGCCAAGTTTATCAGCCCATCTAGCCCCTTTCCCAATAATATATTAAGTCATCTTGCTATACAGTTTGCACTGCTTTGTCTAGCCTAGTTCTTAATGACTCAACTTATGAAGTCTGCACCACTTCCCTAGGGATAGAGTTTTCCACAGTCTGAACTATTACGATATTTTTCCTGATATCCAGCCTGTGATTTCATTTCATCCCATTATTCTTAGCCTCCTCATTCCTCTCAAAACCACCTAAACAATCCGCTTACTCTTTTGGTGTTTACACCTTTCAAAGTCTCATAGGCTTTTCTATTCCTCTTAGTTGTCCTTCATCCATATGCTCTCATATTTAGCCCATCAATGCTTTCCAATGAAATATTCTGGATTGTATGAATAAGGATCATGTCATGTGTAAAACAAGCAGGGCTGCTTTTCTGCTCCACTTGGCACTGGTGAAAGCCTCAGCTGGCGTAGTGAATTCAGTTTTGGACACTGCTTTTTAAGAAAAGACACTGACAAATTGGAGAAAGCTCAAAGGAGAATAGCAAAAAATGATAAAAGATTTAGAAAATCAGACTTATGAGAAGCAGCTGAAAAAGACAGGCATGTTCAGTCTGCACAGAAGACTGAAGGAAGACATAATAGCTGTCTGCAAATACATAAAATGATGTGATAAAGGGAACAGGGGCCAGTTATTCTCATTAGTCAGAGAGGAAAGAAGCAGCAGAAATTGATTTAAGCTGCAGAAAGGAAAATTCCGGCTACATATGTGGGAGATGTGTTTCAGCTACTCAAACAATTAGGCAATGGAACAAGCTGCTGTGAAAGGTTACAGAGTTAAAATGGCTAGAGATATTCCAGGCTAGACTCAACACAAAACTGCAGGAGCTAATGAAAAAAAAATCCCACCCTGACTTTGGAAAGGTAACCAGATGGGCTGCTGATGACAGCGTCTGTGCAGCAAATATCATTTTGTGTTAGGAATACTACGTACTCAATATTAGGAGGTATGTGCAAAGAGAGATACATGCAAAAAAAAAAAAAAGAAATCTCTGCAGCTGTCCATCTTGTAGTGACGAAGAGAAAGGAAGAGCAAATGGTAATCTTGTGGAGACATTAGGAAGACACAGAGGTGGAGGGTGTGAGTAACCAGCTGGGCGTAGACAGGTGCAAGAAAGCTTTGCTTCATGCACAGGCATGTAGCAGCTTCAGCTCAAATGTTGTGTGGCCGAATGGGCACCACGCATTGGCTGGGTGACTAAGCCCAGCTGAGAGGTGTAAGAAGAGGCCAGGCCAGAGCATGGGCAGAGCAAGCATGGGTATGCATTTTTATGGGTCAGCTTATACCAATGGACTTGCCTAAAGTCACTGAGAAAATCCATGGAAGAGCTTGGAGTTGGACCCAGGTGTCTGAATCCTCAGGCCAACATTTTAACCACAAGCCCATTCTTCTCTTTGTAGCGCCTATTTCTTCCCACCTCCTTACGGACTCAACAACCAGCCGTCTGATCCTGCCTGGCTTATGCATCTCAAATTCCTGAAAACTTTGGTAAGGAATTTTCTGTGCATTAAAAAAAGAAAAAGAAAAAAAAAAAGAGATTAAGAGAAAGAGAAGGAACAGAGCATAAGCTAATGCTTTGCTCTGATGTTCCCTAGGCAAGAGATATTACTAGGAGCTGGCATGGCTGTAGGCTGCATATAAAAAGATCAACATCTCATGACATGGTAGCTGATGATTGGCAACACAAAACCCCCAAAAAACTTAGCCTGCTGTTTTAATCAAAGCCTTCCTTGCAAGTCTGCTCCCCTGGAGCTGTACCAGTGCCATGAGCCTCCTGCCAGCTGAGCAGCACAGATGCCAGCAGTGAGAATAAGTAAGGTTCTTTGCTCGCTATTGTAGACCGATTCTTGCAATTGATGGCTGTAGCTTTGATCCTCAGAAGTCTGGGGTTCAACCCTCCTTGAAGTGAGAGCAGTATTTTTTGTGTTGCTTATGGTATGCTTAGCATATTATGGGGTGTTACTCTCTGGCATTGCTTATTGAACTTAAAACAGCATTGCATAATTTACCAAGATTGCATTACTACGAGCTGGCTGGACATTCTACCCAGTCAGGATAATGCACAACCTGAAGATGGTTTTAGCACTGGAATTGCAAAAGTGCAAGCTGGGCAGTATCCAGCCTGGCCATTCAGCATGAATTATTGTCACTTGTCAGCTGGTATGTCTTTATTCTGGTCAGCTACCAAAGTGGAATTACAATTCTTCCCTCCCATTAGTCGTCACCGCTACGCAAACTTTATTCAGAGGAAAAAGGTCACAGCGAGGACTCCAAGCTGTCCTGGCTGTAGCTCAGGATAAAGAGCACAAGTACCCAGGCAATTCCCTGGAATAAATTAAGAGTCTGTGAATATAGTTTGACTTTTTACCTGGCTGCCTGTGGCCCACAGGGTCCGTGGGAGTTGAAGCCCCTTCTGGCTGATGAGAAAGCTGTTGCTTCCAGCACTGCCTGGCACCAATCCATCCAGGAGTGGAAGGGGAATTCCTAAGCAGGCATTCCAGTTAGCTTTTCTCAGACACTTCAGGCTGTTGGAATTGATTTTGCAATCTATGTTTTTGTCTTTGCGATTTTCCACTCAACAAACCAGCAACTATTTTTCCTGGGTGTCTCCTACCAGGGGGGAAGGGAAGGGGGAAAACTTTGTCAGAGGGGTGGTTTAACAGCTGCTGAAACCTAAGCTGGACGCACACTCTTATTTTTCATTTCTCAGTCTTTTAAAGGGATTCTGCAAACCTGATAAGAAGCTGTCTTGGCAGCGGGGTAAGAATGAGGTGTGACAGAAGCCCTTTCTTGTGATTTATTTTCCTCTAAGCACCGTACATGTGTCAGACAACATCACCCATGAGCAATCGACGTTTTCCCAAAGAGCCTTATTCCTCCCTCCTGCATGGAATACATCTGTTGGCTACCTTACTTTGGGAATGTATAACTTTGGTCATGGTTGCCTGTGACGTTAAACCCTGAATTTGGCAGACGATGCCAGCCTCTTCTTGTAGCCTGCTGCTACAATTGCACTGACAAGCAGTGCAATTTCCTGGGGCTCCGTGCAGCCAAGAAGAGGCACGACGAGGTGTGATACAGCTTAGTTTCCTTACATGCACGATGAGGAACCTCTGCTCTGCCTGTTGTCCAGAACCGTGGGGCTCAGTGGTTTTGTAAACCCAGGGCCCAGCTCTGAGAATGGGGTTTGAAGGTCCCAAGCCAATCCACAGGAGGTCTTGCTGATGGTTTCTCACGTGCAATGCTGAGTTGTGTGGTGACATGCTGGGAAGGCTTTAATTCTGATTTCGGTCCTTGCGGCTTGAGAAGAAAACTCAGGGAGTTGACTCAAACATATCTAGATATATTTGCTGTCCTTTCTGACTCTCTCTGCAGAAGAGGATGACATGGTCCATGGCCTCTCCTTTCCTTCTTATGGGCTAGGCCATTTCAAAATCTATCAATGTTAAAGAGCGTTCCCCATTGATTTTTGTAGGGTTTGGATTAAATCCCAGATAATGATGTAATTCAGTCTTTAATGAGAACACTTTCAGTAGAAGATTGTCTGATTATGGTTTGTAGTATTTGTCCCTTAGACTTAATACATCCTTCAGATTATGACAGTGATTTATAGATACATGATGCCTTCATGTGGGTAACCTAAGCTGTGCACCAGAGATATTGCCACTCAAGGAACTGGGAGCAGAGAAAATGAAATTGTCTCTTCCAGTACTTCACTGGAAAAGAATTTCTAGGCAAGTTGCCTGGCAGGCACACTGCACTATATTCTTAGAAAGCAATAGATCTATCTAGGACTAGGGCTGCTGTATCTCTCTGGAATTTACTGTACGGAAAAAAAAAAAAAGGAAAAAAAAAACAGCCTTTTGGCAGGAACGGATCTTGAGTGCTAACTGAGATTTGCAGCTTCTGACTGACAAACTAATCCTAGTGTTTCATTAGAAACTGCTTCCTATTAACTGCTGTTTGCATTGCATCTAAATTCAGGAGGATCATGTCAGGAAGAAATGAAGCAGATCTGTTTCTGAATTGTTAACCCCCCCTTAAATCACATGCACACACATATATGTTTATGCACCTGGGTGGATGTGCAGGTTTTGTGTGTTATACAAAATGAATGTATTCCAACCTGCTCCTTAATCCTTTCCTAGTACAAGTGCAGATAAGCTAAGTGATTTGGTGACTTATAATTATTTAAAAGAGCAGAGTGGTTTCTTTTTTTTTTTTTTCTTTTTTTTTTTCAGTATATCCATTCAGTATCTCCACTATAAGCATCTCTTCTTGCTCCATCCTTTCCATAAAGGTTGTGAACGTTAGTGAGTCATCTCACGGAGCCCAGTTACAGCTTTGCATATTCTTGAAATCCATATCTCCAGCAGGCTCTTGAGGGAGTGAGTGCATTGTGCTCAGCTCCATGGAAGTACCTTACACACAACTGCAATCCAAGGCACAACACAGTATGAGGGTAAAGCTAATGTCCATGCTCCAGACTACGGAGCAAGGCAGATCTGGAACCTTTACAGGTGATTCATAAGGGAGGAATAAGCTCTGTACAGGCTTCCTGGCACAGGAACAAAGTGTGGTCTCCTGAAAAGCTGCAGCTGGACTTCTGCAGTCCTTGCTGGAGTGAGAAACGTGTTGTCTTCTGTTTGTGGAACTGCCCCTTATTGGCATAGTTTTGCCTTAGGCTCAAAGTGAACTCTAATAATATATGTTCAAGGATGGAACGGACCATTAGGAACAACTTACTGCATAGCTGTGGATGATAATATTTCATCTGAAGGCACATTTTCCAGTCTTGGTTTGAGGACTCTGCAGTAAGCAGGTACTGACCTTCATGTGGAAAGTTCTGAGACAATCCTTGGGGAACTTAGCTATGTCAAGTCCTTGAGAATAAGAAATCACATGGAAAATAGTAAACAGTTATCTGGAAGAAGAGAAGTGACAGATGGTGCAGCAGATCTTCATAGACTTCTCAGCCTTTAGACTGAAAGCTCTTTAGAGCAACAGAGCTATCACTCACAATGTGCTTGTAAAGCCTCCAGCACAGTGATGCCTGTACCTTCTTGTGACCTTTACATGGTGCATGAAAGACATGCTAAACAGCACAGTGTGAAAAAGGAAAATCACAAATGGAAATCATTTGATGAAATTCGGGTTAGCTGTAGTCTGGCAAAAGAATTTTGCTTTAAGTCCAGCCTTGTAAAACATATAAACTTTCTTGTCCTGTCGCTAAATGAAAGTATGAGCAATCAATGTCCCACAGAGGAAGTAGCTTACACATGTTAGTGGCTTAAAAAGAAAATGAGAATCATCCAAATCACTGATTCTGTAATTCTAGCCACTGCTGGTTTGGAAATTTAATGGAGTAATTGTCCATGAAAAAAAATAATATATATCTATATCTATATATATATAGATATATTTCCTCCCCTCTGATATAGCACAACAAATGCTCCTGAATTTGCCCAGTATTGTCAAAATTGTGATGATATTGCAATGTAAATACTATAATTGTTAAATAAATTCATTATTAAGAATTTAAACTCTTTTCTGTGCTGGTGTTTGAGCCAATGAAAAGCATTGTGTTCTCTTTAACAAGCACATTTTAGCATTTTAGAAACATTTTTGTTTAAATATTGAATGTGCAGAGAGAGATTGTTCCTGGCTAATGAAATATATATATATATATATATTTAAAATATAATTCTTCAGGTACACAATATGAGCAGAATAACTTGGTGTTTTCATGTGCAAATCCCAGGTCCAGTGTCAGCAAGATAAACCCAAACCAAAAAGCTGTAAGTGAATCTTGTGTAACACCTAATTTTTGGTGAGTAGCATTTAAGGTCATCAATTCTTTTCTCATCTCTACCTATGCTGACACTGGCATTTTAACAAATACACCCATGAATTGGGAAGGACCACAACTATGAGTATGAAGAGTTCGGATTTTGAATGAGATTCTGGAGTAGGACAGCAGGGGCAAGGTCATATTTTGCATGGACTGGTTACAGAAGAAAGGTAGATGGTGGCTTTCACAGGTTGGGTTGGTTTGAGATCGGAGCTAAGCCACTCTTAATATAGGTGTGACATGGAGAAAGAGTACAAACTACAGGGCTGTTTCTCATGTCCCACCTCCTTCTAATGGAAAGAAGGATTACCCTACACCTTCCTTTCCCTGGCAAGGATGCTCTGAGAGCTCAGCACTGCTGGGGAAAATGACTCAATAAAAAAGGCCTTAGCCCAGATTTGTGTCTTTACACTGGCTGTGGCTGGACTTTCCTTTTGGAAAGCAGACCTAAGCCATTTTCTCAAGGGAAATGAAGGAAGCAGAGAACTCATTGTCTCTGACCCTGGTGTCCTCTTTCTCTGGAATAAATGTCATAATAAGATCTCTTAGTCTGAGCACCTCTTCAATGTGAGTGCTTCAAAGGGCTGATTTTCCTCTGCATCCCAGTAAAAACTAAGCACTTTCCAGGTTCTTTGCAAACTGTGTTCTGGACTAGTGCCATTTGAAGCATGCTTTTTAGCAGTTTGATGGCAGGAATTAGAAAACTTGTCAGGTGGCCTTTCTTGTGATGGAGGAGCTCAGCAGTGGGCAACTCTATCACCAAGATACAAGATGACTCTCAGAAGCCAAATCTGTAAACCTGATTTTAGTGCCGAGCGTCGTCAGAGGAGTCATTTACTCTGGGATTTGAGCCACTTGGGTGGAGCTGTCTTGAAGAGACTGTGCAAAAATTGCAGTGCTTGTCTGGAGAGAAACCCTTTCCTCCTGCTGCTTGATAGGCTCGCGAACCTATAGTTTCACAGCAGCTCCTGTTTCTGACTGAACACCTCATTTCAGTGCTGATGTGGCACAGCTTCAGCTCTGGTCCCAGCTGGAAGCTCAGCTGCAGTGAGATAAAGGGCCACTTGTTTAAAGGCAGAGCCTCCTGTGAGTGTCAGCAGGGCTATAGCAGCAGACAGCTGCCAGGCACCAGGATTTCCTTGTTCTCCGTGTCTCAGGGCTTTCCAATCTCACTTCTCAGAACCTTCATTTCCTTACACATGAGCCAAATTTAGCAAGAAGGCAATATCTCCCTTCTCAGAGTGATGTGAAGCTGTTTTGGGGATGTTTATATAGCTCTTCACAAAAGTAGATAGCCTATGGTGTAAGTTACTACTGGCTGAGGGGATGATGGAGTTAATGAGATTTCTATTCAGGAGACTGTACCTTTTGAACTACCAAGAGATGTGTTCCAGGAGTCAGTGTAATGAGAAGTGAATCCTATAAGGTGTTGAACACCTCCTGTGAGATACTGAGAGCTCTCAGTGCCTGACGGAAGATTGTCACAGGAATCTGGCTATATAATCATAAATTTGAAGTTTGAAATGTAATCTGGCAGAGGATGTGTGTGGAGGATAACAAAGACAAAGAAACCTTTCTGGTACTTAAAAGCTCATGAGAGAGAGAAAAAAAATCCACTTTTCTCTTGCTGAACCCTTAAAAAGAGAAAAGGGAGGGGGAGGGGACACATGAAATATGTTTTATCTATTTTACCTACTTTGGCAATTAAGATTGTAATCTAGATGATTACCAGAGCTTGTAATGAGATTATACCCTCCATTAAAAAGAATGCTCCAGTGTTGCAGTGAAGAACGCTTTGGATCTGTTTAGTATGCTATCTATCTTAGCAGAAAGTAGCAAAATGCATTAAACACGCTAGGAGATGATCTTGTAGATATACACTCCCAGTCTGAGTTTCAATAGGGTGAGCTGGCATTGAATTTGTAGTTCTCTTCTCATCAGTACCTCCAAGCAGATCCACTTAGAAAATAGTTTCCATAATTCTCAATTGTTCCATAAGCCCCATTTGGAAATAACCTCTAGCCCCTTTTTCTTTGAAGAGCAGAACTTTCCTAAACATTTGCAGAGTACTATTTCATTACAAAGAAATCCAACTAAGACATTATTCTGAAAAATATAGTTTAGGTTTCAGTTATCTGTTGGTTCTACAGCCATCAGCTTGTAGAGTTGTAGTAATGCTCTTGTTTATGTAGTGTAAAGAGAGACTGAAAATCAACTGTAAAAGTATCGAGCTGATGCTGAGCTTTGTTGGTTTATAAAGGATGCTGAGCTGCTGCTGGAAAGCAAGCCTGTTTCTGTAACCCACATTCTGTGGGTATTTCTCTGGGTATCCATCAGTGGAGCTTTTAGTAAAAGCAAATAGCAATAGCACAGTGAAGAGGACATAAAAATCCCCTCAGAGTAGGTGCCGAGTGAAATGGCTTTTCTTCCTTCACCCTGTGGGTAGAGCGGTGCCAGCCCTTTCAGACCTAGCAACAAGCGCAGGGCTTGGAGTTGATCACATCAGTGCTTCTTTCTCCTGCCTCTCCCGGATCTGTCAGCATTCACTCACCCGCAGGGACTGTTACACTTCTTGAGAATGTAGCATGTGCAGCTCTGTGATGACCTTTCCCTGGTCCTACTCTGCAGTTTATGCACCAAGTCAAGCACCAAGATCTTTATTTCAGTACCAAAGCCAAGGAGCAGTGACTTTTCCATCACTGAGGCCATCTGGAACATGACTTTTGGGAAAGCTTGCAGTAGTGATTTTAAGAAGCTACTGCCCTCTCCAAAACTCCTGTCCCAACTCTAGATGTCATTGCCCCCATGATAGAACAAACAAAAGAGAAAGTTTGTCATGCTCCTGCTCATGAACACGCTGAAAAATGCAGGATTGCATTAAAGTGCTGGGTGTTGGGCATGAGAGGCAGAGGTGCATGGGTGTGTGTTCCCATGCACTGCATGGGGCAGGGACAAGCAGCTGAGGAGCAGGAATATCCTGAACCGCTGCACCTGTTTGTGCACAGAACGTGACAGAGCTGCAAGTGCAGCTGCTGGTCTCAAGACAGAGCCACTTTTATTTAGGTTGCCGAATGTGAAAGCAGGCAATGACTTCAGGAACTAAATTTGGACCATGTGGGTAGGAAGATGCACAGCCTCTCATCCCAGAGGGCACCTTCCACCGTGTTTCTGCAAGTCAGCAACTAGGGCCCGATTCTCTACCAGTTTGAGTGCTGGTGGGTTTTCTGCTGGTTTGACTGGGAAAAACGTCAGAATCAATGCGGGAAAAAAAGATGTTTACTTTCAAGCAGTCTTTTGTATTATTGTTGTTAAAAACAAAAAAACAAAAAAAAACACAATGATTTCCTTCAGAAAATGACTTGGTCTCTGCTTTACTGAGGTCAATGAAATAAAATGAATTGAACATGAAGAATTACATTATTCATTAGATTTTCCTTAGTCTCAGTAGAATTCTGATTTTTTTTTTGTTTTAGAGAGATTTTTAAACCTGAGATCAAATTGGGCATCTTAAATAAGTATCCTAGCTATATCTGCTCTGCTCTAAGTTCTGCCTGACACCTTGTGACTGGTTATTAGTTGAGCCTCTTGCATAAAGCTATTTTGGTGCCAGTGGAATGGAAAGTGGAAAATGTGAGGGGAAACCCAGGGAAGTACAGGCCAGTAAATCAAACATTCACACTAGGCAAGATGATAGAAACTATAATAAAGTGTAACGTTAGCAGACATGTGGGTAAATATGATATATTGAGGAAGAGTCCCTGTGGTATTTATAGAGTTGTGCATCATAAATCTAACCTTTACAGGAGTCAATAAGCAAGCATACAAGGGATATTCAGGTAAAATTTTGGTTTCTAAAAGTCCCTTGACAATGTCTCTCATCAAAGACTTAAAACAAACAAACAAACAAACAAACAAAACTGAGCTGCAGTAGGATAAAAGGAATGGTCCTTCCATAGGTGAAAGAGTGGTTAAAGGGCATGGGAAAAAAAAAAAAAAAAAAAAGTAGGATTAAGCTGTCAGTTTTGCCAATGGTGGAAAGCCCCACTGGTGTCCCATAGACATTTAGAGTAGTTATTCAAGGTTCAGTATTTTCATAGTTGATTTGGGAAAGGATATGAACAGTGAGATAACAAAATTTGCTCATATGAAACCATAAATAGTTGTGAAATGAGAACTCCTTGCAAGAATTTTCAATTTTTATATTTTCTGATACTGGGCAAAAAAGAACAAATATGAAGTTAACACAGAGACAAAAACTTATGAACAACAAACATTGTTATGGACATTGCTTATCATGAATGAGATCTTGGGATTATAGTATAAAAAATTCCATGAACTCTGAAAAAAAACCAATTTAATGATCATTAGAAATCAAATCTGTGTGTTACAAATTATTAGGAGGAGAATAGAGAATAGAATATTTTTTTGTGGAGTGCACAGTTTCATGAGAACATGGTGCATTTTTGGGTTTTGGTGCATCACCAAAAGGATACAATAAGGTGTGAAAGAAAGCAGAGAATGGACAATGCAGGAGGTCAGAACTATGGAGTGGCTTCTCTTTAAGCAGATACTAAAAAATTAAGTAGTAACTAAAAACTCTAATGACAGAGGAGGCTTTGGGAGCCAAGGGTTTATATAGGCTTAAAGAATGATTAGATAAATTTATAAAAGAAAGGTGCACTAAAGGTTATTACATGCAAAGATCCTTCCATTACTGAGCAAGCCCATGAACCGTAGACTGCTAGAAACTGAGCTAAATAGAGAAAAATATCATTTATGTACTTGGTTCTTACACCCCTCATCTGGGCAGCAGACCATGGTTGGATGCACACTATTGGGTTAGATGGACCTTGGTCTGACTTCATAAGTACACTCCTACTGACTTGATGCCTCCAGATGTGAAATTTACATGGAGTTTAAGCTGGTTTTGGTTTGTTGCCTGAGGTCAGTGAGGGATCAGAAGCAAGGCTGGGTAATAGAACATTAAAAATCCATCCTTTAACTCTAAGACTTGTAATTATTTCATTTGAAAATTATATTGCAGATCCAGGTTTGTAATCAGCCTTGAAGAGAAGCCAGATTACATACTTCAGTTCAGTCTAGTGACACAGTTTTAGGAGAAAATTTCCTATTTATTTTTTTAATTGATTTTTACTTTTATTATTATGTATTTATTAATATTCTATTCTAGTTTTTATTTTATTTTATTTTATTTTATTTTATTTTATTTTATTTTATTTATTTGCAATAACGTAGTAAGGACAAAATTTCCAGTAGGCCTCACCCGCAGTTTTCATAGCAACCTGAGATCTCTTACTGCAGTCCTAGGAGCTCACTGTTTAAGACAGCTAGTGTTCAAGCCCTCTCCCAGCCCCTGAAGACAGCAATGTAGCAGTACATTGCTGTAGAAATGAGACACCGAGAAACAAAATGACTGTCGAGAGGTTATACAGAGATCCCACAGCAAAGAAATAATGAACAAAGCTCCTCTGGACTAATGCTTTCTTCCCTCCAAAAGGACTTTGCTGTCTCAAGAGCGTGAAGTATTCTGTCACTGCTCCATGGCTGCTTGGCTGGGGCTGAGACCCAGCAACAGAGAGCCTCAAATGCCTCAGCTTTGGCCTTTTATCTGTCCTGCTGTGCATGCACTGGGGAAAGAAACCCCACAGTATTCTTGTGAGCGCTCTGTGAAACTGGCTCAAGAGACAGCTGTGACAGGAGGACAGTCAGAGGAGCAGCGTGACGAGGTAAGGCCTCGGCGAGACTCACAGTCCTGTGCCTCTGCGGCGGCCTGAGGATGTTGTCCTGACAGGGGTGCATTTCCTGAGGACCTGTCTCAGCCCTCAGAACAGCCCTAACTAGAGAGTATGGATGTGGCTCAAAGTCACCTTGGTCTCAGCTTTTGGGCTGCAGGCCCTGTGCTGTGGCTGTTGGAGAACATCCCCCGGGGAAGGCTTCTTTGCCACCCCTGACTTTAGTGAGGTCTGGTTCAGGCCCCCTGTGATTTCTTTCACACTGTATTGATTGTTGCTTCACCCCAGCAAGTGATTAAGAGGCAAGGGGTAGTGCAGTAGCCACAAACTGCCCCAAGCAAAAGTAATTTTTCTCTCCTTTCTTTTTGAAGCAATTGTGAATTTCTTACTAAACCTGGGTATAAATCTGTCCAGATCAATTCTGTCTTATTGTCATCTGTGGCAATGTGCTCCCTTTGTGTTGTTCCCATCAACTCGGGGGATATTGTTTATTTGAGATTTTTAATAGAGAAAGAATAAATAAATGTACATGTCATGGGGAAAATCCATCAATCACACACAGATCTCTAAGGTCTTTTTTTAGAGGGAGGGAAGCCTGTATTTCTGTAAGTGGTTGTCCTCTACTCTGTTAGTATTTACCCACTAAAAATACATATGCCAAAGATTTATCCATCACATGCTCACTTTAGTTTTTGTGACTTTGCCATTGTGACAGTTTTTCTTTTAATTCTCCGAATACCATTGTGGTCTGATTATTATCTTGGCATGTTCTACTCCTGCATTACTCTGTTGGATCAATTTGAGTTACTTCTGAATTATACAGTTGTGAATAAGGGAAGAATCAAGCCCTGAAAGTTTATTTTCAATTTATTAATTTCTGCTCAAGAAGTTTCATCTACAGGGCTTCACAGCATGCTGCTGTCTGTTTAGTTTCATGTTGGCGGGATTAATCCTGTTAATCATTGCCCTGACTTCTTTTTTGAAGTGTAAGCTTTATTGTACTGCTTTTAAAGTTCTTATCAACTTGCAAATTGAAATACCCAATTTCAAGTACAAAGGTGACTTGAAGTTATGAACGTCATTAAGAAACCTATTCCAACATAATTACCCTGAGCACAGTTGTAGTGTGTAGACACTGAGGGGATTATCGCTACCCTCTTAGCATCCAGTCTCTCAGGTCAATCTCCTTCAGGTGCCTCTGTAGTTAATAGAGATCTTTCTTCAGAGTGTAGTTCAAAGCTCTGGAGTTAAGTTTTTACTCTGCACTGCCCTTTGAGGAACCTTTCCTTTCCACTCAGTTGTAAAGGAAATCTATGGAGGATTTCCCCAGCTGAAGGGCATGTTTTTGGTTGTTGTTTTTGTCTCTTTTTTTTTTTTTTTTTTGAATGATGAAGTCTGTTTCTGAAGAGTTGAACTCATGCTCACCTGTGTGCTTGAATTCCCAGCTCTGAGGAAGGATGCTCTTGAGTGAGAAGGGAATCTACACGTACCGCCACAGCTAGGGAGCTGCACTTCACTCTTCCGCCTTTCAGCAGGGATAATGGAGGAAAGACCAGTGCTTAAACAAGGCAGCCAGGCAAGTGCCCTGCTCTCAGAGGTCTACCAAAGATGCAGGTCACAGAGTAATCTTCCATCATTTCAGTCTTCATCCTGGTGCCTTACAAACAGAGGTTTGCTTGAAGCCTACAGCAGAGATTGTAATACACTCTGAAATTAGTTTTTGTTGCTGTTGTTGTTTGTTTGTTGTTTTGTTTTGTTTGTTTTAATCACTTTTGATGCTCTTCTTATTCATTAAAGTATGACTGTGACTTTTCTCCCATTTCTGAGGTATTTAAGTATTTCCCGACGTTCTTACAGGCCAAGAACGTGTGCACTTGAGTGCCATAGCTCATTTTGGGGCTGGAGCCAATATTGGGCCCCCTCTCTGAACTGTTCTAGCACAAGAGTTGACCTAGGAAAAAAACCTGAAACACTTGGTCTACTTTCTCTAGACTATTAATTACTTTATACAATTTTATCATATCTCTTCTCATTTACTCTCCTAAAGATAAGCAATCCCTGTCTTTAGCAATTCTGTATTTTGTTGTCCTCCTTTGATCCCTACAGTTCCATGGTTCCCTTTTGAAGTGTGGTAACAAATGCTGCGTACTCTGTTCCAGGAACAGCTCTGCAATCGGTTTATTATGCACTGTGTGTCCTGCACTATTCTTTTATGCTGTTCCACATGCTTGCAATGTCTGGTCAGTTTTATTTATTTATTTTCTTTTGTATAGCTGAACGTTAAGCCAAAATCTTCATTGGGTTGTCTTTAAAGAAAGGTGTATTTATTTCACTGAAACTAATAATTTTGAAATCTTTGAGGGATTATGCCTATTTGATTTCTTTTGTTAACATGCCTTACTTTCTATGTAGGTCCATTATTTTGTAGCATCAATATTGTTCTGGGTGTTTAAATAGCATGGTGATGGGAACTTTCAGAAGGGCAAAACAATGACAGCTCTGATGGAAGGCTAAGAGATACTGTATGTACTCAATACTATACCATGTAATAAAACTGACTTGTTTTACTGGCACAAGATAATGGCTACACACCCATGCTTTTTGGGCAGAGGTCTTTTCTCTGCAGCTTCAATGATAGATTGCCACCTGCCAGCTGTCTGAGTGTGTTGCCAGAAATTTCTCATTTCATCAGAGAAGTGAGCAATGTATGTCACTGGGCTACTGATTCATAAAATGAAAAGCTGTTGGTATTCTAAATAATGCAATGATACAATAGGTACTGAAAAAAAAAGAGTTCAATTGTTGAGAGCATCTGAAAAATGGCAATAATTTTATGGTTAGGAATTAAATGTCACCGAAAAAGTTCAGATTCTGACCTGTCTTGGAATGTCATAGCAAACAGCTGATAGGAAGAAAAATTTGTTTAAAATGAAAGAACACAATTTGAAAGGGTTCCAAAGAAAAGTGTGACTTTTGCTGCAAAAAACCCTACCCAGCATTCAAAATGTGAAATGTCTGAAATGTCAGTTTTAACGATCAAAGCTATCTCCCTTATTGCAATAAAAATTATTCTTGATGTTATGATAGGCCGGGAAAGTGTACAAGTGAAAGCACTATTCTTATTAGACCAGCTGATATATTTGGGAAAACATATCTCAAAAAATCCTTGAGGCACACGAACTCTTCCTCAAATCCTTCCTCTTCCACATTGACTGGAGGTTATTCCAAGACTGTTATTTTTAGAATCACAGAATCACAGAATGGTTTGGGTTGGAAGGGACCTTGAAGACCATCTAATTCCATCCCCCTGCCATGGGCAGGGACACCTTCCACTAGACCAGGGCTCTTTTTAGTTGCATAAAATGCTAAATGCCGGTTGATTTCTTTTGTTGGTAAATCAGTTCAAGATACATGAAAAGGGGGTATCTTAAGCAGGCAAGAACCTAATTCATTTGATTTAGCAAAAACAACTTTGCACATAATGATGTGGTAGAGCAGAATATCCCTGAATACGACTAGATTCGTGGAGGCTTAGGACACAAATAAAAATTTTCAGCTGTTGGCATAGAATGCTCTACTGTTCCTTACTTTAAAAAAGAAAACAAGAAAATGAAAAAATGGATGCCTGATCGCATATTGAGGAATTTCGCTAGTAAACACTTTTCTTCTGCCAGAAGCAATGGTTACAAACTGGATCACAAGAGGTTCCATCTGAGCATCAGGAAGCAGTGATACCGCACTATGATACCGTGTGGATGGTGGAGCACTGGAACAGATTGCCCAAAGAGGTTGTCATAAGGTCTAAGCTGGTATGTGAGGGGTGAAGTCCCATAGGACAATGAACTGTGAACATGAAACTGTGCAATTTTGCCTCCCTAATCCACAGTTCCTCTTCTAATCAGAGATAAAATGGCACTTATAATTTATCTCATCCATTAGATTTTAATTCAGAGTACAGCATCCTTGGTTTGTAAAGATGTGGATGGTTGAGATGTACAGTACCGTGGTACTACAAAAGTAGTACAACTGCATTTTGGCCTCGTGGGACTTGTGATATACAAAAGAAAGCATTATATATGTGTGTGTATGTGTGTAATACTAAAAGCATATAATACTAAAAGCAAAGGTTGGCTGATAGGTACATAAAGACAAAAGATTTTGCTCATTTATGCTTTTTCAATTATATCCTTTAGGTCTGGCCTGGAAGGGACATGCCACATGCTGTTAATGTGTAATTCAGTCCCCATTTCTTTGATTTCTCTGCTCAAAAGACTGATAAGTCTATCTTTGTTGTTATTATTGAAAACCTCAGCCTGAGTTTCTCAATGTCAGGCCAGGAATGGATTTATACTCACAAGCTGGTAAAATAAATAATTAAATAATAAATAAATAAATAAATAAATAAATTAATTAAAATTCCTGGCTCTGCATTCCATAGCCTTTAGCCCCACTGAACATGACACTGAATTTAAAGAAGTCATTCATCATCTAAATTTTGGGGTTATAGGAATTATCTAAAGCCAGCTTCCAGAAAACAAAAACAAAAACAAACAAAAACCTGCCACTAACTGAGCCTTTTCCATGGGTTCTGCTGCTTAGCTTACATTATTGCCAGAAGACTGCATCCAAATCCATTTTGGTGGGGGAAGAGGGTGGCTGGTAAAGTTTCTCCTTCAGCTTTCAGTACGGGTAAAGAAGGTAAATTAAGCTGGGTGCCAAAGCTGCCCTATGAGGGAGAATTCCTTTTGTTCATCTGCAGATGTTGTTATACCAGCCTCACCACCCATGCGCAGAACCTGGTACCCCTGAGAAGTGCTGAGTGCATCTCAGTGACACCAGGCAGTGCCCCTCTCCTGTATGGCACTATGAAGAGGCAAATGCACAAAGAGATTTTCCATCCTTATATGTGACCCTGAATGGGCTGATTTAATGAAGTGAAAAATCTTGGCATCTCCACAGGTTTGAATCTTTCCCTAATTTTTTTGGCCTTGATGCTTTTGTCTCTCAGCAATTACTCTACCTCCTTCCTAATTCTTTTATCCCCAAGGCTCAATGGGGCACAAAGGGAGGAAGCACAGGAAGCCAATGCTGCTCTTGAAGTGAATTACATCTCTTTCATTTTGTTCTGCTATGTACAATTTGATCTTTCTTATCAGTGATATATCCTGAGGGACTTACAGTACTGTGTTCCACAGCTCCCAAAGGGAGAGGTTGCAGGCTTCAGGAGCCATGGCTTATAATGCAGCCAAGGTCCCTCTGCTTCTGTGCATACAAGCAGAGATGAAGGCATCTACTTTGACTGGCCAAAGAGAAAAATGGCCACATTCATGGGCACTGAGATTATTCCAACTGGTTGAATTCGGAGCCAGCACAAAATGACAATATAATTTTAATTTTATTTTTGCCTTTAGTTTGACATTTAGTGCATGAGAAAAAATACCCTGGCTGTGGTTAATCATTGCAATTTAAGGAATGACTCTGGGGAAACCACATTTAAGTATCATTCACAAGATACAGAGCAGGACAGAGAGAAATGCTATTTATCTGGTGTGTGAGGAAAATTTAATTAAACTCTTTGCTCGATTAAAGCAAACGAATGCCTCCATAAAAATGTCTTTTGTTGGTATTCTGTAGTGCTTGTCAAGTCATTCTTACAGGGTTAATTGGGAGTCCAAAGCAGCTTCCCTGTGTTACGTTACGAGCTGTTGTTTGTTTGTCCAGGGGTCAGGCATTACTCTGAGAAGGAGGAGACTGGCTCTGTTGCTGGCTTTGCTGTCTTCTCGCTGTGAAAGCTGGAGCACAGATTTTATCTTGTTATATTTATCCTTCTGATTGTCCTAATGCTTTTAGGTCACCCCTCATCAGGGCAGGGACTTGGTTTCCGTAGCAGTGCCTGGCACAGGGAGTTGGTGATTGGTGTTTGGCATCTCAGGTTTTCCAGCCAGCCAAAATCATGCATGATGCCAGGTTCATCTTGACCCTGAGAGAGGAAGCAGCCTTGGTTATTAGAGCCTCTGAGGGGAAGGGGCATGCCAGAAACAACAGAGAAAAACCCTGCAGTCAGTAGATACATTTTATCCCAGGTCTGCAGTGCCCTGCAAAGAAAGCTGGCAGAGCAGTTCTCCTCTGACAGATAATTTGGATTTGCAGGGTAAAGGGCTTGGGAGAAAGCTGAATGGTATGTGGACAAAAACCCTGGATCTGCAGCACCGAAAAAGCCATTTAAATGGAGTAATAGAGTTGATTTAGTACAGAGTGGAACTTTTATTGCTGTTGAAAGCAGCTAACAAGCAGCCTAGGACTAATGTGTGTTCACGTATTAATAAACAAATGTCCCAGCTAACAAGCAGCGTGACCCAGCATCATGCTGTGAGCTCCATGAAGGTCCAGGGCTGGAGCTGACGGAGAATGCGCCTCTCCTCATGTCACCTTTCCTATGGCTGTTAGAGCTGAGAAACACTCCAAACAAAAGCACAGAGTGCCTTTTTAGTTGTGCAAGGTGACAATCCTACCTTCTACTTGCATTTTTAGCCCTGATTTTTAAGCATCTGGTGCTGGTTGTTCTCACAATCAGCAGGGACCATAGTATGGATATTATGCAGCAAAATACACTTTTTGTTTGTTTGTTTGTTTGTAACTTCCTTCCATCTACTGAGATCTGCAGTTCCACACCTGAGAGTGAAAGCAAGATGAATTCTGTGGGCTTTGGGATATTTATGGTCCCTATATAGCCTGCTATATATGCAGGTACTTATCTTCGGTGGTTGGTCCAATAAAACATACTACCTCAACTTACAGCCTTTGTCTCCCAAGTATTTACCTGACCTTATCACTAACATGTAAGCACCGAAACAACAGAGCATTAACCTTTATAATGCCCATGTGAGATAGGAAAAGGTGTTTTGTTTGAATTGAATGAAAAAAGGTGCCACTTCCTCATTGCTACATCACATCCTAGGCTCCCGTCTGGAGTCACTAGGAGAAATCACAACACCCATGGTGGGCGCACTGCCTTACTGATCCCCTCGGTGGCTATCGCTGCCTAACCTAGGTGATGTGACTGCTCCTCTCTATCCATCATTTCGGGAGTGTTCTGTACACAGCAGGTGGGCTGAATTGCTTGAACGTCATAGGATTCGTGATGCCTAATTTTAGGTCCTTCTGGTTTGTGGCCTGAATGTGGCCTTAAATAACAGCCAAGGTCAAACAGGAAATCAGGTCCTGTTTTTCAACTTTCTGGACGGATTTCCTAAATATTGCATCACTTCTGTTTTTCATCGCTGTTAAAATATTAGCTATGCGATGCCAGGAGTGGGGAGCTGTGTTTACTGCTTCTTTTTCCTCTTTCACCTTGTTCTTCTTTGACTTTTCCTTTTCAGTGCTCAATTAACTGTTTAGCCAAACTACAAGTTCTTTCTATTCACAGGAGAAAAGCCAGGTCTGAGATTCAAGTATAAAGGGGATTATTTTCTTAAGACTACAGATCATCAAAGGCAAATAACAAAAAAAGCAGAATAATCTAGGTTCAGTTCTGGATGTATTCTATCAAAAAACGTTGTTTACTTGACATTTTGATGTAAAAGCCAAAAATATTGAAAAACGACTATTTATCACTGGACGAACATAAAAGCTTGAAAGGTTAAAAACAATCAATTAGCAATACTCATACAGTCTCAAGGTACCCAATCTCTACTTCATCATTTCATATGAGTTATTGTTTATGCAGCTTCACAGAAAGGAAATCATTGGCTTGGCACTCACTGATTTAAAAATCCTTTTTTGTCAAGCTGAGGTTTGCTGTAAACAGAACCTGAAGTACAAAGTCTTAATGACTGAAAATCTTATCTAAATGCCAAAACCCCTTTTATTGTGTGCTTGAGTGGCCCTACTTACATCTGGAAAATCAGAGACTCTTATCTTGTCATTTTTAATTTCAACCCACAAGTCATAATCCAGTAAAGCTCCTCTGTCAATCCCAAAGGTCCAGCCCAAGCAAAGAATCTAAATTATGCATGACTTGATACCACATCTGTTGAAATACAAGCACAGTTTGTTTTTATCATGGAAGTAATATTTATAACAACTCTTTCCTTCCTTCTTTTCTTTCTTCCTTCCTTCCTTTTTTTTTTCTTTTTTTTTTCTTTTTCTCTAGAAAGCTCATATCCATGTGCAGGTAGACAAAGAATTGTCATGCTTCTAGCCAGGCTGCCTGTAGGGGAATGTTGGGAAAAGGACATAATTTTCAATGTTATTTTGGGTTGACAACCTCTGAAATTACTGGAATAGTTTCAGTTCATCCGCTTCATATCTGTAACAGCCTCAAACTATTTCTTTCCAGAGACCCATCCTGCTCAGTGTCTAAGATAATCCACGCTCCTTTAATGACATTAATGAGTTGACCTACTCAGTCCTTCAATCAGCTGAGCTACTCAGCCCTTTGCCCTATCCTCTTTGGGTATGCTTTACCCTCCCTGTTCAGTGAGACCATCAGAGCTTTTATACTCTGCACATATTGAACACTTGTTAGTGTAATTGTATTCACTGTGAAGACATTTTTTTTCCAACCAGAGCCACCTGAGATGTCCATCCTCTCTGTTGTACCAGCAAAGATATAGAAGGAACACCCAATTTTTACTTCCCAGACCAGCAGCTGATCCCTTCTCTAGAAATTAAGTCTGGTGTCTCCTTCCACATCTGACTTTGAGGACAAATGGGAGAAGTCAAGAGTGGGAGAGCTGAGACTAACATTAGCTGACACCTGTTTTTTTTTCCAACACACATGGATGCAGCAGAGAACTTGCTATGCAGAGGAGGGAACTGGACTTGTCTCAGCCCTGGTTTCTGGACTTCCAGGCTAGCTCAATGACCTCAAAGCGTTGAAATGACAAAGTTTCAGTGTAGTGGCTGGGAGGTCTGAACATGGGCACAGCCTTAATGTCAGGGTTAGGTGACAGGACTTTGAAAAGAGTTGTGAATTCAACTGGTGCCTAAAGATTGGACATTAAAGCCCAGCATCTGCAGCCAAGCTCTGATATGGCAGAAAGCTTATCTATTTCACTTGCAGGAAGCTCCAGGGATGTTTTGCAATCATCTGGATACAAATTACTCTTAAGCTGCACAGACACCTCTGTGCAAATGCAAGCCTCAAAATACGTGGCTGGATTGCAGTTAGAGGTCTGGCTGGGAGCTCAGCAGAGACAGGTTCAGTGTCCTGGCCTGCTGCAGAACCACCTCAGGTGTGTGGTGCAAGCCCAGATCCTCATAAAGATTAAGATGCTTAATTCTCACTGACTTAATAGTTGGGAGCCCAGTGTTTAAGAGCCTTTGAGCTCTTGGTTCTCACATCTGTCTGCCTGAGCATGCCAATAGCTGTATTTCATTTCCTCGCTGGGGAGGCGTGAGGGATGTGAGGATTACAGCTAACCAGCGCGATGTGCCCTGACGGTGTTGCAGCAGTGGTGGTGGCCATGCCAGGTGTAAAACAGAAGAAATGAACTAAAACACGGGGTGTTGAGAGTCATAAGCCAGTGGACTAAAATGAATATTATCATGATGCTCTGAAACGAACCTGTATTGATTTCTGCCCTGTTTTTATGCTTCTATGTCTAGCCTGGGACTGGTTGGTAATGCTCTTACACAGGCAAGGCTCCACCTCAGCAGGCACTCTGCATGCACAGAGCCTCACCTGTCTTGTCAGCAGTTGTGCTGCTGTTCTCCCTCTCATCCTAAACAAATGCGTTCAGATTGTTGATGTGAGTCCTCAGAGCTCTTTACTCATGTAAACCCATCACATAAGCCGATGAGAGTTTTATCTGAGTGAAAGGAGGTGGAAAATGCCTGTGTTAATTTTACGGTAGCAGTGGCGTTTTCAGAGGAAAGTGTTTAACCTTGGATTGGCACCGTGAGCTGCTGTATCAAAGGAAAGCGTTTGATGGGACATAAAATGTCATGGGGGCTCCCAGTCTGCAGCCAGATCCTGACAAGCAAAAGTAAACCCAAATTATTGTTATTATTATTAATTATTATTTTCCCAATGCAGCTGAAATTCCTAATTAAGATTTGCTGGGCTGGGCAGGGACCCTCCCCTCTGGTTTTGTACAGTATGGGGCCCAGAGGGGCAAGGGCTGGGGACTCCTGGCAGTTCTAGGTTACAAATAACGTCTAGGCTGGAGTGACGAAGCATATTAATGAGCTGAGTTTTAATTCTGTGTCAGGGCTTTTCAATCCTTTCATGCTAGCTCAATTAAGCTAAGAGGTTGGAAAAGAAATCACCCTTTTTGCCCATCAAGGCAAAGGTCTGTATGAATTTCAGACCCATCTGATTCCAGCAGCACTGAAACTCACTTAACTGCCCTAGGAATAATGTCTGCTTTATGCATTCAGCCCCAAAGAGCCATTTCTGAAGATGCAAACTGCAAGACTGTGGGCACTAAAAAATTTGGCAGGTATCAGATCATTGTGTGAGCTAATAATTAAAGGAAAAAGCATATGCAGATTATGAAAAAAAAAAGCACTGCTGCAGTAGCAGGTTTTTTTTGGCAGACTGTCAGGGATCATTCAGCGAATTTTTGTGTATTTATTAAGCGCTAACACACACTTTGAACTTATGCAGCGTGGAGGGTCTTGATGAAGACTGCTGAATGTTGCTGTAAAATAGAGGGAGTGGAGATCAATAGCTGGGTGCCACTTCATATTGGTGAAGGCAGGCAGCTGGCCAAGGTGGGGATGTTTTTTAAGGTGTTTTTTGTTCTGCAGCCTGCTTTCTTTGATATATAAATATGGTTAGGTATCAAAGTATGCCAAGGCAGTTTCCTTCTCTCTCTCTCTCTTTTTTTTTTTTTTTTGACAGACTTTCCCTTTTTTAGACAATGAATTCATTTATGTTACCTCCGAGTGTCCTGAACTGGCAGGGAGCAAGTTGGGAGGCACAGATTTTTGCTAAGCAGGCATATGGTGCTTTTAGCTTGTGGTTAAACGTAGATGCTGCAAGAAACACATGTTAATAATAAAGATGTTAAGTGGGTACCAGTGGACTGGGTTGATTGCTAGGAACAGATCTCGCTGTCATAAAACAGTTTAGAGCCTGAAGCACTTGGGCCAGAGCACTAATTATTACATATTTTAGGTCTATTGTCTTGGCTCTGGGAAATGTATTATTTTTAGTGATTTTCATTACGTGTTGGATTTAAAAATAGACTGAATTACAGCTGGTCGTTGTTCTGCTGTGATGAATTATAGTTTGTTGAGGCAACTGCTTATTTTGTCTTGTCCCATGGCATTATGTGAAGCCAGACAATAAAAAAAGGAAATATGAGTGGCATTAACCTTTTGAAGCAGAAGGAAAAGGAGCCTTAATGAAATAGAGCAAATCAGGCAATTATATTGCGCCTCTTAGTTATCATATAAAAAAGGAAACAGTGTCCTATATCATTTAACTCTTTATCTCCTGCTTAGGAGGTGAGGTGTATGTATTAGAAACACAGATGTCTTTGTGCTAAGTAACTGATTGGTGCAAATTAATAATTCTAGAAGGAGATACCACATTTAGAGATACAGAAAGGAGCAGAGTTAAGGTGATCTAATTTCTGCATTTCTTCCTGTCTGATGATGCATCCCTGAGTGACAGAAACTGACTTTTTTTTTTTTTTTTTCCCCTCGGATTTCCTTCTCCCCTTTCCTCCCCTTTTCTTCCCCTCCCCCCTTCTTTTTCTTAGTGGATGGTAATGACATTGCTAATGGAGGTGGTGGTGGTTTTTTGTCCACAGTTTCTTGATTTTGAGACTTTTTCAATCTGGCTGGGTGGTATTTTCAAGAATGAAGTATGTTAAGAACACAAGCTCCCAAATAGGTCCCACAGGCATTAAAAAAAAAAAAAATCCCTCCCACTTCTTTTGCTGAGGGCATGATCAGATGAACTGCTCTGAAAAGTGCTGAGCCAAATGAAGCTATCTCCCTGCTGGGCCTTCCCACCCTGCTCTTCGTGAAGGTTGTCTCTGATTTGGTTTTGCATGTTTAACCATTTTTCTGATTACTTTTCACCCAGTTCAGTAAGGAATCAGGAATCTGAGCTAGACTTTTTATTTTTATTTTCCTTTAAGAGAGTTTATTCATTTTTCTTACATTTTTTCTTTTAATCAAAATCATTTTGTGGATCTGGATTATAAATTGAAGGCTGCAGAGTCCTAGGAATTACTGCTTGCTCATATCTAAGACATCCTTGGCCAATAGGAATATCCAAAGACCAAGGGCTTCTCTCTCTTTTTTTTTTTCTTCTTTTTTTCTTTGTGTGTGTGTGTTTGAAAGGACACCCTTAAACTATTTTGCAATTTGAGGATCAGGAGACTGCAAGTCAGAATTTCTTATCTGTTTATGATTTAGTAAAACATCCCTTTGTGTTTGACAGTGATTAAATTCACACCCATGAAACAAACTGTAAGCCCATACTGTCACTGAAGCAAAAATCATTATCTTCCATCGGTCTTGATCCTCCCATCTTCAGACTAGATGTGGTTTGTACTGAACACAGTAGATCCAGGTTGACTTAATGCCAGTGGCCTGGCTTCCAGGACAAAACCAATCTCCAGGCAGCTGCCCCGATAGCATAGCAGTCCCTGGAGTGCCACAGCCAACAAGGGAATACTGCAACAAGGCTAGAAGTCTCAAACCCTTCCTTTTACAAAATTTTTTCTTCATCTTAGCAGTCCCTATGGTTGGTATCAAGAAACAAGAAATTCCTTCTTGATGAGATGATGGCACTTGGTACCATGGCAAAGGAACAAACTCTTATTAAGATGCTGAGAGAAAAGAGACAAAGTTTTTGTTTCCAGCCTCTGGTCTGATAAATATCCCACATACACTGCATTGAATGCAGTATCTTTTGTTGAGGAACGAAGGCCCAGGCTTTGGCCTAGCATGAATTTGAAATTTCAAGGGGTTGCTCAGGCTAATAATCAGTGAAGAATAGTACCTTGATTTAAGTTGTTGGCTTGGCATTTATTTTTAATGAGCGATATTGCTTCAGTTGTCAGCTCTTCTGTTTGGCTTTGGGCCTCAGTTTCATAGCGGAAAAACAAGATGGTAGCTATTTCCTTTGCCTGTCTTGTAAACTGTTTGGGGCAAGACCTGGCTGTCCTATTAACACAGCACGTGGCAGACAAGGTTACTGATCTACACTGGGGCCTTTTGGCATTATGTGATCCAGCTGGAAACATGTAATTATGTACTTTTGAAGGTGGATACCTGAAATAAGGTCCCCTAAATCCTTGCTTAGATATCTTTGATAGACGCAATTTGTTTAGTTTCCTGAGGAGGTGAATGCTTATCTGCAGTTCCTACCACAAGGGCCCTCTTGATTCATCTGAGGTGAGTGGAGAAAGAGAATTTCATCTTCTGAAACTTGGCCTACAGCACGATCTTCTTACTGGAAAGGACTAGGCATCCACCCAGGGCCTGCATCCGTGTGTGTATGCATGTTTCATGTGTGGTCCTTCTGGATTTCTTCCAATGCAAAGGTTTTCACAGAACAATTAAAATGCAAATGTAGATGCAAATTGTGGCAGACTCAAACGGCAAACTTAGGGGTGGAAGGATCATAATATGTGTCATCTCTGGCATTTTTCTCCCTCTCTCCCCACTGTTTTTGTTTCACCAGGCTATAATTTCCCCAGACAATGAAGTTCTCAAAGCCTTGTCAAAACACAAATGGCAGCCTAGTTTCAGGCTGCTTCACAGTATTGATTCCCCTCTCAAATAAAAACATCTCTGGAGTACAATCCAACAGGCAAGTGTTTGCATCTGAGACTATGTCCTACTGTAAGGGCAGAGGGGTTGCTTTGGAGTGCATGCTGCCTTCCATAGCTGGCTTGCATCTTGGCCAGGGTGCTGGCTGGTCGCAGCCAATTCAATATATGAGTGACAGTATCTGAAAGATGATTTCCTTGGTTTAACTGTGATAATTAGTCAGGGCACCAAGCCTGTCGGAGTTTAAGAAGTGTTCGGACTGTGCACTTAGTCATATGGTCTGAATTTTTGAGTAGACCTGTGTGGTGCCAGTAGTTGGACTCAACGATTCTTATGGGTCCCTTCCAACTCAGGATATTCTACAATTCTATGATTCTATGATTTATTTACTATAAATTAACACTTGTTAAATGGTTAATTTTTTTTTTTTTTTAGCAGTATTGAAAGAGGTTCTCTGTTTACCAGCATACACACACGTATGGAGAGAAATGCCTGTCTCATTTCAAACAGTCCAAAGGGCAGACGTGGAACTTGCCTGATTCACCCACAGGCTCTGTGGAAGGGTTGAGACTTGGACTCATACACAGTTTTAGCTCTTAATTTGAGTGTCCCACTGTAGCTTCTTCCCTCCTGCTCAGACTGTCTCACTGAAGTTTTTGTGGCTGTTGTGAACTACAGTGGTGTGATGCCTGATGAGCTTGGCCATATCATGAAGGGACAGCTAAAGTCTAGGGTGGTCATTCCAGTGTGAAATGTCTTCTAAGCCTTCCTCCATCTCAACCTCCTCCCTCCCATTTTAATTATTTCTTTGGACATCCTCCCATTCTCAAAGAAAAGGATAAAAATAAAATAGGCTTGGGAACTAGCTGTGGAACTAATAGCAGCCATTCGCGGCTATTATGTCATTTGCTCTGCTTGTGTGCCTTGCCCTTGACTATGCATCTGTGTTGTCTATTTAGATTGCAAGCTCTTGGGGATTGCTCGACTGTGTTGTTTGTAGCATGCCACACTCTGACTCTGCTTTTGGGTGGTTGTAAATTACTGTCTTCATAAACACAACAGAGTGTAAGATCTGCTTCTCCTAGAGAGGTGAGCCAGGAGCCCCTGTTGCTATTGAACTTTCTGCACCTGTGCTGTAAGCAAGGCTGCAGTTTTCAGAGACCTCATTTCAGCACAGCTTTACTATTTCTAAATTTAATGCAAAAGAAGAGACCATATTCTAGTTCTTCACATCTCCTTGCCCTGCTTCTAAATAAAGGAAAGGTATCTTACAGTTAAGCCTGGATCCTTGCACAAATGTTTCTGGCTCTTCAGTGACCCTAAGAGACAACAAAAGTACTGGGAGATGCACTGCATTTAGTGGATAGACCTTACCAGATATTACTCGGGGTAGATGTGAACCCGATTCTTCCTTCCTTGATAGGAATCACTAATATGTGCTTTTGTTATGCACCTTCTTGGTCTACAGGGCCTTCCACGATAGGCAGGCAATGAAAGCCAGTTGTGACCTAGGTATACAAATTTTATAAATGTGTATTGTCACAGACACCACCTGGATCAGCAGCATCCAGGCAAGCAGAGTGTCCACAGAGAACACATAAGCTTGTCTGACTTACCTGTGTTTGAATATTTTCAGAGGCTAATACTATGGAATATAGTGCTTCCTTGTATATCTTCTTGGTTATGGTGTTGGTTTATATTAATTGGGATTTTTATATATTTATTTATTTTTAATTTGGCCAAAGATTTTCTCAAGTGTGTTATCATCGCAGTATTGGGATGTCAAAACTAAAGATAAGATGACTGAGTGTAAAAGAGCTCTTTCTGTGGTTTAGGCACCTTTCAGATGTCTGAAAAAAAATATCCAAAACCACTCTAAAAATAGTGTTAGATGATTTCTTTTGTAGATCACTTTAGGAACAAGGTGGAATTTTGAAATCTGAAGCTGTTTTTGCCCCTGTCTATTTGCTTGATGATCATAGAACATTTCTTTTGTCAAACCTTCTACCCGAGGCTTGTAACAGTGAATATAATTACTTGTTCCTGATGCTACATCAGTCTCAAAACTACCTCAGAATTTGGCAAAAGAACACTTGAATCTTCTGTTGTTAGAGTGGGATGAATCAAGATGAGACACTATTATCTTTAAAATCAAACGGAGGCAGCCAACTCCTACCAAAGCCTTTGTGAGGATGGCAGCTTTCTGCCTGTTTTCTGAAAACAGGAAAGAAAGAAACCCAACCTTTCATTAATAGTTTGGATATACACAAAGGGACACAGGCAACTATTTTAGCATCTACTGTACCCTGCTACATAAACCACACTGCACTAATTATACAAGTCAGGGGCTGGTTGAAGGACAGTTAATTGGTTTTCAGAATGTCTCAATCAACACAGGCAGCAAGACACATGTCCAAGGATTTGAAGAGTCAGCAGTAATAGATGTCTGTGAATTCTCTGTTGCAAAGTAAACCTTTATTTTCACTACAGCATGTTTTATAGTGCAATAAAAAAGAAGGAAGTCAATAGCTATATCTAATATAACTGTAGCTGAAAAGATACTTTACTGATTCAATATTGCTTGAAGGGCAGTGTAATATAGGTATTTGACCTTAACCAAGGGCTCACATGCAGGTATTGGGTTCAGGCTGAATTGTTGATGAAAAAAGTGAGCCCAGTCTGGATTGAGAACATGTTGAAACAAGTTAGCTTCCACATTATTTTTTACAGAAAACAAGTACTCTAATAATCTATTTTGCCTTTAATCCTGCTTAGGCCCACCCACTCCTGAATATTTAATACAGATATATTTTTCTTTTTGCACCAGAAAATTAGTGCTTTTTGGTGAAAGTCAGACATATTTTCTTGGCGTTTAAGTATTGTTCCTTTCTTTTTTTTTGTCCTAGTTAATAAAACATTTGCTTTAATTTTGTGTTGTTTGCTTATTATAGAAATATAGAGTATAGAAATATAAAATAGTTTCAGTAGGAAGGGACCTGCAATGATCATTGAGTCCATCTGTCAAACTACGTCAGGGCTGACACAAAGCTAAAACGTATTATTAAGAGCATTGTCCAAATGCCTCTTAAACACAGCCAGGCACTGGGCATCAACCACCTTTCTAAGAATATTGTTCAGTTGGGTTTGATGATCTTTGTAGGCTCCTTTCTAACTGAACCCATTCTATATATTTCTATATTCTAAAATCTTTTATCATCTCCCACATAAAATATTGAAGGCAGCAACATTAAAAAAAAGGCAAAATATGGCTGTACATGACAAACCCTTTTCTCCTGAATTCTGAAGCACAGATGTTCTGCCAACACACTGAAATTACTATTAGAATTGCTGGGAACACTCCTATAATAATCAGGACTAATACCTGATTCATGAAGTCTTACAGCATCACTTGTAGGTTCATCAGGGCTTCTATTGTGAAAAATCAGAATTTCATTTCTGATACAATAACTACTTTTGGGGGAGAAACAATAAAAAATCTGCAAGGTTTGCAGGTGCAACTGCATAGCTTTTCAAGTGTAACTACATCCTCTCTAGCAGCAACCCGTGTAGTATTTGCGGACAAGTATAAGCTTGCTCTGACTGTACTGTTAGCAGACTGGAAGCCCTGTAACTCTAGTCATCATGTTTCAGAAACTGAGCTAATAACTCTGAGTCTGCACATACTGACTCTGCACTGTGCTAACACAACCGAGAGTCAGCTTGCACCTTTGGCAGACCAAGCTTATATCTTTTGCAAAAGGCTGTGGACTTATACCTTGAATGTTTTCCTGAAGGCTGCTAGGTCAGATTAAAGCAAATGTCTTTGCTTTAATCTGACCTTGACTCTTTCTGGGGTGTTAATGCTAGGAAGAGGTATGGTTGTTGCTGTGGTGAATGGAAGGCTGAGAAGTTAAATGCTACCATGAATAAGAAACTGCAGCAGTGAAAATGTTGGCTTTTCAAGGAGTGTGGACTAAAGGAAGAGAAAAGAGGGTAGAGTTTTCCAAGAGGTTGTGATATGAGGGTGCACTGCGAGGGCATTTGAAGAACAGAAAATATAGAGGGGAAACACATCATCACTTCTAGGAATGCAGAAGGTTCTAGACCACAGACCAGCTTGGACTGAAGATCAAAAATCCTTCTTCAGCTCTGTTGTGCCCATATGTGTGACTGTGGTATCCTTGCCCTTTGACAGCGTTTCCTCAGGCTTTGCTTTGGTCAGTTCACAGCCTGAAATACTGGTTCTTTGCTGGTTTTCTTCAGAAAGGTGCAAAGCCAGAAACACAACTGGCAATTATATTGTAAGCTTGTGCTTTTAAAAATAATGAAGTACAACAAGATCTGTTATTTGTCCAGTTGGCCAAATTGTTCCTTGGCCTAATTATTTGATGACTGCATTTCATATGAAGGTTCCATGCTGAAAGGGTTACTAATCAGCTCTAAATGCTACAGGGCTATCACAGACTACAGTAGTACATTAGCAGAGATTATTGGAGTAGAGGGCTAAATCAGAATTTGAAAATGTGCTTGGCTGAGTTTTGTCTGCATCTTAGTACTACTCTGTGATAATGCAGAAAGATATAAGGTACCTGCAAACTCTGTGAAATGATGTTGTGGTCTCTGTGTGGCCCACAAGTGAGAGATTCCCCATTGTTTACGGGCCCACAGCTGGATAAATATATGGTTGCCACCTATGTCACCTGTTGGATTTTTCTTAACAATTTGTTGCTCATTTGCTAAAGTTAATAGACTGGGGTTTACTCTTTGGAGGCTGTAAACAGAACATCACTGTGAAGTGCAATCTAATTCACAGGGAAGGCTTCAAACCCATGGAGGTCTCAGTCTTGGAGATGGCTTCAGGTGGAGAGAGAATCTGCCCACAGGAAGCCACGGGTTCTCCATGGGGCTCCCCATTGACAGTGGGATCTGCCTGCATTAATCAGGTGGAGGACCAAACACTGTGCTATCTGGAAGGTCTCTCAATGAGAGCTCTCATCTTCTAGAGAGAGAACAATATGTGTTCATTTTATATACCTCAATTTGTAGTTCCTATGGTTTCATAGTAATTTTGGATATAAACGTCTCAGTGCTCATGCTGATAGGAATTAGTTTTAATGTTAAAGAAGCTTCTTTATTTCAAGGGCTTGTGCTGAGAGTAGCTGAAATTATTCTAATTAAGGATAATTCTAATTAGGATTTGGGTCCTAGTTTAATCTACTCTTTTTGATTTATTGTCTTCTGAAAACGTCTCCATGGTTGAGGATGTACAGAAGTATTTGTGTGACTTAGAAACTGAATTCATTGAAGAAATTTTAGTATACCCAGTATTTTTGCACAGCACAGCAAAATATAAAGAATAAAAATGCCTCTGCCATTTTCAGAGAACAATAAGAAATCCCTAACAACACTAGTACGCTGCACGAAAATATTTGCAATGGCCTTGTGGTCAAAATATCTGGAGACTAAATTTCAAGCTGACTAGGAAAATGCCCTTATGGGTATAATTCATTTATTTATGTGACAGCACCAATTCTCCTCCAGTCCTGTGTGAGGGCAAGCTGTCCTGTAGAAGGCTGTAACTTGGGAAAGGTTCAGAAGTAACCAGTTTATTCTCAGTATGCAGTGGCCAGATTACAAACAAGCAAGGATTAGACATTGCAGCAATGAAGTACATAAACAAGTGGGTTCCCTCCCCCCCTTTTTTTTCCCACTGGTTTGCGAGGAGTGTGGCCCGTGTCAAGTCCCGGTACTCTTAAAATGAAAATGAAATGTTATCATAAGATATTGTCCTGAGCCACAGGCAAAATTTTTGTGGACCTTGGGATATATAAACCTGCTTGCTATTATTGCTGCTTCCCTTATACAGGAAAAAGCACAAGGGACAGAATTAGGGTTTCTCTTTGTCTTTCATGTCTTGCACCTTGTGGGTGCACCATGTGGGAATTAAAAGAATTTTGAAAGTCAGAATATTTTGTAAATGTGAATATCTTTGACACGTGTGAGCAAATTTGTATTTTTTTATTTTTTATTTTTCCCCAGGTAGCCATGTATAATATTTATCCCTTTCTTTTTTTTTTTACCAGAATTTTTTGTGAAACCAAGGTTGTTTGGAGTTCTGAATGCAAATGCACATTTCATAAATTTAGGAGATTCTTTATGTAAAATTACAGCAGGCTTAAGCGCAGTAGATCAGTATCTGTGATCTAATTTTTATATGTATAACTTTTTTTTTCTTTTTTTTTTTTCCTTTTTTTTTTTTTCTTTTTCCAGAAAGACTGAAGTTGTGCAAGGTGCTTGAAATGCTCAGGAGAGCATTAAGTGAATGGTGCTAGAGGTATTTGGAGAGGGTGCACAGATGAAGCTTTAACTTTTGCACAGCTTCTGTGATTACACCTAGACAGAGCAGGTTCTTAAAGGGAATGACTCTGTAGGAAGGGTGGAAGCAAAGAGCATAAGTTTCTGTAAGTCTGATACAATGCCATACAATGAAGAGCAAAGAACATAGGTAATTTCAACAGCATAAGGATTCTATCCTTGGAAAGAGTAAGTCTTGGAAAGACTTGTAGGTTAAAATCAGGCCATCAGCTGAACATGAGCTACAGACACTTAACTGAAATGCTAATACAACCTTGCGGGTATGAATACCAATGTCTGAGCCTGAAGCTGAGAGCCTCTATTACCTCCGTACTTCAGTGGCGTAGCATCCACTGTAACACTGTGTCCAGCTCTGCATTTCAGGAATGATTTAGAAATTGGAAAGCGTTCAAAGACGAACACTCCTAAACTTCAGAGGACCACAAAACATGCCTTGTTGTGAAAGATTCAGAGAACACAGCCTGATTAGATTACTGAGGGCTTAAAGGGTGATTTTGCTGGCCTGGGAGTACCTACTTGGAGAGTAGAAATGTGATTACAGAGGGTTGGCTCTCCAGTTTGACAGACAAAGTTATAGCAGATCCAATGGCCGAGGGTTGAAGAAAGGTGTAATTGTACTAGAAAGATGGCAATTAAAAATATGCAAAATTAAGTGATCCTTGATGTTGTAGTGCAAAATTTCAGGTGATTACTGGGAAATGTTCTAAAAGATCTGTGCTCTAGTGAGTGGGCTTGGGCTGTTTTTTGATATGCAAATCTCTGAGGATTTCCCAAGGGGCAGGATACACCTTTGTACAGTATATTCAAACCCCTCTTCTCATGGCGGGTTTTGCAGTTTCTATGCACGTAATTCCCTGAGGTCCAGGCGCCACAGATTTAAAAACTGCTGTTTAATCTGAAGTCAAAGGCTTGAAACAGGAATTTGCCAAGGAAAGTCCCATGGTCTGTGATGTACAAATTGCCAGGCTAAGTGATTGCCATGGGTTTCCTCTAGCTTTGTTGTCTAGGAATCTTACCCCAAGATGTGGCTACATCTGCAGTACGTTGATGCATTAGCCCTTACTCAGCTATTGCTCCCTGTCCTGTGAAACACTTATGTACAGAAGATGACTAATGGGTTTAACCATATTGCTTACAAGTTTTACAGCACTCGTGCCTCAAGCCAAATCCCTTCTGCTACTACTCTGGTTCAGTGGTTTTCATTGTCTCAGTTTTGTCTGTTGTGTTCACACATGAAAATGAGGCAGAAAGGTGCCAAGACAGGCTTTTTATTCAATTAAACGATCTTGGATACTGAGAGCTGAGCGGGCAATGGGTTGCAATACTAAGGGATCTGCTCGGCACAGGCACTTGTTCTCAGCCCCATGTCATTCTCTTCTGGCAAAAGCATGAAGTGAATTGGGCAACCCACCCATAGGAAAGTAAATTTTTTTAAAACTATTCTTATTTTCCCTTTTTACTTTTATTGAATTGTTTTCTAACAGGATCAGTTCCCTGACCTGTTCCTCTGTAAGGATGCACAAATACTTGCCTTGGCATAAGATAGAGGACAATTTTAGGACATGACTGGGCATTTGGGGACTTTAATAACGCTTAAATACTAAAACAAAACCAACCAAACAAATCAAATACATCTCAGTCCTGTTGTTTAAACTCTTTTTTATTACTGCCATTATATGTTTGTACTCACTTGACTTTATTCTCTGATTATTTGAAAATATCTTGCTGCTAGTTCTACTCAATTTTGGGGCATGCAGAAGACGATGCAATCAGGTATAATTTTTGAGGTTTAAAATATTGTAACTGAATGAATGATTATTTCTTCTCATGTTGGGTTTGCCTGCTTTTACATCCAGCTGCTAAGCTGTGAATCCTCAGTCAGTTAAGCCCGTTTTGATGGATTGGATTGACACAGATACCCATTTACTACCATTTTTATTCCAGCTCCTTTTTACCAAACAATTATGGAACAGCAATAGCTTCCTGCTGGGCAGACAAATTCTTCCTGTCCTCCTTTAATGCAGCCATGCATTTTTCCAAGTGATGAATGCAGTGGAACTAAATTGTATGAATCTACGATCTGTTCCAGCTGCTGTTGAAGAGAAATTATTAAAACAACAGCAACAAAGTGGAAAGAAAACTCCCTGCATTTTTTCTGTGTGCCAGCAAACACCCTATCATTGAGTGTAAGCAGCAAAATGCATTTCGACTCAAGAACCAAATGTGCATATAAGCAATAAGAGGCTAAATGAATAATAGAGCAGAATGGCATGACACCATATCACAGTCCTCAACTAGTAAGTAGCACAGTTCAACCTCAAAAGCTACTGAGTAAGACGAAAATGTCTCTTTAACAGTATTAGGGGACAATTTATTATGTGTATCCTTCGAGTGCGGCACAATGTCACTGCAGGCCCATTGCATTTGCATTATTTCCAGACAACGGCAGCAGCAGAAAAGGACACTGATTTATTTCAGAGCAGGCACAGGTGATTTTTATGTCTGTTGGGACTCAGCCAGATATGGCTTAACCCATTCAAGTCTTTTCTGCTTATAAGAAGAGGTGTCTTTTTGTAACATCCTTATCTCCCAGCTCAGATTTCATTTAAGCTACCTGAGGAAAAGATGGAGGATTTTGAAGTCTTTTTCTCTTTTTGACAGTTACTAAAGCTTTGCTCTATTCAGAGAGAATGAGTGATCAGCAATAGTTTAATTTGCTTAAAATAATTCTGACGATCATTTTCACTAGCAGCTTTTAACACAGTGTGTGATTTCCACACCCCACAGTAGCTAAAAATGATTGCCTGATAATAATATTCCCTACTGCATGTAAGCTAATTTGCCAGGTTTGAAAGATAACATACACAAAAAAAAGTCATAGTCTGGCTGTTGTGATCCAGTCAAAGCATGCCGGCTTTGTTTCTGTTCAGCTGGAGACCCCCAAGGGCTGCCTGCATGCCAGCGTTCCAACATGATAGCAGAGGAAATCTGGCATCTTGCTGGAAGCACCAGTCTGCAGAAAGATGCAGGACTGGGGCTGGGACTGAGTGTAATCTTTAATGGCAATTAGGGAAGAAAGCAGAGGTGTTAATCCAAAGGAATTACAACTGGCTTCTGATACTTCATCAATTTTATTCCTTCCATAAATCAGTTAAGCACCAGTATTTTTTCTCCCCTTCTGAACAGCTGCCTGATGCTCTGTGCACATGTGGCTGTAATTCTGGTGATGGGTGAAAGAGATGCAGAAAGCCAAAGCGTGAATTTGTGTCCTGTGTGAAGGGGCTCCTGCGTAACTGGAGGGATGTACACTGTGCTCAGTAGTGTGGCTGAGAAAGGGTGGGTACTTTTCTCAGGAATGATCCAGGGTTTATTTATTTATTTATTGCATTCCAAATAGGAGTGAAAGCTAAGCATTTTGAAATTTTCTCAGAGCAACTTTGAAAAAAAACACAATCCTTTAAAATCCATTAAAACACTTTCTTTCACTTCTGTTTTTGTTTGGAAACAGGCACCGTGAGTCTGATTGAAAGCATCAGGACAGGACAAACAAAGGAAAACTACCTATATGCTACAAATTCTTAAAAAAGGACTGGAGATGCATTGTTCCAGAGTGATGAGACAGGATAGGTCAATATTTTTGGAATCGATTCTTTGGCAGTCTACTCAAATGAGGTTCTTGCAAATTAGCCCAGTTTTGCAAGGAGTTTTCACTGCACTTGAAGCCTCTGTCCTGGGGCACTGCTCTGCTGGACTTGTCTGTGCTCTGGCCTTCTCTGCTCTGCCAGCCTTTTGCACTCTACCTACTGCAGGAAGGTAGAGCTTGGCCAGTGCACAAATACTAGAGAACAGTTCAGTGAGTGCAAAACATGCAAATGTATTATTTTATTATCTTGTATTTTTACTTTTTGTTTACATTACTCAGCATGTTTGGATGTCTGTGATGAGTCAGGGCTACTTGTAGGAGTGTAGAACAAGCACTTATTCAGTGCCTCCAGCAAACACAGGCATGGGTAGCAGCCACTGAAACATATCTCTTTCATGTCTGTGGGCCTGCTGGGGAGATATTCGTGCACTCTCAGTGTCCTCAGCATGAATTTCTGCCTTTATCTATATCCAGGAGGCAAATGGGGCTCCATGGGTACTGCACATTACAGAAGCAATGTATAGTAAGGCCAGCTCTATCACTAGCCTACTGGGCAGTCTGTGGCTTCTTTCTGGGGTCCATTCCTCCCCTCAGTAACACAATTTGTTCCTTTTTAGAGCGTTTTGAAGGTTTTTAACAACACTAATTGCATGTCAGGAGGTGATGTTTCCACGATTTTGATAGCACTGTGTAGACTCATGGGGAATCTCAGTGTTGGTGATCCATGCAGTTTGTTAACTAGCAGGAAGACTTGATCCTGACCTTAAGGGGCTTACAATAAGAAAGCAGACAAGTCACTAAAATAAAATAAAATAAAATAAAATAAAATAAAATAAAATAAAATAAAATAAAATAAAATAAAATAAAAATAAAAATAAAGGCAAAGTAGGGGAGAAAATGGTCCCTGGGACATATGGTCCCCTAAGTTAACAATTTTCACAGCCTCTTCTGGGTCTAGTTTGGCTTCTATCTAGTACAAAAGGCTGTCAGATCTGCTAACTATGGATCACATATTCTGAATAGGAATTACCTAGTGTTGTGGTGAATTAGATATCTGCTCTCTGCAGAAATGTTTAAAACTGGCAGCTGAACACTGTGTAATAATAAAAAAGTCATAGCATTTTGAAAAAACCAAACCAAACCAAACCAAAACAAAACAAACCCCTGTTTTCTACGAAAGATATTCTTATTATTAAGCATAGTAAACCAGGGTGATGAATCAGGTGGAGTGAGGAAGGGACAGCTTTTTTTTAAAAAAAAAAGATATTCTTTCTTTTTGCCACTCTGTTTCCATCGACAGATGAAATCCCCTTAAAATACCAGAGGACCTGAATGTTACCTTTGTTGATCATTGAGTTCAGATATAGTTGAGCTGATCATTGAACTTAGATCTGTAACAGAGGAAATTTAGTAGTGAAGGGTTCGTAATTTTTCCTCACCTCAAGTCTAATTGATGCAAAAGACAAGTAAATATATAACACAACTTCCTACAGAAAATAGATTCAGGGTATGACTTAAATCACTTAACTGTTCCAATAAATTATATAAAATAAATATACCAAACACTGCATAAACAGCTTACATTAGTTTTTAAAGAAATATACATATTTTAAGGGTGATCAGTAAGGAATGGCCTTTCATGACTGCTGTGCCCAGCTTTCATTACCGCATTAACAAGCAGCATCGTCAGATGTCCCCTGCAGAAATGTCCGTCCCTGGTGGGGTTGTGCATCCATCCAGCTGCTTATTGCAGCCTCCCTGCCCGTGCAGCAGAGCTGGGCAAATGGGGTACCAATATCCATCAGCCATGTTGCCAGAAGGGTTGTTTTACCAAGCTTTGATGAGGGGGTTAACTCACTGCAAGAAGTTGAGATGTTCCCTCCACTGGTTCTGGTAATCTTCACCAGCAAGGTGATTACAAACCCTATGAGGAAAAAGGAGGAGGTTAGATTTTTGCTGGTAGAGCTATTTCAACCATCACTCTCTCCATGCCATTTATAAACTGGTATCTTTAATAAACGGGTGCTTTGTCTAATTAGAAATAAATATTATAAAAGCAAGTGGAGAACTGATAAAATTCCAGCTTATACCACAAGTCTATGATTGCAATTTGTTATTTAAAGTTGTTCTGCCTCTATTTGCCCTTTCAGACTGTGGGAAAAGGAACACTAATCCAGTATGTAGGGTATTCTACTGTGATAAGGATGAGAAAGAAACAGACCTCACATTTCCCAGAGACAGTACATTTCTCTTTCTCTGTCCCTCCTTCCACTGAGGAAATGAAAACCTGTTTTTCTATGCAGTTTCTCACAAGCTTCTTCCTCCAGCTGTGACCCACTGGTGGGTATGAGTGATCCTTTACTGGTCTAATGGCAGTTTTAGTTTAATAAAGCAAAAGGGAGTTTTTCAGTTATTTTTCTTACATACAGAGGCTAAGGACTAGAAGCATAGTCTTAATTCAGAAATTTAAGTTGCCAAGTTCTCTTTTTTACCCTGGAGCAGGCACTAAGGGGGTAGCGTCATGTACACAGGTTATACATTTTTCTGGACTCTTTTGTAGTTCTTTAGCTGCCACCAAAGATGATTCCAATTCAGCCTGTGTATCTAAGAGGTTGGTTAGACAGGCTTAGTTTCAAGCCCCATGAAATAGACACAGATCCCTTTGGTTTGAATTACCCAAACTTCCCAAAGGACCTTCAGCATACTTTAAAAATGTCATTTCTAATATTGGCTTAATCAGATTTTTCTCTTCCTCTCTTGTAGCTACAAATTTTGCTCTGCCATCTTTCAGCTTATGTCTTTCAGAAATAACTGCCAATAAATGTATTATCTGGGAACTGAAATGTGCACTTCCAATAAAGCACCTCTGTGGATCGGGCTTCCTCTTGTACATTTATTCAGTATTGGTATTGGGAGTGATGTCCAGCCCGTCTGGCAGTGCATTCCCATCTCCTGATCAGTCAGGGGAACAGGTAGGGCTTTAAGAGCTGGCCCTCAGCCTGGCCCAGCACATCTGGTACCTGGTTAATAAAAGACAGTTTTAGAAGCATTGACACATCAATACTTTAACTGACATCACCAAGACCAATTGTGGCCTTAATGACCCATATTTTATGTAACCAAAGTAAATAAATAAGGTAGAAAGGGACAAAGTATGTGTGCCGTATTTAAAATCAGATGTTAACACCTGAATTGATACACTGGCATCTGTACAAGACCGTAAAGGAAACAGCTTCCATTGTATATCATGCCTTTCCACCACATTAATTCCATCATAAACCTCTTCTGTAGCACACTTTTATTGCTGTCACCAGGCACAGATTAGCTGTAATCTGGTGACAGCAGCCAAGTTTCCTTGAAATAACAAGGCAGAAGTTTGGTTGCACAACCGCTTTTTGTAAAACAACAAAAGCATCACACATCTGTATTTACTGTAATGCATGTCTTGAGGCCAATTTTGAAACAGGGGAAGTGATGCTATCAAGACGCACCTTAATCCATTTTCTGGAAGCCATTAGGACAACCTCCTCAGAAACATGAGTGATGTAGGACACGGTGCAATGTCCCTGTGGACCTGTAGCTGGTGTTTTTGGAGGTGGCTGCTGCTTTCTGCATCCAGACCCTGTTAATCCTCGCTTTGGTGAGCACTTGGATGATTTGATGGTGGACTTGGCCAACTTAGCTGGGTGATGGTGACATTCACCTCTCTCTCCTTCTGGTGGCTTTGCTGCAGGGTGGCAACTCCAGCTACAGAGTCATGAGCACCTGGGGCTTTCATGTCTTGAAGAGCTCCAGCTGATTCCAAATCTGTGGCCTCTGCCACAAGAGAAGCCATTTCCAAAAAACACTTCAGCTCTAGAAAGCCAAAACTTCACAGAGTTACAGAGTTATTAGAAAAGTATCTTTTTCATTTTCAAGGTAATCAAAACTATTAGTTAAATCTCAAAAGCCATTGGTGGTCAATATTATAACGAGAACATGGAATCTTTAACCTTTTTTTTTTTTTAAAAAAAAGAGTAACATTCTGGTGACATGTTGAATATAATGTTATTACAGGGCTGAGCTAAGGCATTTAATGTTCAGAGAATTAAAACAACTATCTAGGAGCAATCATTAGGGGCATGTCCTCTTTAATAATATGGAGCGATCAGATCTAGGAGCAATATTCCATATCTGTTTTTTTTTTTTTAAGAAAGAAACCAAATCTGAGGAAAAAAATATGCCAGGTTTTCTGAAATTAATACATTATTATTATTATTATTATTATTATTATTATTATTATTATATTACTATTCAGACACCTGGAGTGTTTCTGGTTGTGTGCAGAATCATTCCTGCCTGCCCCAGGGGACATATGATCAAAATGGATGGTTACATGGCAAGGGAGGACGCTGTGGGCATTGGTCTTCACTAACTAAGTGCGTGCCATGTCTGCTCATTTCCCTCCCACTGCATCTTGGCTGCCCTGCTAGCACTGCAGCACTGCTGAGGGTCCCAGCCAGGGCCAGGGATGTGCCCAGCTAAAGCATGAAGGAATCAAAGAATTCACCGGCTAAATAAAGCAGCGAAAAAGGTCCTATTCTCCACTGGTGGCAGTATGCCTACCTGCTGCATACAATCTGCTGGGGTAGCAAGGTGACCTAGACTGTGGTAAGGCAAAAAAAAAAAAAAAAAAAAAAGACCAAACCAACCAACCAACCAACCAAAGCAAAAGACAAACAAACAAACAAATAAATAAATAAATACACAAAACAAGCAAAACACACACACACAAAAAAACATTTATACCCTCAGAACTGATGATGTGCACAGTGTTAATTGAGGGGGAGCAGCAGGAGTCTGCTCTTGCGTGTCTGGCAGGTAGCAGCTAATCAGGTTGACCTAATTTTTGTTTAACGTCTAAAGGGAAATGGATACATTTTTGCAAAAGAAGATTGTTATACAAATGCGTGTGAGCCTGTGTTTATATTTATATACAAATATATATATAGTAACATCTCATTAAAGAAAATCATCACTTCTTGTTTATTTTGTATAGTGTAATTCATAGCTGCTATTTTCTGTGGATGCCATTAGACAGTATTTTACTGAATGCCAAAACTCAATACCAACTCACTGTAAGAAATGAAGCAGAAAAACTCTAATAGTATTCTATTAATTTATATTCAGTTTAGGCAATAAGGATTAGAAAAACTGATACAAAGCTAAACCCACACTAGCAGGCATGTTAGTTTTGTAGTAAGTATTTGATACCAAATGAACTGGTTAAAAAGATTATTGTAAATCAACACATGGGCTTTAAAGCAAAGACTTGTCAAGGCAGTTTTGGCACCTAATCTCAGGGCTATAATGCGCTGCTTAAAGTTTTAGGCAGGGAGAGATTATTCTCTCTGTTACACTGATAAAATTTGAAATGATGTGCTAGAAAGTTGTAGCAGTAGAGGTGTTCTGTTTTCACCTAAGGGTTTTAATGGATTAAGCTTAAAAATGTTTGGTGAATATCACTGCACATGGAATATGCTGGCTCTTAAATTCTGCCCTAACTTGATACAGTTCAAATCCCTGTGTTACAGAGTGCTTTTCCTACAGCCACGCAATGATCTCAGTTAAAGGAAACAGATAAACACATCAACAAACCGCTCTGAAACCAGGACCCCAAGGAGCTAAATTTTGACATCCCAAATGTCATCTCCTAGTCTGTATGGCGCAGGTGTATATGGCACAGGGAAGTCAGTTCTTCAGCAGATAAGTGATGGTAGGAGACTGAATGATGGATTACCCAATTCTCCGTTATGCAGACAACTTAGTTGCTTTTTATCCCAGATGGAGGCACAGGGCAGCTGTGCTGTTCCTCTTTCACATGTTCCCTATTTCGTATTCTTAAACACTTGTAGCTCTCCTAAGGTTTCTCACAGATGGACTGAGGTGTAGGAATGCACATTTGGGACCAGATATTCTTTCCAAACTTTGCTCTTCTTCAATATTATAGAATTTCAAATATTCTTGTCACTCTTATAAATGTCCATCAAGTTGGGCATTTGAGTTTTCGATCTCAAGGATGCCCTGTAAACTTGGATCCCATGGTTTTATTGCACATGGCGTGAAAAAAAAAAAAAAAGTATTTCCTTGAGTGGTTTTGCATATCCTACCTTTTAATTTAGTTGAGAGCCCTTTGTTCTTTTATTTTCTTATGCACGTGATCATTTCAATCTCTTTTCACATGAAAGGTTTTCCATGCCCCTCTCTTTTTGCCATCTCCCTTTCCTGAAAGATTTTTTTTTTCCACCAGCATTTGCAAATTAGCACAGTCAAAGGAAATTTTATTTTCATGTGCTATCTTTTTTCTTGTCTCTTGGTTTCCAAGAGAGATGTTTTCTTCAAAGACTACCTTCCTGTGCCTAAAATCTCTAGGCAAAACAGCCATGGTAGCAAGGGTTCTATCTTTCCTCTACTCAGAATTGTGACTGCTTCTGTCAGGACATACTTGGACCTCTTTGTCCCCTGAGTACAGAACTCACTCAGGTAAGTCTGTCGTTTTCTCAGTGGGGTAACCCTGTCTATCATGAAGGCAGCAGAGACTTAGAAAAAGCACCACACAGAACTTCTGCAGGGAAAATTCTTTAAAACCACTTCTTTGAAAGCCATAAGTGTGATTTGTTTCATTTTTCTCTGTGATTGCATGACACTGCATCAGGTGCTGGGCAGCCTGTGACGGGGCTCACAGCAAAGGTGCCTTCTGCATGTTGAGCTGCTGAGGAGTGAGTTCCTCAGGGCTGAATGTAAAGTGCTGTCACTCTTCCCTTAAAAATAATTAGAACACATGTTTTTGGCAAGAATGTCTACTCACAGCATTAGTCAACCTGTGTTCTTCAGCTTTATCCAGTTGGTGTTTGACTACTTCCTACAAATAAAAAAAGAATTGCTGTTTTCTTACAGGTTTGATTTATTTATCTGAAAAACAAGGTCTTTGTCACTGTTTGTGATAATGTCAGTATTGTTCTTGACTCAAGCATCCTTAATTTACATGGGGAAATGCTTAAATGCCACGGTGAAAGAGCCTATGGAAAACCTGAAGACAGACTGATAGTTTCTGTGGGCAGTTGGTTTCTGAAGAGAGACGGCCACGTTCAGAGCTGTGTGCTTGCATGAAAGATAACATTATCATCATATTTTCTCAGCTGTGCCTAAGCGAAAGGAAGCCAGTGGCCTTTGCCTTATGGACATTAATTTCCTCCATTAGCCCATCTCCTGATTCTTCCTGATGATGAATAATGTTACCAGTTGTTTTAAATATAGCTCAACTCAAAGAAACAGGGCAGAAACTTTGTGTGTGCTTCCTTTCATTCTTTAGACTGGAACCCCTTTCTTCTGTTTGTGTATTTTTGTTAACCATAAGAACTGTTCTATGTCTTGCTTATTTTACAAAGTATTTACACTGGATAACTCATTTTGGGGTTAAATTCATTCTTAAACAAAAAGAGCAATGGGCCAGCACCACCTGATATGTGCTCTCTCAGGCGATGCAGCTGATCACCTTCTGGGTCAGATTTGCTGCTGGTGTAAATTTATATAACCCCTGACTCGTCTCCCTTGATGACCTACAAATTCACTTTTAGCCTTCACCTGAACAGATCTGTCATGATATTTAACTTACAGTTGACAATTTTTGACAATACAGATTTTAAAGCCAGAAGGGGCCTTTACATCATTTAATCTTACTGTCCAATCTGTTGATTGCCAGGGACTTTGAAGTGGAACCTGCCGAATTTTTGAGCTCCATGAAAAACAATCAAATTGAAAACTCTCTCTCATGATTGTGTATTTGACAAAAAGCAAATGAACCTTAGACTCAGTCATAAATGCCTGAGCAGAATGTTCTCAGAAGCTGGGGGTGGGTACACCTCTGTGTTGAAGGATACTATAATAAATGGCTTAAGGTGAAAGTGCCTTGCACTTCCATCTCATAAAAACTGGCAGCCCCCCAAAGCAAGAACATAGATTTAAGATTGGTGTGTAATAAGTTTTAAGTCTGTTACAATGTTGGCGCTGGATTGATGTGGAAGTCGTTCAAGTCTTGAAAAAGTGATTGAATATGTAAGAATAAACCCCTGTTAGGCTAAGTGTGACTCCCATTGTCCTACCATGGAAAAAATTTGTCAGCAGCAGTCACACAACTATTAGAAATTTCAGCCTCAGAACTGCTTTGTTTCTGCTAGGATTTGAGGAGAGATTGACACCAAGTCATGTTTCCATTTTTTTTTTCCAAGTCACATTCCATTGTTCTTTGCTATAGGTCTCCAAAGTGAGCAGTGGAAGTTGTTCATATGATAATGAGAACAGAGGCCTCCCTAGGTGTTCAGATTTTAGAGCAATACAGAAGTGTTACATCCTTCAGTTTGGTGGGTACAAGGTCAACACTGGAAAGTTTTTGAACATTTATTTGTAGCTATGCCAGTTGTGTCATATCTCAGGAGTGGCTAGGTAGACAATGGACTTTCCTTCTATATTGCTGTGAAGACTCAACAACTTCTCCAAATCAGAAGGATCTGAACAGTTGAGAAAAATTATCTTTCCTTCCTCTGAGTTAAGGATGCAAGGACTGAGTTTCCATGGTAAGCACAGGAAATTCAGGTCACAAAGAATGATGCAAAAGCCACAATGCCTTTTGGTGCCTGCATAAAGTCCTGGGGTGACCTTCAATATTTATACTCCAATCTTTTTTACAACTGTTGTTTAAATAATAGGCCTTTCCTTGACAGTGATAATCAGAAGGGAAATGTCACCACAAATACATTCCAGAGGAAAAGAGCAAGTTGAGTGAAACCACAATGTGCTCAGTTATGGCTATATTCAGACTCATAAAAATTTTGCCTCTGGATGTTAGATCAGATCACAGCACATAGATAGACAAGCCATACTGCCTAGAATAAATCCTTCAGTAATGAGTGCATTAAAAAATACAATCGACAGATCAGATGGATTTATCCATTTATTTCAGAAAATAAGAAAAAGTAGACATGGATAGCTGAGGAATTTTTGAGGCATGGATAGCTGAGGAATTTTTGAGGCAAGAGGTCATGTGAACACTACATTGCTACAGCTGGAAAGCTGGGCCTGCATTTATGGAGAAGAGCAGTGAGGAACACTCTTGTCAGTGAATCCAGAACTTGGATCTTTCAATGAGTTTTTCTGAGACAAATCACTGAGTAGCTTTGACACTTCAGTCTTTCCATGTTTCAAACTCACATACCTTCTCATTGCAAACTCTATGGGAAGGAATTTCCTTTGTTCAGGGTCTAGTGCTTCCAGATTCCGGGCCCAGGAAGAGCTCCCAGTTGCTTCTGTAATTCATCAAAAGTTAGAGGAGGAGAGGAAGCAAGCTAAAATAATATGAAGTAGACATGATTAAATCCATAGAGTCACAGAATAGTTGAGTTTGGAAAGGCCCCGTGGATGCCATCTGGTCCAACCCCTGCTCAAGCAGGGACACCCGAAACAAGGTGCCCAGGACTGTGTCCAGGTGGATTTTGGAGATCTCCAGGTATGTAGACTCCTCAACCTCACTGGGCAACCTATGCCGGTGTTCCGTCACCCACACAGCACAGAAGTGCTTCCTGGCCTTCAGATGGAACCTCCTGTTGCCTCTTGTCCTGGCACTTGGCACCACTAACAATAGTCTGTCTCTGTCCTTTTCTCTAGGTCCTTTTCTGCAGAGCTACTTTCCATCTGGGTGGCCACCAGCATGTACTGGTGCCTGGGATTGTTCCTCTCCAGGTGCAGGACTTTGCACATCTGCTTGTGGAACTTGATGAGATTCTTGTTAGCCCATTTTTTCAGCTTGTTGAGATCCCTCTGGAAGTCTCTGTGGCCCTCTTGTGGGTCAGCCACTCCCGCCAGTTTTGTGCCATCTGCAAATTTACTGAGGGTGCTCTCTACATCTTTGTCCAGATTGTTAATGAAGATGTTAAACAGGACTGGACCCAGTATTGACCCCTGAGATACTTCACTTGTTACTGGCCTCCAACTAGAATTTGCACCACTGACCACTAACCTCTGGGACCAAACAGCCTGTTTCTGATCCATCCAACTGTCTTTATTATTATCCACTTATTTCTAAATTATTTCAGAAACTCCAATGGCAGCAGTCCCAGGCAACCCTTCACATTCCTCTCTCCTCTGCTTTCTACAGCACACGATAACTTCAAGTGTCTCAGAAAATTCTTTGAGTAACCAAAATGTGGTAACACAGACTCTCTTCCATCACCTCCCCATCAACCTGCAGCTAAATATCCCCCACTAAACCTTCCAGAGAGCTGTCTCTGTGCTTGGCTTGTTTGCAGCTGGTCTGGGAGGGTCTCAAATACAGAGAGGAGGCTGGTGCTGGATTTTGGCTTTTTTTTTTTTTTTAGTGCTTTCTTTTTTTCCTTTCCTTTTTCTGCTACAGCTTTCTGCAGTGCTTGCCAGAAATGGTGCAGATTGGAGTTGGTTGCTATTCCTAATGTTACACTGTGAATGGTTCAGAGGAAAGACTGTGGCTTTTATTTGTTTATTTTTATTTTTTCCTGTCTGCTATTGTACAGTGTATACAGTAGTATCTATAAGAGATGCAGACAAATATGGGGCAATATTAATACTGATGATGAAAATAAAATGCTTGTGGTTCTATGTCCCATTTTTCAACCCACACTAATGTAACCCTCTTCTGGGAGAAGTAATAATAGTGAACAAGGCTGAAGGGGTGTGATTTCTCTGTTAACCTCATAGAATCATAGAATTGTTCACGTCAAAAAAGAGCTCTAATCTCATCAAGTCCAACCTTTAGACAAGTACTAAAGTTCACCAGTAAACCATGCTACTAAGTTCTACATCTGCACATTTCTTGAAGACCTCCAGGGATGATGACTGAACCACCTCCCTGGGCAGCCAATTTCAATGCTGCACAACCCTTTCAGTAAAGAAGTTTCTCCTAATATCCAACCTAAACCTCCCCTGGTTTAGGCCATTTCCCCTCATCTTATCACTTGGTGCTTGGGAGAAGAGCCTGATCCCCACCTTGCTACAACCTCCTTTCAGGTAGTTGTAGAGAGCAATAAGGTCTCCCCTGAGCCTCCTCTTCTCCAGACTAAACACCTCCAGTTCCCTCAGCCGCTCCTCACAGGACTTGTGTTCCAGGACCTTCACCAGCTTTGTTGCCCTTCTTTGGACACGCTCCAGCACCTCAATGTCCTTCTTGTAAATAGGAGCCCAAAGATTAACATAGTACTCAAGGTGCGGCCTCACAGAGCTGTGTACAGGAGATGATCACCTCCCTGGTCCTGCTGGCTGCACCATTCCTGATACAAGCCAAGATGGTGTTGGCCTTCTTGGCCACCTGAGCACACTGCTGGCTCATATTCAGCCAGTTATTGATCAATGCCCCCAGGTCACTTTCCACCAGGCAGCATTTCAGCCACTCTTCCCTCAAAACGGTCCCATATCTGATGGCACAGGTTCACTGATGACAGGTTCAGACACAGATGCCCATGCTGCATCCTGGAGAATCCTGGCTATTGAAAATAAATAAGAAATATTTCTGAGATTCTTAATGTGGTTTTCTTCGAACAGTGACACATATGAAGTGACTGGTGTTTTATCAAAAAGCATCACCATTACTGCTGTGATACTTGTAGGCTTTTGTTGTAGAAGGGAACAACTCTTCACAATATGTAACAACCAAAAACACAAAACCAGGATCATGCCTGCTTGGTCAAGGAGCCTAATAGTCTTACAAGTCTTTGGCTTGGTGAAGCTCACAAGCTTGAAGATTGTTTTAGCAATAGAAGTTCACTCTGGCAGCATAGGCTATAGGTAGGACTATAAATACTTTCAGAATTTCAGAATTACTAATGTAATTGTGTCTAGCTGATAAATACTATTAATTAATTAAATAAATAAATACATAAATAATTCTGAGTGTTAACATTCTGATACCAGATCTCCACTGTTACAATAGGCCATACAGACGTTTCAGACAGAAGGGCTAGATCAGGAGGCTGGGAGTAGTTTTCAGCCACGAGGTTTGAATGGACACAGGCCCTCCCCCAGGCAGTATGGGGTGGGGCTGCAGCATCATTTGGCTCCTTTGCCCATCAATCTGCCCCTAAAATATAATTGTCTCCCTCCCCCCAAAGCACTTTTAATCTGAAAAGTGAGTGGGTGAAACAGGAGTGGAACGTGGAGGGCAGATAGATTAATAGTTGCAAGGGCATGTTTTCACATATGCTAACCCATGTGTACAATTTGTGGGACTAATAAGTCAATCTTTCTTCCTATCAGGACAGAGGGTTTTAAACATATCGTGGCTGAGATGGGAGAAAGCTTGAAGACAGAGCAAGAAGGTAAAGGCTGTACAGGGAGTTCATGTTCCAGGACTACTTACAGGATCTATTATTAGAGTTCTGGTTTGTCTAAAAATGTTAAAAATAAAATGGTTCTGCCTGGTACAGCTCGAAGTAGAGTGAAAGATTAATTATGGTATTATGGATTTAATTTTGGTGTTCTTACACCCCCCTAACCTCATGTAAGAGCAGACTGTTACCCTATACAGGAGATTTTGTTTATTTGTTTGTTTGTTAATTATTATTATTATTATTATTATTATTATTATTATTAAAAAAAAAGTGTAACATGCCTTTGACCTTTCACACGACCTGGTGCTCAAAGGGTGATGTGGAAGATTCATTTGCATTCTGCACTGCTGCTTGCTGATCGTAAGGAAAACAGCATCACACCATATTGAGATGTGAAGGTAACTGGACCAGTAAATTGTTTGGACTTCAATGTTTTCCCAATGATTTGAAGTAGAAGCAAACACATTGTCTCTAATTATCAACTGATGTAAATCAGTGGAGCTCCTCTGACTTTACTAAACTTTACCTGATTTTTGTGAGGATTTGTCTATTTGTGTTCACAGCATCCATTAGATGCCAATATCTGATAAATAACAATAAAATAAACTAACAGACCTCTGGTAACAATAGGTGAGAGGATACAAACACTGGCAGGATGTATCTCAGCATTTAGAAAATACTCTACCAAACTAGGAAAGAAATCAAAAAGCAGTGAGACTGGAAAATCTCAGAACGTGTTTACAGGCTCCTTTAATTCAGTACCATTCCATTACATTGCCAAAATTAATCACTGTCTTCAGCTCCTGTCTTGGCTTCTTATTTACTGCTAAGTTGATCTCCTTGGTGAGATTTTATTGCTCCCAACCATCATGCTCTTTTAATATAAAGTCCGATACAGATTGCAAAGAAATGAATAATGTAGAGGCCAAGCAAATAGGAACTTAAGGGTCACATGTGGCTCTGTTAAATGTAAGTGTAACACCTATTCCATTAAACAGATAGCATGTCTACAGCCTCAGATCCTTACATGTGAAATGATTGGGTTAAATGTTAGCTACCAAGAATGAGAAGTACAGATGTAATAGCTAAGCAATGTTCTTTATCAAAACAGAAGCCTGAAAAAGAGAGTGGATTGCCTGCAACCCCTCTTGCAAGTACAGTAACCCTAGTGCTATCTGCCTGCTCTGTTGTGGGAGCTCAGCTCTTCTCCTGCTTTGCCACATTCAGGCAGCTTTACGTTGTTTTTGGTATGAGTAACACCTTCCCTTGGTGGGACATGGAGAGAACTGAGAGCTTTATTTTGTTCAAATCCTAGATTAGGTTTAGATTTGGAGTAGGAATCAGCAGTTCTACAATTACAAAACACCCTTTATAGGGCTGAGTATCTTTTTTTTTTCTTTCTTTTTCCTTTTTTTTTTTTTTATTTAAAGGATAGGGATGCTGTTTTGCTTTGTTTATGTGGTGTCCAGCACAACATGGCCCTGACCCTCACTGAATTCATTTTGCTGCAGTGTATGTTTCTTAAAAGACCTCTTTAATAAAATAACAGGACATAACAGTGAAAAACGCCCAAAATGTCAGTCCTGTTTTGCCATTTGAAAGATCGGACTAGGCCCACCTCATTAAATAAATAAATAAATAAACAAATCATATGAAATCCCTAAGAAATCAAAATACTTTCAAGTACTTTGAAAGAGATTGTATATGGGGAAATTGTGTCTCTGCTTCTGCAAGTCCTGGCTAGATATGTCAGACTGGTAAGAGAAGCGCTAACATAAGTAGGAAGAGTTGTAATGAGTGAAAGCTATATGGTTGAATCCTTCAGAAAACATCCTCCAGTGCATCACTGAGAAAGTGGGAGTTAACCTGGCTCAGACAAGGAGCCTGTTCTGATAACGCTAAAGATGGCTAATGATATTTAATCACTTTCTTTCCCCGTGTCAACACTTCCCCCTCAACAACTTCATTGCCTATGATTAGCAGCAACCCATTTTAATCAGTTAGTGATGATGAGCTCCTTTAACATAAATAGGTGCAGCTCCAAATGGCAGTAAGGTGGTTACCATTCCTTATGCATAGTTCAGTAAGCATGATATATGTATCTGAGCTAAGGACAGTATTGCACTAGGTACTAGGAATGCAGTGTAATAGAAGATATTTCTGTCCTGAAGGATAGACCTAGCTAAGAAAGCTCAAGCAGAAGTATTATTTCTAAATTACAGATGAATGAGAAAGTGTGGAGGCAGATCAGAAGTCTCATCTGTGGCCATCTTTGCATCCTGTTCATCATCAGCTTGAAGGCACTCGGCTCTTCTGCAGGTGCTTTGAGACCCTTCAAAGAAAGGCTACGGATGAGGACCAGTGAAGTTCATCACATTGCAAGCTTTAGAGAGAAGGCACAAGTTGAGAGACTGTTATAGTAAGAGCCACCTGATAGCAATCTTATAAGACGTATTTTGGCATGATAGGTACCAGGTTTTTAAAGCAATCAGGTCTTGCAAGGGCATATAATTATTGTGTAATAATTTCCCATTTGTCATACAGGGTTACATGCTTTCATAAGGTGTGGAGGTGCTTTTTACACAGCAACCACATAGCCTTGGGCACCTGATCCTGACTGAAATTGCTTCACTGCGATCTCTTAGACAAATACTCTATTTCTGTTACCACGTGATTTTCTTTTTATTGTCTGTGGATCTTAGGTCTCTGAAGGCTTATGGAGATGCTCCCTTTTCTTTCACTCTTCAAGTGAGCTCAAGTAGTAATGGGAAAAATTCTGTTTTCCACAGTTGGACATTTCATCTTTCTGCTCAATGTAACACATGGAAGATGGTATCTCAAAAGCAGAAGTCATTAGTGAAAACATACTGTGCATAGTTGTCAAAAAACATGCTCTACCATTAAACTAAAACATGAAGCCTAATACTAGAGATGTTTGAAAATGGTAAGCAAATAGTTCTGTGAGCAGCAGATCAATGAAGAAGTTATTTGACTCAGCCATGGCACCCCTCCCTGCTTTTTTTTTTTTATTTGACCTGGAAGAGGCAACACATGGCGTATGCAGCTGGTCCAGACCTGCCTGGGTGACTGGGCAGTCAACACCTCTTCTTTAGGAAACAAGCCGAAAGTAATGCCATGTCCTTCTGATGTTTGCGGACTGAACAAATGGCTTTTCATGCTGCATGCAGCCTCAATATGTATTTTATACAGGCCTCTTGTAAAAACTTGTTTCTTCTAAGAACTCTACTCTGTTGTCAGAGTTAGGGAAAGCTGGACAAAATGCATTCAAGAAGATCACATAAGCCTTGTTTCTCTGGCAAAGCAGGGTAAGCAAAAATCTGTAATTTGTACGTACAGTTGTTTCCACTTTTCTTAGAGAATCTTGAACCAATTCAAGCATAGCAACAAAGAAAGAGGATCAGGGAAGGTATTTGGGCAGAAGGAATTCATTGCTAACATGGGCAGCTGATTCAGCCTTAGGACATCATTTTTCATGGTGAGAACTTCTGAATAGCTTTCAGTGCCAAAATCAAACCTCTGTTCTTCCTGCACTAACTCTACTCGATGAGAAAAAAAAAAACACAACAACAACAAAAAAAAACATTGCTGTTGCTGTGTTTCCTGTATTCTCCCTCACCAATGCAGTTGCCATTTCTCTACTTTGCAACTCATCAACTTTCTCTTCAAGGGCAGGATGCGGGAATTTTGATGGAGGTAAGAATCTCACATTCCTAAATGCTCTTCCTTCCTTCCTTACTTGCTTCCTTCCTTCCTTCGAACCTCAAACGACAGAAGTCCCTTAAATGGTCTTACAGCTGAGTGTTATTATTTTAAGCTGGTAATGCTGAACACGGAGGTGCTGGTGTTGTGAACTTGCTGACTGTGATTCTTGGAAAGTACTGTTGTGGGTAACAAGGTAGAAATCCACACAAATACGCTGACTTGCACCACTTAGTGTACACGGGTTTGCTGTCTCTTTTAGTGTCACCTGCTGACAATCTTCTCTTTTGCCTATGACTACTCAGACATGAAAAAAATAAAATAAAAAATCTAACACTCCATAGTTTTGAATGTGTAGAGTAAACACTAGAAACTACATCTTTTTTCTATTTCCTCTGAGCTGAAATGAAGTCTGAAGTCTTTATTGAAGTCTGTGGTAAAACCCTTTAACTTCAATGGATTTTGTTCTTACAGTCTTACTATCTCTGTTCCTGACTTGTCCAATATGGCCCTTCAGGTTACATCTTTGCAAATGTTCTCCTCCCACAATTGCATTTGACTTGTCTGTTTACATTGTCATCTATTTCCAGAAAGCTAGAGCTCTGCAGTGTTTGTATGCAGGTTCTCAGCTGCGTCTTGAACTAGTGCTGCAGTGCATCAGTATTATCTTGGTGAGCCTTTCTAACATAAAAGGCATATGCAAAACAGATATTTGCTCAATTTTTAATATAAAAGGTAAATGCAAAACTCTTATGACATTGAATAACTGTCACTGGAACTTAATTTGGATACACACCCTAAGGTGAAACTTTCATCTGAACCAGAGGTGAATCTGAACTTATTAGGAGCAGCACCACATTTTTGAGAGGTTCATATTTGCATCCATGAGCCAATCTGTTATCTTTAATCTTTTGAGTCTGCAAATTTTGGCTGGAGAGTTTCCAGTAAAAAGGTATTGTACCTCCCACTGTAAATTTTACAGGAAAAGTCTTGCTCTTGAGACTTTGGAGGGGAGGTCTATACAAATCTCAGAGAACTTGGGCTGGATCTTATTCTGAAGACAGATAAAAGTGTTGAAAGCTCTGTTGGGTATGTCTGCATGCACTTCCATCATGCTTTTGATTAGAATGTGATATAACCTGAGAGTTTGGCCTGTCATAGCCTGTGGTTTCTAGTCTAGCAAGTCACACCTTTGTGCAGTGTAGACATATATCCTTACATGGATAACACCACTGCAGCTCAACAATGCCGAGTTCCCCTCTGGGCACAAGCTAATGAGGGTGAATCAGAGCTTCATGTCAACTCAAAATGTTCTAACAAACCTTTCCAGGTGATGGGCTACCTTCTTCACAAGTGGCTTCTCCTGTACCTGGCCATATGCCGAGTGCACCAGACAAGCCAAAGTTTTTTGCATATTTTCATCTGATGCTGTGCACTCCACTCTGGGGATTCCTCCTCATGCAGAAGCTTACCCAAGCTTGCAAAGAAATCATGTAGTATGGAGAAAACAGACTTTGCAATAATGGCAACAAATGCCATTTGGTTTACATGCTAATTAACCAAAGGTAGTGCAGATACACAAGACTCATAGTAAAAACATTTAGGTCTGCAGAGAGACACAGTGAATGAAGCACCATGTCACCTTGTCACAGCAGGAAGAAAGAGACTGCATTAACAGTAAACAACTGTTATTTTCTATATATTTTTCTCTTTGTTTTACCATTCTTCTGTGGCTTTCAGGGGAAAGAAATGGCATTCTGTGCTAGATACCAGAAAGAAGTTAGACTTTGCTCTCCTGGAGACTTTATTGTGGTATTTGTTATTCTATTTGATGATAGGCTTTATTATTATTATTATTTGTACTTAACCTTTTATATCATTACATTTTCTAAATAAATAAGGTCAATATCACATAAAAAATTCATACAAAGTCTTTGCACAGAGCATGTAAGTCAACGTTTATCCTAAAAGCTTTGATAGATGTTTCTCTCTAATCAATTTATTTTCTCTTAGATATTTAATAAAGACCATGAATGAAAATAAATAAATCCCCCCACTTTGTCAAGCCAAAGTCTGCAAAGGTAAAGTTATTTCAGTAATGAATGTTTTACGTTGTATCAAATTAATCTTTCAGAGACCCCCATCATTAAATAAGTCAAGAGAGTTTATTAAGATACACTGCTACTCTTCCATTGTCTTTAAACACATACTATCTAGATATATAAAGGCCTAATGTTGACTTATTAAATGAAAGGATGCTTACTTCTGCAATCAGTATTCTGTGAAAATTTAATGAGTTTAAACATAAAAATAATATAATAAAGTAGCTCAGTCTTCATCAGGCAGGAAGATTTTGCAGACTCATGCAGAAGACTGACAGCACTGAAAAGCTGAAACAGAGTAATGTTACAGGTGACTGTATTAATTAAACTGTGAAAGAAGGGGGTCTCGGTAGTCCTTGGGAGGATTTAAGCCAAAACAAGCTGGAAAATGTCTGTCTGTTCATCACATGTGTAGAACATTAACAAAATATTTTTACCCTGTGTATCCTGGAAAAGAAGAAAAAGAGCGACAATTTCCAGGGAACGGATCTTTGTGTGGCATCTTTCCAAGATGAGGGCAGTACACCAGTGATGATTATATTTGGCTTTTTTTCTCCTCAAAACTCAGATATTATGAAGTCAGCCATAATCTTTTCATTTAATGGTTCAAGGCAGATATTTTCTCCTCATTAGCTGTTGGCATGCAGCAAATTGTTTAAACCCATTTATAGAGAGGAAAGGGAGATGGGGTCTTCTCTCATCAATCATTCTGGCACACTGGAGCTGTGGCTGCCTTGGAGCCAGTTGCAGGAAAGGAGGAGCCCACAGATAATGGAGACAGCTGCTGCCCTGCTTCAAATCACTGGTCTCCAGCCCGTCGCCTAACACCCAATTCTTCAGAGAACCAAGCTCTCCCACCTACCTCATGTATGTCACTAATTGTGTGTGTGTGTTTCCTCTTTTTCCAGATTCTTACATTGACAAACATTTGCTGCAACATCGCTGCACCTCCAAGAACAAAATGAGCTCCTTGTTTCCTCTACCCACCCTATATATCTTAATACCTATAATTTAGAAGGTGAAAAATGTAATTCAGAACAACTGTATCTTCTCTGCAGAATCCACAAAATGGCTATTGCATTGCAGCAAATTCACTGGTACCTGAGATGAAATGTCGTAAATTAAGGGTCAGAAGAAACAAATAACATCCAGTCAAGTTGAAGGCAGCTTGGGATATCATAAAATGTCCAGATGGAAGCAAAACCTGGTTGTCTGGAAAGCAAAGGGTAAGACAGCGCCGTGGAGGGCACAGAATGGTGCAACAAAAACACAGATTCGAGGGTATTATTGTTTTACTTATTCTAATTGAGATCCTTGTTCAATAGTAGCAAAAAGTGATTAATTCTGTGCATTTTTAAACTGTAGTAGGTCTCCATGACTTGTGCAGAGACAGAACTGAAGTCAGTGGTGACAGGCATTTACATAAGAGGCACCTCAGTGGCAGAGTATTTACTACAGCTTTATCAAACAGGTGCTAGCATGTTTTTAAGAAATAATATAGACACACATAAAAGCGCAGTGTCACCTTTTATTTTCATATTAAAAAAATGAGGAGACCTAATAAAATTTTGAATTATTTGGGAGAGAATCTCAGCATTTTGTGTAAAGGTGGGCATTGTCAGGTCCGGGTTTTTAATCAGTTACCTTTTGCTTAAGGCTTGTGCCATTTTATGTTTACTTTTCCAGCAGTTGATTTTTACTGGCAGAGATGTTTATTGAAAGCCAATGTCAATGTTGCTTATGGACATATCTGAGGATACCAAATTTAAAATTTGTACTTGTGCCAAGAAGTTATTACATGTGTGTTCAGTCAGGGAAAAGGTAGAGTCCCATCTGATTTATCTGCCTGACCCAGGTCTTAGCCATGCAGCTTCAGTGTATGCTGGGATAGTCCCAGCAAGCTGCTGCAGTTTTCCTGGGACTGCATTTTCTGCCAGGTCAGACTCTTTGGAAATTTCTTGGTGTGTGTATTTTCCAAGGCATAATTACAGACTATTAGCTGTGCTTGCTATACACCCATACATACAGACGTGTAACTGTGTTATGCAAATATTGACCGTAACACAAATCACATTGCCTTGCTTCATGCCTATTTGCATTTCCTGGTAGCTTCAAAAAAGAGGTCCAATCTGGAAATGGGCTTCCAATCAACGTCTTTGCTGTGAACCTACCCTTCCCCCCAGTCCCATCACAAATCTGGGGGGAGTTCAGCTGCTTGTCCAAATGTTGCTGGTTGGCTCCTGCACTGATTGGAACTCCTCATTTGCTTTCATTATCTGATGGGTGACAAGTCTGAACGGCTTGCCATGTGTGACTAAATCCACCACAGGAGCTCGCAAATCCCAGCCTTTTGGAAGTGAAAGCTTCCTTTGGCCGCAGTTCAAACTTTCCTGTCAGGACATTTCAAACACTCCCATCACAGGAGTTATTGCTCATATGGGGGCAGGTATGTTAACACATTCTTGGCAAATCACCAAGCAATGGAACGCAAGACTCACCGAAGGTTTTGATAGACTTGTGTTCAAATTTTTCAGAAACCTCTTTTAACAGTAGGTCATCAATGGATATTGAGGACATTTTATGTGTTGTGCACGTCATTTGCTTATACATGGAAGGTTGCAGTACAATTTGATCACATAGTTTACTATGGGGACCAGTAATTTGATAATAAAAGGGCTTTTCAAGCCATCATGCAAATGTTTAATGGGATTTTAAGCCTGAATGCTGAAACTAGACAAGTTTGGACTGAAAATCATGGACATATTTTTAATCGTGATGGTAATTCAACAAGAGAAAAACTTCCTAAGGTTATTGAGGATTGCCCATCATTAGGAGGCTTTTACTTAAAACAGGAGATCAGATCCAGTGATCCAGCTCATTGGTTTTCACCCTGTGTTCAGTGCACTGCTGCAGAACCATGGGCTGCTTCAAGAATGTTGAAGAAAAGCTGTTCTCGCAGTAGGTTTGAATTTCTTCTGTCTAGGGGAAGACTTCTGGGAACTTTAAAGTGATTTGCAAATAATAGTTAAGCAGATTTAAATCAATTGTGACTGCTTTTGTGGTGAAGTGGGAGTCGGCCTCTTTCACAAGCTAACTAGCAATAGGACTAGAGGGAATGGCCTCAAGTCGCACCAGGAGAGGTTCAGGTTGGAAATGAGGAGACATTTCTTCTGAGAGAGAGCAGTCAGGCATTGGGACAGGTTGCCCAGGGAGGTGGTGGAGTCACTGTCCCTGGGGGTGTTTAAAGAAAAGGTAGATGAGGTACTTAGGGACGTGGTTTAGTGGGCAATGTAGGTGGCAGGTGGATGGTTGGAATAGATGATCTCAGAGGTCTTTTCCAACCTTAATTATTCTATGATTCCATGATTCTATGATTCTACTTCTACTTTCATAAGTGGATGCCAAGCAGGAATTAGTCCAGAGATCAGTGGTAGGCATGGAATCAGCTCAGGTGATTAGATAGCCCTCTGTGTCCCTAAAATCTAAACTTTACAAAATTTTTAAAGCATCAACTTTTTTTTTTTTTTTAACTTCTATTTTCCTTTTTTACATTTTTCATTATTTGAAATGTAACATGTCAGTTCTGATGAGGAACAGAAATATATGTAACTTTTGTGAATGTAAGGAGCTGGAGATGCTTGGCAGCTTGCAGGACTGGGAAGCTAGTCAAGGATTATTTACTATATTTAGGTACATATTTTTTGTTCCTACTTGAGTGTCTGCATAGCATAAAAGCGTGAGTGTTTCTTCCTACTAATATTATGATGTTCTTCACTGCAGCCAGTCCTAAAATGATATGTAATGATCTTTTGGTGCTTTAAACCTTGTTTTCTCACTGATGTGGTTAATCTATTTTTTGCATGAAAATATTAGCATTCTTTAGTTAAAGAAAAGTCCTATTTAAATGAGAGATACTATTATTGCAGGGATGGAATAGTAAATGATAACAGGACAGTGGATTTTGTATCAATATATCTTAAAGTCACTGAAGGATGATGATTTTCAAAATCTCAAATAGCAAGTGAAGCCACTAGTATGTGGAGGTATCACATGCATGGAAAAATGATGAAACAGGTTCTATATAAACAGAGAACAAAGGGACCTGTCCCTGCCCATAAAAAGTTATTGTTTTAAGGAAATAGGTTAAACACAAATGCCCAAACAGTTTTTTCCTCATTCATTTAAGTATTTTGAATGTAACAGAAGTCAGACAGAATTACAGACCTATGCATGAAATACTTGAGGGACCAGTTTGTCTCAGGAACTATCACTGTCTGTCAGGACTATCTACTTCTAGCTACTTGACTTAAAAAAAAAAAAAAATCAGAACAGATAACTGGAATGACTGTAAAATCAAAATTTCTTCCTATTTTTATTATTATATATATTTCTTCAAATGTTGCTGTTTCTATGTGATGACTACTGAAGTCCACTTTGTAGCCTGCTCAGGGCTTGTGAGAAGTGCAGTAAAAATTCTGTGGCTGAGATTTTTAGCAATTTTTCCTTGCTGGTTCAGGAAGAGTGATATCAGGAAGACAGGTGGGGCACCTCACTCCAGAGGGAGTTTCAGGCTTCATGTGGGCTGTCTGACACTGTGCATCTCTCTCAGAGGACTGCAAATTAAGACTTGGGGGACTCAGATCCTTCTGGGAGCACCCCAGGTAAAGGTAATTGGATCTGGTGAAATGTGAGGAGGTGCATCCAAGCCTGCAGGAGATGGACCAGCAGCTGTTTCATCTGGCTGCTACCTGCAGAACTCACAGTGCTGCAGGTTTGACATTAAAAGTGAAATAAGCTGATTTCCCCCTTGTAGAAGTTCAGAGTGCTCTGCAGGTTCCTGGGTAAACATATGCCATGCTGACATCAGTGCCAGATGGGAGATGCCATGTATAATTTTGGAAGATAATTCAGAACTCATTGCAAAATATAGGCATTTAAAACAGCAACTGCCAGGTGAGGGAAGAGACAAGTATCATCACGCTCTTTCCTCGGAAAGGAGAATTTACCCAAACATCTTGATGGGGATGAGTCTGGCCAGCTGCCCTCGCTGTGGGGAGAACAAGCCTGATGGCTGCAGCACACCATGATGATACCTGGGGGAAGTTTCTTCATGGTCTAGGTATCAATGGGGAGCTAACGACCTCTCTAAGTCCTTTGCATCTTCCAGCTGTCTCATGTCCTGTCAAGGTCCTCTGGAGCTTCAAATGAATAAGAAAATAAATATTTAGAGAAAATCAAAGCCTTTGAACTTTTCAGTTTGAAAGAAACTAGAAAACTTGGAAAAAATGGAAAACAAAGGATATGTAAAAAGTAAGTAAAATATTAGGAAAATGAAGTAAAAAGTTTTGTTTCAAGTAGAACAAGACGTTTTAGTTGTACAATGCCCTTCCCCCCAGCGATACTTAGCTATTTGATTTTATTAAACAATTACACAGGCAAATATGTTTGGAGCTAATGAGACAACTACACAAAGTATTTTAGTGCAGCTGTTGAATTAGAAAATTCAGAGTCTGCACGGTTCTGGGTGCCACTAACTGTTCTATAACACAGTTATCTGGAAGGACATACAGCCAGACAAGAATCCTGACCCTAAATTATTGTATGCATTTTTGGTAACCACCCAGCTCTTAACAAAATGACTGTTCCCTATGTGCTATGTCAAATCCTGTTGTATAATGTTACATATCCTGATAGGTATCAGTCGCAATTACTGTCTGGATTCAGGTAGATGTTACTATGTCACTTGGAACAAAAACAAAGAAAACAAAATCCTTTTCCTCTTTGAGAGAAGATTGCATCTTCCCAGCATGGGAAGTGAGTCTATCATACGCTTCAGGACATTCATCTTTTTCATTTGGGGAGGTATCCTGCATGCAGTCTGCCGCTCTCAGAAAGGCACTTTCAAATCTACGAACGCTTGCTATGCTTGCTACTGGTATTAGAGCAGACCAACATCTGTTGCTGGAAACCACCGCTTTTCAGACAAAAGTACCATCCTGGAACTATTAATGGATGTTGGAAGGGAAAGGCTGACATGTTAGTTACTGGACTGAGACTAAAATTACAAGCCATGGGAAGAACGGCTGCGTTGCTGTGCGTTTCTGCTTCACATTTTATGTGATTTGGAGCAATACAGGAGTTATATACTGTGCTATCTCTTGAAATGTAACACACAGTAGGCTTCATATGGGAAATTGAATTTGAGACATCTCTGATATCTGGGTCAGGTAATCCAACACTGTGGCTCTTCCTGTTCTGCAGTCTCTTCCCAGGCTCATGCAGCCCTCCTTGGCAGCTGCCAAGACCCACGCTCCTTCTTCTGCTCCCTGCTTCTATCAGCGTGTCCAATTATTTACGTCCAATGACCCCCTTTAGGAGGATCTGCATTGTGCTTTATCACTTGTGGCAAGCTGAGCGTGATTGCAAGCACTCTCTGAGCTCTGGGATTCCTTGAGAGCTCCCAGGTCCTCTAGGGAGCCGTGATGGACCAGGTCATCAGCTCTGTAAATCACAACTTGCCCCTGCAGGCCAGGGGGAACCCTCTTGAAAATCAGGATATGTATTTACCTGACAAAGTAGGAGTATAGGTATCCGGCTGATTTTTGAAAATACTGGCTGCTGTTCCTTACCGGGATACACTTGGACTCTGAATGTGTGTCAATGTTTTTCTTCCCATATGCAAGTTCAAAATAAGTATTTCTTTGTTGTTGTTACCCCTAAAAACTCTGTTCACCTTAGATCTACATAAAGGCCCAGGGAAAAGTCTCTCCTTTCTGCCAAAGAGGTCTCGGATAAGCATCTGTGAAAGAGTTAACAAGGTCACCTTCCCTGTGTTGTTCATTAACTCTGTATCTTTCACAGCCATAAATTGTGAAAACCGCTTCTTAAAATACTTCCAGGATTCCTCTGCATTGCCCACAAGCTCTGATGCATATGTAATAATCACACCGCTCGGTACAGAACAGTAATTCAGGCTGTGGTTTTCAGCTGTCCATCCTTACTGGTGGCGTTATGTGTGGGGCAGCTCTGGAATTGTGTTCTTCTGAGTCAATCTCTGTTTTTCTGAAATTTTCAACCTTTTCCTTTTGAACTGCTACATTGCACTGGTCTCTTTTCCATCATTTCTAGCCACTGCATGACTATTTTGCAGGCACACAGCATTACTGAAATTCAGCACATGGAATTTATTCTGAAGAGCAGACTTTAAATGAAGAAGCAGCAGATCACAGCTATAGACTGCTTGGGACAGAGCCTCCTTCTCTTCAGAGACAATCCCGTATTTGTTCGTACAGCTCCTTGCACACTAACTCCTACTGGATACACCTCTAGTACTAAAGAAAACATGCCTAGAGCCCTTCTCTGGCACAGATCCCCTATTATTAAACTCTGTTACTCTCTAAAAGAGGGTGGCTGCATCCAGGCTGCCTGTTGGGAGTTGGCTGTGGCTGGTGTTAACACCAGGGCCATTCCTGAGAATTTCTCAGGGACATGTTACTGTCACAAACCAGAAATGTGCCACGAGATGTTCCACAATTAAACAGCAGAGATGACAGATTTCTGGTGTCCCACAATGCTCCGTAGGACTGGTTAATTTACTGGCGTGAACGTGGGCTTTTTATCTGTTACCACCAGGAGTTAATGTAAATACTATACACTAACAGGCAAGATATTGGTACCCCTACTTGCCTTGCAATATATCTTCTTTTGTGAGCATTAAACTGGATTTGTCAACCAACAGGACTAGCTCTGACTCACAGCCCAGATTACTCATGGCTTTTATTGACAAACTATCTAGTAGAAAATACGTAAGTGAGCCAGCACAAAGAGAACTTAAATCAGGCTGATCCTCTTCCAGTTGCACACTTTTCCTACATGGCTGAGGGATCACACTCTTTCTTCCTTACCCTCTTCGTGTTAATATTTTGGATGTGCCATCTGGGCCAACAAGGACAGGAGAAGAATGAGTCCCCATGTGGCCTGCCATGAAGGCTGGTGCTTAAACCATACCTCAGTTGGGAGATCAAGGCTTGAAATCCCTCAGGTTGAGGAGTGCCTGGGACCTTCCGTTCCCAGGGCTGTACTTTTACCATTAGTCTGCTGGGAAAAAAAAGTGGAAGGAGTCCCTTCCTCAAGCTCTTTTGTTATTGTTTTGGTGTTCAGTGGCACTACACCGTACACTACGTACAAAGGGCCTTGATGCAGAAATGTTTTTGCTGCATAACCTGGGTTAAGGTCACAGAAGGATAAAGCTTTTGTCTGCCACCTCCTGTCCTCACTGGAACCATTTCCTACCTGAGAGCTCAAGACAACTCCTGGCTTAGCACCTAGGAGACCAGAATTGCCCTCAGGAGGTGTCTGATCTAATTCTTGCTTGTGTTAGGAGTCTAGGTGTCTGAGCTGTCCTACTAGGGCCAATTAGTTACTTCTTAGACATCACAGTGGATAAGTCAGGTGTAACTCAGGTCCCTCTTCAGACTTTAACTTCTACAGACACAGGCTTTTGTTCCACCTGCTCTAGAGCACTAATATTTTCAAGTAGCAAACTGCTCTGAAGGATTTGCTTTGCCCCAGATTTTGATGCATATAAGTGATCAAGGCTATGCAAACCCTGGTCACCCCAACAAAGCACGTTGGTTTCCATGACTTCACGCATGGCACCAGCAAATGTGCCCTCACGCAAGTGGCTAGCAAGCAAACTGAACCAATGGACAGTCACTGGGGCCTGCAAATTAAATGTAAATACAGTCCTGAAAATCAAGATCATAAATGTTTCAGGCTAATTTATTTTGTAAAGGTGGATTAATAAAGAAGCGGCTTCTCTGTTAGAACATCATCTGCCAGGGAGCAGCCCACAAAGAATTAACAGCAGGCGATTTTTATCTCTTTCCCACTCCTTCTCATTCCACCAAAAAGAAGGATTCATGCGGGAAAGTGCTGACACATTCTTAATCAAAGGTGTGTGAATTGCTCACATCAGTGTAATTTTATTATTCTGTTGCTGGGATACTTTAATAATAATAATAATAATGTTGATGATGATGCAAAATCTTATTAAGTCATTGAAGGGTAATGCTTTGTTTTTCTAGATTTATTTTTTAATTTATTAAGGAAGCCTGTTACAAGAACAGACAGTATACATATTTTCTATAAATGGGCAGGGAAATTCATAACGAAATGTATTCCTGTGGTTGGTACAGTAAACACCCTGTGGTTCCAAAAAGGATCCAAGTGCTATGAGCACCTTGGAAAACAGAGACTAGCAGGGAGTGTGTTACATGAACATCACTGACTGTTGGGGATATGGTGATAGATTGAAATCTAGCCTGCCCTTTGGAGCTGGGTTTGGGAGGGATCTTTTGCATGCTGTTCTCTGGCAGGGCTCAAATTTGGCAATTATTTGTTTAAACAAACAAACACAGAAAAATACCACTGTTCAGGAATGGGACATCATGTAACTTTGGCTCCAAATGCATTGCCCAAAGCAATTTTGGATCGGTTGACTCCTAAAGCCTCTTCTTCCCTGTTTCTGTTGTGATAAAACAGCAGTGCTCCTGCTCGTGGCCCATGCAAGATTATGTTGTTTAATCTGTTTGTTCACTTAAACTGACTTCTGTCTGGATATACAAAAGTTGTCTGAGACTATTTTTATCTCGTTGACAGACAGCCTCATAATTATTTCCTGGGGTTTCCACCCAAAAGCCGTCTGTTTTACCCTCTAACAATCCAGGTAGGCTGTTACAAATAGCATTGAAGGCCCATATGCAATAAGCACAATGTGATACTGCAGAGGCTAACCCTTGTTCTCTAGAGGAGAGCTAGTGTGGGTGTAGTAAACTTCACTAAGTGCAACCTTCACAACCATGGATGTCAGATTTAAGCAACTGCTACTGGGTTGAGAATTCAACCTTTAGAGCTCTTTGTGTTCCCCCATACAAGCAGTCAGAAGGAGAAGCTCTATAGGGATATATCACCTCTTCAGAGGAAGAAATTTGTTTTGATCACTGGAAGAAATAAAGGTGATGACTTCAAGAGCTACAAGGAGGAGAAACATATTGGGAGAAATAATCCTAATTGCAAAATTAAGTAACTGGTCACTGGAATATATAGAAAATTATTAGAGAGGTTTAGGTGTCTCTTAACTCTCCAATTGCAAGCAAAGGGCCAAAGAAATGGGAATCAATTAAAAAGGAACGTTTTTCTCATGAGATCAGATCCTGGTATCCCTGCTACATTTAACAGTTTTCAATGAATTCAGGCAGAAGAGGATAGATACAAGATTGCACTACAAAAATTTAAAATGTATAGAATTAAAAAAACAATAAAACCATCAAACAAACAAACAAAATGGAACACAGTGCAAAAAAAAAAAAGTTTTTAATATTATGTGGGAAAAGGAATGTGTAATTGTAGAATGGGCTACAGCTTTGATCAAGTGAAGGGCTGACCTTGCAGTTCTTGGGAGGACAATTCAGGGGATTGTTTTGTGGATGATTAGGTCAGACTGCAACTTAAAATAAAAATAGAGAAACTGTAATAAGAGATACAGAATTAACCCCAAAAGGCTGTTTTGAATTTGCCATGCAAGGAAATCTGAGCACATAGTGACTCAGTAACCCACATAGGTGATTTGATACCCCAGGCCCGATAAAAGAAGGCAAAATACCTCTGAAGAGTTCAGGAGCAGGAAAGCATGTGAACTTTGGCTCAGAGAAGACCAGCTCCAGGCATTCCTCATGCTGTGACAATCAGTTCACTACCATAAACTAAATACTCAGGAAAAGATATATAGATGCTATCACTTGACAAGATTTTGGATGGAGATGATGGCAACAGCAACTCCAGCTTGAATGAACTTTTCACAGAACTAATGGACTTCACTGAAGCAGAAGAGATGAGGACTGTCTGCCTAAGGCAGTCCAGTTATTAACTTTACAATAGATGTTGGTGCATGAGCTGTGATGTTGTTGAAAAGAAGAGACATTGTGGTGAAAAATAAGTGTTTATCTTTATTGCAGGATATATTTGAATTTCATGCGTAGGAAAAATAATAACCTGGAAATTGCAACACAATTTTAACAACACTGTGAAAACAAGTACTGGGTTAAAAATATGTCAAGCTCTTAGTTTGGTGAAGATGATTTTTTGGAAGAAGGAAGGACTAGCATCCTTCAAGATACACTTAAGGACATATTTCAAAGGATAGAGAAACATTCCACAAGGTACAGAAGACAGAATTTACCATAAGGCTTCTTTCTTCTGCCCTAAAGCTAAATGAAGAGATTGACAGAAAGATAGATAGATCTACTTAGCAGTAGAGAGAGTAAAGGAACCAACCCAGTAGAAATTAAAGCTAAAATCCTCTCCCTGTGTACAGACATATAAAATGGGAACATTTTCTACTGTCAACCGAGGTGAAATATGAATGTGTGTGGAACCACCATAGCTGATAATGGGTATTTTTAGGTGGTTATTCCAATAGACAGTTGGAACAAAAAGATATGTTTATATTTTTGAAAGACACCATGTCTTTGGAGCACTTTGCATATTGAAATGTTTTACAAGAAACTACGACATAATTTTCTCTATATATGGAGCGTAAACATTTATCTAGATGACATTCTGATTGACGGTAGCTGACTGGAAGTTCACAGTCAAAGGCTCCGAGTGAGAGAAATTCTGGTCTAGAGTAAATTAACAAAGATGTGTATTATGTAGTAGAAATTACATATTTACTTGGGAGAAGTCAAGAGGTAGGTTACAACCAGCCAGTTCACTACTGGCTTGGCTGTCCCAGCAAAGAAGGGGTAGAAAGATTGTGTAGATTTGTACACATATCTATGGATGCAACCAATCTCCTCAAACCATCCATCTAACCATCACCTAGTGCAACATTGCCCAAAGGAGAAATTGAAGAATGATAGTATTTCCATGTGTAGAACTTGTGGGCTATCTGTAATAGCTAAATGAAAGCAATCAAACCAAAAGCCCTTCTTTAGGTCTGCAGCAGTATACATAGTAGGTGTATAAGTAATAGTTTTATTACTTATTTTATATATATATATATATTTACTTATGTAAACCAACTCTGTCCCTGATAGCCTCCCTCATTGCAACCCCGTGTTGGGTAGTTCTCCTGCCTCTGACCCCCTTCTCCGTCTTAATATCTTCTTGTTCCTCTTTTGGTCACCCTGGTGCTGCTCCACATGTTATTTCTTGGGGAATATCTATGGATGAGAATCCACCTGGCTTTATTTTTGAGATACCATATCTTTGACTTACATTGGGTAAACTGCACAAGAGTGGTGCTTGAAAAGACGGCAGCCCCGAACTACCGTGGTAATGAGTCTGAGACAGATCTGTTTTTGAGAACCTCCAAAGCAAGCATTTCACTTCCTTTTCAGGGAAGTGTGGTCAAAACCAGAGTTTACAGGCTGGCAGAAATAGAAACAAGCTTCCAAAACTTCTATGCATTTGAGACTGATTGTGAAATTATTAATGTTGGAGCCTAAAAGGGACTAGAAAACTCATTTTTTTGCCCCACCTTTATGTTCTTTTCTCTTTTCACATTATTTTTATTTATTTATTTACCGTTATTATTTCTTGTCTTCTTGCCTCATTGCTTGTTTGCTTGCTTTGTTTCCTTTGTTTATCTTGCCTTCTTTCCAAAGGAGAGGCTGAGTTTTGAATACTAACCCAAAGGGAGTATTTTTCTTTTCTGAAGGCAGTCTCCAGAATATTTGCTGACTAGTCTCTAGAACATGTTGCTGACTACAGTCAGAGGTAGGTATCATGCATGTCAATATGATTTTAAAAGAATTTTGTCTGCTTTCAAGAGAAGCGTAGGCTGGAATTGCCATATCAAAAGTTTGGGATGAGGGCCTATAGTAAATGTATAGATGATTAGCATACAGTGGCCAGGATAAATATGTTCAGGCATCTGAGAAATGTGTTGGAATCTCATTACACCATCTAAACACACCCTAAGAGATCCTGGTAAAATCATTTCTTAAGCCACATTGTCTTGTGGTTACACTGTGCAGCTCACAAACTGACAATGCTGTGAGGTATTTCCAGAACTTAGGATCTTTTCTGAGCATTTCAGTTGCCTATTTCTATTTGTTTCCTTCTGGAAGAAGTAGTTTCTTATTTTCTTATAGTACTTGTGAAGATTTACTGTGAAAATCTTGCCTAGTGTTTTCCCACAAATTTTGTTATATGGAACAAAGCATGTACCTAGGTGGAATTAAAAAAGCAGTGATGTCTTCAGGGAGTATCTTAACTTTAACCATGGTTCATAATTACCTAAAAATTGATGTCCTCCTGCCTCCCAGATCTTTTCTACACACTTCAGTGTGCTTATCAGTATCTATTTGTCTAAATCAATCTTATGTCTCTGGGACTCTTGGTTGTCATTGCCCTGTGTTTCCCCAGAATTTTATTTGCAGTATTTATATAAACTTATTATTATAAATAATTATATTTTATTAATGATCAGTCTGGTAGGTGTTAACATTTAACATTACAGGAGGTGGGAGCTAGTAAAAAAAAGTCTACTTTTCATCTAGGTCAAATTAATCTGACATGTATGTATAACACCTCAGAAAAAGCTGACTCGATGAAAGTTATCTTATGCAACTGCATCATGCAATCTGCATGACTTTCCAAATATTACCTTGAGCTGACAATGCTGGGGAAACATTTTGTTCCAGAATAAGTTTAGGTTACACTGGGATTAGGTAAAGACATATCCATTCTTTTCAACTTGCCATTGTATTATAACTTTATGCACTCTGTTGACTAAACATCACTCTTATTTACACAATCAAACCCCTGTGAGTTTATTGTGATTCATTATACATCTCTTACTTCCCCTCCCACTTCTTCTTTGCTTAAACAGGTAGTCCTTGTAAAAGGCCTGATCCAAAAGGCATGAAGTAGTGACTAAGATGTTGAGAATTCGAGGCCTTGACAGAGCTTGGTGGGAAAGGAAGGGCATGGGGCTGCACACTCCCCCCCATGCTGCAGGGAGATGCTGCAGTCAGCAAGCAAAGGTTATGCGAAAATGTTATAGTCTATCCTAGCCCTAGGTGGGAGCTCTCTGTTCCTGCCAGGAGACTTAGGCTTCCTGGGCCTTTCTCTTGCCTTGACCTGCCGTGGGAAGATGTAACCTCCACAGGCTGAATTTATTTCTTTTCCCCTCTTCATTACATGCCTCTGAACTTCTCTCCAAATTTCCCTCTTCCTGCTCCACCTTTTATTGATCCTGTGGCCAAATTCCTTGATAGCAGTTAAAAGACTTCTCTGAGTCTTTGCTAAACCGTCTGCTTTACGATGTGGGCCTCCCTGAGGGGGCTGTTGCAGAGTTTGAAACTGATATTTGTGAAGAAGCCCTGTTCAGTGAGGGGCTGACTTTTCTGTGTGTTGTAAGGAAGGCCATGGCGTCAGTAGGATAAGTAGCCTAGGAAAACAGGGAAACCTGTGAGGGACCTGGGTTAGTGTGGCATTAGGCAAAGAGGAGTCAGGTAGCTAAGACATAATTTTGAACCTCAATATGAAAAGAAGGCTTCATAGCATATTCTTCCTCAATGCCTGGCTTAGTACAGGATCAGTGATTTGGGAGTTTGTTTGTGTGTTATGGGAATTTGGTGTATGATTTGTTGCTAGTCAGTTTATAAACTACATGAAAGTATAGGGAATGTAGGGAACTAAGTTGCACAACACGGTTCAAGTGAAGGTGGGTGGCAGGAAAAAATCTAGTCAGAAATCTTGCACATGAACATGTGCTCCATGTCTGTGTGCAATGTTTTTCAATTTATGCATCTATACCCAGTCAATAATATACTTACAGGAATTCATCATTTCACCATTGACTCCACTGAGCAGGATCAAATTCCATTAATACATTAGCACGTCATTACAATGGATTATTGATTATCACCAATACACCTGCAACTAAAGTGCTCTGCTCTGAATGCTAAGGGTGAGAGTCTAAAGATATGGCTCAAGGTAAAAGTTTTCTTAGGATACTGGCTCCTGTGAGGAGAGCAAACCTTGGAGGATTTCTAGAGGTGTGAGCTCTACTTTTTGGTACCCTTACGAGACAGAAAGAGGATAAGTAAGATAGATACGTGTAGCCTGATTGTAGTTCTGAAACCCCTTTGTCTCTAAATGCTTTGTTCCTGATGCTAAATAGACAGTAGTTTATTTGAATGGGTTTCTGATCACTGCATAGGCCACTGATCATACCCTCCTTCAGGGAGGATCCACGGATGCTGGCATCCAGTCAGATTTTGGGTTAGGCACGCCTGACACCCAGACTCATGTGGCCTGCAGCTCGGGCTCAGCTTTGAAGCAACAGGAGTGGCACCAGCTCAAAGCCTGAGGGTTGAAGGGGTGCAGAGAGGGGACAGAGGTGGGGAGAGGGAAAGCTCAGGCTCTGCCATGGCCAAAGAGGGCTTCAGTTATGATCCGCTAGTGTTTCTGATTGCATTATCAACTTTAAAATGCAATGTGTGCTGTGGCTTGTAAGACAACTCATGTAAGCGTTTAAAATACCGGCACTTAGTATTGTAGTTATTAATTAATAATATGCATTTATATAGCACCATAAATGTCCATGGCACTTTACTGATAACGATATTCCCAACAGTCAGGAATATTAAGCCTAAGCACTTGGAAGACAGCCAAATGATATAACCAGATAAAGCCTACCGTTCAGAGTTAAGGAATTTGGTTAGGTCCTTTTGAATTGCCTAGTGGAAGGAAATCACTAAGGGCAGTGCCTGCATTATTACCACGACTGGGACGTTTGGCTAATTGAAGTTAATGTTGCTCAAAACATTTTTTGTTTTATTTTATTTATTTATTTATTTATTTTTCATGGAATGGTGTATGAGTCTGTGCTATCCTGACTGAGCAGTGCTACAACCTTTGTGCACAGCAGGATAAATAACAGTTCTGTAGGGACCACTTGTCTCTGGTGGTGACTATGCATTTGAAAGAATGGGAGAGTAAAAACTTGTCTTTTGTGGTGCTTTGGGCAAATATGCTCATCTGTGTAACAGATCTATCCAAGAGAAAATAAGGGCTGTTGAGAGGAAAGCTATCTGCCTAAACACTGCTGAGCCAGAAACAACAGTCCATACTGACTAAAACACTGGACTAACCAGGAGGTGTAACTTTCTGCTACTGTCTGTGTCCCCTGGCACGAAGGAATCTAAAGAACAGGAAGAAGATGGATACATGCGTTTTTGGCAAGAACAGTAGCTAGCTCTGGCTTAACAACCCTGGACAACCTGGGGCATAGGAGTGAAGCAGGTTTAATTAGGCAGCAGGTTTAGGGAACTTGGGAGATATGGCACTGCACAGAGATGCTGCTATTCTGAGTTTTAAGAGGCTTGTTATGCGAGAAATACATGTCCTCTGCCAAGCCCAAAGGGGAATGGGCTTAGCACCAGGGGTGGAGACTCCCCACAGGTGGCAAATATTCAGCAGCTTCATGGCATCTGCGCAAGTCCCTTACCAGGCATACACACACAAATCGCATGGAGAGAGGTGAGCTGGGTGCTCCTGCCCACCCTTTTGCATTTCAGAGGCCAGAGTACCTGTCGAATACAGCATACCCTGAATTGTCCTCTGCCTCCCTCCTACAGCACAACTGCCAAGGCTGTGCTGACTTGGTAAGCTCCTGGAAAAGACTTTTATGGTGCGCAGGACTTGTCGCTAAAGAACAAGAAAAGCAGGAGAGCTTGTCTCTCCCATTGCTGCTATAAAGAAGAGAGCTTTGCTCCTTCTCCCTGGCTGGAGGGCAAACCAGCATTGCACCATCATTCCTGGTGGCTCATGAGCTGTGTGGTGAGGTGTCTCTCTCTTGCTCCCACCTATTTTAACCCTTGCGCTATTTTTTTTTCCTCCTTTTTTTTTTTTTCCTTCCCGTTTTTCTGTTTTCTACAGACTGGTTTCTCTTTTCTCACTACAACTCCTTAGAGTTTTGGTTTTAGAGAGCTATTTTGAAAGTGGAATTAAAAGTGAATTATTCTGTGCTCTTTGTGCTTATGATTTTCAGGTGTTTTTTCATGTCTTGTATACATGAAAAACTGGCCAAAAATGTAATGAGCTGCAATGGAGGTAAAGCTAACTGAATGATAGTGGAGAAAATCAGTGATGGAGTTCCTCCAGGCTCTGCCAGGTTTAGAAGCTGCTGTATTACAAAAGAGCACTTTCTCCCTTTGAAAGACAATAGACTATGTCTCATGCTGGTGAGCAGATCAGGTGGACCTTGACAGAGGGTGTGAGGGGCTCTGGCCTCTGGAACTGGGTGTCCATTTCAAGCATGAGCCAAAGGAGAGCCAATCGATAGATTTCTCACATCTTTTTAAAGCTTAAATCTCCACCTTCTAGTGGCCTAAAAGTTTTGACTGAGCTTTCTTACCTTCTGTTTGGACTGTCTGTGAACCTCATGAGATGACTTGCTCCTGTGCATTCCAGTGGTTTAAGTAAGTAACCATTTTCAAAAGTCTTTTGAGGTCAGAGCAAGAATCCCAAGTCTTTTGAGGTTCCACCTCTGTAAGACAATTTTTAAAGAGGAGAAAATTCCCATTTGAATTCTGTCTTTCTATTCTGCTTAACTCAGTCTTCAGGTTCAAGGCCCAAGACCACATGAAGAACTTTAAATGCCTTTCTTGTCTAAAAAGGGATTATGCAAAGATATTACTTCCTTACCTCCAGATCTGGGCTCCATACATGTTCACACTGATGACTGTTTACTTTATTAGATACAAATAAAGTGGTTTTTGTTTACTGTGTTCCCTGCCTTGTGTTCCTGATGCTCTTGATGCAACCCTAGAGGAACACACTGGATTTTACTCAGGTTCCCATCTCATCAGCAGGATCAGTAACTGAGTTTGTGCAGCTGCTTTGAAGAGTAGACCCTTGCTCTCCTCATCCTGTTTGCAGTACCTCTGTGCTGCAGTGCCCTTTGCACAGTGCATTTCTATCTTCTTGTAGGATGTGCACTACACTCAAGCACAGGGCACATGGGTGAACCAGAAGAGCCAGAGAATCATGCAGATGAGTATTTAACCTCAGGGGTTAATACAGTTATTTGGTATAGGTCTCTTTGTAGTTCTTTCATTCACACTGTATTAAGGGTGTAACACAATTTGAAATAACACCTCTATATCTTAAGCACAATGAACCATGGGTCACTTTTGAAAACCTAGTATGCTTGGGAAAATAAATGGCATAAATATAAACAAAATACTTTTCAATGATGTATTGATAAGAAAAAAAAAAAAAAAAAAGGTATTACATCTCTTTGGGAAATAGGTATCATTCCCAGTAGTCATATTTTGCATATTTTAGTCAGGACTGGGAACCACACGAGATACAGTGCTTTCCTGTCAGGACTTGATTGTAGAATTTGTACATAGTGAAAGCATGCCAAACCCTACCCTTATTAACTGTTTGACTATTCCTACAGGCCCATACATATAATCTATGTGGTTGCAAAACAGGAACAGTTGCAGGACAAAGAACATATTGTTAAATTAAAGAGTTTCACAGTTATTGCCTGCAGTATGAAGGGGAAAAAAAAAAAACAACAAAAAAAAACCAGGAGATTGTGAAGGCATATATACAAAGTTGAAAGAAAAGAGAATGCCGAGTTCAAGGAACTCACTGAGTTCCTGCTTCTGACGCAGAGAAAGTAAATGAACAGCTGGTTTAACCTACTTCTTTCCTAACTGAACTGCATTGTGTTTACCTTATTAGTTGGCAATATGCTTTGATTTAGAACAAAATATCCATTGAAGAAATGCCCAACATAGTTTGATGTTGCACTTGCTTGTTTACACCCAGCCACGGTAATTGAATAATCTCTCACTCCTGTGTGGTGGCTAAACGGATTCACAGATCCCACTTTGTGTCTTCTTGTGCATGGATGTCTCTTGCTGTACCTGTAAAAAGCAAAAGTTAATTGTATTTTCAATGTGTTTGCTATTTAGACAAAAATACTGTCTGATCAAACAGTCCATTGCTTCTACATCTGTGACTGCATCCAACTTGTGTTAGTTTTCATTGTATTTGTAGTAGTACTTGATATAATTGCTAGAGCTTTGCCTGCCTCCGTGTTTTGGCGTTAAGCAAGCAGAAGACTTAGCAAGTAGGGACGAGCTTAATTCCTGCCGCTATGCTGGGAGACATTTCTGCTCTGCTCCAGCCTTGTGACAGAGTCAAAACTCCTGTTTCTCTCGGTTCTCAGCTTCTTCTAAATTTTGACTGCAATCGCATTTGGTCATCGACAACTTCTGATGAATCTATTGGATCCAACAGATTGTGATCCATTGTACAGTTAAAAAAAAAAAAAAAGAGGATGCACGTCTAATAGGAGAAAGCTCTTCTCATACCATTTAATATACATTATTGTTCATGTTTTGTACACTGTGATCTTAAAAAACAAAAAAACAAGCAATCAATAAACAATAGAAAACAACACGTTCTGATGTCACCAAGGAGACTGGATTAAATCTGGCCAGGTTCTGCCACTGCAACTTTGTTCTTGTGCCTTTGAGCAAGGCAGTGCCACTTGCACCACCAGTTTGTTAATGCACACTTTCAGAAGACTTTGATCATCACTGATCTAGTCTGCATTTCGTTGCATCAGTGACATAGAGATGAAAGACTGCTGGTCTCATTGCTGTTTCTTCAAGCTATCTCAATCCCTACTAGTTGTGCACAGCAATTGGAGTTTGGCCTCCATTTAGTGGCACCTTTCCCTGGGTGCTGGAAGGCATGCACGTAATCAGGCTGTGGTGGTTTATGCTAGTGGCCTTATGTACGGGTAAATGTTTCAGTGGTCAGTAGGATGCACAGTCCAACCTAGAAACTTCATTATCCACTGACTGTTTGATAATGATCAGTAGAACTCTTTTTCTTCCTTTTCCTTTCTTTCTTTCCTTTCTTTCTTTCCTTTCTTTCTTTCTTTCCTTTCTTTCTTTCTTTCTTTCTTTCTTTCTTTCTTTCTTTCTTTCTTTCTTTCTTTCTTTCTTTCTTTCTTTCTTTCTTTCTTTCTTTCTTTCTTTCTTTCTTTCTTTCTTTCTTTCTTTCTTTCTTTCTTTCTTTCTTTCCTTCCTTCCTTCCTTCCTTCCTTCCTTCCTTCCTTCCTTCCTTCCTTCCTTCCTTCCTTCCTTCCTTCCTTCCTTCCTTCCTTCCTTCCTTCCTTCCTTCCTTCCTTCCTTCCTTCCTTCCTTCCTTCCCTCCCTCCCTCCCTCCCTCCCTCCCTCCCTCCCTCCTTCCCTCCTTCCCTCCTTCCCTCCCTCCTTCCCTCCTTCCCTCCTTCCCTCCCTCCTTCCTTCCTTCCTTTTTCTTTCTTCCTTCCTTTTTCTTTCTTTCTTTCTCTTTCTTTCTTTTTCTTTCTTTCTCTTTCTTTCTTTCTTTCTTTCTTTCCTTCTTTCTTTCTTTCTTTCTTTCTTTCTTTCTTTCCTTCCTTCCTTCCTTCCTTCCTTCCTTCCTTCCTTCCTTCCTTCCTTCCTTCCTTCCTTCCTTCCTTCCTTCCTTCCTTCCTTCCTTTCTTTCTTTCTTTCTCCCCTCTCTCTTTCTCTTTCTTTCTTTCTCCCCTCTCTCTTTCTCTCTTTCTCTCTTTCTCTCTTTCTCTCTTCTCTCTCTCTCTTTCTCTTTCTCTCTCTCTCTTTCTCTCTCTCTTTCTCTCTCTCTCTCTCTCTCTCTCTTTCTTTCTTTCCCTCTTTCTCTCTTTCTCTCTCTTTCTTTCCCTTTCTTTCTCTTTCTTTCTCTCTTTCTCTCTCTCTCTCTTTACTTTTTCTCTTTCCTTTCTCTCTTTCTTTCTCTTTCTCTCTTTCTTTTCTATCTTTTCCTTCTTTCTTTTTTGTTTGAGCATTAATATTTTCTTCCTAATGACCCTGTACTGCTAAAATAAGTACATGATATTTTGTCAGAATATCAAACTTCAGGGAAGTTTGAGAAATGTTGTATTTGGATAAGGCCATTGTATGTGGGTGTTAAGTTCCTAGTAGGTTCCAGCTGACTTACAAAGAATCTTAAGAATGGTAATGCTGGTCTCCAGCATGGCAATAGGAAGTTTCATTTAAGGTCTAACAGTTTGCATGACTGCAGCATTTTGCATGACTGCAGCATTTGTAGGAAGGAAAGAAAAGAAGAATTAAAACAGGAATATTAGTTAAAATTTGATGTCATATGATTGGATTTAAGGAAGTAATTATAGTAGTCAGAGATCTCAAAGGCCCACCGTTTCCATTTTTCTATTTCATGAATCTGCATAGACAATAGGAACACACAAAAAAAATCTCCAGACTACTGGACAGGCCAAAACAACAATTAGTAGCAAAAAGGGAAGTACAAAAAAATATTTCACTTCCAGAGAAATGAACTGGCTCACAGCTAAGATAATTGAACTTCAGTAAACATCTAAATATAGTGTGAAATGAGAACTACTTTTAGTAAAGACAAGATGACAAAAAGGAATTTTAAAAGTTTCAGGAGCCATAAGAAATTAGGCAGGAATGAAACAACTGTGGACATGTTGAAAAAGGATTTAATGGTCTAAGCAACTGGATCTGACTTTGATATTCATGATACCTTGAACAGGGGACTAATGAACCTCTAGAGTCCCATTCCAAACTGAATTCTTCTATGATCCTGTCATCTGACTCTGTGAGAACAGGGTACTAATGTGAACCATCAGAGATCGCTCTTAACACACATCGCCAAGTTTATAATTAGTGATGTTCATACAAACAGGAAGAGTGTGCAAATGAAATTAGGTGTTGACACAAAGAAGAGCAATACAGCAGAGGATCAGATCATGGAAGGCAATGAAGGATTCTGATGAGTGAAATAGAAATGGATGTGTGTCTAACTGTATGAGGTGGAAGGTCATGTACTTATAGAAGAACCACAAGAATTCCCATTATAAACTATAGCCATAAACTTCTTCATAAACTATAAACTTTTTGAAAAGGCCAAAAAAAAAAAAAAACCACAAAAAAAACAGTGTGCAGCAACAGTCAGTCACAGGCTAATTAGATATCACTGCTGTGCTGTGGCTGTAAATGAGAGCAAATACCATATAGCTGATAAGGTATTTTGAGTAGTGATAAGGAAGTAATGATACCATTGTTCTCAAAACAAAACAAACAACAACAACAACTGAACTACAAACAAACCAGTAGTGGGAGCAACAGAAAGTTCAGACATTTCATCTAAAGCCAGTTTGGGGGTTGAAAATAAATGGCCATCAGTGGGCAATGGACAGAAATTCATCTTGACAATAAAATGTGCCTAACTCTAGGGTAGCTATGAGACTTTAGGACAAACTATACAGGTTACACCTGAGATGAGGGATCCCTGGGTATATATACAGACTGGGAGATGAGAGGCTGGAGAGCAGCCCTGCAGAAAGGCATCTGGGGTTTCTGGTCAATGGCAAGTTGAAGATGAGTCACCAGTGTGCCCTGGCAGCCCAAAGGGCCTACCATACTCTGGGGTGTATCAAACACAGCACTGCCGGCCAGTTGAGAGGAGGAATTGTCCTGTTCTGCTCTGTGCTGGTGCAGCCTCACCTCGAGCACTGTGTGCAGTTTGGGGTGCTACAACATGAGAAAGACATACAACTATTAAAGCATCCAAAGGAGGGCTACAAAGATGGTGAAGGGTCTAGAGGGCAAGACCCTATGAGGAGCATCTGGGGTCCCTTGGTTTGTTCAGCCCAGAGCAGAGCAGGCCGAGGGGAGGCCTCATGGCGGCCTGCAGCTCCCTCACGAGGGGAGCGGAGGGGCAGGCGCTGAGCTCTGCTCTCTGGGGACAGCGACAGGACCCGAGGGCACGGCATGGAGCTGGGACAGGGGAGGGTCAGGCGGGGTGTTAGGGAAAGGTTCTGCACCCAGAGGGTGGTTGGACACTGGGACAGGCTCCCCAGGGCAGTGGTCACGGCACCGAGCCTGCTGGAGTTCAAGAAGCATTTGGACAATGCTCTCAGATACATGGTCTGATTTTGGGGTGGTACTGTGTGGAGCCAGGAGTTGGATTGGATGATCCCTGTGGGTCCCTTCCAACTCAGGATATTCTATGATTCCATGATTCAGCTTATTATGAACAGCAAAAGAAAAAACTTTGAGCATTTCAAGTTGACATTTGCAGAGATAATTTCTAAATGTGGCTCTATGTAATACCAAGGGATCATTTCTGATGATCCAGGAGGTCTCTGTTAGGGCCATGATTACACTAAAAGGCCTTAAGAGGCCCAGCTTCACCTGGAATTTCCACATACATCTTCTGCCCATTGATTGAAGAACTCTATTTTCAGGTCTGGGCCTTCCACACTTACCTGAAATATATAACAGGTCTACCCAGATGGACTTTGGACCTTTCTTGCAGTTATGTTTCCTTTTGTTCCTGACTTGACAAGGAGTTAGACCTTGAACCTGGTTCATTCCTTGCCCTCTATCGGACTGTTAATGGACCCTGCTACCAGCAGCTTGCTCTTCCTGATGTGTTTAGATGTTATGGGAAAAGGATTACTTTCAGCTCCTGGCTCATCCCCCCTTGTCCTGTTCTTGCTACTTGCTGACATCCATACTGTTGTTATGTTCATGCATTCTTTGGTAGCTTGTTATGTTCCAAAAATTTACAGACAATGTTGATATTAATGAGTCAAGCCTGCTAATGTTGCTGAAAGCATGGCTTAGTGATTCTTTGTCCCTACTTCACAGTTATCAGGGTGAATGAAAAAGGGTTACATGAGGTCACCATAAGTAAAAACCTCAAACTTAGCCTACTCCTTCAGCCACTAGACTGTGAGTCTTCCTTTTCAAAAGCCTTATTGACTGAGCAGCGGATAACATGCAGGATATACATGCTTTTCATTAATGACAGTATATATCAGACTTTGCCTGCAGCAGTTTGAAATCTGAAATACTTACATGTCATGATAGTGTGAGCTCTCCCTTGCCCTGCTTGATATTTTGCTGTAGCACATTTGATAGTGTCACTATGAATTATATCATGCTATGGCATGTCAAGACCATGTCCTGAAATAACAGAACAGAATACAAAGAAGCTATGGAAAAGTAAAATAATTTTTCTTATTAACAGGTTGTCCTATTTGTTGGAAGCAGCCATTTCACCAACATCAAAACAGCAGGTAGTAGTAAGCTAACATCTATTAACTGTCATGGGATACGATTTTATCCTAACTATTTTTAACACCTTGAACACATTCAGACACATTCGGGTGTTGCCTTATCTGATCCATAGCTGTGGTGAATAGCTATTGGCCAAAAGTATCTCCAGCCCAAAGCTTCAGAGATCAATCATAAGTGATCTTGGATGCAAGTGGGAGGTGGAGCCATGCTGACCACAGTTATGGGTTCCCAGGCTCACAGTCCATGAGAAGATTTTGGAGTCAAGAATGCCTATTGTAACTCAAAAACAAACAAACAAACAAACAAACAAAACTACCCAGAACCCAACTTTGTAGACTTGATTCATTTGCTCATTCTCAGAAGTTGTCTTATCTCAATTTAAGTGAAAATAAGTGCAGATGTTGTACCAGAATGTGAATGTGTAACACCCATACAGCCAAACCTACAGTTCATGAGTATGTGATTTCAAAACCTGGATTCTAATTTTCATCAAGGATGGCTTATTTGGTCACATTATTCACATTTGAACTTCTACTGTGCAGTCTGCATCACAAACTTGGTTCTATTTCAAGACTAAGTTCATTATCTATGTCATGTCTATGAGGGTGGTGAGGCACTGGAACAGGATGCCCAGAGAAGCTGTGGATGCCCCGTCCCTGGAGGTGTCCAAGGCCAGGCTGGATGGGGCTTTGAGCAACCTGGTCAAGTGGGAGGTGTCCCTGCCCATGGCAGGAGGTTGGAATTAGATGATGTTTAAGGTCCCTTCCAACCCAATCCATTCTATGATTCTACAATTCTATGATTCTATGACCTATTATTAGTATTACTGTGCATATTAAAATACTGTGGTGAACTGAGCATTAATATAGTATGAATCAGAATAAGATCAGTCTGAACAATGCTCTCAGGGTGGAATTAATTACTAATTGTTCGGGGCAAAGAATAATACAGTCAAAGGAATGCTGTCTTCCAAAATGGGACAGTTGTGAAGTCCTGTCATTGTTGGATGGCTGAAGGGATTTAACATTCAATTTATTTTTTTTCTAGGAAATACATCTTCAGTATTCAGCACTTCACACAGTCTATATCCTACTGTGTAAATGTGAAACAGTGATCCGTGCATTTGCTAGAATGATAGTCTAACTAGCCTCTCCTGTTTCACAAACTCAAGATGTTGTTTGTGTGACATCCCTGAGACATCAACCAGGATAACCTGTTTCAAAGAATGTGGAGAAACACAACTCTTTCAGCCATTCTCTTATTCTGTTTACTGAACAGAGGGGTTCTCCTGATTTACAAAGTAAAGCACCGTTTTAGAATTGTAACTATTTCCTTCATTTACTTTGTCCCCCAGCCTGACTACAACCTGTTGCAATATCACATCTCAATCAGTATGCAGGATTCCCAGCAGCTTGGATGCAAATGCGTAAGAAAAGAATTGTGACTTCCGTTGTATTAAAAATCTTGACTAAACTTAATCTTTAGGAAATATCTACTAAGTCTGTTGCAGACAGATGAAAGCAAGTTCTGGTCATGCTTCTAGCCAGTAGGGCATGAATCAGCTGTGATCCAGAAGATGCCTAACAGTGTTAGTATGGTGCTGAATCCAAGCTTACCTTGGGCTTGGCCAGACACAACTGAAGCAAGTTAGCTTCTGATGGTATTGGACAATGGATATATAATTATACTGAACTACCCTATTGCATCAGATTCTCCCCTTATTTACTCCAGTCCAGCTTCATGGTGGTCAGCAGCTTTGAAGTGGTAATGGAAGTATTTGGCTTAGTTCCTCAATTTTATGCAAATACCCTATGGAACATCAAAAAGGAAATTCAGAGAAGAGGTGGAATAGCATTTACAAATGAAGACCAGCAAATGTTTTTTGCTGTTGAAGTAGGTAGTACTGCTGAACAATAGATTTACTTGAGCTGTCAAGAAAAATTTTCCCTAAAAGGTAATCCAGAATCTGAGGTTCAAAGAAACCATCTCAACTTCCATGTATTTATTTGCCAAGGACTAAATACAGAAGTTCCAGTGCTTGAACAAGCTACTATGATTTGAATTAAGGGATAAAATCTATATTCAAACTACTTTACCACAGACATCAAATATAAGTAACACAAAGTTGAAGTCAGCAGGTACCTAATCCATCAGGGTGATTGATGGCACCTAAGCTGGGCACATGGGTTTCCCCATATAAACAGTGGACAATTTAGATCCCTGAAAGAGTAGTATATTGCTCTTTGTTCACAATACAGTGACTTTACTGAGCATTTATAGATGTGATTCATTTCTGCAAGGCACCAAGTGGACAACTGGCTAATTTCTGGGAAACAGTAGGCAAAGGTATATGTCTGGACAGGCACCAGCGTCTGGTCTTTAAATGTCCTCATGTAGGTAGGAGTCAGAACAGTAAGTGTTGTTTTGATGCTGTCAGTATTAGGCATAGTCTGAGCACATCTAATAAATCTGGCCTCTCTGAGGTAGTGTGAGAGCCTCAGTGTCTGTCTCTGAATTACAACAATTTAGATGCCTACCAGAGCAAACCTGACTGCACCTGAACACTCACAGGAGCAGAGGTTGAAGTGCCTCAGGAACTCTAAACAGTAGAAGTTGACTAGATTATCACTTCCTCCAATATCACACAGCCCTGAATACTTGTCCAGGTCATCATCGTGGACTGAGAGATTATTTTCACAGCTGGTCTACATTCATTGCAATCCCTAGCACCCACTCTGTAAGGGTTCATCATAATTCATCAGATGTAAGCAAGGTGCAGAACAGGAATTTGCTGGGAAACAACAATGAGAAATGAAGCACGGGGACCTGGGTTCATGGGAGGTAACAGAACATGGCTCTAGGCACCCAAATGTGTTAACGGGGGTGAGGGAACTGGTGTTGGACTTGCAGTGACCCTGGCCAGAGGATATCGCTGGGTGCCTTCTTCACTCTTGCCTACATACTGGATGGTTTTGCTTGACACCAAACATAACCAGAAAGGAACCCCCGCAGTCCAGGGTGTGAGGCAATTAGCTGAGATGTTTTTCCTAAAATTGGATTTGATTATAAAGGCCTTTTTCATCCCTTCAGAGCTTATGCTTGAGAATTAATATGGTAATTATTGATCCCTTTTGTGTACTGTGAAAAAGGATGTTCTGCACCTTAGAAGTGGATTTGTACTGATGACACATAAACAAAACCCTGGAGGGAGGAAGGTAAGGCATAAAGAGGTGTTGACAAGCTGTACACCATTTGGTTATGCAAACACAGATGTGGTAAAGGGCAAAGAGCAATAATTTTGAAAAAATTAAAAGTGTGGGAACACTGGCGGTTGCTCTTTAATAATTACAACATAAAAGAATGCTGGCAACTTTTCCTATTGACTTTACTTTATCAAGCTGAGTCAGTGATGAGTAATAAGATATACTATTGGAAATCTCCTTTAATGTACCAGCTTTTCATTTGACACTTTAAACTCCTCACTGATACCTGTAGAGCTTTCTATGAACTAGTGTGGTGGTCCTAATACTACTGGAGAACTTCTCCTTTCAGATACAATGCATCATTGCTTGCAGAGCAGGTCTATTGTGTGCTGCCTTAATTATTTACAAGCAAACTATGATTAGGAAAGTAAAAAGGGAATGAGGTGTCCGGGTAAGATTGTCAATAGTATGATTTATGTAGATTTCCTTCCAGGGGTTCCTAGTCTGACACATCTGTCTTGCTCTTGTCTTCTAGAAATTAAGTCCATTGAAAGACTATTTCCATGCTGACGTACACAGCTTGCCAGCATAGCTCTGGTGTCAGCAACTTGTGGAATTAGGTCCATAGTATAACATTTGTATTTTTTCACCCTAAATCTGTGTGTTTGTATACACTGTCCCCAACATTTGCGTGGCCCAGCTCTCACAAACCAAAGAGGTTGTTTGTCAGGCAAAAAATAAAACATCCCTGCAGTCACTCAAACGTATTCCTCATCTAATGATTTCTACCTCTGCAGTCAGGTCAGAGACTGGTATTTGTTGCAGACCCTGTCAGGTTTGCACAACCTATTTTTATGTCTCTTGACCTTACACACCCCCAAGTGCTGATAAGCTAAGCACAGGCCCTAAACACAAGAATATTATCAGAAAATAACAGTGTATGTGGGAATAAATGGCAGAACTAACACAGGGATAGGATTTGGGGAAAACTTGCTGTCCTTTTATGATCTGCCCACTGCAATGAATAAGTAACACCCTTTGCTGTAAACTTTCCAAACTTTCCTTCCTCTGTGGCTCAGGCTGACTAGTTTAGAGAAGCTTCTTCTGGAGAAACTGAAATACACATCTGCCTCTTGAGAGGTTGAAAAGTAAAAGATTTTTTTTTCTTTCTTTTTCCTGTGGATATTCCCAAGTTCCAGCTCAATAATTCAAGCTAGGACATGCAAGGAGCACGTTCCTTGAAGAATGCTCACAACCATGCAGTCTGTCAGCAAGTGAAAATCATTCCTTTTCTACATCATCCAGCCAGAGGTACAAGACACGAATAGTAAGCCACCCATGCTGCTTTCTCTTCAGCTTTTCCTGGGGAGCCCCTTTTTCCAGGGAGCAGCCCCACAGAGAGGGATCTGAGGGTTGTGGCTGACAGCAAGTTGAATATGAGCCAGCAGTGTGCCCTGGCAGCCAGGAGGGCCAACCGTATCCTGGGATGCATCAAGCATGGGATTGCTAGTCGGTCGAGGGAGGTGATTGTCCCGCTCTACTCTGCGCTGGTCCGGCCTCACCTCGAGTACTGTGTGCAGTTCTGGGCACCACAGTACAAAAAGGACATTAAACTGTTGGAGAGTGTCCAGAGGAGGGCAACGAAGATGGTGAAGGGCCTAGAGGGGAAGATGTATGAGGAGCGGCTGAGGTCACTGGGCCTGTTCAGCCTGGAGAAGAGGAGGCTGAGGGGAGACCTCATCGCGGTCTACAACTTCCTTGCGAGGGGGAGTGGAGGGGCAGGCGCTGATCTGTTCTCTTTAGTGACCAGGGATAGGACCCATGGGAATGGCATTAAGCTGAGGCAGGGGAAGTTTAGGCTGGACATCAGGAAGAGGTTCTTCACCGAGAGGGTGGTCGCACACTGGAACAGGCTCCCCAGGGACGTAATCACTGCACCAAGCCTGTCAGAGTTTAAGAAGCGTTTGGACTGTGCACTTAGTCACTTGGTCTGAATTTTTGGGTAGACCTGTGTGGTGCCAGGAGTTGGACTTGATGATCCTTATGGGTCCCTTCCAACTCGGGATATTCTATGATTCTATGATCCTATGATTCCTTTGGATTTGGTCTGAAGTTCATCTTCTCTGCTTTGCCCTGTAGTACATAGAGACATCTAGTGGCTGAGCAATCCTGAATGAAGGAGTCTTGGAGCATGAATTACTAAAAGGGAGATGGGATGCCTCATCTCAGGAGGAATTCATCATGTCCTGAGAGTTGAGGTGCTCTCTGTGGGCATCTTCTGGGAAGCATATAGTCACTTCTGGGGATCAGGACCCACGTTGCTAATGCTGATGAAAGTACGATACCATTTTCTTACATTCAGACCAGGTCAGTTTGTGTGTTTCCTATTCAGGCAAGGCCTTTGACCAAGGTCCATCAAACATACTGTTTGGTCACCAAACACACACAACGGTTGAAAGCAGTTTTTGGTAGCACATTTAGTGTCTTGGTTTTCATTTTCTTTCGCTTCTCACAGGCTGAGAGAAGTGAAAAGAAAATGTTTTACACAAAAAGTTAACCCACAAGGGGGGTTGCACATGGTTAGTCCTGTAGTCTGCTCCTTTCCTTGCTGCTTTTCTGGGTGTTAGTGCTGCTGAAGGCCAGGCTCAGAGCTCTCACTGTGGCACTTCAGAAAAGATGAGGCAAAGGTGTCTCCTGGTGCACTACTGACCACCCTGCGCAGTCCACTGGACTCTACCTCTTCTCTCTCTCTCTACTGCACTCTAGACCTTGGCTTAAGTCTACACCAGAGCCTAGCAGAGAAGCCAGAACAGGAGCTTAGGTTCAAATCCACACTATGTTGCCTGCATAGGTGCACCCACAGAAGGCAAATGGAGCTGATATTTTCCACAAGTCTCTGCCCAAAATTGTTCCAGTTAGGGTAGTGCAAAAATCAGGAGATAGTGGAAGGATGCTCTGAGTGCTTAAATATTTTAATGGAGTGTTTTCTGTAAAAGCTGTGGGGGAAAACCCAGTGGTACATTGTCTTTCCTGCTTCTTTCTTTCACACATTGTAGGAGTGATTCTCAGTTACTAATAAAATTCGTAACATGATTGTTCTTAAAGAGCTGTGAGTCTCTGTGACTAACCACAGGGCAGAGTTGAGCCAACAAAGCTTTAATGTTAAGACTCTGAAGGTTTTTTTCTCATGAAGATCCATGTAAAGGGATTTTCATCGGGCTAGGGCTGTATAACACACATTAGAAATGCAATATCTCAGCTAAAAAATAAGAACTCAAATTCTTTGTGAGACACTCACAGATACTCTACCAGCTCTTTTGTTTGCCCCTTTTTAGGGGTGGTTCTTAAGGTTTTACCCATAATGTTCACCAATGACAGATGCTAAGACATCTCCTGAGACATTTTTTGAATAGGAACTTCCATCTGGCTCTGCATCCTTAGAAGCTGTGACTTGGCTTCTTTGTCTGCGGGGTGGTTAATCCTAATGAGGCAAGCACAGCAATTCGCTGAACAGAGATATATGCTTATCAGATCCTATTACTGAGCTGATTCTCTTTTATAATTATTTATTCTGACTTCAGTAGATGAAGCAATGTGAAAACATTTAAGCCCAGAGCTTTCATCAAGAAGACACAATCTCACACTCCTGTGAACAACTGAAAGCTTGCCTACATGGAAATGGCCTACTATACTAGTATAGTTGTCCCACTATATGCTACCAGTTAAACTTCCCATTCCCTTCTTACCTCAAGATAAATGTCCTGATTTAAATTATGTTGAGATGATCTCTATAGAAAAGAAGTATTTTTATAATGGAACAGCGATGTCCATAGAGGGAGAATTTTACTGGCACAGCTAAGTTAGTATAATTATACTGGCATAATTAAGCTGGTAATTTTCCCTGTGTATACAAGCTATGAGTCTTAAATTGTGCTTCACTAGCAGAAGAGCCTCCTTTGTTGGAGAGATTCTTTAGATCTGAATCAGGACACTAATAAGTGTTTCTACACTCAAGTCAATGCCTCAAACTTTATAATGAATTTTACTCTTTGCCTCCCAGAGAATCCAAACTCTTTTATGTATGTAACAGTCTCTCAACAAAAAGTTGTCCTCTGCTGATGGACAGACAGCTTATGGAGGGAAATATAGCAGTTACTTTACATCAGCATCATCAGTGGCTACATGGTCTTGTGGAGAGGGAGGTGTCTACTGGGAATCAGCAAGCATTTGGAAGTATCTGCAGACAGGAATATAAATGGTTCTAGTTTTTGCCTTTCTATTTCTTCTCCCACTTTATGTTTCCATACCCTGACTTGCTTCCTGCTAATGAGATTTCTGTTCAAATGGGGGCCACTATGTATAATTCGTAATTATGAAGGTAAGGTAATAGCTATGCATGACAGCTTATGGGAAGAGATAAAAGCACATACAATAACCATGTGAAATGGCGTAAGTGATTTGGATAGGAATAACTTCAATGACAATGAGTCATCAGGACCACGATGTGCTGCCTCATGTAAAAGATAACCACGCCAGTTGGATGAGGCTGTTAATACATCCACAGCCTTTGCTAAATATAAAGTCATGAACACTTATCAATTGAGCTGGAAGTATGAGAGCAGCAAAATAAATGGCTTAAATTATCATTAGAGAAAAGAAAGCTAAACAAATATAGCAATTACATTTTCTATAAACAGCAATGTAAAGTCAGCAATCAGTAGGTTTTCTTTATTAGTGAATATTACAGAATGAAATGAATAGAAGTTACCATAGGTTTCACTGAATCACAGAGAAACTGATTGGAGTTAATTGGGAGCAGACTCCGTCTCCAAGCAGGACTCATTGCCAACGCTCACTGTCAGCTGTGGCTTTGTCTAGGCAAGCCATGAAATCCCCAAGGATGGTGATTTTTCAGCATCTCTGGGTACTTGCTCGTGATATGACTATTGACTCTGTGGCCTCCTCTTCATCAGATAAAACAAGCCCAGTTCTCTCAACCTACTGTCTGTTATGTCCTCTAGCACCTGAACATTTTTGGCACCTCTCTGCTGGATCATCTCCAGACTTTGCACACATCTCTTAAACTTGGTGGAGGTGGGGGACCTCCACACTGGGACACAGTATTCCAGGTGTGGTCTCATCAGTGCTGAGCAGAGGAGGATTATAATAAGACCACACTTATTTTACAGTATAAGAAAGGGAAAACAGTGCATCCACTACAAAGGTGAAATTCACTCCAGGCCACTCTCCCCACCAACTGCTTCTGACGCTCCAGCTCAGGCTTAGAGCCTTCACTGTGGCACTTCAGAAGAGCTGAGGAGACGGTCTGCTAATGCACTGCTGACCACTCCGCTCAGTTCACTGGGCTCTTTCTCTTGGCTCTTGCTCTAATGAACCCTAGACCTTGGCTTGCATCCACATGGAGCATGTGCCTACATGTAAACACAGCAGGAGAAGAGTCATAACTTGAGATTAGGCTCAAATCCATACTATGCTGCCCACGTAGGTGCATCCACAAAGGGCAAATGGAGTTGACGTTTCTCACAAGTCCTTGCCAGATGTGCTCCCAGTTGGGGTTTTGCAGTCTAAGCACACAGAGCAAACTACTCTGGAGTTTGTTTCATTTGTAATTGCTCTCTGTCCTAGATGCAGGTGAGAGGTTTAACAGTGCTAAGGGTTAGATTCCCAGCTGGGCATACAGCACACCAAAGGCATGAGATCTGCCTGCCTCTGCCATTAACATTTTCCAGACACTAATTCTGCATTGTTTGGGCTGTACATATCTTTCAAACAGAACAAAACCAAAGCATTTGTATGTAGAGCCAAAAATTTTCATTTTTCATTAACTGCTGCTATTTCTTTCTTTCTTTCTTTTTCTTTTTCTTTTATTTTATTATTTATTTATTTATCTATTTATTATTTTTTGCTACCTGTTCTTTTGTTTTGTCACTCAAGTTTTAAGAAAAATATTTAACTCAAAGTGAAAAGTAATCTTTGGTTTAAACATTCTCTTGAATTTCTACTTTTATCAATTTGTTTTCTCAAATCATTATCACTAAACATTTTGAAATCTATTTTGAGATGTAAAACAGTTACAAATAATTCCTTTTCAGTTCTAACTGAATTTAATAAAAATCAAACATTTTTGAAACTTTTCCACTTTCTATGTAAAAATTAAACATTTGGTGAAAACTTTAATTGTAAAAATTGACATTTCAGGAAAACAACTGAATAATCACTCATTTCATTGAATGTTCTTTCCTCTCTCCTCCATATGAGTTGTTTTATTAGATTTTTTTTTTTTGAAACAAAAGTAATACATCAATTTCCTAGCTTATTCTGCCAATTCCTATCAATTTAATGAGATCAGGTCTTCAATTCCATTTCCTTCAGATTTTTGTATAACAGTATTTTCTTTTGAAAGTTTAAGCCGTGTTTTACAAATAAAATGATTCTTTTGTGGGTTACTAGTCTCAATAGCTTTTCTTCTTCAGAAGTATTTCCCATAAAGCTTTATTAATGAACAATATAGCAATTGTTATCCAAGACACCTTATTGTTTCAGACAAATAATATTTATAAGCAGAATTCCTCTGTATTAAAGTTTCACTTAAACTGATTTCCTCCTGAACTGGATGGGATAATTTTAGTGGAGACTGAGGAGACTGGAAGGATAAAAGATGGGACATATAATCCTGGATTTTATACCTGTTTTTTTTTCCATGCCTTATTTAAGCTGTTCACTTTTATGTGGACTACACAGTCAATGTCTATGAATGTTTGCTGCATTGTGAGCTGTCTCCTGTACAGTGCTTCTCCTGCACTCCTAAAAATTGTTGAGCCCCCTCAACTGCATTTGACTTCATCAGGGACTGAGCGAATTGAGTGTCTGGTTGCATTGCTCAGCAACTTGCAGGATTGTGCCTAATCACAGACTACAGATAAGGGGAGACAAACCTGTGTACAGACAGGATGTTTCTATCTGCTCTGGGCAGTAGAATATCTGGCTTGTTCAGAACAATTACCACCTACAGTGATGAGCTTTAGTGTTGAGCTGACTGCTTTTGCATGCCAGGAGGAAACACCCCTAGGGACTACCTGACCGATGCTATGGTGTTGTATCAGCTCTGTGTATCTGCCCACAGGTCTTGCTCTACTGTGTGGCCCTAGCAGTACTTTGACAGATGGGAAGAAAATGCTTTGGGTGTTCAGCAAGTGTAGCCAACCCTTGTCCACTTTCCTGATGCTACTTCAATAAACACTTCCAGAGCATGATGTCTTTTCACTACTGGAGGCTGATTCAGGACGGGAACATAATGCTTTCCACAACCCACTCTCTACCAGCTGCTGTGCCCTGCTCATTTTAGATGTCATGAGATGCTGGGGTAATTCAAATGCTGCCTGTTACTTTACCTGTTAATTCTGTCATTTACACCCAGAGTTAATTTTGTTCAGCTCAAACCTTTGTTTCTTGCTCGTTGACTAAAACCAAGTGTTTGTTTCATGCAACATAGCAAAGACCTGATTTGACAAATCATTGGGAAATGTTACCACAGGGAATTAAAGTGCAGGCCATACATTCTTTTTAATTACTGTTTTTCTTCTAAGCAGTTTTGTTGAATGCATATTAAAAGAAGAAATGCTGAATAGATACATGAAATGCATTGGGAGACAATGGGTCAGAGAACAGCCTAAATGGAGCAATCCACCTTTTGGACTGTAAGGAAAGAAAGAATTATGCAGAAAGACTTGAAAATAGAACAGTGGGATTGTGCTGGATGATATAGAATCACAGGATGGTTGAGGTTGGAAGGGACCTGTGGAGGCCACCTGGGCCAACCCTTTGCTCAAACTGGGACACCCAGAGCAAGGGTGTCCAGGCCCAGGTCCAGGAGGCTTTTGAAGATCTCCAGGGATGCAGACTCCACAACCTCACTGGGTAACCTGTGCCAATGGTCAGTCATCCACAAAGTACAGAAGTGCTTCCTGGTCTTCAGATGGAACCTCCTGTCTTCTCTTGTCCTGGCACTCGGAACCACTAAAAATAGTCTGGCTCTGTCTTCTTTGCACCCTCCCTCCAGGTATTTATAGACATTGATAAGATCCCCTCTGAGCCTCCTCTTCTCCAGACAACAGTCCCCGTTCTCTCAGCCTTTTCTCATAGGAGAGATGCTCCTGTCCCTTGATCATTTTCAAGGCCCTTCATTGGAATCTCTCCAGTATTTTCATACCTTTGATATACTGGAGAGCCCAGATCTGGACACAGTATTCCAGGTATGACTTCACCACTGCGATATGCCTAATGCAGCCAAGAAGTCTGTTGGTCTACTCTGTGGGAAAGGCATGTTGCTGATTCATGTTTAACTTGGTGTCCACCAGGACCCCCAGCTCTTTTTCTGTCAGTTTGCCTTCCATTTGGATGGCCTCCAGAATGTACTGAAGCCTGGGGCTGTTCCTTCCCAGGTGAAGGGCTTTGCATGTCTCCTTAATGAGGTTTTTGTCAGCCCATTTCTTCCATTCTTGAGTCCCTCTGAACAATAGCACAACCCTCTGGTGTATCCACCACTACTCTCAAGAACCTTGCTTGCACCCTGCAGTGACTGTGCATAGCTGTAAAAACTAGTTGTGACAGGTCTGCCTATTTGGAAGAAAACAAATAGATGATCTAGTGATGTCCCAGTGATGCCTAGAACATGGGCATGAACTTGTGTGTAACTAGGTATTATTGCAGACTTGGCTTGGGACTTATAACTTGGGTATTAACTTCAGCTTTGATGACAGTAGGCTGAGGGTCTTGGACAACTAAGTTTCTCCATTGTTTGCTCCCTTTCTAATAACCATCTTTTCTAGTTAGAACGTGAAGTCATTGGAACAGGTACTGTCTCAGCATGTATCTTACAGGATTATACTCATTTAAGACATTGATCTTGAGTTCATAGATACTACACTTAATAATACTGGGTCCTGAATTTTTCCCTTCCCCATTTTTAAAGAATCTCTTAAGGTATACAGAAGGATGTTTTGGGTCCTACAGTCAGTCTGCCTTCACAATTCTGACATGGTTTTCTCAGGAACACAAACCCAAAGGGCATCAAAATCCTTTTGCAACTTCATGATACTGGTTTTGTTTTCAATGCTACACTCTACTCATGGAGCTGTTCCAAAAATTATCAGCCATCCAACTCTACAGGGCTGAGCAACAATTTTGCCTCATTTTCCCAGTTTGCATTGAATGAGAATGATTTGTAACCTTTAAGCATTACCTAGTAAGGAGATGTAAAGAGTTTTTTTTTTTTTTTAAAGAGTTTTAATTCAATCTTCCTACAAAGTTTTTGTTGTTGTTTTATTGTTATGGTGAGGGAAGCCATTGCACATAACTAAATGAGGTTATTTTTTGCTCTCCTTTTGCCCTGTTAAATCTTGCTTTCTCTAATGCTTGAAGTAATATAGAAGGTTAAATAGTTTCCTCAGCTCAGCTCCCACATACAAACCCCACTTGGTCTAAAAGCTGCTAGGTGTGGGAGTAATTTAGTTAATCTATCTACCATTACCTGGACCAAGATTTTAGCATCTGTGCTTATTAAATGAAAAAAAGACTGTATGAAGGGCATAACAATTGATCTTTTCCAGGTTTAGGAAGTGTGTTAGAACATTATGAGCCTCCATAATGATGAGAGCACAGTTCCATTACCAAACCTGACTCTAAACGTTTCTAATAAAGTAGATGTCAGTTCTTCCATACTATTTAACAGTAGTTTATGGTCTCTTCTAAGGCTATTTGGGGCTTGGCCGTGTTGTCATAAAACGCAATGTTGTGTCTTTCTTCTCTAACAAGGATTTTTCAGGTCATCTTATATGACTTGCAAAATTGTGCCTGTTCATTTAAGGACTGTCCATCTTTTCCATTTCTACAGACACTCTGTATCGGTTATGGAAGTGGCAGTGCACTGAGCAAGTCTCTGGGCTAACACCAGATAGTACTAAGTCTGTACTCCAACCATCGGCAGGAGAGAAGTATCCCGCAGACCATCACTTGCATCCATTCAACTTCATTTTAAAACTATCCTGCCTATTTTTCTGTGGAAAACTTTTAAAGGGAGACATTTTAAATCCGGATGAAATCAACTGAAGGTGAAAAGAAAGTGAGCTTGTGGGTAATAAAGGTGAGCAATAAAGTGGGCAATAAAAAAATAAATCTTCTACTTTGCCCTTTTTTCAGTCACTTCTCCCCATCTAGTCCTTCTGTAACCATGATCACAATGAGAAAAACAAAACAAAACAAAGCAAAACAAAACAAAGAGAGAGAGAGAGTTGGGAGGAATCAATCCCCCTCCCCTAACGCCATAGCCTCTGTGTGGCCTGTTAGCCACATATTTCCAAGACGCGTGAGATGCAACACGTGCATATGCTTGTGTAGCATTTTTATTCATTGTTAAACTAGAAGAAAGAATAATCTGGTTTTAGTGAAGCTTCTGCATGTCTTTATCAAACAGCGTAACCCTTGTAAGCGCAGAGGTTTGAATGTTTGTTTCAGGTAACCAAAGGACAACCTTTTTCAATGGCCACAGATTTCATTTGAGTTCTCTTTCTCCCTGTACATCCAAATTGACTTCTCCCCTTTTCTGTTGATGCTTATAGGCAGCTATTGGAAAAGACTAAACTGGCTAATATTGTTAGATCAGTGTAGCTGCACAGAATTCCTCTAGTCAGCTTAGCACAACACACTGGCAGTGAACTTCCTCTGGGGTACTAGAAGTTGGGTTTGACACTCCTGTCCAGGTTAATGATATCCAGCTACTTTCATTATGCTGAAGGAAAAAAATCGTCCTTTGACTTTTCAACACTTGTGACAGAACAAGAATTAGGCCAAAAATGAATTAGTTAATGTTTATCCAGAGGCTTATCTGCACAGAGAAACCAAGCAAAAGGGATTTGGTGCTTCTAGGAAAAAGTTGCCAGCCAAGAAAGGAAGGTTTCAAGTACAGAGCTGAACAAAATGTTCTCAATGTAACAGTTAATTTCCAAAAAACCAACTCATTGGTCCTTGCAAAATGACAACAAGTGCAGAGTAATTTATTTTACTTCTGTATTTCCAAAACCGTTTCCTCCAATCTGATCATGTCATACTTACAAGTTATGTTATCTAACTGTACTTGCATGTTTCTCTTAAAATAATTATATAACTGTATAGAATCTCTTAAAATAACCATATAACTATATAGAACCATATACTACATTTAATATATACCTATTAACATTACAGGTGCTATAAATTAAAAGTTTTTATTTCTCCCATATGTTTTGGTGGTGTTTCCAATAAACTATTTGAGATTGAAAAATACAGAAGTTTTTCTTTTATTTTTTTTTTCAGCACTTTAAATTGTGTATTATTTTTTAAATGCTGAGATTTCCCGTGAATGGAAATTCTATTTTCCTTATCAGTTGTACTGAAGATATGTTGGACTACTGGCTTCTTGGAGCTAAACTGGCCCTTTGTGCTAAGCCTAAATAGTCTGTTCCTTGCTTTATGTTTACTTTTAGAAAGGCATGCTCTGAACTGTTGAATTTGTCTTCAAGGATATCTTTCTTTTCACTTTACTCTTGCATCAGAAATTCGTTCGTGTGTAAGAAGTGATACATGAATAAGTAGTGATTTCTATTACTGGTTGAATGCAGAATTCAGCTCAGGCACTACACACAAATGTAATTGAAGGCACAGGTATTCCTGGGCCATGTATTTCACAGCAATAATTTTAAGGTTACTGAGGCTGAAGTAAAACATTGCCTATGGGGAGGGTTCAACATTTGACAGATCTTTTGTTGATAAATCATCTATTTGTATTGCAGGAGTACAGAAATGAGGCACAGAATAAGAGGTCCATGATCAGCAGAGCAGCAACCAGGTGGACCTTACTTCTAGTTGCCCTCATGGCCATGCTTCATATCCTGTACCCCTTGCGTGCCCAGAGGTGTCCCTGTCACTTGCCAGGTTAAAGACTACATCATTTCAGTATGGCCAGAGAGGAGACTGCTGCTATCAGAATTTTTTGTTGTTGTTGTTTATAGCCTGCTCCCTGCCCATTCTCAGAGAAAGTATATGACCATCATCAATCCATAAATTGGGTGAATTTTTCCTAGCCTTTTCCTGCCATAACATTCACAGTTTGAAGAAATGAAGACTAGGAAGACGACAATAGGATGAAGTGAGTCAGTCAGGCTGACAGATCAGCAGGACAGTTCAGGCTAGAACTCAGGTCTCTGGAATTTGTTGGATGGTCAGTCCTGGGTGGTAGTAGAGTGTACTGCCTCTTAGGCTGGCTTTAATAATGCCTGTTAATTACAACACCCGCACCCTGCCATACTGGTGTGCTACAGGTAAGGAACTATGATGTATGTGCATCATTATTTGTTTTGGAAATGGTGTTAATGACTCTTATGCATGGAGTTCTAAACGCTCACTGATTTTGGAGGATAAGTTTTGCAGCATCAAGTCCAACGCTTCTTAACTGAAATTGATTTTCGTTTGTTTCACTCTTCAAGAGATACTTGCATATCTCATACCTCATACCCTAAAAAAGTAGGAATTCAGAATGATTTTAATATTAAAAGTATCTTTACTGACAACAGAATCATAACTCTGGAAGCAAATGATGGAGAATAACGAATGTCCTCACTGTTAGAATGAACAGGTGTTATGCAATTTGTTTCTTTTTTTTTGAAGTGAGGAGAAAGATCCCCAAAAAAGAGATTTGTCAAGAAAATCATGACATTAGCTGCTCAGAGTACTGGGAGGGATTCACTTAGCATATTTCACAGACATCTTGGTTTTGACTTTAATCAGTATTTCCCTTAGATAGAGACACAGTAATCCTTCAAAATGTGCCATCCAATATTATGGTCACTAATTTTTAACTCACATCTTAAACAATTCTTGATTGTAATGTAATTTTTTTTTTTTTAGAATAATTTAAATATGGCATTTTTCAAAGTGTAAATTTCAGGCTTGACGTATTTTCAGTCATAAATCAGGTGGTTTAATTTACAAAACATTAAGGAAACTGAAAGCTCCAAGTATTTAATTTATTCAAATCATCATGAGTAGTTTATCATTTTGGTGATGTACTCTTTATTTTATTCTAACCCTAGTAGCAAATTCTCAGTGATCCCTGCTGGGCTTTGACTTCTGTAGTCAACTTTAATCTCCTTGGAATGGCCAAACTAATGAAACTGGTCAATAGCTATTGCATACAGTAAGGGAATATAAGACTTGGCTCTGATTTTGTGGAGGTTGCTATAATTCTGAAATAACATAACTGAAATCTACAGTCACAGCAGTAAAAAAACAACCCAATATGTTCTGAATCCAACATGGGTTCGGAAAAACTTTTTTATTATGACTTCATAATTATTGTTAAAAGCAGGGAAATCTTGTATTGAGCATCTCCACATTGTCTCACTGTAAACTTTTCCCATACAGAGTCTGTCTCAAATAGCCATATTAATTCCCTTCAAAACCAGTGAGGAAAAACTGCTTACATAACTCATTCCCATGTGGGCAGCCAAGCTCCACCACAACCATTCTCTTCCTCCTCCTCCCGCTCCTCCTCCTCCTCCTCTTCCTCCTCCTCCTCCTCAAAAAAAAAAAAAAAAAAAAAAAAAAAAAAAAAAAAGTAAGAAGATGAGAAAATTATGGGGGGAGAAAATGCAACACAAAGGGCTCAAGGGTTGAGATAAGGACGGGGAAATTGCTCAACAATTATTGTGATGGGCAAAAAAGACTCAGAGCAGGGGGCTTAATAAAATTTATTGCCTATTACTAGCAATCTAGAGAAGTGAGAAACAAAGGAAAGAAACTAAAAACACCTTCCCCTACCCCCACCATCCACCCTCTTCCACCTCCTCCCCCTAAGTGGCGCAGAGGAACAGGTAATGGGGGCTGCGGTCAGTCCCTGACACTTCGTCTCCGCCGCTCCTTCACGGTCTCTCTCTAACCCCTGCTCCACGCGGGGTCCATCCCCCAGGAGCAAACTGCTCCAGCACGGGTCCCCCACGGGCGGCAGCTCCCCCCAGACCCCCTGCTCCTGCGTGGGCTCCTCTCCACGGGCTGCAGCTCCGGCCCGGGGCCTGCTCCTGCGGGGGCTCTCCATGGGCCGCAGCCTCCTCCAGGCCACATCCACCTGCTCCACCGGGGGCTCCTCCACGGGCTGCAGCGTGGAGATCTGCTCCGTGTGGGACCCGTGGGCTGCAGGGGGACAGCCTGCTCCACCAGGGGCCTCTCCACAGGCCGCAGGGGAACTGCTGCTGCCTGCCTGGAGCACCTCTTCCCACTCTTTCACTGACCTTGGCGCCTGCAAGGCTGTTTCTCACTCCTCTCACTCTCCCAGATGCTGTTCTGCAGCAGTTTTTTTTTTTGTTTGTTTGTTTTTTTCCCCCGATTTTCTTAAATATGCTCTCACAGAGGCTCAAACAACATCACTTATTGGCTCGGCTCTGGCCAGCAGTGGGGCCGTTATCTAACATGGGGCAGCTTCTGGATTCTTCTCACAAAAGCCACCCCTATAGCCCCCTGCTACCAAAACCTTGCCATATAAACCCACTACAAGTAGACACCCACATTACAGATGGCTTGCTTTAGGTGAGAGAAGTTACATTTCTTCTGAAAAGAAACTAAGAGCGCGTTTGGTCTCTGCCTACTGGCAGGAGATTAAGATGGCTATTTCTTTTATTAACAGTGGCTTTCAGAGATGATAGATAATGGAGGAGAGGGTGGAGAGCTGCTATTGCCCTTAGCAGAAATGGGATGTAGCTGTGGAGATCCTAAGATAATTGCAATTTGCAAGTTGAGGTCTAATTCCAGGAAGCTTCATGCCACAGTGAACTCCAAGATTGTTGCTACAGAGTTATGAAGAGTTATGAGTTAAGAGTTATGAAACATTTAAATGAAATTAATGTAAATGTTAAAAAAAAAACAACTTCCTGTTCCTTAAAAATGAATGCTGTGGTAGAGGAAGTTGGCAGAGCAAAAATCGTGTAACGCTGATATAATACCCCAGCATTTGGGGAGAATAAGTGTTTTAGAGCCTTCACTACTCTGCTCCAGGAAAGAAAGTTTGTATGAACCATTATCAACAGAATTATTTCCATAGCTTTTTTAGCTCTGTAAGCCATTATTACATTTATAGGTAACCTTGCTCTGTTTTTTTCAAACATCCTACGTGTCAGTTATAAAACAGACAGTACCTGAAGAATTCAAAGTTGTGGGTTGAACACACAGAGAAGATGGAGGAAAGAAAAAAAAGAGGTAGGACAGGACAAGATAAAGGTTTCATGGTATGGTGGGATCCTATCTTCTGCCTGCCTAAGTTGTTGCTGAGTAACATGGGAACCCATGGATGTGGCAAATGAACAGGTAAAATCTGGACAGATCACAGAGGAGGACAAAGTTGTGCTACTCTGTGATTGTGCAAGAAGAGGTGGTGGGACATACCCCAAAAGAAGTACCATGACTTTTTGGCATTAATATTTTAAATATCCCTTTTTGTTCTGCAATGTATATTGACAATTTTACAGTTTTCCATCTTAATTTAGAATAACCACAAGTATCAGAACTTTGGTGTTTCACATAGAATAGAAAAACCTGTTTCATTCAGCTCTACTCATCCTGTGCAAGGTGATTTCACTATGATTTCAGGTATGTGCCATCTGAGGAATAGCTTCCTGCTAGGTTAGGTGAACATGTACAAGAAAAAAAGTGTACAACTACTGCAAGGAAAATCATTTGAAGCTTCAGTTTTTGTTGCTTCTTAAATAGCTTTTGACATCTAGAAAAAAAAATAAAAATAAAAAATAAAAAAAATTTACAGAGAGAAGTAAAAAAAAAAAATGTGGAAAGGATACTGAAAGCAAAGAGGCAAAGAAGGAGATAAGAAGACCTCAGGACAATACTCTACAGGAGGTGAAGCTTCATGAACAGTTCTAGTTGGTCAAAATAGACACTCAAAAAGATTGGGAAATAAAAGAGAACTGACTGTCAGCTTTAGTCATGAAGTTGTGGAATGGGAGGAGCATTCAGTAAGATGATATGCATGTGAGGCTGATGCTCTTTAATGCTATATTGCTACATCCTTTAATGAAGCTAGAGCTCCACAAAGCTTAGTTGTCTCTTAACTTCTAATTTTAATGCCCAAGTCCAAAATTTAGATCCTCAGGACAGCTGCTCTGCCATCAACTAAACCTAGAACCATCTAGAGCCTCTAGGTAACTAACCTGAATTTTTACTGTGAAAACTCAAAGAGCTACCTGAATAGATAGATACCTGAAGAAGGACATCCTCAGAGCCTCATAAGCTAAGGATTTCTTTGTGGAGCTCCTAGAAAACTCACATTTTCCCTGTAGATCTCTCTTGAAGGTTCCAATCTGCAGTAATTCTATGCTCGTTGTGATTCCTCACTTGATGGGACCTTTATGTAAGTTCAGTTGGTCATGTTCTCCTTTGTACTAAAAATCTCTGAACGTGAAATGGAGCTGGAAAGTGAAATCAGACTTTTCTTTCCCTAATTCAGTGATTCAGTGACCCATTCCTTTTCTACATTTCCTTTGTTTTCTTCTTTCTTCCTTCTAATGGACAGAATATTTTATTTTTAATTACTTTTTTTTTTTTCCCCCAACATATGATTGTTTCCACAGGTATATCTGGAATAAAAGTGCTATCCAAGATCCCCATTAACCATGGTCCTGAGTGCACCATGCGTGAGGTGGGAAATGTAAGCCCTCTCAGACAGGTGGAAGTACTCTCTGAACAGTAGATGAGAAGAAGCACCAAAGCTACTGAGGAAATGGATGTTTTTCTGAACAGTTTTGCTGAGAACTGTGTAGCTTCATTTGACTTTGTTTTTGTTTTTAAAGGACAGTGTTTATTTGGACAAGTTATATGTTTGGCCTTCCAAGGACAAACAGATCATTGGAGACGTGAATGGTCTGAGTGCTCATGGCCTTTTCTAATGGTACTATGGTGAAGTGATCTGGCAGTTTTGCCACTTGTGGAGTTCTTTGCTCTCTAGGTCACTGGCACAAAGAGTAGTTCTGATGTCAACACAGAACAAAGTTCCCTGTGATCAGCTGCCTGTTTGCTGTGAATTCACCTACGGCTGAAGTTCTACTTAAGAGCAGAAGGAAGTCCAGTACAGCACTCTTGTTTCTCCAGTGTAAATCTGTAACAAGCCTTCTCCTATGCAAAAATAATGGGCTTGTCCACATGGAATGCTCTTTCTGTCATGATTCTAGGCAGCCTGAATGCTGAATACCCAGTTTTCTTGATCAGCAAGGAGAAGCCTGTTTAAACTATTTTTATTGAGCAAACAACTATCCTGCTCACAAAAATTAGTGACATCTGGCTTGGCTTCCCATATTGCACAATTCTGCACTGACTTCACTATTTTTTATTTAGCTAAAGCATGCATTGACTATAAGAAATCAAGAAAGAGCTAGTCTGTCTTTTCACTTAGGAGTGCCTCCCAATGGTTAAATTTCCCTGTCAGGTCTTTCAAAGCTCATCTTCTGTCTGAGCAAGCAGCTAGGCAAGCTTTCAGCACCTCACAGCAGTGCATTTTCTGTGACTTTCACAGAATTTTGGTGGCTCTTCTCTTTACCCTCCATACATTTTCTTTACATTTATTATCTGAACTGTGAGCAACAAAACTAGATAGTGTGCTCCAGCAAAATCCTTTCCAAACTCCACAGTTTGCTTTTTTTTTTTTTTTTTTTTTTGCTAAGCTGTGGAGTTCTTCCTGTCATGATACAATTTTAAACTTTTATTGTCAAATGCTGAAGTAGATTCTGTTGTATAAATATAGTTCATAATTTTGTTTTCTCTTTGAGGCAGAAATTACATCCATAAGAAATAGCCAAAGTATTTATAGCAAATAACTTATTTCATTAATTTTATTCCATCTATTTTTTTTTCTGTGTATTTGTTTACAACTTTGGAACTGATTGTTGCATATTTTATGCATGAATATTCGAATCCATTTGTTGTGCATAGACTGTGCCAACTGTGTCTCTGGCCGTTCTGTTCTCTTGTTCAATGTAGTTGGCATTTTTAAATGAAAAATTGACACTGTCAGGGACTGCATACTGAATCAGACAGACCTTTGCTCTGATCTGCTGTAATCATCCTTCTATTTGTGTGTATCTACCCTTTGTAAAAAATAAGTCAGAAGTAAAACTTTGTGATATTGAGTTGTTTTAAGAAACATTTAATAGTTAGGAAAAAATGTAGATGTACCCCAAATAGTTATTATCTGAATAAAATGTTTCTGTTCTTTGAAACATAACTTTTTAGTTCAAAATTTCAATAAATTAATATGAAATATTTTTTTAAGGAAATCAGTAATGGAAATTTTGAAGATTTTTGCTTTTTGTCATGTTTAGGGCAGGGATAAGCCACGCAACACCAGTTGTTCCAGAGACATGACTGGTTTTGGGAGTCTTCCTTCTTTGTGCATATGGCCAAAACTGTCACATACAGAAGATGAGAAACAGATTTCAGCAAAGCTACATTAGCCTTTGTGTGATAATATATTTGAGAGCCTCTGGGAAGAAAAAAAAAGTAAAATAATGTTCCTAAGAACTTTCAAAGGAAATTTAACAGGTATTAAAGAGATTAAAAAAAAATATAATAATTTTCAACATTTTTAAGAAAGAAATAAATTGAGTGAACACTTACTTGTGGAACCATTTTCCAGCTCTAGCATTTTTATTCATGTTAGGAAAAATCCTGAGGCCACTGCCAGAGGTGTAAGATGTTTTTTATAACTAAGATGCTGCTTTCAAAGAATTATGATCAATACCTGGATCTGTTTCCTGCTTTCTGGCCTTGAGTAGGTCACCTAAGCTCTGTACCTCATATTCTTTTTGTAGGGAGGAAGTTTAACATTTTCTGCCTCCTGCTCCTCCCCACCCCCCCACCGTTTTCTTTTTAACCATACATTCTGAGAGAAGGGAGGCCCAGATTTATCTTACCTATCTTTCAGCCCTTCAGGTGCCTAAGATATTTATGTATTGACAAGAAAGAGAAGCACTTCCACACAGCAACTCTGGCTGACAAATGTCCGAATCACCCCACATAGTGCCCCATTGATTATAGAAGAAGCCTCTAGTGACTTTAGTCCTAAATGAAACATCTCAATTAAACATCTCTTGTAAGGCAGATGAATCCGGGATGGACTATCTTTTATTAATAAACACTGTGTCTCACAGAATGGCCCTATCTCTGCAGGGGCTGCAAGTGAAATATGAATATTGACAAAATATTAATAATGTTTACGTCTAGCAAATGACAAAGTTGGTTTTTAAAATGTGTGGATGTTTTTTTCTTGTTCCCCCCCACTTTTTTTTTAAGCATCTACACAAATACAAATCATCTGAAGTGCACATGTTCTTTCATTATCAGGATTTAATCTTTAAAGGTACATCAAAGTTACTTAAGTAAAGCCTAAAATGTCAAATTGACTGAAATCAAAGTCAGGTAGACTCAGCAAAGGGGTTATTGTCCACTGGTGTTTCTAAAATGCTCTGTTCTTGGAAGTGGAAAGGAAAATTATCAGGAAGGCTTCCCTGGGTGACAACAATTTGTCCACTCTTTCCTGCCTTCCTTAGGGCCGTAAATCTTATCTTTTACAAATGAGGCTTTCAAAGTTCAAAGGACAGTTCTTCAAAATTCTGTGAAGTCAGGTCACCTTATCAGTGCTCTCCCATTTGAGCAGCTCTTACACGAGTTTGCAGTAAGGGCTGAACATGCAGGTTCAGAGCACTTGATTTATTTCTCTGTCTGTGGGCCCTGGGCTTGCAGGACTCTACAATAAAAGAGGATGATGGCAGAGCTGTTTTCCAGAAAATGTACTTTTGAGAGCATTCCTGTTAGGAAAATGTTCTTTTGCAAATATTTACTCCCCTTTCAACTGAACCCTGAAAACAAAGGTTCCAACTGTGCAGGCTGAACTGGCTGCAGGCCACCCTATGTTATCAGTGTGTGTGTATTTATGGGAGACAGGACACTGCAATGATTTACCTCTGATTTTGGCAAAGTGGGCACAAATGTAGCCCTTAAAATGGGCTTGAAAACTCAGTTCCTCTGCTCATCTCAGGGATGATTTTTCTTTCTGTTTTAGCCTGAGGTCAGGGCAGTTCCTTCTAACGTGGAAAAAAAGAACAGCTCCATTCTCATCCCAGCCTGTCTCCTGGTGGTGGATGACAAACCATGCTGGATCATCAGCTGTGGCACAGACCTCCCTATCCCACAGGCATTTGCATCTTTGAGATAACAAGTCACACAGCTATATGTGAGCACAAACACATACATACATACATAAGAAAACTCAGCAAAGCCAAGGATGTTTGAGTTTTTAAGTTTGGACAAATATCAAAGAGTTTTAAAAAATGCAAATGAAGGAAATCCATAACCAAACCTAAGCCCCAGGCTCCTGAAGTCTTTGAGCTGAAGTTCTCAACCTTCACATAAGGACTTGGATGTTTCCTATCTAAAATCAAATTGCTCCCATCAAATCCCTCCCATCCCACCTGTCTAGACAAGGCCCGTGAAGCACAAATGTATTTTTTCCTACGCATATGTACTGTCCTGTTCCCTCCCAAACAAACAAAACTTGCATCTAGGTTCTCTGCCATATTGGCCAGGTCATTTCCCCTTGTTATTTTCAATGGCTGTGTGCCAACACACTGAGTTACTGACAACGGGTAGGTAGAAGAAAGAAAATACCGTGACTGAAACGGAAGAGCTTCCCTGAACAGTGTTCAGTTCCCCACCTACTCCTCCATCCTTTATCATATATGAATCTATTATTGGGCATAAATACATTAATTGTGTAGAGTAAAAATAATCTTTTTCTTCTTTGTTTTTGTCTACCTTTTCTATTCATGCTTTAAGTTTAGGTGGTTGGACGTTTTCTTGGGTCTCAGAAATGAGCCCTAGTTTTACACTGAGCTTTAGGCATTAGTATAGTACTTATGGTAATGAAAATGAAAAGGCATTTGGATAGGAGAAACCAAAATCCAAAGATGTTATTGACAAAAACATGAGCAGAGCTGCTTGGGTGTTTGTTCAATCTTTCCTAATTATTTTCACCTGAGGGAATATAAGAGTAAGAAGATGGTTTGATGGCATATAAGTAAGTGAATTCTGTCCTTCAAAATGCAGGCTTTATGTGCAAATTGACACGATTTCATTCCTTATCTAGTGCTCCTTTTTTTGTGTGTGTGTGTGAAACTACACAACGAAGCAGTGTTTCTGTGTTTTCACAGAATTCTGTTCCTGTTTACTGGAAACCTAAGCTACTGTTTTCCAGAAAGAAACCACTTTTAAACAAAAATGATACATGAGAAAGAACTTGACCTCTGTACAGATATCCTTGTCTCCATCTAGCTTCCATAAAGCTAGTGGAAAGCTTCTAAGAAGAGCTGGATTGGATGCTCTTGTACATAAACCAAGATATATAGCCTCATAACTTTTTCTCAGCATGTCTTATTTATTCAGTGTATTCCATTGTCTCTTTCCATGGGGACCTTTGCAATCTCCTCTGTCAATAATGCCAGTCATCAAATCCCAATGGTCAAGTTGCCACAACCATAATTGTCACCTCTTTTTTGCTTTGCTGTGCTTCCTCACCTGCCAGCATCAATATATTTAAGACGTAGACTATAAAAACAACCAGGTAGCATACAGAGAATAACCAAGTACTCTTTCTACTTTTCTACTTGTCTTCTTGTCTTGTATTCACTCCTATGCCCTTTTTTTTTTTTAATTTTATTTTATTTTTTTAAATCTGGCTGCTTTGCCTACATTAAACCCCAATGATGGATCTAGGTGTTATTTCAGTGGGGCAGAATCCAGCACACACTGCCATCCCTTCAGGCAAGGAATTGCTTTTCTATTTCTATATTGAAATACCCAGCATATTTTGAAGGAAGAGTATAGAATAATGACTATTGATGTTGCTACCACACAGGGTTAGACAAATTATTATCTGTATCTTGCAATTATATTTTCCCACATTGGAAAGATATAAACAAGAGCAGAGGATGTGTTTGTATGTCGTGTGGTACGATAACTGCACAATCAATTACTTGTGCCTTGCATTTCAAATGATAGGCAATTGCTGCACACCCACTCCTTTGTGTCTGATTGCTTAATTCATTTACTTAATTCATTTAGGCAGAAGAGTCCTTGATGGTTCTGGTTGCCTGGCTTTCTAGGGTAGAGCTATAGGCAATCAATTAGCTCCACCAGCCTGAAAAGCAGAAAGGCATGCATGCAGCCTTCAAATTCTACTTGCAAGGTTAGCACAAGCCATTTGTTACAGAATGCAGAGCCTAACCAGAGTGTTTCAATCTCTTTGCAAAGCTTTCTTTCCTTGCAATCACTTCCTTCAAGGAGCCTGAAAAGTGTTTTTTGGTATCATAGAATCACAGAATGGTTTGGGTTGGAAGAGACCCTTGAGGATCGTCTAGGTCATCATGCTGTAGTAAGAGCAGAGTGGGAACAGATACCGAGATGAAGTGACTTATATGTGCCATACAAAGTACACAGTGTATGTGCACAGCAGCTTGGGGCGAGGTGCGGTGAGAGCGGGCACAGGCTGAGGAGGAGGCCCAGGGCGAGGGAGAAGCAGCAGAGGGCCCAGGCCCCAGGAGGAGGAGGGCAGGAGGGGCTCCAGGCCCACAGGCAGCAGGGATTCCCCGGCAGCCCTGCAGAGCCCCCGCTGGAGCAGATCTCCACCCTGCAGCCCGGGGAGGGCCCACGCTGCAGGATGGGGACATTTCCTGAGGGAGCTGCGGCCATGGGGAGCCCCTGTGGGAGCAGAGTGATCCTGAAGGGCTGCAGCCCAGGGCAGGGCGCTCGCTGGAGCAGGAGGAAGGGATGGCCAAGAGGGGCTGGAGGGGCTGAGCGCAGCCCCCGTCCCGTCCCGTCCCATCCCGTCCCGTCCCATCCCGTCCCGTCCCATCCCGTCCCATCCCATCCCATCCCGTCCCATCCCATCCCATCCCATCCCATCCCATCCCATCCCATCCCATCCCATCCCATCCCATCCCATCCCATCCCATCCCATCCCGTCCACCACTGTGCTGCTGGGGGAGAGGGGACGGGAGTGAGGGGGCGAAGCTGGGCCTGGGGAAGAGTGGGGAGGAGAATGTAGTGTTTTAATTTTACACCTTTCTTTCTCGCTACATCGATCTATTTTAACTGTCTATGAATTAAATTAATTTTCCCCAAGTGGATACTGCTTTGCCCATGACAGTAGTTGGTAAGTATTGTCCTGTCTTTTTCTTGACCCAAGAGTTTTTCAATCTTATCTTCACCTTGGGCAGCAGGGGAAGAGGATTGAGAGAGCAGCTGAGTGGGAGTTTGGACCTTACCCAAGGTTAGCCCACCACAGTAGGAAAGTGGTGGGAAAGTCCTGAGAGCAGGTTTATATCTTGTAGTACAGATCACAGTTATTGTGTTGCAACTGGCTGGCATCAACTACTAAACACTGTCATAAGAGAACCTGATGCTGCTCCCAGCGGCAACCCGCAGTGGTATCTCCTGCAAGTTGTCTTCCCACAGTAGACATTACACATTACAGTCCCACAGTACACATTACAGATTGGGGTCTGGTTGCTGGATTTATAGGTACATTGCTCAGAAAAGAAAGGCCAAGGACAGTGTACCCCCTCTGATGGATGAGAAGGATGAACTGGTGACGACAGACATGGAGAAGGCTGAGGTACTCAACAACTTCTTTGCCTCAGTCTTCACTGCCAGTCAGGCTTCCCAAGTCTTTCATTTCCCTGAACCCACAGATGGAGGCTGGGGGACCAAAGTCCGTCTCACTGTAAGTGAAGGGCAGGTTTGAGTCCACCTGATGTAATTAAACAGGTACAAGTCTATGGGCCCTGATGCCATGCATCCCAGGGTCTTGAAGGAATTGGCTGATGTAGTTGCCAAGCCTCTCTCCATCATATTTGAAAAGTCCTGGTAGTCAGGTGAAGTCCCTGCTGACAGAAAAAAGGGAAACATCACTCCCGTTAAAAAAAAAAAAAAGGTAGAAAGGAGGACCCAGGGAACTACAGACCTGTGAGCCTCACCTCTGTGCCTGGCAAGATCATGGAAAAGATCCTTGCGGAAGTAATGTCAAGGCACTTGCAAGACAAAGAGGTGATCCGAGACAGCCAGCATAGCTTCACCAAGGGTAAATCATGCCTGACCAATCTGGTGACCTTCCACGATAGGGTGACTGCATCAGTTGACAAGGGAATACCGATGTCATCTACCTGGACTTCCGTAAGGCTTTTGACACGGTCCCAACTGACATCTGGTCTCCGAATTGGTAAGATATGGATTGGATGGGTGGACCATTCAGTGGATAAGGAGTTGGCTTGAAGGTCATACTCAGAGTGTGGTGGTCAATGACTATGTCCAGGTGGAGGCCAGTGATGAGTGGTTTGCCTCAGGTATCTGTCTTGGGACCAGTACTTTATAATATCTTTATCAATGACATAGACAGTGGGATTGAGTGCACCCTCAGCAAATTTGCAGATGACAACAAGCTGAGTGGTGCAGTTGATACACCAGAAGGAAGAGAGGTCCAAAGGGACCTGGAAAAGCTGGAGAAGTGGGCCCATGTGAATCTAATGAGGTTCAACAAGTCAAAGTGCAAGGTGCTGCACCTGGGCCAGGGCAATCCCAGACAGGAGAACAGACTGAACTCATTGAGAGCAGCCCTGCGGAGAAGGACTCAGGAGTTCTGGTGCACAAAAAGCTCAACATGAGCCAGCAGTGTGTGCTTGCAGCCTAGAAGGCCAACTGCCTCCTGGGCTGCACCAACAGAGGGGTGGCCAGCAGGGGAGGGAGGTGATTGTTCCCCTCTGGTCTGCCCTTGTGAGGCCCCACCTGGAGTGTTGCATCCAGGTCTGGGGCCCCCAGCACAAGAAGGGTGTGGGGCTGTTTCAGTGGGCCCAGAGGAGGGCCACAAAGGTGATTAAGAGGCTGGAGCACCTCTCCTACGAAGAAAGGTTGGTGATGTTCAGCCTGAAGAAGAGAAGTCTCAGGGGTGACCTCATTGCAGCTTTTCAGTACTTAAAGGGGGCTTATAAAATAGATGGAGAGCGACTTTTTGCTCAATCAGATGATGACAGGACAAAGGGGAACAGTTTTAAACTAAAAGAGGGGAGATTTAGATTAGGAGGAAATTCTTCACTCAGAGCGTGGTGAGGCACTGGAACAGGTTACTCAGAGAGGTTGTGGATGCCCCATCCCTGGAGGTGTTCAAGGCCAGGTTAGATGAGGCCCTGAGCAACCTGGTGTAGTGGGTGGCATCCCTGCCTATGGCAAGAGGCTTGAAACTAGGTGATCTTTGAGGTCCCTTCCAACCTGAGCCATTCTATGATTATCCCACCCTACTGTGAGCGCATAACTAATATGCTTTCTTTAAGCACCTAGACTTGGATGGTTCAGAGCTAGGTGCTTGAGGAGTCTGGAAAACACTATGTGAAGAAAGCCCAGGGAATTTAGGTACCTGCAGAGGGTAAGTCATCCTAGGTGTGAGATAACTTGCCCTTTAGGAATGTTCATCTCTCTCCACTGACTATAAATAACCTATAATCTTACTGTGAGGTTGAATTGGGGCCTGCTCTTGGTATCTCAGACATAATTTGTATTCAATTTTACGGAGTGATTTGGCATAACAGGGCATCACAGCTGTCAAATGATGTTTGTGACAAGGTGAATGCCTTCTTCTTTGAAGAGGAAAGCCTCAGATCCTTTATGATATTAATTGGAGATTAATGTTTCAGAATTTCTGTAGCAGCAGAAGACCATTAAACCATGGCAATGCTTTACTTGATCAGCCCAATCTCCTTAAGTCTGTGTATGTGATAACCTCTTTTCATTTGAGTTGGTTGCTAACAGCCCAGGGCTGTGTGGAGAGCACCTTGCAATTATCCAGCACCTTTCATCTGGAAGCCTTGGGGCTTTGCACATATTAATAGTTGTATTAATAATTAATAGTGATAATAGTAATGCCTAATTTATCAATGTGGGAAATGAGATGCAGAAAGGTTACTGAGTGCTTAAACAAAGACATCTGCAGTTGGGACCTGTTCAGTTGAGAGGATTTGGTGTTGATATAATTACAGTATAACTGCATGTCTGGAGATACCCAATGAAGACCAAAGACAACAGGGTATTTGTTTTACTGGACTACTGTCACTAATGTCAAAAAAAAAAAAAAAAAAAAAAAAAAAAACCAGGTTTCTGCTTACTTTTCCTATCTGAGTGAAGGTCAAAGTGATCCAATTTTCAGAGGTTCAGATCATTCACATGCTCGAGCAGAGCAGAGATAAGACAAAACAAATTCCATAATTATAAGCCTAACATACTTAAAGCTAAGTGAAGACTTACATTAACATGTCTGGTGATGAATATAGGACAGTGATTGCTAATGCACAGCTATCCCTGGATCAGTGAGGACACACTTCATTGGTGGCAGTTGGCAGGCTCCCTGTGAATCTTCCAGAAGATGGAGGTCCAGAAAAGGGACCTAAAGGAGAGGAGGATGTTGAACTTAAATTTATTGTTCCAATGATGTAAACCCTTAGGCACTTCTGAGGAAAGCTCAGCAATAAAGCATTAAGTATGCATCTAGACACCCTTTGAAAAGGTTGTCATGAACAGGAGTGTAATTTGAGGGTGAAGGGGAGAGAGAGGTTCCAAGTACAATTCACCGCCAAGGGCAGTGCCGAAAAAAGAGCAAATGAGCAAGCCAGGCTGGTGTCTTTGGTGGTGTCAAGAGGGTGTTGGTGAGAGAGAAGGTCCTGGTTGTATAATTAATTGCCTGATGTTGGCACAGCACTTAGTGAATGTGAAGTATTCCTGAAGCGCTACACATTTATTATTATTCCTACCCACTCATTATCGTATCTGACACCAGTTCAAACAGACTTCATAGCATGTCTTTATGCTGTCTCTGCCTTTAAGAATTTCTCTGTGCATCCACCATAATCTTCCCCTTCCCAAGCAGTCCTGTGGTGTGTGTGGTTAAGCAGCACATCACTGCAATAAGTTAAAGAGAGTAATTAACAGAGACCACATCAGAGCTCTTGCAACACACACAATGTGTTTATTCAGCATCAGGCCGGCTAATTCCTAATGAAAGGGCACTGCACAGCGGAGTGCAGGACCCCAGTGGTCAGAAATAGTTCCACTTAAATGTTATTTACCTACAAAGAGCTCAATCCTAATTAGGGGCGTGGGAGCCAGCAAGGGTGAAATCAAAACCTTGCCCCAACCATTCCCTCCATGCCTGTGCCCAAAAAAGTCTTTTAATAGTTACATTTGGTTTGTATACTTTTCTACTCCTCTAAACTTCCTCCTTTTGCCAGAGATTGGAAGTAGGAGTGAACGAAAGATCATGACAAGTTTTGGCTTTGTGGCATTTCCAGAAACCTCACTTATAAATAAATAATAATTGCCTGATCTCACAAGGTACTGTAGAACACTGAGGGCTAAACAGGCTTTGACTCCCCATGCTAGGCTAGACATAATAGAAACTAAAACCTCCTTTATCTTGCACAATAGATCTGAAGTATATTTATGGTACTTAATGTGGACCCTGCATCCTGTGGGATCTCACCATTACAATATCTTTCATAAATATTTATTCCCCCAGCATCCCAGTAAATGAGAAGAGTGTTAATATCCCCTATTAGAGATGGGGAGCAGGGACTCATAAAAAATGCTAAAATACTTGCAAGATGCAGATATCCTTAAAGGAACTCTGATGCTCTTGAGAATGAGGTTTAGTGTGCTAAAGGCTGCACTCAAAGGTGCAGCATATTCACATGGGGACGAGTAAAGGTTATAGTGCCCAGGTAGTCTCCTTGATCCTGTGTTGAACATGCACCACCCCCCCCCCCCATCCCCCCATTTAAGCAGCCACACAGGATGAACATCTGGGGCACTCATTTCAGCTGATGTTAATATACTTCTGCTCTGGAGATATACACCTGTGCAGAGTAGTTGGGCATGGTAGATCTCTCAGCATGAATGATCAGAGGTGAAGAGTTGGAGAGGGGTCAGATTCTTAGAGGTGCTGGGTTGAAAAGGAAAGGGATGGATAAAGGTGTCTTCACCCCACTTCTGTTTTCAGCTTGGTGAATTTGGTATTCCCTCCTGCCTTGTGTGATGTTTATGGCTGCATTTCCCTCTCTATTTATGAGACAGACCTTCAGGGTCTAAGTGTGTGATTTCTCTGGTGGATGAGCTAATTGAAAAAGCTCCCACCTGCTACTGCAGGATTTATCCTGTGGAGGTTTATCTTGAGAGGAGGCAAGGTGATGAGAGTCATCTGCCAACTGCTTGTAATCCCCAGGGTGAGAATGCTTGGGCCAGACAAAAGTGGAGGTCTCTTCCAAGCTGTCAGGAAATTTGGCAAGATGATGACAGGAATAATGAAAAAATGTACTGATTTGTGCTTGCATTTCAGACTTACACCTCTAAGCACGTTTGTCAAAAGGTTCATGAACCAGGGTCTGAGGAACACTTTTTCCATCCTGTAATCTGATAATTCTACTTTTATAAGCTTCTTCACTGTGTTTCTTTTTTGTGCTCAATATGGGGAAGTGTGAAACCTGGCAGTTCTCCTTCCCAGGATGCTGCATGAACTTTCTCTTCAATTAGTTATGAACCATGCTTGTTCACCCATGAGTTTCACTTTGAGTCAGAAGTTCAAACAATCCCAAAATCTTATCACAAATCTTAGCCATGTGAAAATGAAAGTGTAAATTTTGTATAACCTGGTGGGAATTATCTAGATTTTTGTTTGTTTTATTTTATTATTGCATTGATATTCATGAGCACCTGAGGGCTTGTGAAATCATTAGCCATGCCTGTCCCGTACATTTTGTACAGATTGAGGAGTATACCCCTTGAAACCCATAATGACCATGGATGGGACTGGGTCAGTTTAAATCCAGCCTAAATCGGCTAAATGAAACCCAGCAAACTGCAAACAGCAATGTGACTGCCTAACCTTGCAGGGACCTGCCATTTAGCCTGACCATTCTCAGTATCCCAGCAGAATCCCCTGCATGTGCCCAGGAAGGCCTTTATCAAGGGAGGTGATACCAAGTCCCCATCCAGACTTCTGTGGTGATGCAGTGTTTGGCCATGTAAATTCTTCTCACGGCTTTGGTAAAGGCTGACAAGTGAGATGGGGTGTTAGCTTGAGAGTTAAGCCACCTCTGTAACCCATCACCAGGTAGGGAGAAACTGTTTGTGACCCCATATACCCTCCCATGTCTCTCTTGCACGTCTGGAGTGCCAAACCTCAATGAAATTCCCACCAATAATATTAGAGCACATCACGAAGAGTCAAGGTCCATTTTTGACCTTTTCCTCTCTGTCAGCTTAAGCATCTCAGAGGCTGCATCAGGAAGCAACTTGACATATGTTCTTTTATCCTCACCTCCAAAAATACTTGGAGCTGAGTCCCAGTGCATGAGGATTTGCATCCATCTTCTCATACTTGCTAGTTCACAACAGCAAGCTTTCTTTGGTTGCAGCAACGCAACCTGAATGCAGCAACCTCATCATCAAACGCTCCTGGACCAGGTGGGACATAGGCAGTGCGAGGGTTAGCATCTGGCGACCTGCAGCACAGTTTACAGAGATGGCATTTCGTGCACCACCACCACCCGAGTCTACTTGTTACATAACCAGGTGAGATGCACGAAGATCATCGCCAACATCGCCATCTCCTGACTTGTAATGATACTGCGCGTTACCTCTATGGCACTTGGCATGCAAGAAATAAAGAAATGGCACTCAAGATTTCTGGATTTGCATTTGCTTATTTAGATAAAATTAAAAACAGAATTTTTCTCCCTCCTTGTGTTCTGAAGTATTTTGTACTTGATTAGCAAATACTTTGTTTTCAATTTTTTGTTGTTGCTGTTTGCAATTGGTTGGTTGTAGAAGACTCCATTTACTCTTACAGGGTAGGTAGACAAGTGGAAAATTTTCAGCAACGTATAGGGAAGAATTTCAAGAACTTCCAAAATTGTAAGCTGTAGACAGAGTTTTGAGTGACATATTAGAAACCTCTGCAAAGCTCCTCTCATCTGAACAATGCATTTACCCAAGAGAAGAGCAATCTATATTTAGCCTGATCAAGCTATGAAAGTCTCTTTGTTGGCTTCACTGATCTTTTGAATGTATAAATTAAACAGTCATTTCCATCTATTTATAATCCTGCACTGAAAACATTCACTTAAATTAAAGTATGAAAAGACTGGCATTTAAAAGTTGTGACTTCTAAGTGGTCATGCCAGCACTTCTTACAATGAATACTGCTGTACTTCAGATTTTATGGTACTGAGAGTGTCATCAAGTGTTGGAGCAATATCGCTATTGTTTCTATTTATTGATTTTTATTTGAAAATTATTATCCATGACTTTTTATTATGCCATAGAAAGAGATTATGTTTTAGGAGTATGCAACAATGACGTTTAATATTTTCTTCTCCCAGGTACCTGTGCTCATGTGGCTAGCTCATTTGCTAATTTGTTGTCTCCTCTGAAAATCAATTATTCTAACCCATTTTTCTCCCTAATCCTTGCCATCAGTAAGAAAAGGAAAAAAAAAAAAAAAGTAAAAAATTCTACTTTGATTTTCTTCTGAGTTAAAGCTTTATTATCTGCTCCCCATCTGCTCCCCTCTAGGTCTCAGGTGTAGAGCACAGAGTGAAAGGCACTCCATTAGTCCTGATGCAAGAGCCATGGGGCCAGCCAAAGTGATGTTCTCTAAAGTCAAATGGAAAGAAAATGACTTTGAAGCACAGGAAGACGCAAACGTTCAGAGTTTCCTTCCGACCCTGTGGCTTACAGTGAGGCACTCCCAGTGATTTCTAAGGAATCGTCATTTGTTTTTTCAGCTTCTTCATTTTTTTCCCCTTCCCTTTTCAAATGTGAAAACTAAACCCTGTTGTGGATTCTCTATAAAACAAATAGGAGAACAGTGGGGTATGACAAAGACTTTTCCTCTTTTAGTCCTGAGAGTTTCCGCTTCTCCAACCCAGGAGATGACAATTCAGCCAGCAGTGAGCAGTAAGTAATGAAACCACATCAATTTCACAGAAGCACCGCTCATATGTGAGAGCTGCACAAGGAAAGAATGAGAGACCCAAGGTCTGAATCCACGCATTTGGAGGCCCAGTCCAGTAGTCCAAATAAAAAACTTCTGGTTTTCTTTCTTTTTTTTTTTTTTTTTCCTTTTAGCTGGAATAAATCAGAGCAACAATGGAAAGTACAGGTGCAAACTCAAAAACCCTGTAGTGGTTCAGTTTATGGAAGTGGGTGTAGAAGTACTTGATGTTTCAAATGCAAATACTGTTCTGCAGCTCGGCTTAGAAGATAAAAATCACTGTTCTGTGGAATTTAAGTTTGATAGGCAAAAAAAAAAAAGATAAAAAAAAAAAGTGAAATCGATACCTTGTGACACCAAGAGAAAGTGATCTGAAGATGTCACAGGGCAGGATGGCAAAGGGGCCCTGCATCTGCAGCATCAGCTTAAATCAGCATGTGTCGTGGGTGTTCAGCACCTTCAGAAATTTGGCCCTTCAGAATCTTTTCCCTTAATCAGAGGCGCTGGAGCATTGCCAGCTACTAAAAGGTTGGGTTAGGCAAAAGGAAGTTGGTTTAGCTTGTTGAGTCAAGTGATTTCATGTTACTTGCTCTAGAGGGAGGCTTTTTGTTCTGAAGGGAATCAGTTGCCAGTGGTTAAGTTGTACTTTTAGAACGTATATATTTAATTAGGAATCGGAAACTTGATAGGCAGAATGGACAGAGGGAAATGTTCAGTGCATTGGTGCTTTGAGCATGTGAGGAATGATTTGAATTTGTTGAGGAAGGAGGAAGCTGGTCTGGAGCAAATGTTCTTAAGACAAATGAAAAAGCATTTTAAATCATTGATGAGAAAGTATTGGTCTGTGGAACTGAAACTGCTCAGCTTCATTTCTTCCCTATCTAGAAAACCTACTAGCTAAGCTGGGTAAGTGCAGATTGTATCAACTATTAAGCACAAGTTTTTTTCTTTGGGCAGCATATCTCCCTCACCTAGGAAGTCTTTAGATGGTGGGATAGTGGACCATCCATCTCGAAGTCTTTTCAGCTTCAGAGCTGCAGGTACTCCATCTGATAGCTGTCTGCTTCGGAGGCTATCTGGATTATGGGGAAGCCCCCGCTGCATGTTGGATTGCTGGGACACAAGGTAAAGAGAACGGGAAAGTATTCTCATGGGTTTTCTTGGCTTAGTTGTCTCCCAGGAAACTTCACACAAAGACCCTCCGAAATTGTAGGTTGACGTGAAACTGTTTTGAAACTGTTTTTTTTTTTTTTTTTTTTTTAAACCTTTGGTAAATCAAAGGTAAAATAAATTAATTATTTTGCTTATTCTGGAACAATTATTCTGGGAAGGAAATTAATACAAACTCACATAAATTAACTCTACATTTTTTTTAACTTAAAGCCCTCACTTAAGATATTTTGAGGAGGGTTGATACCCTTTCTAATTATAGTAAAGCAGGGATTTGAAATCTGATATCTCATTTTGTGAGTGAACACAGGTCTGTAGGTATTCTGGGCTGGTGCCTTCTTATCCACTCCTATTGAAGTGCTTTTATTTTATAGCAACCTATAAGTATTCATTTACAATTATGTACACATACATTTATGTTGAAGACACAAGCATAGCCTGCCTTAAGGGCACTCACCTGGAAGTGGTACCTGTGGGTTCCAGTGACTCTTCGAGTGACTTAAACATAAAAAAGTACCACTTCAGAAAGAGCGGTAAACTTCTCAGTCAGCACCTCTTCTGAGAAAGAAAAAGTCTTTGATTCAGGTAAATTCTAAGCAGAGTGAAGAGGAGATACGAACATGTGCCTTCTGCATTGCAATAGGCTACCTTACCGTGGAGATGCTAGAAAAGGAGACTGCAGACCTCACTGCGAGGTAGTTGTGTGAACAGTGCCAATGTCACCTTGTTTCTCCTCCCCACTCTGAATCAAAATAGTCTGATTTAGCAATTTCAAAATGAACTTATTTGACACTGATGAACAGTTAGTTGTTCTTTGACTTTTCTATTTATCACACTTCTGTGTTTCATGAAGAGGTCATCTGAACTATGTGTTGGGACAAATAAACAGCTGCACCCAACACTCTGCAAATTAGAATAAACTTTGTCCTTGTCTATCGTAATAGCCAGTATTTTTTCTTTAAAGCTTCATGGCACGACATTTTTTGTTTCATTCTGGTGAGATCACTGAGACTGGGTTGAGAAAGATGTGGATGAAGGAGAATCTTCTACCTCAAAGCGTGGTGTAACTCTCCACAGAGAATTTTCTTTTATTTCTCTGACTTGGCTGCAGTGAGAATTTGCAATAGCTGAGAGAAAGCAGGTGAGAAACCATATACAACCTGCTTTTCATCTTATTCCTCAGATTCTTGACTGAGTTTGTCTTTTCATTTAATATTGCAAGATGTATTCCTGAAATAAAGAACACATATAGAAAGCAAACACGATGGAGTCAGTTAATAATTAAACGACAATGTGAAATACACCCATAGAGAAATCTAACTGATATCACAAGTCTTACATATTTGATAATTGCACAGGCAAGCTTTGTTTAATGAGTGGTGATACTTGAAAAAAAAAAATCATGTTAGGAATTGTTGTGAAAGGTTTTATTTTAATAAAAGAATGTATGATCACACAAGCTCTTATATCATATCCTTTCCCACACAGACTCTTGCATACTTCTGGCAAAAGCACTAGCTGTTTACATTTTCTTTGTTTTCACTCCAGCAGCGTGTGACTAATCCTTGAATGCAAGCATTTAGGTTGCACTCTGTCAAAAATGGTATTGGAGGGCTTTACTGTTTGTTGAAAAGATGGGGAATAAGAGAAAATCACTTCCTCTGAAACGTAGCATAAATAGAGGAACACCAGAGCAGCTGTACAGGGTCAGCCGAAAGGGCCCTCTAGCCCAGCATCCTGTCTCTGAGGGTGGATAGGAGGAAAAGTATAGGCTACAGAAGAGAGTAAGAACAGGGTAAGTATGCAGCAATCCCTCCATTCTGTCTTCTTAAAGGGATTTGTGGCTTAGGCATTCCCAGAGTTAGAAATAGTGTCAGTGTTTAGACATGAGTAAAGAGTACTTTTTGAACATGAAAGTTCATACTAGCACCAATACTGACTCTATTGGGCTTGTTTTCTAGAAGTTTGTCTGTTCTACAACCATTCATTACTCTATTGTTATGTTTCAGTTTCAAGCCCTTGCAATGACCTGATGTTAGCTTAGTTTATCAGGAAAAAAAAATAAAGGTGGCTGAATTTATCCACTAGATTAATAGCCTCTTGCTATAGCATAGCCCTAGGTGTGAATTAGAGTTGAAGACGAGGAAAACCCTTGCTATTTCAAAACCAAAACACAAGTTTTGTATTCCTTTTGGGCTAGAAAGCTTAAAAAAAAAAAAAAAAAAGTAGCATTTTTCATGCTCTGTTTTAAAGAATTGAAATATATTAAAAAAAAAATAATCATATATGAATACATATGCTGAACTTACTAACTTCATAATGCCTTTCAGGGCTTCTACGCTCCTAGTTCCCTGCTAGTCCTGGAGACTGGTCTCTCTCAGGGTGCCCCAAAAGTTTCCGAAGAAATTTCAGCTTGTCAGGACCTCTCCTTTTCTTTAGTGTTGCTGGCACCCAAAACCTTGAGTGCCTCAGAAGAGTGTGGTCTCCCAGAGCTGCCAGGCTGGTGGCAGTCTGAATGCTCGATGGTCCCAAATCCAGGCAGAACAACCACCAGAGCTGTCTCCCCCACATATGCATCTCAGAAAATCCGCTGTCTATCCTCCTGCCAAGGAGAATGGTAGGCGAGCAAAGCCTTCACTTTCAGATCTGTGTATTAATCAGTGGATTTCCACAAACATTTGGGTTCTGGCATCTTTATACCAACAATGCTTACCCTCAGACGAGGCTCCACCATCTCCTTCAGAAGGCTTCATTTTCTAAAAAGGATTCTAAATTTGAGCCTCTTGTTCTGTGAGCCATTTGAAGACACATGAATGACTGTTTATTGGTTTGTTTCCTACACACCCCTAACAAAAGGCTATGTGAAGGCAGGGTTTATGTCTTTGCAATCATCCGTGGAGCTCATGCTTGTGAAGACCAGATCAGAAGACCAGAAGACCATTTAGTGTGATAAATCCGCGCACTCTTATTTCAGGGATGAAAATAATATCTAACAGCAGTCACAGAAATAAAATCTGGATTTTGGTTATTTAGTAATTTACATGTATTTTTATTTTCTTTCATTTGTAATCTTAGAAATTAAATGCATCTTTTTTTTTTTTAATTTGTTTTCTCTCTTTATTTTTTGTTTTTCTACTATGAAGAAACAGTCAGGAACTGTTGAGGTGACTGAATACTGATCTGGGACTATGTTTTTACTCTAGCATTGATCTTTGGCATGACTGTGCTTCTTTCTTCTTCTGTAACAGTGATACATGGTTTTTCTTTAAACAGTGTTTTGAGAGCTAGGGTGTGGAAAATTGTTACAGAAGAACTGAGAGTCTGACTAATCACTCATGGATGGAGCAGGCAGGATTACTGGTTTCTGTTCTTGTTCTGATTTACTGCTGTATGTGGACTTGGCAATATCCAGCTGATCTGACAATGTGTTTGGGTTACTAAAATCCTAATTTAATGACAACACCAAAAATTAGACTAAAAAACAAGTTGTTTACAAAATCATCCACCTCATTCTCACTTTTAACTGTCTTATTAGCCTGTTTTACCAGTGCACTGTTTAGCCAGGAATATCTGCATATAAACCTTTTAGCCATATGTGTTTCCCCAGTGGTGACAATGATTTCTGTGTCTATTGTGTGCAAAGCTAATTATTTGCAGAGATATTGGATTTCCTGGCCCGGAAGGTGTTTGTGGTTTTTATAACAAAGGAATTAAGACACGTAGGGAACAGGACGGCTTAGAAAGCATCCCGATGACAACAATAACACTCTGTACCTTGGAAAGCCTGTTTTCCCTTTTTTGTCCGAATGCAATCATAAGTACATCCTCTCCCTGACAGCTCACCCTGCCCTCAGCCATTCCGCGTGGAGATCTAATACAAATCTCATTGATATCAATAGAGACGCCTGCGGACCACACTGAATTTGGCTTTGCAGGAATGTAATGTATGCAGCTCTTTTAACATCCTAGCCCACTTCTCTTTGCTGTGGATGGTTGTTAGGCAAAGCAGCTGGGACAATGCTAATAATGCTCTTCTTTGTATCTCTTGTCGCTCTGCTTTGATGTATCAGTGAACAGAGTCAAAATGTACTGAGTGCAGCTTCTTGAGTGGCATTATTGCAGTAATTTACACCACTGCTGATCATAGCTGAGCTGAGTCCAGCTAGAGAGATTAAATTACCTATAAACGAGGAAGGGATGGGTTAGTGGCAAGGGCATTAGCTGCAATTCGAGAGGCTTGGAGTTCACTTTCGCAGTTTCTCCTGTGCAACCTCAAGGAAATCATTTTGGATGGAAGTTGAAAAGTTACTTACTTGATCAAGTTCTATTTGAGACAGATTTTCAGCGCCCAAATCCCCCAAACTGATACACAGAAATCTTTTTTAACTGCTGTGGTACCTCATAATACATAGCATGGCTTTTCTGTATGGACTTGCTAGAGTGCCTCAGGTACACGCTCATGCTGCAGATGCCCAGAGGTGCCTTGCAATGAAAGGAGAGTTGAATTTGCTCCAAGTCTCTGGAGATGCTGATGATACATAGCATCAGGTAACACAAAGGAACTTGCCTCTCCCTGAGGGAAGAGTAAGTCACCTCACCTGGACTTGGGGACAGTACAGAATAGCAGCATAGCAGCTGGAACACGCTAACCTTTTACCTTACCATCATTTAATTAATCTCTTGGGGGAAAAACAGGATGAAATTTCCAGGTCTGAGGCAGTCTTCTCTGTCTACCTCAGTGACTGACTTCTGTTTGAGAGGTGCCGAGTCCTTGTGACCAATCTGGTACCTACAGCCCGGAGCAGGAGGATGCATAGTCCCACCTGGCTGATGTAGTTACACGTGCCATTTTTACTCCTAGAAATACCTAATAGGCCTTGACAGTTTAACCTCTCCAACTTTGTACGAGAAGCCTCTTATATTTAACCTTGTTAATTTTTATGTATTTTTCTCTCACTCACATGTGCTTTCCTTTACTACACACCTTTCTTAGAAGTTGCTTTTTGTTTTCCATCACAGCTTGCTATTTTATCTCCTCGGAAAACTCAGCTTTGAAAGGGAACTGGTACTCATGTTCATATGTCATGCCCCTTCCTGGGTAGTCTTTCTGACAACAAGGAGGTCCCCCTGAGAGCAGGGCACTGCCCTTTGGGCGTAGGTACAAAGCCACCATCAAAAGCAGTGGTTTCAGACTTGGGGAGCAGGATCTGTGGCAGTGCTGTGATCATAAAGACAATATAAAAGCAGGACTTTATACCTGGGGTGGGAACATGAGTGCAAGACTTAATGGTCAAAAGGGTTCCGACATAGGTGCAGAAAGATAAATTAGTGATGTTCCAGTGCTGTCTCAGATGTTCTCGGAAGAGTTTCTGGGAATAATTTCTATGAAAGGCATTTACCCACAGGGCATGGCATAATTGCTGATTTGGGAAATAGGGATGACTCACTTATGTAAGAGACGCCCATACTATTAGCATAAAAGATGCACTGCTTATCATAGCTTTTTAGTGGCATTGTGCCTAATTAATTCATGACACCTTAATTAATAGGTATACAAAGAAATATCCCCACATGAACTAAGCATTATGGAGTAGATTGTGCCCTACAGACTCTGCCTGATGGTGGTGTACGGGAACACTTTCCAGTTTCTACAGGAGTTCAAAGGGTGTACTGAGTTTAATTCTAAATGTGGTTATTTTTCTCTAAGGGTGAATAGAAGCTACTGGAGACAGGACCTGAAACCAAATAGAGTTCAAGGACAAAACCATCCTCAAATCATGAAGATTATATTTCACACCTCAGCTTAACAGATGGTTTCCATCACTGGAAATACAGAGGAAATCCAGAGCAGAAAACCCAGATCTGAACATTAGCCAAGGGGTATCAGGACATCTCTCTTAGGATATCAGCATGTCCTGGCTGAAAAAACAAACAAACAAACAAACAAACAAACAAACAAAACACTAAATAATATGTTACCGTTTCACAGTCTCATAGTTATGACCAATAAATAAATAAAAAAAATTCGATATATTCGATTTCTTTAGGATAGTAGCTGTTAGTAAAGTGGGAGTTTAAGAAATACTTGTCCTTCTTGTGCTCTTAATGTGCAAATGAGATAGGAAAAGTCATGGGGTTGGAAGTCACAAGGCTCTGACTATCCAGTGATGAAGACAGTGGGGATGAGACTGGTGGGTATCTAAAAGAGGAAGGCTGGACATAACTGAAAACATTTCCAAGCTGGTTTTCCACTCAAACACCTCTGATCTACATAATGCTCAATGAAAGTGAGAATGATTGAATCTTTTTTTTCAAATCCCAGTATCAAGTTATTGCCTTGATTATTTAAACACCAGTGTATGATTAAGATATGCATATTCAGTTTAAGGGGTCCTAAATGCATAATTTATAATTGTGTTTTAAAATGTTGACATAAATATTTCACTAGTTTGCACATGAGATGGTTAACAGCCCCTCAGCAGTGTGGGGGCTGCAATGCCACCTTTGGGAATCTGTAGGTTCTTCTGGTTCATGTTTCTCATTGTGGCTACAATGACAAACCTCAGCCATGTTGTAGGTCAGCTAAAGGTCTTATCTGAATTGTGGGGTAAACATTGTGCAAATCTAGCCAGAATTATAGTATAATACGACAATCAGAAGTTTGGGTCTTGAATTAAGTAAAATGTGACAGTTCTGGGCAGGCTTTGACATGCATCTTTGAATGCAAGAAATTTAGAGCAAAACTTGGAAGATGTAAACCTAAGCAAACTGAAAACATCATTTATGCAAGGTTCTTTTGGTGAGATTTTCTTATTCCTGCTTACAAAGCATTTAGTATGTTGCTGCATATTTGGTCAGTGCACTCAAAGAAAAGCCAAACAAACGCAATCCAGTGCTATTATTTCTTCTCCAGGATGCTCTTCAGCTCCCTTGAATTCTCCAGCTAGGCCCAGGATTTTAGTTTCTATCCCTCAGGGTAAGGAAGATTGGATAGTTCATCCATGGAATGTATTAATACTGCTTCTTAATCATCCAGAGCAATCGCTGTAGGTTGTGCAATGCAGAGCACTCCTTTTTTCTGCAGGGGCTGTGCTTACTGACAGCCAAGGAGGGAGCAAGACAGCAAATTAAATCCCAGTCCCCTTGTTTGAAAGCACTGTCTCTTACCCCAGAATAAGACCTCACTTTGGCATCTTGTGAGATCACATGTGTAAGAAAATAACTTAAGCCAACAGAAAATACTGAAACAGAAATTGCTTTTGTGTCTTGTACAAGAGAGTAAAGGAGAAAAGAAGTTTTAGATGAGGGCTCAAGAAATGAGGTCTCAGTCCTGGCACCAGTACAGAATTCCTCTGTTGCCTTGGGCAAGTGACTTTGAAATTCAATTCTCTGTTTGCAAAATGGGGGCAACGGAGCCTCACAGCAATGTTGGAAGGGTAATTCCATTAATATTTATGCTTTGCTTGGGTACCCCATTGCCAGGAACCTTTATAGCTACCTATCCTACCAGAGGACACTCAAGTTCATGGATATTTTGGTGAGGACGCACACCAGAATGCCAGCAGGAAGTTGGCAGTGTCTTGTTTGAAATTAGTTAAAAAAATATATAAAATGGAATAACTGCCTTTTGAAAAATGCTGGTATATCAGCACTCATCTTCATCCTAAAGAGAGGTAAAAAGTTTAACTAGGTGCACCTCCTGTAACTGCTTCATGACGTACTATGCTTTTGCAAGGGAAGGGACTTGTGTCTCCTGGGAGGTGTAATTCAAAGTCACACAAGCTTGTGTGGGAGAACATGGCTATAAATGACCAAGATCTACAGCTGCCACAAAGCTCTTCAGTCATTCAGCTGGACATGGGCATTAAGACTAATTCCAAATGCACTATTTTATTTTGAGTTTCCTGTTAGGAAGATCCAACAAAAGATTTGTTTATTAGCTTGTTTGTTGTTTTTTTTTTAATTTTTTTATTTTCCCTGTAGATATGTTTGATCTTCAGTGAACTATCTGATGGGGAAAATGGCAGATTGAGGCGTTTGTTTTTCAGTGTTTTTTGAGTAGCCTTCAACCCTTTCATTAAGAGCTTTTTAAAACCACTGGTTCTCTTTTGGCATAGCGAAGTATACTTCCATGACATCAGGACCTGATTTTCAAAGAAGACAAGATGAGATCAAAGCAAACTTTCTCTCATTTACCTCTCTATATCTGCATTTTAACCCTCCCCATCAGGTGAAGAGTACATTCGCCCCTGCCCTATGCTACCCAGAAACTTTGTGAAACCATCCTGTATCTTTCCATTAAATGTTTTATCACTGCTTGGAACAGTCCTGGGTCTTGTGTTTCAGCACGTTTATTTTCTGTGGGAACAGTGATCTGATTGCAGTGTACGTGTGTGGGTGGGTAGATTATAAATTATAGGCTCTGAGCTCAGGTGCACATCTTGGGAGTGACTTTTAAATAGCTGTATGATTAACAAACCCTTCTCCTTTGCAGAATGGGAAGAAACTTCTGTCTTGAAGATCATTGCTTTACTTCAGGAATTATCCCCCATGGAGACTGAACGACTTGACGCTGGAGGGGAAATATTTGTTGTGCTATGGATGTGAAGCCAGCTATCTACCTCTCTATGGGATGATTTATAGCCCACAGACTTTGGGGGTAGGAACAGGGGGATCCTTTCAGGAAGAGAGTTCATTGCTTTGGAGGGAAGTAGCGTGCTGGACTGACTGAGACAGCTTCTTGTGGCTGGAGTGGTTCAAGAAGATCTTGCCCCCAACTCCTTGGTTGAGTAGCAATCATGCCTTTGATGCTCCTCTTGCTTCAGTGCAAAGCCAATGGTCTGGGTTAATGCAGCCAGCAGCAGTGGGCTCAGCTGTGTTTTTGCAGTGGATGCAGCATGTTCATGCAATTATTCAGGGTGGCTCAGCTAACTGCCCTGGAAGGCCAGTAATGAAGAACTAGTAATTAGGCTAGATCCAGGGGAATAATATGACCTCGCTCTTGGATACTTTAAGATAGGTACTACGTTTTTAATAGAGATGGACGTCATATAAATATCCAGATAGATTAACGATATAATGGAGGCTTTCTTGGCATTACGGCATCTTGAAACTGGCTACCACTGTTAGTCCATCTGTGTTACGGATTGCAGACCCAGGCCAAGAAATATTTAAGCAGATGCTTAAAGTTAATTATAGAAGCAGGCCCATTGATTTCAAGAAGAATGCTTACATTTTTAAAATCAGGCATATGTTAAACTGTTTTTCAAAATGTAGGCCTAATCCAGTAGTTTCCGTAAAAAATAAAGCCTAGCAAACCTCAAAATAACAGGTTAGAAAAGTGAAAGCAGAAGGGTATAGAAGTACAAAAAAAAAAAAAAAAAAAAGCAGCACTGATTAATTCTTTTTACAAGAGGTCTTGTTGCAACTTTACTGCATGATCCAACCGGATTGCTCAGATAAAAGAGATGCAGACATATTTATCTAGTGTTTCTATATAACGTTACAAGTACGGGTCTAGAGCGTATGTGCCTGACTCTGGAAACCTTCTGTTCACAGAACTTTAATTGGTTTTCACAGGCAATGTGTGTGCTGCCTCCTCACAAAATGGAACCAAATATTTATTAGCAGTAGGAAATAGATCATTTGTTTTTACATGCGAGTTTTCATTGGCAGTGTTTGTGGAGAAGGCACACATGATAGGCACTTCTTAAAAATCTTCTTTTGATACTGCTTGTTGGATCTCATGCATTTTAGAATCAAAATAAATAAATAAATAAACACACGAAAAATACAAAACAAACTGGATTAAATTTTAACAGGCAGTATCTCAGAGCAGATATGGCCTCAAACACAGAGAGAGTAGGAACATATCTGAGTACAGCAGTTGCCAATGCTAGCATTTCCAAGGGTGGTCTTCATGCAGTGAAATAGCTCCCCAGAGAATATAAATCCAAACAGTGCAGTGTTGACATGATAAATAGCAAGTTTAAAGGGAAAATGATTGAAAATTATATGGGATCGAGATGAAACTGACTCATGGCTCAAGTCATAGGTAAATGCTGAGAAGAAGAAAAAAAAAAAGATGAGGAAGTCAACTGATTAGCAAACTGATTAGCAATAAATTGCATACAAAAGATTTGAGATCGATAGAAACAAATTATAGCCATAACAGAAGAAAGAGTACTATATGTTTTTAAAGACATTCATAGTATATAGGACTCCAGAAGACAATGCAGTATTTATACATGCACAAAAAGCTCTCTGCATGTGTCTATGCACACACCTAAAGAAATAAACATGTAGGTTTTAAAAAGTAATATATGCATAGGTCTAAAACCAACATTACTTTCACTAGTTGAATTTTTCCTGGGCTGAGCAATGTCTGTTTGAAGAAATTGGCAAAATCTCATGTACAGTGTAATTTTTACCTTATTTTGTAAATTCTGTTGGGGACAAAAAGTCACAGAAGTTAAGGAAGGAGTTATAGCTTAGTCTAGGTCTCACGAACAGCTCAGTCAGGAAGAAGTTAGAAGGAGCAGAAGCCGTTACTAACAAAAACTGGTGCTGTCTCTTTTGCTAGAAAGGTCTTTGGACAGACTTTTAGGGTGTTTTTAATGTTCTTATAAAATGCTTTTAGTACAGTAATACAGGGTTCTTTTGCAACAGATTATCATATGATTCTGTGCACACTGTAGAGTATTTTAAAGCTGTAAATACCTTCCCATAGTTTCCAACTGAAAATGTTGTATTTTTTGCTTTTTTTTTTCCCATAATAATTGAAATATCCACAGAAGAAAAAAAAAAAAAAGAAAAAGATTTCAGGCTTGATCTAGCAGTTTTACGTTAGATGAAGAAACATGAATTTAGGTGACCTTTTTAAAAAAAATAAATCACAAATTCTACCACTTACCAATTTTGATTATACAGTTTTCAAATATGGAAAAGAACAATGCAGGGAGGGAGGGTATATTCTGTTTTCCATATCTGTGATGGAATCAGAATGGGCAGATGGGCTTTCTCATTAGTAGAGGAAAGCTACAAGCTGTGGAGGGAAAAAAAAAAAAAAAAAAAGACAGCAAACCTCTAAGGTTAAAGCAATGAAACTGTGACATAAATTGCATAGGTTGAATGTAAGTATTCTTAGCAGCAACTAAAGAATTTGGAAACAATGGTGGTTTTGACACCAGAGTGATCTGTCCTTTACATCAGTGGAGAACTGGTTGGCCACTGGAAGCTAGAGTGTGACCCATGTCATCACAACGTAGGTGCCAGCATCTGACTGGAGAAACCACATCTTAAACTCTTCTACCTGGGGCTCCACCAGAGGCACTGGAACCAGATAGCTAGATTACATTCACCCAAAGAGCTGGGCTGGGGTTTTCTTCCCCTAATTTTAAACACTACGACAGAGGTATCTGAACCTGATCTATTTATTTATTTATTTATTTATTTATTTATTTATTTATTTATTTTTCATTTCCCAATGAGGTCTGTGGAAATTTAGTAGGTACAGCAGTGGGTCCTAACAGTGATCCATTGTATCGTAAACTAGACACATGGGTTTGGGTGGATGAGTTGTTCCTTAGACTTCATTTGCCACACCAATTAAAGTTCCTATGCCTAATGGGGAATCAGCTTGCACATAGACATCCTTTTAAAAGATACCTCAGCTTCACTGAAAAATCTCATTCTTATGACCTGGGTTCAGGTGAAAATGCTCTAAGGACAGAAGGACTATTCTGACTGTTTAGGATCTTTCCAGATTAATTTTCTCCTTTCCAAGCAAAGCATTCAGATAAATAACTCCTACCATAAACAATGTTTGAAGCATGTTGTAGAGTCACAGCTCCAGAAACAAAGTGTTTTTGAAAACATGAAGCCAACACACCTGGAAAGCTCAGAACCACTTAATTTTTTTCAGACAGTTATACTGTTGAATGAGTCCTTAATCTTGATTTTTTACCATTTGGCACTAGTAATGCTGACATCCCTAATCTTGAGGGTTTAAAACTTGGCATACAGCTGTGGCACCTGAGAAACTAGCAAAAAAATGAGTCCCATACAGAGGTCCATGCAGATGACCCAAGGGCTGCATGCAAATGGCCTTGTCTTTAGAAAGCAAAGAAACCCTCATGCAGCAGGGAAGCAATACCTCCTCATCTTTTTTCACTTCTAAATGAAGGTGAAGGCAATTGCTGAGCTCTGATGCTGAGGTTTCTGATGCCATTATGTGTTAGCACTGGTACTATCTATAGAGGCTAATGTGAGAGGGTGCTTTCTGATCCTGCACAGTCACAAAACTGGTGCTGGTGTTGTTGAATGCACTTGAGAACTAAGGTAAGGATTTTTATTTATTTATTTATTTATTTATTTATTATGGCTTTGCTCTTTTGGACTTGAAGAGGGGAGTCATATATTTTCCACCTAAACAGCCACTGAGGTGCCAACTGCTCTTTTGCTTCCCACTCAGATACCTGGCTTGTTGCATAAAAAATAGATAATTCACAGAGGTTTGTCTGACTTTAGTGCAGTAATTTTCCCTTCCAAAATGTCAAGAGATTCTTTAGCATCACTAGGAACAACCTTGTCAAAATGCGTACAAATCAGAACCCTGGAAAAGCCTGATTCAGAGAAAAATCAAGGTCCTAGCTTGCCTCATGCTGTAAGCTGAATAAATTTTCTTCTTTCCCTTTCTTAAGCTGCTCACCCACATTAGTACTGTGTTACAGACTGCCCAGAAACAGTGACTTTATCCCAAACTCCTACAAAAAAAAAAGTGGTATTTTTACAAAGAGGGAACGAGGAAGTTGCAGCAGTGTGTGGCAGAGGGATGGCAGTGTGGGATTGGAGAGGCAGAAAGATATCAAGGGTCCCACAGGGAGTAACAGAGAAGGGGACAAGAAGCAGAGGTTTGATATAGCTGTGGTGCATGAGGCAAAGTGCAGCTGGAGAAAGTTTGCCTGGAAAAGTGAAACCCACAGACAGTAAGGGGAATATGGAAAAGGGATGCAGAGTAGGTGTGGAAGTGGAGAGGAGGAGACAGGTGGGACAGGAGACAGGAGCCCAAGATGCCTGGCTGGGTTAGGTGTAACACTGGGAATACAAAACCTCAAAGGGTGAAAGTGGATTTCACGGAGAGCAGGAGACAGTGGCAGAGGTAAGGGCACGTATGAGAAAATGAGACGGCAATGAGGGGATGAGCTGGGACCACATGGACTGGAGATATAGGGTGGGAGATAAAACAGGCGCTTCTGATAGGGAAAGGGCTTACAGGAGTCCTGGGGACGTGGTGTAGTGAGCTCGGCCAACAGCATTTTGGGGTCTTGGTGTCACACACCTAACAAGAGTGATTCTAATGGAAGAGTTACAGGAGGCCTCTAGCTCAATGAGGTCTTCAAGGTTCATACGGAGAGAAGGGCACAGCCAGTGCCTATACTTGCCCTGTGTCACGACCTGCCTGAGCTCCAGGCTTGGTGGCCACTTCTCATGCCAAGTGAGCCCATGTTCCCCACCACATGGGGAAACTGTTGCCACTGGAAGGAGAAGACTGAATGGAGGCCCAAGATGATGAGGGTACATGAGGACAAGCAGAGTTCACTGAAGGAGAACAGATCTCAGAGCAAGGGCACCATTATGCTGCAGGAGGAACCAGTGAAGTGGAGGAGGCTGCATATTTCTTCAAAGGTGCTGGCTGCAAGGCATGGGAGAAGAGCCAGCAATGAAAGTAGGAGAAAAAGGAGTGAGGCTAAGAACTTGGCATGAAGGAAGGGAGGGAAAGCTGGAGGGGAGATTTTTCTGCTGTTATGGATCCTCTGATAATAAATCAGATTCCTTAAAAAAAAGGAGGGGAGTTATTAAGGAAAAGACTTGTATCGTAAGTTGGAATAGAAAGAAAACTCAAACAGCAGGCGATCTCCACAGCTTGCTCAGATAAACATGCCACGTCCCAGCACTCCTCCCTGCTGTCCAGCTGCTGCAGGCAAGTGTGGATCATTTCCTCCTGTAACTTCTTCTTGCTGGGGTCAGCAGTGGCTCAGATGATAACATGTTCTTGCATAACCAGCGGAAGGACCTCAGAGCGTTACTCACAACCCTCCATCACCCCGCTGTATCTTTTTTTGACTTTGAGTATAGGAAAGAGAAAGGAGGGTATTTCCCTTTAGGCTTTCCAGTGATATTATTAGTAAAATATTTGTGCAGCATCAAGCATTTTTGTAAAGCAAGCGGTTTAAAATTTTGAATTGGAAAAATTTTAGAAGTAAAAAGTGGAGAAAGAGAGGAAAACTGAGCAACAGCAATCAGCAGGGAAGCCTCCTCTGCATAACATTTTCTCTTCAAAAGAGAAAACAGCCACAAAAATGTGAGAAAATATTGTTCCTTAACCTTTTCAACAACCAGAACATTCTTCTATATTGAGTAATGTTTCTGAGAAAACCTGAATTAGGAGATGATGAAACTTTGATGCAATTTGTGGAATTGGTGGAAAACGGAAGTGGGACTAGTCACTATAGGGCAATGGATTTCTTGATTTAAGAAAATAATAGTTCAGTAATGGATTCATTGATCTACTTGCATGTTATTTGACAGAGAAAAATAGATTCTGTCACTTACACAGAAAGGAAGTAAGGAAAAAGAAAAACATCAGAAGGACCATTAATATGTTATGAAGCAATAAATAAAAATCATGCCTAATAAGCTATAAAATATAAACTTAAGCTAAAGTAAAAATGACTAATTCAGTCTGGTCCTGCAGGCTCCCTCTCCAGGGGACAGAGGAAGAAGCATCTCAGGAACACAGTTTGTCCTCTTCACTGCCTGTTCGGATGTGGGAAGGGTCTCCCTCCACTGACTCAGGAGACCGGGCGATAATCGTTTTGCAGCCTCATGGGCTGTCAGTCACCTGAGCTCAGATGGCTTCACTTTTTCCTTCCATTCAATTCAATTGTACCACATTGATTATTTAGATGAGTATTTTCTGAAGATTGTTCATTTTTTGCGGTCTCATATGCATGAGATTTCTAATGGATTCTGGAAAAGCACAGTCTCATCTCTGCGCCTTTAATTGTCTAAACATGCTACTGGCTTCAGTGCCAGCTTAGCCACTTCCTCAAGACAAGAATGAAACTGCAAGAAGGTTTCTAAGTCAGCGTTGCCTAAACATTTATTCCTGGCCTCACTGAGCTAAAACCACTGTATGAGAGGGCATTGTGCCCCTGTGTGCTCCCATACAGCAGTCAGAGCAGATTATCTGCAGTCGATAGCCCACCAGCTCCATTGTCAGTAATGTGGAAGAAACATTCCCTCTTTGCTGATGAGAAAAAAGCCTCTAGTCTGGTGCACAAGAGAAGGGTTATTATCTTTCCAGATGCATCTCAACCTCACATGTGTCAGTGGGAAGTGCACAGATGGAGGAAGGGAAGTGCAGTGGCTGCTGAATGCAGCGGGATGTTCAGTGCAAAGGTCTCAGCATCAGTTTTTCTCCCACTTCTGTGACACTGTTTTGCAACTTCAGAGTGATTCCTTTGTCTTTAGAGTGTTTCTTAGGTTGTGTCCATGGGCTAAATGAAGGATAAATATAAAGAACAAGCCACTTCTCAGAGAAAAATTCTTTACTTAGAGGTCTCTCGGGAAAGGTTTGTGAGGTTTCTAAAACAAAAGGATTGGAAAATCTGAAAGAGTTGTAAAATTTCCATTTCCTTGCTGAGATTTCTTTCCTGAAATCCTGGTTTGGCTTGTGCTGAAGGATTTGCTAGAAAGTACTCTGCTGTGCTTCACAGTGGCTAATCAACAAGGATCTCCCTGAAACCCAGAGCTTTTTTGACAGCTATTATAACCAGAAGCACAGCTCGGGAGCTTGGTGCTGTCACCTCCTGGGAATGCATCAGCTTGGGGAACACAAGGCAGTGCCTATTGGCAGGTAGGTATGAATAAGGAATAGGATGGGAAAGACAAGTCTTTTCATTTAATTTTGTATCTGGGTGCTCTAAGTAGACGTGTTATCTGCAGGGGATGTTTTTGTGGTCTTGCCTTTGACACATTAATTAGTTTTGAGGAAGTTTTCATTCATTCAGACTTTTCACAAAGAGAAGCTTAATTGATTTAAAGTATCCATGTGAAAATCAAAGTCTGCTCTGCTTAATTTTTAGGATTGGTAGACCCTCAAAAATAAACACCAGGTATTTATCTCCATTCCTATATTGCTCTCTGATTCGGTTCTGCACGACATAGTTAGCATACGATCTCATTACAGTTTTGTGGAAAGTCCACTCATACAAGATGTATTCTTAACAGCAGGGTTCTGCATTTTCTCATCAAAGAACAACATAGTCAGAGCTGAGCAATAAACGACATTAATCAGCTGTTTGCAGTAGCATTTTCCAGGTATTGGTGTACTCAGGTAAGACCATTCCTTTGGGAAAGATATACTCTGCTTTATCAACAGAGGATGTGTGACATTATGTGGCCTCTGAAGCCAAGTCAGTATGCAAAAAAAATGGAAAGTCAGGGAGGAGTACAGAAAAGGAACAGATCTATAAAAAGAAAACAGAAAAGGAGATATTTTAAATGTTCAAGGGATATTATCTTGACCTGGGAAAGTGATGTCTTTGTCTGGATAAAGACAATCACAATGTGGTATTTCCTGCTTGTGGACGTTTATCCCTACCTTTGGGGAGCACTTTATGAAGTAAGAGATTCATGTCACACTTCTGTCAGTCCTTCTGGCTTGGGGAATTGTAATTTTTGTACTTGGAATTCACAGTGCCTTTGCAATGTCTGATCTTTGAGATAAGAAGCCAGGTTTCTTAGGCAATCTAAAAGTGTGCCTCTGTTTTGGTTTCTCTGTGCACTTCTTCAACTCAGTTTCTCAGTCCCTCAGTACAGTTACCAACTCCTTCTGCCTACTTCTGGTTTACATTTTCAGCCAGAAATTAGTCACTTCTCACTCAGTCATTCCAGAATAATAGAACTACTGTGGTGTCTTCTGAAAAGAGGTATCTTTGCTAATCAATAAGAGGCTAATCAAGAAGAGGCTTTCAGCATCTTTGTGGCTTCCAGAGCAGTCACCACCCAGAGTTATAGGAACACTGTGATCGAGCATTCAGCCAGAGAAACAGGAAAACTTTCAGGTTTTCTCCAGGTGTCACCCATTCCCATTTCCAAACTGAAGAAGAGCTTTTAGAACAGCAGACCTTCATTTGGGACTGGCAGCCTCTGATCTGTGCTGCTGTCAGACTGAAAGCAATTTTTTTTTTTTTTTTTTTTGCGTTCAATAGCTCACTAAACACTGTATGTCTAGAATGGGAATTGGCTTTTAGATTTCTGCTTCTTCCCAGTTGTCTCTGCGACCCCTTTATGCCTTTAGGATGACTGTGGCACATTGCAATGGAGGTTTTTATTACACAGACCTTTGACCCATTGGAAACTACACTAAACCTACTGCCTTACAGCAAACAGCCTATTCCCCTTTTAACAGGACCCTGATTTGCATCCAAAGTAAGCTGGGCTTACTGAGCTAAGGGGGGCGGGAAACGTCTTCCTATCCTCCCCCAGCATTTTTGCTGGTCAGCTCATATGCTGGCTCTTGAACAAAACACAGCATGCTGCTACTTGTTCATAAAGTGGCAACAGTTTTTTTTTTTTTTTTTTTTGCTGTGGGAGTGCCCAAAAATGCTTCCTGTCTCCCATGGCAACCTCTAGCTTTCATGGAACAAACTGTGAGCAAATCCTTCTGTACTTATTCATCCTCTTTGTGATTTACCACTCAAGCCTGCTGCAAAACCAACAGCAGAGAAACGACAACAGTGGAGCATGCTGGCTCTGACAGATGTATTTCCCCAGTTGTTATTCTGTGGTTGCCTTTTCCTAACAGTTGACTTTGCTGATATCGTGTGTAAATCTCTAGTTCCATTCAAGGGTGGAAGTGGTAGAGCAAGCGCTAACTGGAAAAGAACTGGTGACTCATAAGCCTAAACATTCTTAATATTTAGCAGGAATAAATATTGATGTTAGAAAGATTTACATTTAATAATGGCTAAAAATTAAAGTATGTTGATGGGGCACTTAGTTCCTTGTGCACCCGTGACTCTGTTGACTTTGGAAGTAGTTGTAGGAGTGCAGAGAAGGTTGGATTTGGCATTTTTTAATAATATTCTGTACTCTCAGGGATTGCTGGGGAAGGGGGAGAGGAGGAAGGGAACTGCCTTTGGAATTTGCATTTCATTCTTTAGCAGTAACTAAAAGGGAAATGTTTTGCTGTGGCAATATACCTTCCTTTCCATGCTGTTAACATAGCCAGAGTGACTCAATTTTCCGGTGATTTCAATGTGCACTTTTTTTTTTTTTTATCATTTGAAAAGGAAAGGGTAGATTGCTGGACATCAGTCATTGTCATTTTGGACTAAATTCCACTTGCACATAAGTGCATCCTGACCAAAACTATGTATTATTTTTTTAGTGGAAGGCATTAACATTTGTCCTTGTTCACAAAGAACAAGGTGGGCAAAAGACAGCCAAAGACAAGTGCAGCTCCCCAGCTTTCTGGGATCTTGTTTCCATGCTCATAACAGTCCCTGTTGTGATGCAATCTGGCAACTCTCATGTCCTTGCAACAAGGATGTACCTCTTTGAACTTTTTGCAAGAAAGGAAGGAAAATCTCAAATAATGAACTCAGACCTTGACTTGCAAAGGAAGAAGGAACATGCCATTTTCAAATGCCTGAATCGTTTCATAAATTGCAAAGACATTTGTACTTTTCAAAAGGAAATTCCTCAAACACAGTAGTGTTCAAACCATGGGGTCCATTTCTGAGATGGTAGAGATCTGCAAAACTCCACAGAAGCTATATGTGTTATGCATAAAGATTTTGACCTTTGAATCTAATTTGAAGCAGCTATTGAGAGAAAAATGAATGAGTCGGTTCCAAAACCATCAAACTAGGAGATGCAGATTAGCTCTGAATTAGCTGTTGAGTATAAGCATGCCACATTCAGAAATCTTATAAGCTTCGTTCATATAGAAGATGTGTTAGAGACAACAAGGCTACTTGTAGGACGATTCACCACAGGAGCAACTGGCAGTGAGTCAGCTCATTTGCAGAGCTTGACAACTCTGGCTCTCAGTCCTGTGTCCATATCACTATCAAACATACTTTGTCTCATTCTGAAGTCTTTGCAGCAACAGTTGAGCTGCTTCAAGCATCGATCTGCAGCCCAAGGGAGTCCTGATGTAATGTAAATAATAGCAATAGTAATAATAATAAAAATCCATACTAATTGCCATTTAACTTCACTCTCGTTATTAGTCACTAATGAAACACTAACATTCTCCCCTAAATCTTGCATAAACAATCCAATGCGGCTTTGAAACATAAACATCCACTGACAAATGAAACAGATTTCATTAGCCATTTCCTATATGATAGATATCCTGGTGTTATTAATGTCCTTCTAAGTAAACATTGACTGTATTAAAATGAATACTGAAAAGAAATCATTAAACAGTAGTATATTAACAGGAATGGCAACGCAGTTCATCTATCATGGGCAAATACTTTCTTGTGGTCAAAATCATCCGGAGATGAAAATAAATGTATAAAATATGCTGTATTTTCTCCTCACTTTTCACATTGTTGTGTCCCCCTTGAGCATTTTTGATAGTCAGAATAGTAAATGAAGAAATTAATTTTCTTTCTTCATTAGTTTTTCTACTCAGTGATGTCCATGCCACAGACTCCAAGCAGTCTCTGCCCTGAGGAGCATGCAGTTTACACAAGACAGAGAAACAGCTTTGGGAAATCCACAAAAAAAAGTATTAATGGTATTTTTTATTAGTGATTTGCACTTTACATATTACTATTTATGAAATTCTACCATGCTAAACTTCTTTAAACCCCTGGAGTGAGACTAACCACACTCCAAGGTGTGTTAATGTCTTCTGGCAGAAAATGTTTTCCTTAGCAATTCCCTTGTTATTTTTTTGCAATATTTTACGTAAAATCACGTACCCCTAAATATTTGAGGGAAGGAGAAACTGCACTGCATTTCTCAGTCTATGAGGGGGGTGAATTACAGCAAGACTGTGAGCCCAGGAGGTGAGGTGGCTGGCACGCCACCAGGACCGCGGAGAGGTGCGAGCAGCAGGTGCTGCTGGGCTGCCTGACCGTAGCTCCCCTGGCCAGGTTGTGCAACCTCCTCCTTTCCCCCAGCCCCCAGGAAGGCTGGCAGCACTTTGCCACATCCTGGGGTGCTGTGAGAGTGAATGCACTGGCAAGCTCTCAAATACTTTTCGTAACAACAAATAATTGCTCATATGGCTAAGGCCACAGAATACCCCTCAAATCTTCCTTGAGTTCAGCTATCCTGGCAAATCCATGTCATTCAGCACGCTTCACCCGGTATGCGTGTTGTTTAGCTTTGATATTTTTAAGTATGTAGTCATACTTGGAGCTTTTGCTTAGGTCAGAGTCCCTCAGCCCTGGATATTGGACCCTACAGATATATCAGCAGTCCTGAGCAGCTCTGGCAGCAGACGTGGTCAGGTGTCCTGGGCAAGACCTTCAGGGTGTATACTGTACAGACTTCCTGGGAAAAAACAGCTGAAAAGACCCAAATTCAAACCCATTAAGCAACAGCAAGGAGTGTTATCTGGAGAAACCTCACCTGGAAATAGCAGTTTGCCAAATAATCTGCCTCAGTTTCTAAGGTGCTTTTACCTGGAGAAGCAGTCACGCATCTAGTCCTTATTTCTAGTAAGACCTAAGTTTGACCGGGTAAAAACCACAGATTTTGCCCCTGCCATTGACAGTAACTGGGTTCACAAAGAACTTCATATGTCATTTACAACAGATTAGGTATTATGGCAATAGCCACACTTGTTACCGACTCTGTTGTACTTTTACCCTCCTACTATAAATGGGACCTTTGTTTGATCTATGACTAAAGTGCAATGAAATTGCAGTTCAGTGGATATCACTTTGCCAGGACTGACCGGATGTTTGTGTTCTGTTAAACATGAATAAATATTGATAGTCCTAATCCTAAAAATCACAACTGCAATAAAAATAAACAGTACAACTCTGTTGTTAATGAGCTTTTGAAGATCAGTTTATATTATTCAGGTAAAACCAGCTTCCCTGTATACATTGTCTTTCTGCAATTACTAGTCCTGGCTTTCATTTTACTTTATTTCCTATGAAACACAGTGAGAAACAGTGTAATGTCCTACAAAGAAAATGCATTTAAATTGTAATAATTTGCATTTAAATACAACGACAACTCTGTCTTTCCTTGTCCTAGTCTTGCTGTGCCATTCACACCTGTTAATTTAATAGCTGGGATCCTCCGTCACAGTGAATTACAAAGAAGATATTGCACGCAAGGACCAGCAAGAGGCCTTAAATTGCACCTGTTTCAGCAGAAGGTCCTGTGGGGTGCATTCCTTAGCTTAACTTGGCTTTAATGGTATGGCTGCAGTGGAAGACTAAGAGGATCCAGGAAGATGTGTTGTGATACGAGCTGTACAAACTTTCCCCTTAGGAGTGTGTCAGGGTGACAGTTTCATGACATGTATCCAGCTAATGCAGATTTAGTAGGAATATGCTGCCTTCCTTGGAGAGGCCATAAGTGCTGAGTACTGATTTTCCGAAGCCTGCCTCTGCAGCCCTCTATGCAGCTTCCTGGCCCACCCGAGAGCATGCTCTGGGGCTGCACTTCTCTGGAAAGCTGCAAGCAGAGCCAGATGCCTACAACGGAGGGCATTCAGGAAGCTCTTGCACAACAGGCTAGGAGTCTGCAGCAGGGACATCTCAAAAACAGGCAGCAAATTTCAGCTCCTGACTGTTGTGTAGTTGTGCACCCCTGGTCAGGTTTGGGACCTGCTGCTTCATGTATGGACAACGTGTCATGTTGATGGCACTAGACGGGTAATATCTGATTTGATGGACAATGAGTTGTTACCAACAAACTTTTGTTTGGAGAGGAGAACTACATTTTGTGACAACAACCTTGAAGGATTGCCAAGATCTCACAGAAAGTCAGCTCTTTGGCATCCTGTGAATATTTTGGCGGCGCAGTACAAATGACGTTGTGACATAAGCAAGCAAGGGACTTTCAACAAGGATTGGCCATTACAAGAAATGACACAGATCAGGGCCGTCTCTTCCAGTGCATCCTCCTATAGTTCCCATTGGTCTTGTGATACTCAGCACCTTCTTGGACTTTGTTCAGTTACTTTTACAAATTCAAATTCATTATTTCTTCCAGTTGTAGTAAATGTTAACGTTTGCAACCTCAGCTTAGGGTGTATCTGCACTGAAGGTAAGTAATATTTGCATGTACTACATGCAAAAAATAGTGTAAATTTCTTAAATTGAATGTGATTTATGCCTTTTCAGAATCTGACCATAAATAATTCCCTTGTTATTATAATAAATTAGCTTATGATAAGGATTCTTTTTCTCTTCATTTTAAATTTCTGTTTTCTATGAAAATGTACTGAAAATACTTAGTAGTACATGCTGTTTATACAATGCAAATGAGTACATTTTTGAAACTAACAGAGTGTTTCTGTTCTTAAATGGAAAAAAAAAAAAAAGAGTTAATGAGAATATCAAGTTGTTTGAAAAACCACAAAGTTAGACACCTACAAACTTCTGTGGCTGATCTAAAAAAAAAAAAAAAAAGAATAAAAATGTTCATGCTTCACCCTTTCCGCTCCTTTTTTGTGTGCATGGGCCCCAGCTGACTGAGGCTGAGATAAAACATTATCACGTGTGTCACTTCCATTACGTTCTTGGTACATGTATAATATCAGAATGTACAGAAACTAATTGGGCTGAATTCCAGGTAATTACTCTATTTTGCCGTCACCGCATCTGTTTCACAGTAACTACTTTTTACTTGTGGGAGGAGCTTCTCTGAACCCAATCCAAAACCAATCTGCTCTTCCTTCAGCGTGTTACATACATCTTGGTTTTTGCATCATTCACATAACCACCTGCTTGGGAATTCATCCCAATCGCTTTCTTTGTTGTAGATAAGGCATACATCAACTTATCTGTTCTGGTGGCTTTGGATGAGTCATAAATTTTGGCAGCAGAAAACCCATCTTTTTAACTTACATGGTCCAGCAATAATCCATGAACTAAAATTTATTTAAGTCTAGCTTGCACTGATTAAAGATACTATTCAGCTATATATCACACTGAACACCATTTTTAATATTACTGAAGTGTTTTAGTGTTATACACGAAAGTAAGATATTAAACACAGGAGCTGATTCTTTATATTTCAGAGAAATTGTGCCTTGTCCTCCGCTTGTCCTTGGGTTTCTCTGAATTTCTTCTCCAGGTTGCACTATATCCCAGTACTTCTGCGTAACTGTGACTTCATAGTGACACCAAGAGCAACCTTCACAGGTCATAATTACCCGCATAATTGTTGGAAATCCTACCACTTGGCATTTAGACTTGGATTTACCCCACATCTAATAGCCCCTTCTGGATCGCTTCCACTTCAGACAAGGTTAACCTGCTGATTTGGTTGGGATTGATTTAACTCCTTCAGTGGTCAAGAGTATCTTATATCCCACCCTCAATCTGGACTGGTCAGGACTTTCTGAAATCCAAACCTGTCAAAAGCAGGTTCCTGCTCTAAGGAACCTGCTTTGGCAGGGGGGTTGGACCCGATGATCTTTCGAGGTCCCTTCCAACCCCTACAATTCTGTGATTCTGTGATTCTGAAACTTACCTTAGCATTTACTGCCTGTGGTGGTTTTTACCCACCTGGGCAGCTGAACCCCACAACAACCGCTCTCTCACTCCCCCTCCTCAAAAGAAAATACAATGGAAAAGGAACAAGGGTTGAGATAAGGACAAGGGAGATCACTCACCGGTTATCACCATGGACAAAACAGACTCAGCACAGGGAGATTAATGTAATTTATTGCCTATTACTAACAGGCTAGAGCAATGAGAAACTAAAAGCAAACTGAGAACACCTTCCCCCCATCCACCCTTTTCCACTTCCTCCCCGCAAGCGGCACAGGGGAACGGGGAATGGGGGCTGCGGTCAGTCGCCGACGCTTCGTCTCCGCCGCTCCTTCACGGTTTCTCCCTGTCCCTGCCAAACTGATCCTGCGAGGGCTGCCCACAGGCAGCAGCTCTTCAACAACTGCTCCCACACGGCTCCGTCCCACGGGGTCCATCCCCCAGGAGCAAACTGCTCCAGCACGGGTCCCCCACGGGTGGGCGGCAGCTCCCCCCAGCCCCCCTGCTCCTGCGTGGGCTCCTCTCCACGGGCTGCAGCTCCGGCCCGGGGCCTGCTCCTGCGGGGGCTCTCCATGGGCCGCAGCCTCCTCCAGGCCACATCCACCTGCTCCACCGGGGGCTCCTCCACGGGCTGCAGCGTGGAGATCTGCTCCGTGTGGGACCCGTGGGCTGCAGGGGGACAGCCTGCTCCACCAGGGGCCTCTCCACAGCCCGCAGGGGAACTGCTGCTGCGTGCCTGGAGCACCTCCTGCCCTCCTGCTGCACTCATCTTGGGGGCTGCAGGGCTGCTTCTCACTCCTCTCTCCCAGCCGCTGTTGCACAGCAGATTTTTTTCCCTTTCTTAAAACTGCTCTGCCAGAGGTGCAAACAACATCGCTTATTAGTTTGGCTACGGACAGCAGTGGGTCCCTTTTGGAGCCAGCTGAAACTGGCCCTTATCTAACATGGGGCAGCTTCTGGACTCTTCTCACAGAGGCCACCCCTGCATCCTCATGCTACCAAAACCTTGCCACATAAACCCACTACATATGCACAAGTTGTTACAGGGTAGTATGAAACAGATTCCTTGTTTCAGATCCTTTAAATAAGTCTGGGAGTTCTCACATACTTCATGAATCAAGGCTTAGCTTGATGTTGTGAATAGAAATTTATCCAAAATCTGTGTTTTATCTTCATTTGAGGTGTACTTGGGTATGTCAGTCCTCAGTTTGTTTGTAAAATAAGTTTTTAGAGGTAAAGCCATTAATGTCATTGAGGACATTTCCCCATGCACACCATCCCACAGAGCAAGAGAGAAACTTGATGAATAGTGAATGTCTGAGAACATGGAACCTAGTGTACCAGGAACACTCACCTTGGGCTGCTTCTCTCACATTTTCTCATTCTTCTTTCCCAATTGCTGTTGCAAAGCATTTTTTTTTTCCTTTTCTTAGATCTGCTCTCACAGAGGCCCACCCAGTGTTGCTCACTGTCTTGGCTCTGGCCAGCAGCGGGACCCTTTTGGAGCAGCTGGAGCTGGCTCTGCTCTGACATGGGGCAGCTGCTGGGCTCTGCTCACAGAGGCCACTCCTGCAGCCCCCTGCTACTAAGAACTTGCCACATAAACCCAACGCACTGTCTCATTTAAAATCCAGAGGAAACACAATCAGTACTTAATACACATCTTTATGTGGTTCCACATAGCCACATTAGCATCAAGACAGTGAAGCAAAAGATCAATGCAAAAGAAGAGTTTCTAAAATACCTTTTCTTCAATCTATTAAATAGTATTGACAGTCCATGAGCTAAAGTCACATAGTTGCCTTAGTACTTGTTCCATCTAAGCTAATGCAAAGCATTAAGCACATAAGTAGTTTATTCCACATGTGTAACTGCTTAACTGAGCTATGGTCTCTTTTATCTGTTCATAGCCATCTGACTGTGGAGCTCAGGTTTATGGGTCAGTTGTTAAAGGCAGAAATGTTAGTGAGCATCTTCATTAAAGACACACACAGACAAACAAACAAACAAAAACAAACAACAAAACAAGTAAAAAAGCCCCAGAAGTGCATTAAACAGTAACATACATTATCCAGGAGAAGCCTCATTAGCTTCTGGTAATGAAAACAAGACAATGTTCAGCATTTCTCAACATTATATCTGACATTGACACTGGTAACAACAGAAAGAGGTTTACATGATGGTCTTTATGGCTGTCTCGAATTTTAAGTGAAGACATTAGGTATGCTGAACTTCATTGTCCAGGAACAAGTAAAAGATGGTTTCTGACTTTGCAGAGACACTTTTTAGGCAAAAATACTATTCCTGTCCGATATAAAGCATGTGTTGCTGTCAGTGTTAGCAAGACTGGTGAAATATTTAAAGTGTTTTTTTTGTTGTTGTTTGTTGCTGTTTTTTTCTCCATGTTATTTAACATATGAGACATAAAAACAAACTGATCCAAAGTTACGGTAGTTGCTTGGACTTCATGAGAAAATATTGATCCGTATGCTGATTTCTCTTTCAATTCTCGTATCCCAATGTTAGATTAAATGTAGTCAAGGTAAAATAATGGAATACACTTTTCATAACATGCTATCATCAGTGTAAAGAAGCTAATTTTTCACTGCTTGGCAGCCAGTTACAAAATGATCGGGGTTCCAAATATTGTGCAGCTCTAATGTTGCATAGTAACCCCTTCATGACTGGAGGTTCAGTGCTTTGAGAAGGCTGAGACTTGCTTGTAGAATATGTCTAGCTCAGTCTCCTTCCGCAGACACAGTCTGCTAGGGCTGTAAAGAAAACCTGTGTGTAGGAAAAGCAGGAGCAAACTGGGAAGACACCTCCAGATCATCTTCCTCTGCTGCAATAGGCAGCAAGCCCTGCTCCAAGGCAATTTGTTGTGAGCTGGCTTGAATTTATTCTACCCGGAGAGGTCACCTCACCTTTCCTTAGATCCTAGCGTTTCCTTACATAGGGAAGTAGTTCATTACCTCTCCATGGTTAGCCCATTGGGGAAGTGACCTGACATAGGAATTTTAGACACGGGGATAAAGCAGTCCAGGGGTGAATCTAGCCATGATCCATCTCAACAAGGTAGATGCACAGAGAGGTGGTGGGTGATGAAGATTATGGGTGTTGCTTACTTAAAGCATTTTTGACTTGGGAGTAATGTAGCAGAGGCCTGAAGCTAAAAGACTGAAGCTGTGGGACTACTGAGAAAATCTGCAGTGAGGAGCTCTGGCAAGTAAGCAAGAATTGTCTCACATCTTTGCATCAATAACACCAAGCACCACTTCCTCCTTCCTTGCCACAAGTAAACTCTGAGAAGCTGAGCGTGGGACCTAGTTTTCATTGTAGTGTGCTTTTTACTCTGGCTTGTATTTACTATCCACATCACTCAAAGGCACACTGCAAAGATCCTGCCTCAGTGCACACCTCTGCACATGCACAAATGAAGCGGAAGGGTTTAATTTCACATGGGACGCTTAGAGCTGACCTTGCAGCGTCACCTGCAGTCACTGTGACATTAATAAAGGAGGCAGATACTGTTCCTCTTTTGACATCCGGTGAGTGCATCCTGCTCCCCTGCTCCACAGGCAGCACTCTGTGGCTGCAGAACTCACCTACATTCAATCCTTGGTCCTCCCAAATCTGATACATACTTAGACCTGTGCTGAATAGTATACACTAGAGAAACCCTGAACAGTATGATCCTTCTGCAACATATTTATGAACAAAGAGATATAATCCCCATTTGAAAAAAAAAAAAAAAAAAAAGCCTATATGTGAAATAACCTAAACATGGAAGAAAAGGAGTATCTGCATCACGACTGGTAAACCTAAGAGACAAAGGTATTTATCCAACACCATGAAGAAAATCATGGCAAGACCCAGGAAAGCACCTGCACTGTTTCAGCCATTGCTCTAACTTACTTCATGAGTTCTTCGTGAGCCATACCTTGATAACATGCAAAAACAGTTCTATGTTCATCACTGTAGTTCAAATCAGTAAAGACAGTGAAGATGATTTTATTACAAAAGATGCTCAGAATGAAATCAGGATTGTATTAACAGTCAGTTGCTCATTTAGCCCAAAATAAATAACAAGAACTAATAGAAAAAGAGAATTTTCAATCAAGCCAAAGGCCTATAGCTATTGTAACACAGATATGCCATGCAGTGATGTTGTTGGTGTGTAATTTGTAACAATGCTATCCAGCTAGATATGCCTAAGGCCCAGATTTTGAACTGTCAACTCAGTCATTTTTAGTGCCTGCAAATCTGATTCGTGTATTTGCATACCAACACACAAACAAATGCAAAAATTTGATTTGGGCTTCAGATAAATTTCTTATTTTTTAAATGAAGACTTGAGTTTGATGCATTCATTTGGACTGTCGTTTGCCATCCTCAAATTCCCATTGATTTCCATCAAAACCCAACAAACCAGCTAACCAAAACATGCAAACACAAAAACCAACAGCTTAGCAACTGAATTCTCTAATCTCTCAAAACTATTAGGAGTAACATATAATACACAGCATCTCTTGCAGCATGTATGCTCTTGCAGCACACACAGCATCTCCTCACATCACTCACTTTTTCTAAAGATCATCTGCTATGTAATCTTACACAATTTTTTCCCCTTTATATTTGGAGTCTCTGCTCTGAGGACACTGTTGAAATTTGCTCAGCTTGCAGCAAAGAATTGCACAAGTTGATAAAAGCTAAAAATAACTCAGCAGAGGGCTGTCCAGTGAGTTAGCTTTAGGATGAGTCATGGAAAAGCTGGAGAGTATTGTCAGCATACAAGTTATATGGCTTTCTACTTCATTTGGATATGCTTGTGAAGTGTGTGAAACAGTCTCATAAAAGCACTCATCAAGTGTATCGATATTGCTGTACATCTTTCAAGCAATTTGGGGTCACATACTTCCTTTTGGGAATTAACCGTACTGTAACTTGCGGAAACTGAAGAGAAAATGAAATGGGACAAAAATTTTCAAGTGTTTTTGAATTTTTTACATCTCAGAGTGAGGCATTTTGAGAATAAGGGAAAAGCTATAAACCTACTATTTTTAAAGTAAGGCATTTTATTCTTATTCATATATATCTTTATAAATGAAAGAGAACAAGAAGTCAGATACAACTACAGTAATGTGGAAGCAAAACTGCTTGGAAGACTGTTTTCAGAAAACAGTTTTTTTGTGATTCATTTCCAAGTGGAAGGCTGTGCTAAGTGGTTCTACAAGGGCTTGTACTGTTAACTCATATGTTCTGCAGTAAAATATACTTATTAAAATATACTTATTAAATCTCCAATCATAGTAGCTAGAAAAGGGTCCATTAGAGAACAAGAATAAAATTCAAAAGGATCTTGCAACAATATAGAGGGTGTTATTTCAAAGGAGGTATCACCGAGTTTGTATTTTGGAGTCATGCCTCAGAGACAGTCTATGCCTTACATGTAGAAGTATGTACACCTGTACTGGGGAATACCTAACCAGGCAGCAGCCATTCTGCAGGAAAATAAAATAAATAAATAAATAAATCTCTTGGAAATAGACTGCATCATCAACAACACATGAGATGATTGGTATTTCTGATTGGGTTATATAATAATTATTCTACCCACTGAATCTCCAGAGATCTGCTGAAGTGCTGTGTCCATCCTGAAAATACACATAGAAAGTGGTAGATTAATTTACAAGCCTCTGGAGAAAAGCTGTGAGAAAAATTCATTGTTCACAGCCAGATACCTAGAAAACATGAACTTGCAAGAACAGTTTGAAAGAATTGGACTTTATCCCTAAAGAAGAGAAAAATGAGGTGAAATGTAACAGTCTTCAGTTATGCAGAGCTTACTACAAGGAAGAAGAATATATTTTCTATGTCTGTGAAAGGCAGGACAAGAACTGATGGTCACAAATTCAATAATAGAAAATAAGGCTGAGCATTAGGCAAACTGAATGTTGGGACAGTCTAATGGTCAGAATAGCAAAGACTTGGAATGGATGGATAGGAGATGCCATGGAGACATCGTCTTAGAACATATTTAAACAACCAAGGTTAGGAAAGTCATAAGTAACATAAGCTTTGGGGAAAGGGTGTGGAGAGGAAACTTTGCTGTGTAACTTTCTTTCTGGGGCTTGATTTTTCATGTTAAAGTAGTAAATCATGAGATATCAAACATAACAGTTGGAATAAACCATCCTTGTTCTGAAGAGTTTATGGTAGTAAAAAAAAGACAATGAGAAGCCAAGACTGGTTAAATAGAGCAAGGCTGTGCAACTCTTTGTTCATTTATGGGAAATTGCAGTCAAGAGAGATCAACACAAACTTTTTTGGGGGGAGGAAAGCTCTGTTGTAGAAAGTGATTGAAGTCAAAAGGGAAGAAATGAGAGGTATGGAGAACAAAATTAAAGCCATTGTTCCACAAACTCTACCAAAATGGAAATCTCAGGAAAGTCCCCATCTCAGAGCCTGCAAAGTCAACCTTTCACTAAATACATATATGTAGACACTGTCCTGAACCTAGCACACTGTAGTCTAGGACAAGTATCATCACAGACATGCTGAAGCTGTGGTTTCCTAAAGAGCCGAGCCGAGTTGCTGGGTTCTCACAACTTAAGGGGAGAGATGTTGTGGCCCTCTGTTTATGGCCTCCAGCCGCATGGTCCCACCCCATCTCCATGCTGGCTATGATGTTCAATGCCATCTCTGTGGGCTGACCAAGCAAAAAGCTGCTAGGATTTATGCTGGGATATTTTTAAGCTAAATAGTGAGTTAGCTGTCTCATGATGGTGGTCTGGTGAGTGCTAGCCTCAAAAGAAGCAGTAAGAGCATGCAGCCAAGCTGGGAGAGTGGGGCAGCTGCTGCAGGACCCCTCCATCCAAATCAGTGAGTAATTAGGTTGGCTCATTCTGTCTCATGCAAGCAATTTCTGGAGAGCCTTTGCTAATTAAAAAAAAAAAATCACTAAGAAAGACAATGTTGTTATAAAATAATTAATGCAAGGGGAAGGAAGAAAAAAAGAAGATGGGGAATAAGCTGGACAGGAAGATGGAAATATTCTCTTAATTGGAGGTTCTTTGTTGCGCTCCTTTAACTGCATGGTCATGGCTTGGCAGCCGTTCAGACTTTGGGAGGCATTGTGCAAGCCTCTGATAGGAGGGGTTTCCTTTGATGAGCTGGCCATTGTGGCTTTACAAGAAATTGTACAGCACTTCCTCTCCTCCATTACAAACCACAGTTTTCTGAATGAATTTTCTCCTCTTCTGTTTTTAACATTTTAACCCTTAACCTTTCTGACTCATGTTTTCTATTCTGGTGCTGTATGTAACCCAAAGTAAAAACAGAGACAGCATACATGAGGCCACACATTGCGTGGAGCAGTGTTTGTGCTGAAGAGCAGTTTGCAGGTCTGGTAATGTGGTATGAGCAAAAAAATCCTCCAGACTTTCTTGCAAGTCAAATGAAGAAAGCTCAGGTAGCTATTGAATCTGATGGTGATTCATCTGTACTCTCCAGTTTGTACTAATTGCTAAAATCTGGAGGTGTGGTGTGGGCAACAAGGGCAAAATTGTATAAATGGGGAAATGACCCTTTCACAGTTAGTGGAATGAGCTCATCTGAAGGTGGGAAAGAGGACCAAGTAGTTAATAAAATAGTCAGATATACCAGGCTACATTAAGTGGTGACATAAAAACAAATGTATCACGTTACAGTACCTGGTTTGCCTGGGAGGAAACTCTTGCCGTCCAAGACAAATACACAATTTTGTGAAATAAATGTGACCAAAAAAAAGAGCTAAGTAGGGGTGGAAATGTGGATATTTAAAGGTGGAGTCACTGTTGGGGTCACTATTTAGCAATCTGAAATTGGAAAGTAAGAAATCAAGGCCATGTTGTCTTGGCAAAGGTTTACCTTAGATTATGAAAGTCCTTTGATTCATTCCTTGTGCAATCATTATAAAAGTCACAGTGTGTGAAGAGTGCTGGCTTTTCTGTTCCCTCATACCTATGTCCAAAGGGGGACAAAAAGGAGATAGAGGTAATGGACAGTGATGGGTCCTGAGCAATGCCCAAAGAAATGGCACCTTTTCAAGACTCTCCCAGGAGTTATGACCCAGCAAGTTCCCTGGAGGAACGCACTTCAGACAATCATGTTCCAAGTGGTTTACTTCTAAAAGGATGAGTCAACATGTGACAGAAAGGCCAAGGGGACGTTTGTTTCCCAAATCAGGTGATGGAATCAGTACCCATTCTCCAAATGTAGAAAAGATAAGACTTAGAAAGTCTATGACCTCCCTCACCTTTGTCCTGCAAGGCTGATAAAGCTCTGTAGTGATCTAGGCTCTTACAACAAAGAAAAGTTTGCTACAGAGAAAGAATATTGAGAAAATATTAAAGATATTGTGGGAAACAGGGATAAGACCCTGAAGTGAACTGATGGTAAATCTAGCCCAGCAGGCTGGTGGATGGAGCTGACAGGTAGCAGGAAGCTCTTTCTGCTGAAACACGTCCTGCTGTTCTGAGAAAGGGATTACAGCTTTGAGTACCTCTATTTAAAAAGTCACACAGTGTGAAGAGACAGCATAAGATCTTGCCTATAACACCTACAAAACTTTCAAAAGTGATTAAATAATCCAATATACTGCTACTTTTGCCTGTCAAGCTGATACCACTGCAGTCCTGCTTGGTCTAGCCATCTGAACTGACTTGTCTGTCATCTGCGTGTGATTCATTCAGTGCTTGTGAAGTGCCCACGTTGGGATGTTGCACTTTTGGGGCTCTTAAAGGTTACGTCTGTCTAAATTGAGTTGTTATGGAACTGGGTATCTGCAGTAGCTTCAGCATGGTGGGAAGGAAGGTGAGGAAAGAGGCGTACTTTAATAGATGGTGTGGAACATACCAACATCTGTCAAACAAATCAAATACCTCAACACATTTTGTTTGATTTCCTGTCTTAGAATTTTTTAGGTTACATTTGTGATATAATTTTGGCTTCTGTTCTGTTTCTCTTCCCTATTTGGCTGTTGTCATTTGTGAACAAGGCACAGTGATGGTGCACCTGTTTACCATCATAACAAGAAAAAAAAAATGCTCATCCTCTTATATCTTATATTCTACACTGGAGGAGAACATAGTCTGTAAAGTGAGGACATTTATATTAACATATGAAGTAGCACATTACCTGATACTGTGGTTTTAATTTTGAATAGAGTATAAGCACTTTAGACACTGAAATGTAGCTATCTTTTACCAGAAGAAAAAAAAATCCTGAGAAAGAAAGCATCTTTTCACCCAGTTTACCATTTGACGTGTGTATTTGAGTCATAGCTTGTCAAATACTAACGAACAAGGCACACTAGTGCTGTTTTGTCCATACAGAATATTTTTCCTCTAGGACTCTCAAAGCTCTTCAACAATCAGCCTTCAGTCAGCAAGCAAAGTACAGATGGTCAAGTTGTGCTCAGTTACTAGTTTAATGCCTCTGTAAAATGCATCGGACGTGGGCTACTGGTGAATAAAAGAGAAGGGAAGGGAGAGCATGGGACAAAAGATCAGTATTGTTTAATTGCCATCATGATGTGTGGCATGATCTGGAAATGTGCCAAATAGCACTATTTCAGGCAATGCTTGAAGGATAATTTCTGTTCCAAGCTTTCCTATATGCAGCATAGACAAGACAGCCATGAGGTTCCCCCCTATATCCCAGAGGAATATCACATCTGACTTTGCACCTGTAAACCCTCACGTTACATTGAAGGAAGGTAATCAAAATTCTTAGTTTCATCTTAAGAAAATGTTACATTAGTTCATGCACTGTGAGCTGAAAAAAATTCCCCTACAAATAATATTTACATTTTAGGGCCACAAAGGGCAAAGTGTCCTCGGTCCTACAGCGACAGATTGCTCCCTGATCATGTTTTATTTAACAAATAAATAGCCAGAGAAGTGCAGGGCAATACTTTGGCCTCATTATGTCTGTTCCACATGACTCCATTGGTGCAAAGGAGATGTAAAAATCCATTTAAATACGACTGAATATTCTCTCCTTGTGAGATGGTCCTCTGTAGGCTTAAAAAACTATTATTGCACTGCTCTGTTAGAAGGAAAAGCAAATTACCATGTAATGTTTCCCCACTGGCCTTACTGACATTTCTCCTGGTTTGTAGAACTCCAAGTGAGATAAGACTCAATCCCTGTGATTCAGATCAGTGTGAAAATGAATAGATCTTGGTGGACCATACTGCATGGGTACTCCCAGTGGGCAAGACAGAAAATGCAGGTTCTGCTTTTCATATAAGTGTTGTGCAGTAGTCGAGCAGACTCTAGTCAGACTCAGAATGTAGGACTGGATCAAAAAAGATTCAAAGGCAGACATTGGCTACAAATCCTTTGAGGTGTTTTGCAGACAGAGAGGAGGTAAAGTTTTGTTTTGGTAAATTATGTGAGTCCCTAAGGGGTGTGCGATACCTGAGTTTGCATACAGCTGGTTCATCTGTGGCATTGTGGTGCGCGCTCTAGCAATGCCTGGTTTAACGGAAAAGGTCTCTGGCTTCTGTGTCCAGCCCTGTTTAGTGCAAACACAATCTGGGAAATGCTTTCCACTGACTAGAGGACCCTTATAATGCAGAAGGAGGGTTTTGAACCTTGCATCCTCCCCCTACTTCTTTTTCCTCTCCAGCTTCTCTGTGTGCTGCTAAACCATGACCACGGACCGTGCATTTAAATCCCACTGAAAGAGACACTTCAGGGGAACTGCAGGACATTGCAGAACAGGAAAGGGAAATCTGAAAGGGCAGAAGACCAGCAGTTTTCAAGCTGCAAAGCCCAGCTATTTTGATGCAGAAGCTAGGAGGAAACAGAAGAGAAAGCAGTGAAGACAGCTAGGAGTTTCTCTTTTAAAGCCACTGTGGCTTAATTGAAAGTGCTAAAGATTGTAATAACTCCAAGCACATGATTTTGTCACCAAGTGCCATTACGCTACAGGCACAATGCAAAAGGCTAGAAAACCAGGCTTCAAGACATATGCCTGGCAAGGCAAACAGAAATGAAACAACACCTTCATTGTGAAGTTTTTGTCAGGACATTTGCATACCATTGATAGATATTTTTTTAGCTGTTATTTGGATGAATAACACTGGGCTGTGTCCTTATTTTTTTTTTCCTGCTTTGTAACATTCTTGCATGATTTGATAAGGTTTCCCCAAATGTTATTATGTTAAACAGTGGGTTTGAGAAGTTCAGTTTCCTCTTCGCTTTGCTTGCCTTTGCTTGGAATGCGTGTGGTTTCCCACGTGATTTTCTTAGTGTCATTACATGATCTGCTGGCTGCTTTGGAAAAGTCAGATGAAGAGGCTGGCTGCTGGCTGTTTGTTTGCCACCATGTCACTGGTGCCAACAAAGCTGCTTCAGAGGTCACACAACAATTTGCCTCACTGGAATAATGCTCCTGAAAAACAAACAAACAAACAAACAAACAAAAAACAAACACCATCATCTATCACGTTTCAGGTAATCACATCTTTATAGTATTGTCACTTTAACACCTTAAGGAAAGAAATGAGCTTTTAGAAAAGGCCTTCTTTTTCTATAGGGTGTAAAAAAAACATTGAAAGCAAGCATCTGCTGAGTAACATTTAGTGGTTGACTAAATTTCCCCATTCTTCCCACAAATTCGTACTTCCCTTTTGCTCAGGACCGTTTAGTATCTTCTCTCATGCGCACATCTTTCTGCACACATGAAGGAACAGTGCCTATGAATCTTCCAGCTACCAGTCAAAGCCTGTGAGCTCAGGCCATAAAGCATCCTTCTCAGACTATGAGAGGTTAAGCCCTGGCCGTAACTAATGTGAAATGTAGGATGGCTGCATGTTGAGGGCACTAACCAGATTCAGTTCCCTCCTCCTTTACAGTCTTTGAGTGAAGTTACAAACTAGTTACAGCTGAGCTGATCCAGCAGCTTGCTGCTGCCAGAAAATGGAAGCCCAATCCCCTTCTTTTCTTAACTCCACTTCTTGCGCATTGGGCTGTCCTCATTTCTTTGTATGGTTTGGTGCTCAGATGACATTTACTGAGCCATTTCAATTCATGAAACCAGCAGAAAAGCATTCACTTTTATTTTTTCCTAGTGCTTTGCTGGTTTCATGAGCTGAATTGGTTTAGGAAAGAGTCTGATAGTCATCAGATCTGGCAAAGAAAAGAGATGGATTTTGGAGAGAGAAGAGTAAGATGTATAGCATGCAGCTTCACCCTCTCTGAAAAGGAGTACTTCTCCTTCTGTGCATGAATAAAATGAGGAATAGTCTTCCTTTTCTTTCTCATGGTGTTGTTGTGTAATGACATTAAAGACTGCCAGACTACAGCAGTGAAGGGGAAATAGATGGAAGTTTTTGCCCTGAGTCTGTCTCCTATTAACCATTAACAAAGACTTCATTATAACCTTTAGTATTTTTCAATAGTTTCCTTTAAAGAGCATTTATCCTGGGAAGTTGATTATTCTCTTAGGAAAAGCAAAATAAGTTAGTGTATGCACCATCCCATACGTATTTCTAACAGATGAGTTCAGACTTCTGCCTTCAGGCAGGAAAGAAACCTGTGGAAAACTGAGATCACTGATCCTGTTGCCTGAATCCATCTATCCAAGTTTAACACGCTTTGCAATTACCTTTAACTTGTGGTATTGAATTGTTATTTCCCATCCTGGTCTCTATTTCTGTGGGTTTTAAATGAAAATATGTCTTTCTGGGCTCCACGTTGATACCATTTGGTTGTGAGAATTTCAATCAATTCTTTCAAGGCTTCTGCTGGTTGCAGACTGACTGCTAATTGAAAAGCAAACCAGACTAATGCAGTTGCACATGGTTCTGCCAGTGACAAGCAGAGATCCTCAGGAGTCTCTGCAGGAACTGACAGAGCTTCTCCATATTAAATTAGGTTGCAAAACTTCCCCCCCAAAATGCAAGGGCTGCCCTGAGAGCAGCAGAGTGGCTGAGAAGCATTCAAAGTGCTAAGCAGTGAACCTGTGACTGCAAAACAGCTCCACTCTCAGTTACGATCTGATGACTAAAGCACTAGTAAGCATGACTACGATGCAACGTGTATTTGGAAGTATGAAATGGATGTAAACCACCAAAATTTGCAGTTGGTTACACAGCAGTGAGTCTGGAGTTGTATGAACAGAGTACAGCTCATCCCTGCCCATGGCAGGGGGGATCCTTGAGTAGGGTGAGCTGCAGTGTCTGATCACTCTGTGTCCTGTGTGTCCTGAAGAGCACATGTGCTTTTGGGCACTCATCTGAGTGGCAGCTACAGTTTCACAAGGCCTTTCAGTTGCGCAGAGGATGCCATAGTCCAGAACTGGTTATCTGGTAAAATGATCTCTCTTGCAGCAGGGACTTGAACCCTTGTTTGAGAAGCACTGCCAGCTCTTGACTTCGAGAGACCTTATATTTGCATACCATCTAAAACAACATGCCTGAGTATTTAGGCTCATCAGACTTTTCTGTGCAGGACTATTTCCTTTACACGAGAAAGAAAAGACATGCCCTGAAATGTCCCCCAGAGTGCAGTGCCTGTTATCCCTAGCTCAGTGGAAAGGTATCTGGTGAAATCCTGAAAAGCTAAGCTCTGTGTCATGGCTGGTTGGTTGAGTTATGGCATGGACCTCAGCAGAACTGCATAAAGGCAGCAAATCAGCTGAGAAGCAAACCCTATGACTGAGAGACCTGCTCTTCTCGCTGGAGAGCGCAGGTCAGTGTGTCATCTAAGATGCCCTGTTACCACAGCCTCTGAGCTTCTACAACTTTGGGGCTACTATCAATGATATGTGTGATTGGCAAGAGATTAAAGATCTCTCATATATATATATATATTTTTTTTTTCTGTTGAGCTTTTCACCTTGGGTACTTTCAGCATTGTCATCCCTCCATCATTTCTGATGTCTATATGGCACAACATCTTTGTGTGGAGTTACCTGTCATAGCTTCTGCAGCACAAAGGTCTGAGTGTGGTGCTTCGCTTTCATACAGGATGCACTCAAGTGAGTCCCAAACGCTCACTGCTCTGTGCATGTGTGCACAAGGGATGAATGAAACCACGGTTTGGTCCCAGCTATACTCTGTATATTAGGTTATTCAGGATACTGGTCTCCAGGGTATGGCTGCCAATTCCGAGGGCTAACTGTCAGATACTTAATACCAGTTCACAATACCTCACATCATGCCAAAAATCAGAGTACTCCAAGCCTTCCTGCTGGTGCATAGTTGGCTTTCTGCTTGCTCACAAGTTACACAACACATCACTGAAACAAAGACAGAGCAAACAGATTAATGTGTTGAAGAATCTGGCAGCAATACAAGCATAGGTCAAAGTCACTCATTTCCCGCCTTCTCCAGAAAGCAGGAGTGGAGTGTGGGAAAGAGCAAAACCATTTTTTTTTTCCTTTTAAAGGTTTTAATTCTTTTGCTGGAACAAGTCCGGTAAAGGAGTTCTTGGCATTCAGTGCATAGCTTACAGGTGTGTTTCTTTGTGTGAGTGAGTGGAGCAGAAGGAAGTGCTCTAAGTGAGAGTGGCTACAGAGCATGACTCCCATTTCATAAAACACGTCCAACACATTTGGTGCAGTGATTTCCCTGAACACCCAGCAAGTTGCTGGTTTCTGATGATCTACCATTTAGTGCCATTGAACAGCTCACGTTTGAGCAAGCACAGTTATTTTCAGCCTGCTTTGTGCTCCTTAAGTTAGTTGCTTGCAAAGTGGAAAACTCAGTCTCAATTTTTCTGGCTGTCCAGAATTTATGCAAAAGGAACTGGCTCTGTTTGTATGCAGGCCTCCTATTTGTGTTTCCATATGATGAGTTTTATATTCAGGTGTTTTTCAGAGTTTAAAATCTCTTTCCTCCTCTCCGAAGAAGGAAGGCATTAAGTTTTTATTTATACAGGCCATAATGTCGTAGCTGTTATTCCACCACAAAACCTTATCTGTTTGTTTCTTTTTTTTTTCTGAACCATCTCTCCCTTTTGCAAATCAGTTTTACACTATAATGGGATGACTCATAAAACTGAACTTCAGTTAATGGGGACATTTCCTATTACAAGTTAACCTACACACCTTTTATCATCAGTGGAGAAGACAGGCAGCCCCCAAGGGGAGCTCGGTGTACCCTGCAGCTCTGTCTGTCTGTCTGGAGGAAGCTCTCCTGTTCTGATGGCTACAGGACGCCTAGGGCAAATCCAGTCTTCTGAGCTCACAGAGTACCAACACACGAGAACACACATGCTGACAATTGTTTGCTTCTTCAATTTTTTTCTATTTGCAGTCCAGTTGAGTCTAGGACACCTATGTTCAGCTACACAGGAATTACTTTTATGGTTGCATAAAACATACTGAACAGCTTTGGGGAGGAGGGGAGGAGAAGGCAGGAACACTACAAGTTTATCATCCATATTTCTGTGGTGGTGATTTTCTTTCCGAATTTCATGGTTCTTCCTGGGAGAAACCAGGAGGCAAGACATGACTCTTCCTCAGCAGAAATGGGTACTCCACAAAATTACAGTCAATTTTAGTCATTTTCAGGAGAACTGCACCCCATACTTATATAACATAATATATAACATAACATAATATCAACCAGCCCATATAGACCTTTCCCTAGCAGGTCTAATGGTAACAAACTCATAGGAATAATAATCCCAAATTCAAGTGCCTGATACATTTCAAATATTTCCTGCTAGAATCTGCATGTGGCCTATAAGAAAATATTGTTTTCCCTCAGGTAGAGAGTGGCAAATTGAGGTGAAGGGGATAAATGATTTCTCCACACATTGTACAACAAGAATGGCCTGTTAATATTAAATATGTGATAGAGCATCACCAAGATCACCGGAAGCTCTGCTACTGTCTTCAGCAGGCAATACGACCTCTAACATATGATTATCTTGCTTCATAGACAGCGTCTGAAAAAGCAGAATAGCAAAAATGTAATTTTATACACTTAAACATACCCAAACCACACGAGATAAAGGTATCTATAGGGAAGAACGCTGGTCTTGTGGGTGAGACATGAGGCTCTAAGTCAGGAAATAGGTTGAATTGTCTGTTCTTTCATGAGCTTCTGAGGTGAACTCATGCTGGTCTCTTACATTCTGTTGGTCTGTTTCTCCATACTGGTAACATGGGATTGATGCACTGCTAGTATTACTCTCCCAGTGAGTCTCTCTTGAAACAATCTCATGCTTTTGTTTTCTAAGTCTTTGCATTCCTGTGCCAGCAGTAGCAGGCTGAAGCAAAAATTAAGATTCTGGATTTTTTATAAGGCTTGTTACAAAAATTTATTTTTCACTTTTTAAAATCAATACTTATGGTGTAAACAAAGCTGATGATAATAAAATTTCATTTTATCACAGTGATTTAAATAAAATTCAGTTTTTCAGTTGGCTGCACTCAGTTCACTTTTTAATAATTCAAGTTTTGTCTTTCCTTGTGAAATACTTGCAAGTATCTGACTTGTGAGTGCTTTAGAAAATGTCACTCTCCTTTGTTATCTGCAAAAGCCCAAATGTTCCTTGAGCCTTCCAGCTCCTCCTCTGGGTGACAGCAATACTTTGTAATGAATGGATCACAGGGATCCCCCACTTTGCAAACCGGAAAACTTCAAGCCTGAGAACTGGCATGAAAGTGGCACAAACTGGTAGGAAAACAATGCAAATATTTCTGGAAATGTTTTCTTGAATCATTGTACCTTCAATTAGTCAGTGCTTTTGGCAACAGTACATCTGAGCCTTGCAACCTAACTTTGAAGTGTTCTCAAACCTTCTGCACGTCTCTGTTCCCAGCCTTTCTTTAGGACAAACGTCTCAGACCTTTCATGTTTGATTTGTTTCTCATCTCTGACATTTGTTCTGATTTTGCCCCATGAATAAACCAGCTTTTACCACCTGATGTGGAGACCCCAATGACTAGGCTTTTTGTACTCCCATGGACTCAATAGCTATAAATATGACTCAGTAGGCCTCATCCTTCCTCCACTGAGTCAGAGCGCAAAAGATGCTTTGACCATGTGAAGGATAAAGTTGGAAAGTTTCCTTTGCAGGTGTAATGCACTTGCCCACTCTTAATATAGAGGAAATAATTTTGTTGGAAGAGTCAGTCTTGAGTATTTATCTTGCTATCTGCTTTGATGAATGAAGTACATTGAGCTTTCTACACAGTGTCATGCCCAACCTACATGAAAAGTTAGCTTTTTAAAAGTTCCTGCTCTCTTCTTTGTTATATATTAAACTCTCCTCTCTTTTATGTTGTTAGTCATGCATGCCTTCACAGTGAGAGAAAGATGGGATAGTCTCAAGGCAAAGAAACCATTCCTTTTACTCTTCATCATCTACTCTCTTTCCCTTTTCAAGAGCTGGAATGTGATGACTAAAAGTTAAACTTTTTTCAGAATGTTGCCTCCCGTATCTTTGGAAATTTGTGAGTTGTTTGCTCCAGAGTCCAGTGTTCTCTATTTTCTCCATACTCACTACATATCTCCTGACTCAAATGTGGTCTGAGTGATTGACCACATTTCTTGTTCCCACTCATTTTAAAAATCACCATTTTTTTTCTCTCTCTCACTCTCTCCCCTGGTCTAATCTTCTTGCAATAATCATGTTTGATTAACCTGAGCGTCACTGAAATCTTTCTGAGGCCAATGGAAATATGCCCACTGCATTCAGCAGACTGTGTGGATCAGACACATTAGAATTTACTGGTAAACTTCCAAGGAAGTGTTTTTGTGTGGGTCTTTATTTTATTTTTATTTATTTTTATTTTTTCCCCCTGTAGAATTTGATGATTCATTGTGGCTAAACCTTTTCTATGACTTTCATCAGGAGACAGCATGCACCGCCAAGACCTTCAGTCCAGTTCAACTTCCCGTTCTGCTTGCTTCAAACCAGAATGCAAACTTTCGTTTTTCTGTCTTAGATGTGTTCTCAAGCCATGAGACTTTTCTGGGTTGTGTCTCTCTCCTACCTCTTTTAAAGGTCTACTTTATTTAAATTAACATTTGATACACTTGATAAATTATTCAGTGGTTACAGCACTCACCTGTAGTTCATGAGAGTGAAATTTAAGTTCCTATTCTGAACTAGGTAGAGTAAGTCCTTAAGCCTGGGTTTTCCACATAACAGGCAGGTGTTCACAACACTGAAAAGTGGTGGGGTGATTTACTATTTTACCTATGCATAAACAATTTTTAAGTCTCCTCTGTTTCAGTGCAGAGCAGAAATATTATGAAAGTATACATATCTGCATGGCTTAGACTAAATCCTCTCTCTGTGGTTCTGGTCCCTGCCTGGGGCAAAACTGTACCCATTCTGCTAATGATGTTTCCTTCTACAAAGGCAGTGGTGACAAACCAGTAGACACTATTTAAGAATTAACTTCCTCTTCATTGTCAGCAGAACAAAGGTCCCAAAATTTTCTGCTGGAAGTCTGGCTGTAGCGGCTACCAATAATGACACAATTTTTCAGAGACAGGAGAAAATCTGCTGTTGCACCCCCCCCACAGCATCAACTACATGTGTGGGTGTAGCGACATAACATATGGAACTAAGCAGTTCCAACAACACCCTGTATCCAAGCATTCAAACAAGCACTGAAATGCAAATGCCATGACAGAATGACATCCCTTCTCAGCCTTCCCACAGCCCATGTCTGACACCACACCAGTGCTCTTTGCAAGTATAATAGAGAACATTACTGTCATGGTAAAAGATATTTATGTAACATCTCCAAATACCTTAAACAACAGGCATTAAACCTTTTCACGAACAATGTCTGCTCACCTGTCCTTCAGCACAAGGAGTCTGCTAATAAAAAATAAGTTAGAAATCCCTAATGATATTCTACGTGCTCTTTTACAAAGATCACTTACAGCCCGTGAGCAGGCAGATAAAATGTAGATGGTAATCAGTGCTTACTTTTTCCTGTTACTCGGGAAAGTGTGGTAGAAGATTTAATTTTAGTATTTCTCACTTTAATGAGATTATAGTCCTTTTGAAAGAATCATGATAGATACAGATATACTGGAATATTACCTAGGAATTTCCATCTGATTCTCCAGTCTATAACCCCTCTTTCCACAACAATATACGTGAACCGGGTCTGGCCTTCTCTATATCTGTTGGTGTCCGTTTTTGGCTTAGTTTCAACCTCGTTGAAATTTTAGCGTCCTACATTAGTTCCAGATGTTCAATTTCATCTTGCTGAGAACCCTTCTGGACACATGCTCTGGTCATTGCAAATTGTTCTCTATGGGTAGACATCAGTCACCAAGTCACCAAAACTGGGACTTAGGCTGTGACAAAGGCCACCATAATTCACATGTCCCTCAACTAAACCCTAGTTTAGAGCTGGAATAAAACAAACAAACAAACAAAAAAGCCAACAGAGTTTAGGGCTAGGACAAGAGTTGCTACTCCCTCCAAAAAGGATGTGTCTCAGTGCTGACACCTACTGATCACCACCAGCTTTGTTGAAGTAAATGCAATAATGTCGCTTTCCAGCCCAGGATGTAACTGGGCCATCGAGGGATTTGGTTCAGAGTTGCACTGTCCCTGGTGGCCCTGAGTAAACCTGACCCATAAGCAAGTGATGGAGGGAGGAGAGTAGCAAGAGGAGGTCGAGGTCTGACCTCGTACTCACGCCTAGGAAAGCCCAGTCTTGAACCGTGCATCCAGGGGCACAAACTGGATCTCTGTGTGAAAGTGCCATAGCTCTAAATATTACTGAAGCAGTAGAGCTGTGCTAGTTTGCACTCATGAAGGTCGTATCTCCAAAGCAAACTTCTGCAGTGTGAGAGGCAAGATCTTGTTTATCTCTGTGCATCAGGTGGGTGGTGACCTCAGAATCAGAGCAAACGCTGATCACTGCTGTTGTCACACCATCTCCCACAGACCAACCTGCAAAAATAAATCCCATTTCACGTGAAGTAGGAAGACACAGAGAGAAATGTTTCATTCTCCCAGCCCCAGTTCATTTAGGACAGTTGTGCAATTCAGGGCTCTGTGTGTGCATAAACAGCCTTGGAGCAATGCTCATGGGCTGGAGCACCCATGGGCAAATTTATAGCTGAAGGGGAAAAATCGGTCATAGCAATAAACTTAAAATAATACTGCTCCAACAGGGACGTCATGTTGTGTACTTATCTCCTCACCCCAAACCACATCACATACATTTAGATGTGTGTCGGAAGTAAGACTAGTTATAAACAGCAAAATTTATGTAGACTGGTTCATCTGAGGTCTGTAGGCCTGATTCTCATGCTAGTTATACTGGTAAAACTCAACATATCTGAACAACAACAGTGTGTAACAGTAAGTCTGGTGCGAGAGAGAGGAGAATTAGGCCATTAAAGCCGTGATCACTCAGATTATGTAAAAGCTTATATTCACTTTTTAATGACAGGAAACTAGGCACTTCTGTGGTTCAGGAAATACAAAGCTCAGAAGAAGCTTCAGAAAATATACACAGGAAGGAGGATTGAAGTGGGTTCAAAGTCTGTTGGTAGCAAACAGAACTTCTTCTTTTATTTTTTACCACTGCTTTTACTAAATGAGTTGGGGGGGGGAGAGCATGGGGGAAGGGATACCAACCTCCTTAAATCTCTTGTTTTTCATAATTTAAAAAAGGGGGATCTCCTTGTCATGCTGACTGGTTTTCCAGTGCCCCGAAGACGTCAATCATTGTCAAGACTCATCAGTTTACCACTGCTATCTGTGGACTCTGGGAAATTCTACCTTTTTACTGGAAAAAAAATATTTATGGAAAAAAAAAAAAGAAGTCAGCCTGTGGGCTTTTTCTATAGCACCTACATATTTCTGAAATCATACCACCGCTTAAGAAAATGGACTGTTTTTCCACAAGAAGAAAACATCTACTGTAGAATAGAAGTGACACTGAATTGTGGTCAAACATATACTGATTTATTAACTCCATATTTTCAGCTGTTTTCCTCATGCCACCAGAAACGTTCTTTGGAATGATATTGTTTAGGCATACTGTGAACTCCAAGGAGAATTTCATTGCTGTAAAAGGTTTTGTGACATGCTGTCTGATATTTACAGAAACCTCAGAGGGTTAGAAACTGCAAGAAGACAGAACTGCTTAATAAAAAATAAAAATAAAAAAAAAATAAAAAATGAACAGATACTTTTTTAAATTACATTTTTGTAAGTAAAAATATGTATTTAAATAATTTCTGTGCTAAAGAAATATATAAGCACTGTATAGCTGAGTATAAATTTCAGTTGTCCAAATGTTTTAAATAGGGTGGAATATTTCTTTGTTAAATCTAACGTTCAGACATTGGGCTGTATAATGTGCACTGATAAGGTACTCATGACAATGTGTCCTGATCTTGCCATGAACACCTAACCAACAGTGTGATAAAATAATATAGATTTTCTTTAAAGTCCTACAATAGAATTTAATAGAGAAGTATATCTCTGCTGTGGAGCTTAATGAGCAAACTCATAAAATGTGGAGACATGTTACAATTTTCTATTACGGTTCCTTAGATTTTATGTCATTTTTTTTACTGTCAGCTTTTTTATTTCTTGTTTTAACTATTAATTTCACTATAGTTAAATTCTAGTGGACTTCCCTATAATGTGGATTATTTGACATTTCAGCACTAACATCAAAAGACTTGAAGGGAAATTCACCAAAGCACAGGACCAGTTTCAGTGAATTTCAGCCAACGAAACAGTTTCAAAACTACCCCTGGGTTAAATGGAGCCAATACTTTACCCTCAGTTTGATACATGTGTCTAATTTCTTTGAATACGAAACTCTAGAGAAGCTTTGTAAATGTGACCCCATGCAAATCAAAATCTAAGAATGTTTTCATTATGTTCTGTGAACTGAAACTGCTGAGTTTCACATCTCTCTAGATATTAAACTGCTAAACCAGGGGAATTTTCACGTGTAGGTAATTAAGAAAACTTGATATTTTCAACTTCAGAATTAATTTTTTGACACTGTGCATTCTATTGAGTGTCAGTTATCAAGCTTCAAAAATTATTTATTTGGCATTGATATTAGGAAAAAAAAAGATCAGATAACTTTTTAAAAAAGAAAATGTTCCCAAAATCACTGGAGAAAAAATATTTATTATTTTATTTTATTTATTTATTTTTATTTTCCCTCAGGTCAGGCATGACTAGAATGTCCTGAGCTCTAATAATGGCCTCATACATTGGAAAGCCTTCTGTAGTGTTTTGTCTTCAATGAGTACTTGAAGACATTTCATTTGAATGGAAATGTTCTGATATCTTTTAATGTAATGTTGAGGAGTGTTCACATCACTCATTTTAGGCATTATTTATGTGATTTTTCTATTCCCCTTTCTTATTCTTGAGCAGCACAGTGTATGTATAAAGTATGAGTAAAACTGTTAGAACTACCCAGCCTGTGGCAAAGGCAGTTCTCCTGGGTCCTATCTGCTGTCGTGAACTCATGACCTTCTTCCCCCTCAAACTGATATTTTCACTGGAATCCTTAGCCACTGGGCATGACCATTAAGAGGTCATTAAAAAGAAGTCAAATTTCTGTATACCATCTAAGTCGTTGTGATAGAAACTCAGAAATTCTACTATGAATTCTAATGTCTTTTTTTTTTTTTTTTTAATTCCAAATTAGGGCAAAAACAAAGCAGCAAGTGGACTAAAATGTGGAGAAATGCTACTTCAATACCACATAAACATTTCTGTAACCTTAAAAGTTTTGTTGGAAGAAACTATGGATATTATCTGTTCAACATTCTGCTTGAAGAAGGACCAGCACCAGAGCATGTCAGCTGTGGTTTTGTCACTGAGACTGGAAAAACTCTAGTGACAGAGTTATCAATCCTGTATTTTGTCTGAGATTATTAAAGAGAAAAGTAGTTTGAGCGTGTTGTACTTGTTTTCCTTTTTTGGATAGGCTTTGTCTTCCATGATTGAAGCATCCTCAACAGTTGAAATCATAGAATCATTAAGGTTGGAAAAGACCTTCAGGATCATCTTGTCCAACCTTCTCCAACCAATAATATCAGCCACTTAACCATGTCCCTAAACATCAGGTCCAACATTTCCTTAAACACCCCCAGGGGTGGTGACTCCACAACCTCCCTGGGCAACCCATTCCAATGCCTGACTGCTCTTTCTGAGAAGAAACGCCTCCTCATTTCCAACCTGAACTTCCCCGGCACAACTTGAGGCCATTCAAGTTAAGGAAAGATTCAATCCAGCAAGAATGATCATCAAAATAGGGCAGTGGGAATTTAGACTAAAACTATTCATCCCATATGCAGCAGAAAACCTCAGGACGAATAAAAGTTGTGTCCTGGCCCAAATGTTTCAAATTGCTTGACAAAGAGATGTCCCTTATAGATTTTTGTTTTTAATATTTCCTAGTAGTTTATATTCTTCGCAAAATTCTGCACCGCACTGACTAGAAAGTCAGTGTTACCAATGAACAATGCTTCTTCAAAATTAAAAGCTGAAGAAACACTGATCCTAACACAGCTTAACTAGAAATAAAATAAAATAAAAATACAAACAAACAAACAAAAATACCTGGGGGCTGGAGGAATGCCAGAAAAAAATAATCAGATGAGCAACTAACATACTGAAAGACAGCAAACTGTCAAGAACAAAAGAGTTCTGACTCCTACTCATGTACTTCTAGCTGATCACCACATCTGTTTGCTATTTTTATAAACAGTGATCATGGGAAACTTCCTTGAACGTGCTGAGGGCCTTTGTGAAGCAAGCAGGCAAGTATGTGGTTGTTGGCAGGGTCTTGTTGGACCCGGTAGCTCAAATTTACCTTTATTTCCACCTATATTTGCTACCCTGACTGTGGTGTCCCACAATTTCCCATGTGAAGTGTTGTTTCAGATCCTTGTCTTATAATCTGAGAAGTGAAACCCCCGTCACCTGACCCAAATACCTTGTGTGAGATCTGTCGTTCAGGTTGAGAAATAAGGCCATGAGATGCACATGATGACATTCTGTTGTGGTATGTGAGCACTAGAACAATCCTTCTCACTATTCTTTGTTCCACTTCCCCACTCTTCCCTTTCATGATATATTAGTCATCAAATCATGACTGAGAAAAATTTCCATGTGGTGGTATTTCAGTCATCTAACACTAAGGAAAACATGAAAATAACCAGTTTGCAGCACCTGTTGCTTCAAACATGCATTGCAGCTTGTCAAATGGAGTCCTTTCCCTATCTCCCTCTTCCTCTTTTTTTCTGGCCAAGACTACAAACTAGTGAGCGCAAGACTGCCAGCAGAAGTGCTGACACAATCTTCACATTTCATGTACTAATGAGGCAGAAAATAATTGTTTGATGACATAAATTAATTAGTAGTCACAGAATTTTGAAAACAGACATTGTGTATTCCTATGATTTAATCAGGCCAGGATGGTGTCGGTGGAGAAACGTTTATTTCTAAAATGAAGGGGTGCAAAGCACAGCAAAGCGATAGAACTGGCAGAACTACAATTTTCCATTAGTGTAATGAGCTGAGAGCTATCAGAGTTGCCTGCCTGCATGCAGCCAGCACTTCTGTCCACGCTGGTGAGCACCACCGTGTTGGATTAGAAGTTGCCGCTTCTCACCATGGCAGAAAGCTAGCTGCAAGGTGCCTCCCTCACAGCATCTGTGTTTGCAAATGCATCTGGGATGTTTCAGTAAGGGTGGCTCAGGCTGCAGCCCTGACTCTGCTTGTGGAAGAGGCAAGAAGCAGAGGGAAGGACAGCACAAGGACCTGCAGGAAGCCGAAACCCATAGATAAGTTATGTTCCTTTACTTGGGTCAATTGCTATGCATCCAGTATGATTAATTGCCATCTTGGAGAGGAAGTTGAATGCTGCTTGCCTTAGAGGGATGTAATGGAGATGAAATTAATAATAATGAGGGCCAAGTATTGCTTAGGTATCTAGAAATACCTTTGGAATTGGGAATGTCATACAGAAACTTGTATCTTGATCCAAATTCTCAGTCAGCTTCCGCCTTTCTGTCTTCCCTAATTACCAATTTTACTCCATGTACAATGCATTCCTTTCAGCGCAAATCAGATACAACTCACTGTGAATAAAGGATGACTTCAACCTTATGTGATTTATGTTTTTCTACTAGCAGGCTGACTTTGAATCTTGTACTTGCCATCTGATTGTTTTTCTGTGTGTGGGGAAGAATGCACGACTCAAACTCAAAGCTGGCTGAAGCACCTCTGTGCGGCAGCCATCTTTTTCCTCTGCTTTAAAAGCACATGAGATATTCACGAGGAAATCCACTTAAAAAGTACAGCAGGACCAGAGGGCTCAAATTTGTGTTCAGATCCAGAAAAAAAATATTCCAGAGGGAAGTGTCTTGTAGGAAAAAAAAAAAAAAAAGAGTTGAAGCATCATTTCTTTGCCTGTGGGTTCACCCTTCTGTCATGTCTTCTGGATGGGCCCAGGGCTTCTGTGAGAACGAACAGGAACAAGCTGTGTTGGAATCAGCAGATTTAATGTCAGATGGAGTTCACCTGGTAGAGGTTTTTAGATGAAATATTCTTTTAGTACTGAAAGACCCATTGAAAGCATTTACATGCTTACAGCTGTAACACATTTGTCTGCACCATCAGGTTTCAGCATGCCTTAAATGCTCCAGCACATGATAGGGATGAAAATGCTGGTAGATATACGATCATGGAATATTTATTTGTCTGTGAGAGGAATCACAAGAGCTGATCTTCAGTGGAGCAGAAGCTGCAAGGAGCAGCAACACAATTGTCCATCCTGCCTTCTGCCTGGCCAATATATCCACAGAAAGGTTGAAGATGAGCTTAATTTAACCATTCTCCTGAGCAAGCTTCATGGACTTTTTAAAAGGCACTGATGTCAGTGTTGCTTTCTTGAACAGTATATTACTTTCAGACCCACTGTGTTCAGAGTATGTTCTGCACGGCACAAATTTGATCTTCATATACAATCCTTTACTCCATTGGCAAGTGAATTTTACTCCTCCAAAATCCTTCTCCTACCAACCACGGTATGACTCCATTTTGGGACTGGTCACTGGTCTGTGCGTTGTCACACCCAGTGGAGGAATGGGGACTCTCACAGGTGTTTTAGGGCACGTATGGGCAAGCTGAGCATTTCAGATAATTTCTAATTAAAAATTGGTGCCTGTGGGTATCACTAGGAACTTGAAGGAGAAATCCTAGCTGCCTTCACATTGATTTGCATAACAATGCCTACAAGAGCCTCGGGCTGTAATTTTGCTTTTCAAACTCTGCATTCCCCATTCCTTCCACGATTACATGGAAACCCATTTTCCTCTCTGTTCCTTTGTGGTCCTGCCACCCTGTGAAGTGATTAAAATTCCTTGCTGGTTTGAAGAGCTCTTGAGAGCTGTTGAAAACAATAGTTCTGAGCATCACCAGTGGCAGCCTTGATGCTGGGGGGAAAACACTGTGTTCTGTTGCTTGTGCACAAGGCAAGGGAAGGAAGATAAAGGGACTTTTAGTGAGAACTGATGGAAGCCCATGGGCACATTGCAGAAGGGAAGGATGTTGTTCTCCTGATTCACCCATACCCATGAGCATGAAATGCCATTTCATGAGCAGCTCTGTGAAGCTGTGCATCTCTTGCCCTCCACTTGGGAGGGACTGTTGCCCTTCTGACCTTGACAAGGCACAGAAAACCACAGGAGCTAAGAATCTGACTGCCACACCTTGCTCTCCTCCCTCCTTGTTTCATAGCATAGACAAGTGGCAAAAGATTGTGCAGCATCCACTAGGTTACTGCCTTTGGTGTTGGGAACCAACATGGAGGTAGCTCTGGCAGATACTTAGGAGACGTATCTTCTAACCAATGGATGCCAAATTATAACACAGCCTCAAGGAGAGCAGTAATGTGGTTTCCCCAGGTCAGGCTTTTGAAAGAGATGGTGCAAGATAAGGCTTTGCAGAGGAAGAGAGCAACAACACAAACGATGAAATACTCAGCTAGAAAAGTGAGACTGGTGTAGAATTTAGCTCAGTCATAAAATCATAGAATATCCTGAGTTGGAAGGGACCTACAAAGATCACTGACTCCAACCCCTGGATCCACACAGGACCACCCAAGAATAAGATCATATGACTGAGAGCATTTTCCAAATGCTTCTTGAACCCTGGCAGGCTTGGTGCCATGACCCACTTCCCTGGGGAGTGTGTTCCAGTGCATGACCACCCTCTCGGTGATGAACTTTTTCTAATATCCTGGGAATGGCAGCTTTTCTCCACTGCTTCTCTACAGCACAAAACTCCTCAGTTTGACCCATTCTGATCAGTCCTTGCTGGTTTTTGCTCATACCTCTTTAGCATTATTTCACATTTTCCCTTATGGACTTTTCTTCCCTAAGGAACAGAAAGAGACTGAGCGATGCTACTGGAACATGCTTACTCAGTGAGCTTATTCTCACCAGCTCAGTCCTAAACCTGCAAACACAACTGTATCTATGGCAGCACAAATGTGCACCATTCCCCTGCCTACACAATGTGAATGAGGTTGAAAGGGGGAGGAATGACATTTGGTGTCATGCACAATAACAAGCTGGGGTGGACACAGCCCTGTCCCCACAGTTACCTGCACAGCCAAAAGGTAGCTGTGCACCGCGGGTCATAAGAGCATGGGCTGCTGGTGAGTGCTGGTCAATGCTCCGAATCCCAGCTGTAAATGAACTTTTGATAGTGCCAATATGCCATTAGTGTGGAAAAACTCCCTTTGTATTCAGCTACACTGCTGGATAGGTTTATGCCTTAGTATTACTGTCACCAACAGAGAATGAGAAATGTTTCAAAAGGAATTTGAGATTTCATGCACTTCTCTGGTAGGCCTCATATAAGTTGCAAATCTCATCTGAGAACCTGCTATTCCTGTAACATACAGATATGCTTTATTTCTGGAGGAATCCTTGTTCAAGAATCAAAAAGGTGCTTTGTTCACTGCTTTCAGAAATAAAGATGTGATGGGAAACTGTGACAGGTTCCTGGCAAACCTTGATTCTTTTTAGCTAGAGCTGTGTTCCTAAGCATTTTTGTGGCTTACAGTCTTACTGCTGAGAACAGACCAGTCTTATTCATTATATTCTGAGGTTCAGTGGGCTACTCCCCTCCCTAGCACAATCACTGCAGCAACTGTGTGTTCAACAGCGAGACAGGGAGACACTTTTTCTGTGTAAGACCCACCTGGAAGACACAGCTGATGACCCAGCCCTTCAGCTTCATCTCAGAGGTTTGTGGTGGTGTTCTCTGCACCAGCCAAGCCCTGTGACACTAGAATGTAGTTTTAGGGATGGCAACTTTTCACCACTGCTTCTCCATAGCACATAGCCCAATGTACCATGAGCATACTCTCCGGTGCATTCCTTGTCATGTGCCTCAGTACTAGAAGCCTTGTAGTTTGAGGCTGATGGACAATTGGGTGACATGCTCTGGGATACTAAAAATTATCCTTGGTTAAATAACGTCCCTGTATTTAATGCCTGGACAGAGGCTCAGGAGTCCTGTGGTCTGACTGCTATTCCTGGCATTGACCTAGACTTTCCGTGTGACTTTGTGCAGTTCACGTAGTCTTGGTCTCAGTTTCCTCATCCACTGAACAGGAATACTGTCACTTCTCCACCTCAGAGCATCAGTAAGAGACAAAATGCATTCATAATGGAGGCTGGAACAAAATACTGCCGATATCATCCTAGGGAAGCGTGTAGTGGGATGATGGTAATTTTTTCGTAGAAAATACTGGCTCATACTCCCTAATTTGGATACCTAAATGAAAGGTGCCACTTTCTTTATCTTCTCCATGGTTTTCAAGTCAGTTTTATCAGCAAGTACCCTGTCTGTGATTGCTCCTTTAACCTCCCCCTTGCCATTTCATAGGGCTGCTGTTTCAGTAGCTCATATGTGCAAGTAACAATTACTTTTCCTGGAAGAGGGGGAAACCCCATACAGTCTAAAGAAGTGTGTATGCAAACTCCATTGAGATGGTCTAGAATTTACTATTTCCCACCTGCTAAAGGCCCAGAGCTGAATTTAAAAGGACATCACCTATATTAACCTTTTAGCTGATGAAGATTTCATTGATTTAAATAATTGCTTGTGTGATTTAGCCTGAGAACAGGAAGTTGATTTTTTTTCCTTTTTTTTTCTTTTTTTTTTTTTTCCTAGGCATAAATGAATGTTTTTATTTGAAGGATTTCTTTCTTCTTTCTTCTGTAACAAATATCTCAAAATTGGTTTTGTTTATGTTTTTTTTTCATCTCTCACTAAAATCCTCCTCAGTTTTCCAATAACTTTCATGCAGTTCCTTTTTTTTTTTTTTTCCCCAGTCAACCATTTAACCATGTGTTTATTTTTCTCATGATACCCTATTGTCTTTTCACTGCTACTGTCTTGGCATGCAAGGTCTAACATAATGCTTTGTATTGATCTGCTTCTCAGTGTATCAGTGTATCAGATGACACCTTAGGCTAACCAGATTTTACCTACTTTGCATTTCATCTGTGTCAGCAAAACACAAAAACAACCTTCCTACCAACACACATGGTTGTACTCCCAGCTCTGCTCATCACTTACACAGTTTCCATCTCACGTATAATTTATTGCATCTAGTGTTTTGGAAAGGTACTACCACTGAGACATAGGAATTACTGTGAGAGGGAGAAAGTCTTTTGGTTAATGGACTGAACTGAGGATGCAGGATATTTGGGTTCTGTCTTTTGCCTGTAATTTCTTGTATGACCTTTGGCAAATTGTTGTTTGGGACAGAGATCATATAATTTGCAATTGGTCTGTATGGTGCCTGTTTCAATAGACCTGTGACCCCAGCTAAGGTCCAATATGGTAAAACAACTAACAAAACAGTCCAGGGGTGCAGCTAATTAGGGGCCTGGGCAATAGTAATGCCACAAGAAAATGTATAACTGTGCTTTTCTAGGAAGGGATCAGACACTAATAAGTTGTAATATGAGGCCTTACTTCCTTCAAGAACAATGTTGTTTCACTCAGCAGAGAGGAAAGGGAAGTTTGAGAAAGAAATGTCACACAGGTGATCAGCCCCTTGGACCCTGCAACGAACAGACCAGTGTGTCTGTCCAGTGCTACTTTCTATGATGGGATGCAGTCAGTTCCACTCCATTGCAAGTCAAATGGCTTATGGGGCTAACTGGAGTTCGAGGTGGTGCTGGCCAGAAAACAAAAATTCTCTTTCATGAAAGGGGAGGGGAGAGAAACAAGGCTTCAAAAGTAGTTTTCCTTCTGCACTGAAGGTAAAACAAACAAAAAAACAACACACAAAAAACTTGTCCAAAATGTATGTAGGGATGAGAACCAGGAATAGGCATAAACATGCATTAGGGCAGTCCACCATGACAGCAGAGTCAGAGATACTGGTGTCAGCTTAGCTCAGTTTGAAGAAGGGATGTGAATGCTGATCTTCTCCAGATGAGGTGAGTGCCCTGGACACTGGACTGTTGCTTAACAGCAGTAGCTTCCTTTCTTGATTTTCCTCTTCCACTGGAACTTAAGCAGTGAAACAGTCTGACTTTAACCCCAGAAACCATTCAGACTAAGTCTATCTGGCTGTACTCCTTCACAGTGAAGAAGCTCTGTGTTCTTGGCACTGGGATGTCTGTCTCTTAAACCACTTGAGTCCCAGGCAGTTGTGGCTGGTGACACAATGGTGACAGCTGTGAACTCCCCTTGCAGTAACTACACTGTCAATGTGGAGGGCCAGTATAGACTGCACTATCATGCAAAAAAAAACCACTCTTAGGCTAATTAAAGAGAATGAGACATTTCAGTCTTTAATTAGGTACTGCTATGATGAAGATCACGTACAATTTTATCAGATCTGCAGCACATCATCTCCCTGAATCCAAAGGTATGTTTTCTTGAAACACCTATCCAAATCAGACATGACAAAGTAAGGCAATAATTGGAAATATTTAGTTTTGAGAGGCAGATTTAATGCCCCTTCTATATTTCACCTTCAGTCAAAAAAAAAAAAAAAAAAAAAAAAAGCAGTCAAAAAGGAAGGCCTGCAATGGAAAAAGTCTGAAAAAGGAAAATGAGTTTGAGGAACAGGTGACATCTGATGAATGTGCCAGTCATTGGCAGTGGTATCAAAAAAATACAACATGGTGGAGCTGTAACAAGACTAGGTGATATGTGATAGAAATTGGTGAAATTTAATTTATTACGGAAATGTAATTGGGAAGCCACCAGAACCAGTAGTGAGAGATAAACTTTAGTAACATGCAGAAAATGGCTAGAATCCATCATGGCACTTGATGATCACTGCTGTGGTGCAAGACAATGATCCTGAACAGATATTTTGCCCAGACGGGAGCTGTCTACTGCCAAGAAGACAAAGATCTGAGGCACCAAGTAGGGGGATCTAGTGATACCCTAGAATAGTGGCAATATCCTCCATCCACCCTTAGTAGCTTGTTTCATCAATTGGTCACTATTATCTCATTGTACATAGTTCTCTCCTGGGCTCGGGCGTGGTTAAGACCCAAGACTAAAATATGTCTGTTGAAGTCAGAGCCCCTGGTGGAGATTTGATGTGATCAACCAGCAGTTCTTTCTGCTCATACTACTGTGCAGAAAATTGTAACTCTGACTCCAAAACACGCTAATACATCTAAAGTCACTTTCCAAGCATGCCTTTCAGTGACATTTATTTATTTATTTATTTATTCAATTAATTAATTAATTTATTTATTTATTTATTTTTGGTAGTCGTGGTGTTGGGCCATTTGTCTCTGGGCACAACAGAACCCGCTGAACCTCAACCAGAAAAGTGCTGTCCTGTAGCTCTACCCACAGTCAAGTCAGATCCTGAGCTATTAACAGGTGTTCCTTAGCTCTTATTTGAGGAAGATCTAATTTCTTAATATCAGTCACAGCCGAAAAAGAAGCAGGACATATCGGTAGTATAAGCGGTATGCGCTACCAAGACAGAGGTGGCAGTACAGGTTTTAGTCTTTTACTTCCTGTTCCAGGAGAAAATCTCTTTGGTTATCAGTGTGCTCTTCTCAGAAAGGAAGAGAAGCTTTGCGTTGCTCAACAGTGACACCGTCTGACTGGTGAAGGGCATCTATAATGGAATGAATGGATGGCGTGAGTGTGAGAGAACAGACTTTGAAGAAAAAGAATACAGGTTCTCCTAGAAAAGGCAAGGATCTAAACAGTGGAAAGTATAATGTGCCAGTGGGACAATGCAGTTGCATTTAAGTACGCTAGTGAACATTACTACATCCATCTTAGCATTTACCCAGTGACTTCTCCAAGAAGTAGTAGCCCACCTCCCAAAACAAAAACTAGTTTTGCTCTTCAGACTTCTGAAAACTTTAGAGAACTCATCAGTGCGTTTTAAGTCATTGTTGGCATTGACACGTCTGAACTGATCTTCTATTTTGGACAAGGTCTCATATGAGAAGGTTGCAAGACAGTGGAAAACGGTACACCCAATTATGTCAGTTAGTTGAGTAGTAAACTGTGGGGGGCACAGATTAGAATTCACACAAGAGAACAGAAAATACTATATATAAATAAAGTCAACGGCAGACAGGATCAGTCAGATAAGCTTAAACAGGTTTTTGATAAGGAATTTAGTTGGCTTTAAGCCTACAATTCTCTTAGTGTGCTGGAGTTTCTCTACTGTCTAAAATGGGATTCATTTAACCAAGAATAGCTGTCTCTGAGCTTGTTGTTTAGGCTCAGCAGAAAGAAATGAGTGCTTTTGTAGCATAAATCATTTAATATTTAAATGTGAGGTGACAACAAAATCAGGTCAGGTGACTCACATCCTAGAAGTTCCTATTTCTTTCCTTTGACTGCCAAAGGAGCTTAATGGGAGCAATGCAGATTCAGGCTAGATTTGGAAGATTAGAGCAAAACATTGGATGTTGAGTTCCCAAAGCCCACATTCACGTACACTTCACAGGTATGATTCAACAGCCATATGCAACTGGAGAACATGAGATGCAATTATGGAGTGAATCTTCTGGTTTTGCTCTGGACAAAAGAAGTGCAGACCATGTATTCTGAGACCACTCTGCAATGCAAACCAAAATGCAGCAACTGGAAACAATTGGGAGATTCATTTTGAAAGTGCATTACTGCTGCAGCAGTAACTGAAATGCAGGGGATCCTAAGCACAGAATTTGTCTTGTGTTTCAAATGCCATATCTCCGTGTGTTGTGGCTGATTCTTATTTCTCGATCTGCTGTTTGACTGATTGATCATGTTCCTCCGTGTTCCGAGTGTGCTTTGGTCAAGGTATTTCTTTGTTTGCTCACTAAATGTTCATTGATTGTAAGAAGGAAAAGGAATGAATACTGCAAGCAAACATACGAAGGAAGCCACTGTCAAGAAAAGTGTGGTGTGAATAACCAATTTTTCAGTATGGTGACTGCTTTGAAAACAGTAAAAAAATAAAAATAAAAATAAAAAAATAAAAAACAGAGAGAAAAAAGCATTTCAGAATGCAAATATTTTGTTTAGTTTGGGGGATTCTTTAACTTATCAAAGAAGTAATCATACTGAGAAAGTATTTCAGTTTGAATGATCCGTTTCTTTTTCTCATCATCCTTTAGTGTAAGTTGTTAATTCACCAGTCTGACAAAACACTAAATTCGTGCAACTTTGCCCCTTTCAACAGCTCTTGGCTTTATGATTAAGTAGAGCACAGATGTACATTTAATTTCTTTCCTAACAAATGTGGTGACCTTTCTTAATACATGGATGTGAATCAAGTCCTGTGCACAGTCCAAAAATAAGAGTTCAGTAAAAGGTCCTTCACTTTCACACAGTCCTGTTGCAATTGTTTTGCCCTCACATGGCTGGAGGCCTTGTAAGAAGACATCAGTGTTGCTATCAAAGAAGGTTTCCAACTGGGGCAGATCTACTCTTGCTTTTTCAGGAATACAAAACAGGGAAGTGTCTTTTGGGTTACAAGTCCAAACTTTGCTATTGCAAAGAACCACATCCTATGTCTCTCTTAAAGTCTTTTCCAAAGTCCTCAGGTTACTGTCATGCATATATTCCTTGTATTCCCTGTCACATAATATTTTTCTAAGTTCATTGTGGTGGAGAAATGGTCAATGGAGTTCATTATGGAGTTCACTTTGAAGAAGACTAATTGTCTGAAGAAGACTGGAATGTTCTTGCATTCCAGTTCTTCTCAGCGCATCAGGGAATGAGAATGAGTTTTGGAGAAGAGTGACTGTAACAGAATTCTCTATACAGTCAAGTCACCTTGGAAAAAAAAGGGATGGAAATAACACAGGTATTTCTCTTCACTTTATGCCTTAAATCTGACTGAAGGGTCAGATTTCTCTGTGCCAGAGAAATAGCAAAGAGATAGGCTGCACACCATCCAACAAGTCAGTTTCAAAGACACAGTTGCTTTCATTGTCACAACATTGCCAGCATTGTCCATATTTACTCAATGAGTGTTCTGAAGCTCAGAGAGGTCCAGGAAACTTAGGCAGCTTTCTTATCTCTTTGATAAGCTCTAGCAACTCTCCCTGTTGCAGTTGCTTTCCTTGCAGACATATTAAACAAAAGAGAAACTCAGCTGGTCTAATTCCAACAAATGCAGTGACACAGGATCTTCCTCTCACTCACTGGGATATCCTGCTGGTAGTAGCCATCTTTCGGATGTTACTAAATTCAGGTCACAGTCCAGTGAAAAACAATTACAAACATTTAATACAAGATAATTTACCCAGTGTCTTCAAACACTACAGCTGTGCACACATTCAGAGACTGATAATGTTTTTGGAGAAGACGAATGTCCTGGCAGAAAGACGGAGCACCAACTGTTTTGGCTTCTGAAGTCAACTATACATTACAGTCAATTCAGCCTTTAAGGCTGCACAGTGGAATCATTCTTGTAGCAAAGTCATATTTTCCCTTCACAGGGAAAGGGGAAAAAAAACCCAAAAAAAAACAAAAAAAAACAACAGCCTTTCAGTATCAGCAGAGCTATCCAATGTCCAATGTCCACTGTGACAATTTTTGACTGTGCTGCTCACTGCATCACAGAATTAGACCTAGAGCTGAACAAACTGTTCTGAGCAGACAGCATATTCACTAGATTTATGACTTATCTGGATTCAGTGCAACAAGTCTCAATGAAAACCCAGGAGCTATTTTGCAGAGGATGAGAATGAAAGTGGAACAGGAAGTTTTATCCCCAAATTTGCCCCAACTCTTGAAGAATTAAGAGTCTAATTTTAGCTTCTATTTTCTGTTAAAAATAATTAGATTTTCCATGAAGTGATTCGTTTTAGGTGCATGGAGGATTTATCTCTCTCTATGTTGCTCAGTGTATGGATTTGGCTGGAGGAGTTGTAGGACTGATTATTTCAATAATCTTCCACAGATTTTTTTTCTATTTTTTTCTCTCTCTTTTTTTTTTTTTTTCTTTTTTTCTGTTGACGTTACTATTTGGGAGCATTGCTATGCTAAACAGGAAAGAGTCTGCCTAAGTTTGTGGATGTATTTGTTTTTCTTTAGAAATAAGGTTGAGGCTCTTAAAAAGGTTTATTTGGAGATAAGGCCTCTCTCTAGGGAACAACAGAACAATCAAAACCTTTTCCATTCTCTCTTCCACTAAAACACCACATTTGAGCTAGTTGCATTAACTTACAGTTTAAAAAATAAATAAATAAATAAAAGAAGAAGTTCCTTCCTGACTAAGAAACACATAAAACACTGGGAGCAAGATTTATTGGCTATTTACAGACTACTTTACGTTCCATTTTCTCCTGGCACATCCAAGCAAAGTAATTGTGTTGGCATGTACATGCATGGCCTTGTTTGCAAAGGGTATGGCCACATATCCCTGTGCAGCTCGTTTGATCAGTTGGTTTATTGGCACACCCTGGCTGTACATTTCCCCTTCTGCTAGAACCGACTGACAAAAAAATCCCAAGACATCCCTGGAACCTGAGTTCACTGTTGTCCTGGAAGAAGAGTAGTTCAGGAACTTCTCACAGAATGAAATGTTCAGAAAAGTTTTTCTCCTACATTCTGTCTGTTTGGATTTGTCATTAATATCTTAAAAGCCAAAACCTACGACAGACAGAAGAAAGCTGTTAAAAAAAATAAAACTATTCATTTTTATGATTTCCTTTCACATTTGAAATAAGTGGATATTTTCCAGAAATTTTCTGATCCTGAAGATCATTTTCCCATGGAAATATGTTCTTTTAGAAAGACTTTCATTAGCCCCAGTAATAGTAAGTTCAGTGTCCAGTTCACATACGGTAGCATCTCCTTTGTATGTACAGTAATATTTAACTCTTTCTGCCTCTCTGTCTACCTCTGCCCATTTGATAGATATCCTGCGCAAGTGGGTTAGTCATAGGATAGGCAGTCCAGAAAACAAAGTTTTAGTTTTGTCACTAACTTGACATATAATTTTGTCTAGGCCACACATTTTCCTTCAAATGACTGTATTTAGTTAGACTTCTAGTTTTTCAGCATAAAGCTTTTCTTTTTCTGCCTGATAGGTTCTTGGCTTATAGATAGGGAACACAACCTTGTTTTGGCCTCTCAGTGCTCTTGTCCTACAAAAGATTATGTGTATTTTGACTAAGTTCTTGTTTTGCTCCTGGAAGCACCTGTCTCTAGGCTCCTTCCACTTTAAGCTTTCCATGATACTATTTAAATGCTTTTTTTAAGTTTTTTTTTTTTTTTTTCCAATTTTGGACTGTCAGGATAGAGAGTCTGTGTTGGTGTTTGTGGGTACAGGCTTTTGACTTAAGTATCCCCTCTATAGTAAACAGCAGCTCCTTCACGCAGCAAGTGCTGGAGAACTACAGGTAAGGCAAAGGAGTTCTCTGTGGACCAAAATGGACAACAGAAGCATCTGTACTCCCTGAGCAGTCATAGTTTTTAGTCCCTCTTGTGGTTTTTCTACCAATCTTCTATTTTTTTCAGCTCTAATCAAGTTCTTCATTCAGCTTTTTCTGTACATAGAAGTTTGACTATTTGTTACCACTCTGTGTGTACTGCTCCAGGTGTTCTGTTGCACTGTCTATAGGTCATTGAAAACAACAACAACAAACAAACAAACAAACAAAAAACATGGCACTAAAGCAAGTCAGATGCCTGCACTGCTGACTTTCATGTGGCCTCAGTCCAAAGAAGGGGATGCTGTTACCCCTCGGAAATCACAAGCCATTTTAGTGCGAGCATCCCTCAGAGCCCACTTGACAACCTCCCTCAACCTTGATTAACATGCCTTCCCTGCAGCAGGTGCTGTGGTTGGTGACATGAAGGAATAAGCAGGTCTGTGAACAGTGGAACTAATACAGCCCAGTTTCCTGTGGATTTGCGCCACCTAGTAGTCTCCTCCGACACCTAGCAAAGTGCAGATCTGAGCCATTCCCCACTGCTGGGGTATTCACAGCATCACTACCTTGGGCATACTCTGATGTCTAATAAAGCCTGAATTAGCAGAACAGCCTGCTTCTCAGTTGGGTGCACATGTAAGCTGCGTCTACATTAATAAATTAAACAATACTAGGGAATGTTCCCAAGCACTGGAACTTAATCAACTATGCTGTTAAATTGTGAGAATATTGGCTGGCATAGTTCTGACCAGAGAAAACTAGCACTCTCTTAAACAGTTCCCAGGAACTGCTTAAGAGTAAGAAAAGCCTATGGTCCATCAAAATAGGCACTTGGACATGGCCACCCTTCTTGGGAGGGTAAAAGAGTTTAATAGTATGGAAACTTAGTTTGGTGCCAATTGGCTTCAGGAGCAGAGAACAGTACTAGGCATGTTTAACTCACTTCTGTAGATGTAGCCATAGTCTGTTTTTCCTCCACCCAGTTTCTGATTTTCATAACAGTTGTGGGAATAAAGTGCCTTTGAAATGACCCTGGTTTTGTTATATATTGGATTGAACTGACTGACAGGAAGATTTACACCCACATCTGTAAGCACCTACCCACCAGCATACATACACACCCATACACACTTAAACATATAATAATGCATGTACACCTATACATGCACATACTTTAACATATACATGCATTTAAAGAATTGGAACATGTAGATGTCATTTCTTTACCAAAATATCTCACAAAAACTTACAAAATCTTATCACAGTTCCCTTTAGATACATGGCTGTGGAGAGTTTCCTGTCATGATGACAATGATTGACAGTGTTTCAGAAAGTTCTGGACATTTCTTAAAGTAGCAGTTGAGGTTTGTTACCTAGGATCAGATGGACATTTTTTTTTTTTATCAAATTCTTAAATCATCTCAGAATTTGCTGGAATGCACTGAAACTCTTGGCTCCTTGACTGTAGGACATTGGATTCTTGTGCAGTTTGGAGATGGAGGGGCCATTGCCATGAAGCCTTTTTGACTGAACCCCTGTGTTGAGGAACCTGGTGGACCCAAGTCCTGGTTTGAGTGGTGCAGAGAGCCCTGTTCAGCCTTCTACACCCCTGTGCAGTGCTCTCCTCCTGTCAAGTGATTCACCAGCAGCCAGGAAGAGCCCAGGGTGATGTCGTATGCCTCCTTTTGGTTGTGCAAGTTCATACAGGGCTGTAAAACTATCAGAGTAAGATTTGCAGACCCCAAACCGTTCATGGATTCCATGTCTGTAGAAAATGCAGAAACTTAACTTCCCAGAAAGCTTTCAATGAGGTAAGTGAGCTAAAACATTTGAAACTCTGTTGACCCATTTGCTATGACAAGACCTTTTCTCTATTAACAGTGCCAGGAATTACTCTGAAATCCCTGTGTGGTACAGATTCAACTTAGAGGTTACCACTTTTACAAACTCACAGCTGGTTATTTAGGCTCACTGATGTCCACAAATCCATCAGCCTCCTGAGTCAACTTGTGTCCATGAAATCACTCCACAAAACCCAGGTCTGTCTATGGCTTGTGGGGTTCCTCAGATCCCGCACTGAAGAAAAACCTGAATCAAAATGGAAGGAAAGATTTCTCAGGTTTGGTTTGGATTGTTCAGATTCATCAGGCTGCAGTGAGGATTTTGTCACTGAACACTTTTCATTAAAACAAAGAGTAATAACCTGCAGTGTGAGCAGAATACAATGAGTTTCCCCACTCACTGTTTTTGTAAGCAAATCAAGTCTTTTAAGGCAAGTTAATGATAACCTTTCCTCTACAGCACTCAGCCCTGAAGACACCAAGTTGGAACAGATGGGTAACGCACTGGTATTTCACAATATGTTCAGAGAAAAAGCTGCACCCAGAAATTAAAATAAGGCTTTTGGTGCCAAATAGCAAAGTTTTTTTTTTTTTTTTTTTTTTTTAAAGCATATGTTCTTGAAAGCAAGCAGAAGAATTCTGGCAGCAGCCTGGAGGGGAGAAACGCCGGCTGTCAGGTAATTCCTCTGACACGCAAAAACCATTGCTTTACCACGTGAGCAGCACCGATGAACTTCCCAAGGCCTGCAGTTTCCTAGGTGTTTTGCATATCTGTTACAGGGCTGAACTGCAGCTCCAAACTCTGTGCAAAACATCTGCACTCTGCCCACACAAGAGGAATTCTGAAGCTGATGGGGAAAGAGGCAAATCTGGGTGATTTGCTTCTGTTTCACTTTATTACAAAGAGACCTGAAAGTCACCCCACTCCATTTATTTCACTTAAAAAAAATCTGTTGTTGTGGTGGATTTTTTTGTGTTGTTTTGTTTGTTTGTTTGTTTTCTTTTGATTTATCTATGGTACACAGTCTTATTTAAATAGTAGATGGTGATTTTGGAGCTGTTAGTTGCTAACCTGGGGATGACTACTTCACAGAATTCTGTTTTCCTAGTCCTTAGTCAGGCTTCTGAATTAAACATACTTCTATGTGCATTAATAAACCTTGTAACGATATTTATTATCTGTTTTTCTGTTTGTGAAACTTTTATGAAAACAGAAAATTTTATAATCTTTGTTATCCAGGCAAGATATACAATATAAAACAAGCAAATATGTTTCAAGAGAAGAACAAAATTTTCACTCATTTTCACATATGGTAAGAAAGCAGCAGATATTTTCATTCCTTCAAAGGTCACTATTTTTAAGAGTTGACAAAAAAAAAAAAAAAAAGAGTGGAAAAATAACCGGTTGAGATAAAAAAGAAAAATTAGATTTCAAACACTTGCATGAACTTTGTACGGTCTAGATTAATACAAGTAGTTTCTGCAAAAGGAAATAGTGACAGGTACATCTTTTGAACACATCAGCTAAAGAGTGGAAAAAGGAACAGTAGTAGTTACATTTCATTAGACTTTCTAAAGGTCTCAGAGAGAAATCTTTGCAGGAGAATTTATAAAGAATGAAAATAGTCATGCATGAGATATCAGGCATTTTCATGAATTTGGAACTGTCAGAAAAGTGGGAAACAAATAGACTCTTTTTTCTCCAGTATGGTATAAAGTTAAGCACTAGGTAACCTAAAACTCTACATTATACTAATGATATTTGTTAAGTGTAGTGGAAATTTGGAAGAAGACGTGGGTAGTAATCAATGAACTAGTAAATATGGAAGGTTGTGCATGTATTTATACAAGTTGTGTTACTTGTTGACACCAGAGCTTTGTAGGGGTGTAATAAAACCAAGTGAATGGACATTATGATGGCCAAAGAGTTTCTGTGCTTTAACAAATGCAAAGTTAATGCACTCTGGAATGAAAAATTTGAACTATATGTTGTGAGGTTCTTACACATTCGGGAATGAGAATATTATAGCCTTAGGCTCTGGAATTGATTGTCAGAATGACTGCAGAATCTCCTCATTTGTAGATATTTAAGATCTTATACAGAAAACATCTCCCAAAGATTACTTGGTCCCAGGGCAAAGCTTGGGAAGAGACTAAGCGATCTGCCTAGGTCTCTTCCTACTAAAATATGTATGCAGTTCAATGTAAATATTTGCTGTATAAATAGCATAATTCAGAAGAGCAATTCAGTACATTAGAGATTTTTAAATATTTAAATACACATATATATTTATACATTTACATGGAAAGATGCATGGGCACACAGGCTGACACACTACTGCACTGTTGTAATCAAACTCTTGTGGCTCACATACATAGGAAATGTCTCCAGGAGACCTACCATTTCAGGGAAATCTAACCAGCAAGTTAACGAACCTGCCTAAAATGTGATGTAACATTAACTGATCCTCACTTCTGGACAAAGATTGTTCTGCAATGGCTGTCCCTCACTCACAGTAAACTCCCTGAATGACATAGACTTCAGTTCAGGCTTCCTCTGTTTAAATGACTTCATAGAACATCAGCAAAGAGTGGGGTGAAGAAACAACTGATTTATTTTAGCCTGCCTTTATTGTTGAGGATTTTCAGAGAAGAAAAACTTCTAAATAGCGACAACCTGCAGGAGAATGTACTTGCTGTACTATAAACAACACAAAATTGATGCAGTTGTCCCTCAGGACAGGATCTTTCCTGGGCCTTTTTTTAATGTTACAAGTAAGGATTAAATTGTTAAATCTCTACCTATAACTACAATTTTGTGTTTTATATCTGTGATATACACGTTCAGGTGTTCATATTTGTAGGGATTTCTGTTTCACTAACATTAGAAGTGCCATAATGTAATGAGGGACACAATTTTTGCATGACTTCAGAAAACAAGACATGCAAACCCTAATATGTGCGCATAAATCATAGAATCACAGAATGGTTTAGGTTGGAAGGGACTTTAAAGCCTGCCTGCCAACCCCACTGCCATGGGCAGGGACACCTCCCACCAGACCAGGTTGCTCAAAGCCCCATCCAGCTTGGCCTTGAACACCTCCAGGGATGGGACATCCACAGCTTCTCTGGGCAACCTGTGCCAGTGCCTTACCACCCTCTGAGTAAAGCATTTCTTCCTAATACCTAATCTAAATCTACCCTCTCTTAGTTTAAAACTGTTACCCCTTGTCCTATCATTACATTCTGTGATAATCTCTCCCGATCTTTTTTGCAGGCTCCCTTTAAATACTTCCTTTAAATACTATAAGGTCTCCCACAGCCTTATCTTCTCTAGTCTGAACAGCCCCAGCTCTCTCAGCCTGTCTTCATAGGAGAGGTGATCCAGCCCTCTGATCATCCTCATGGCCCTCCTTTGGACTTGCTCTAACAGGTCGGTGTCTTTCTTGTGCTGGGATCCCCAGCAGTTAAGTACTACTCCACAACTATTTATATTTTCAGGTTTTATTAAAAAATAAACTTACTCATCTGTTGAAATATGCGGTATGGGTCAGCTTTTTCACTTCTGTTAGTTCTTATGTAGCTCTGCCAACTTAGTGGAGTCACGCCAGCGTGTACCACCTGAGTAGTTGGCTTTTAGAAATGTATTTGTATTTCTACCTTGACCTCAAATTTTTAGGAGAAGAACTAATCCTGGAAATAGTTACTCCTGGAGTGAGTATTTTTCATTACATTTGCCTTCTCCTTTAGCTAAATGCATTTTTTTTTCTCTGCAAGGAGGAAGCTTCAGCCTTTTACAGAAACCTCATTACTAAGTTACTAAGTATGTGAACCCTCTTTCCTAAGGCAGCACTGAGTTTGCAAAAACATAGACGAACTTCATTAGCTAAGGAAAGTAAAAAAGGTTACTAAAACATAAAGGCCATTGAGCAAGACTTCCATAACTTTATTTAAATACATGGAATGTTCCAATCTACTTTCAGTCTTGGTAGAAAGATATCAGAAGTATTATGTTGCCTTCTGTGTGCTTAGGCATCTTGATGGATATCTCTGCTATGAAGTCTGGTTTACTGTGGGTTATTATTGTAGATTGTACTGGAAGTGGACTGGAGTGGCAGAATTAGACAGCATTAAGGCACAGCATTCTGGCTCATAGACGCAGCATACAAAATTATGCAAGGTGACAAAGCTGATTCTGCACTGCCTCAAGGAGCCTATTCCTCCTTCTCTTCATGAGGGTAAAACAATAACTATTCATTGTTTTCAACTTGTGGAACAAATACTGAAGCCCTAACGAAGAACAAACAAACAAACAAGCAAACAACAACAACAAACCCACCATGATTCTTGGAATGCTTTACTGGCATCAGGCTCTCTTTTCTGTTTTCTTCCCAGTGTTTTTGTTTCTTATCTTGTTGTAGTTACTGACCAGTTCAAGAATACTGGAGAACGTTCAGAGCAGATTTTAAAGGCTACAGTTGAGTGGGTGCAGAAAAATCTCCCACAGAAATCATGGGGTTGGAACTGTGAGGACTGCAGCAAGGATTTATTGCTTTGAAACAAGCACAGAATAAGCTGGTTTTCATGGTGTATAACCCTACCCTACCCTTATATGCAGTACCCAAGGGTGTTTTCTGCCCATTGAAATTTTATTGTTGTTACAGTTACATTGTTAGAATAAGTTTTGGCATGATCTGACCCAAACCTGCAAGCTCCCAAACAGGTCCTACACACCTCCAGAAACTCACTTAGTACCCTATACAATCCCTTTCTCAACATCATACCTTCATAACCTCCATCAGTTTCTTACTAAGAATTTCCTTCTGAAAGAGTGGAAAGAATCTGATAAAAGAGTTGCCAAGTAGATACGTGACAAAGAACCATGGTGGTGTTTCATTGTGATTTTCTTAGAGTCATAGAGTCACAGAACGATTTGGGTTGGAAGAGACCTTAAAGATCATCTAATTCCAACACTCCGGCTGTGGGGACAGGCACACCTCCCACTAGACAAGGTTGCCCAAAGCCCCATCCAACCTGGCCTTGAACACTGCCAGGGATGAGGCATCCACAACTTCTCTGGGCAACCTGTGCCAGTGCCTCCACACCCTCTGAGTAAAGAATTTCTTCCTAATATTTATTCTAAATCTACCCTCTTTTAGTTTAAAGCCATTACTCCTTGTCCTATCACTACACCCCCTGACAAAGAGTCCCTCACCAGCTTTTCTGCAGGCCCCCTTTAGGACTGGACGGCCGCAATAAGTTCTCTCCAGAGCCTTCTCTTCTCCAGGCTGAACAACCCCAACACTCTCAGCCTGTCCTCACAGGAGAGATGCTCCAGCCCTCTGATCATCCTCCTGGCCCTCCTCTGGACTTGTTCTACCATGTCCATGTCCTTCTTGTGCTGGGGGGGCCAGAGGGGAATGCAGGGCTCCAGGTGGGGTCTTACAGGAGCAGAGTAGAGGGGGAAAATCACCTCCCTCAGCCTGCTGGTAGTATTTCTTTTGATGCAGCCCAGGATACTGTTGGCTTGGATTTTCACAGAGGAACTTTCATCCTGGTTCAGGACAGCTCTGCCCTTCATCTCCACGCTTTTAATCTCAAATTTTCCCTTCTGGCTGATTAGAAATGAAAACTAATTGCTGATTGCTTACCAGTAGAATTTATTTATTTATTTTTTAAGCTGAACTAAACTAACACTTAAATAAATAAATAAATAAATAAATAAATAAATAGATAGATAAATAAATCCCAGGAGTGTAGCAGAAGATTTAAACCTGACCAAAGTAATTATTTTTTCAGAAGTTTTGTCTTCAAAGAATGTATCTGTATGTATTATCTCTTTTATTTATTTATTTAATTATTTATTGCAAGCTACAAAATAGGAAGATAACCAGTATTAAATAAAATAAATAAATAAATAAATACCAGACTTCAGTAAGTTTCATTCTATATTTGTTAGGTTTACTAAGAATGAATTACTACTCCCTGATAACCAAATTCTTAGTCAGAAACAACAAAAGTAACAACTGAACTACTCAATGCCTGCCTATACCTAAGATGCACAGGTCTTCCCTAGGTACAGTAATCTGATTTGTGTCAACTTATGAATGAAAAATCATCTTTTTCTTTATAATTTCCTTCCAAAGATATGGTGAATCTTTGCTTCTTGTTGCTCCATATTTCTGTTTTACTTATAATATTCTTGCCCATTTGAATGGACCACATCACCTTCAGAAGAAAACCTGTGGTACAGTTGATTAAACATCTTTGTTTATTTGGATAGAAAAGTGAGCATGAGGCTCATTTGTCAGATGATGTAAATCAGGGCCCTTCTGTTCACTTGAGCAGTATTGTCACGGACCCGTACCATACACTGTCGTCTTAGCTTTTATACAGCTTAAGAACAAAACTGCAAAGCAAGTACTTATAGCATATTTCTGAATGTCAAAGCTCAGGTTGCTGGTCTGACAAGTACAACTCTAGTTCCAAATCACATCTGTTTACTTACTATGCTCCAGCCCTGAACTGAGACACGACAGTCTGGAAAATAATTTGTGTAACTCCAAATGTTTTAGATTTACTGTGCTCTGCCAGAAAACTGACAGGACAAGTTAAAGATAAAGAATGGTAACTTAACACAGACATCGATGCTGTCCTTGAAGAGATGTCTGCCAAACTATTTCCACTGAAAAACAAAGTCACAATATATAATGCGTTGAGTTTCCATAGTGCAAAGGAGCCTGCACTGCAATTACTAATGAACAGTCTCCTGACGTGAAGGAGAGGTAGGGAAGTTGGAAAGGTAATTCCAGGTGTGGTGTAGATAGATGCACAGCCAGAAGTTATTCCCAAGGTGGGAAAGGAAGTGCAGGTACTAACTCTCCATTTCTACCTCCAGGCATTCCTTATTCAGTTGGATAACTCGAGGAGGGTTTTGTTTTCACCACATATTTGGTGAGATCAGAAGAGCCATCCAATTCATCCAGGAAAATTAACTGTGAGGAATTCCGTAAAGACCCTTCCAAAGAAGTGCTAAATAAACTCCACCTCCCCATTTGTTTCTCTAAACTGACATTTTTAATTTAAAAAATTGCTTTGTAAACGGTGTAATAATTCACAGGGAAATATTAAATTTGGCATAATTGTCTTTGAGAAGTGTTTTGAAGTTTCAGGTAGGGGGCAGATGAAGTGAGAGGACAGACTTCCATACCTGATAATTAGGCAGATCTAAATTTGTGACAGGGCTTTCATCCCAGGTTTCCTATTTAAGGAGCAGCTTGACCATCCCAAGGAAGATTTATTGCCTGGTCTTCTGTTCCACAGATTCTTTCTCTTGCACTCTTTCTTTTGTGTAATCCTTGCAGAGATCTCATTCTCATTCCACATCCCAAAACAAAGGCTAAGAAATATAAATAAATAAATAAATAAATAAATAAAAATCCAACATATGTCTAAGTCAGACATATTTTCTTACCATTAACCAAGGATGGAGCCATGTTTCCACCTCTTACTGCCTGGACCACATAAAAGGTTTTGACTTTGTTTCTGCCTCCCAGCTAGCAGACCTCTTGATGTAAGAAGGAATGCTTTGTATTTACTGCTTCAAAAGGGTTTATGCAAAGGCATAAGGAATCCAAACAAAAAACAGTGTATTTCCTACATGCAGTTAAAATGCTCTACTGTTCAGATTCACAGCAGTGTGAACACACACTGCTGCTCATTCTCCTGTTGTTTCTTGAAGCTATCTTTTAGATTACCTGCTATTCTTATGCTTTCAGCATTTTTTGCCAGACTTCTCCTCTGTTAGTAGTTTCACAGGTCCCATCAGGTTGTTGTATTTGTGAACAAGCAATGACAGAGTGAGATGTGCTAATGGAAGATGGGTTAAAAGAGTGTGGTCCCCCTCCTTGTATCAGGTGTCATGGAAGCAGATGGTGGTGTGCAGAAAGATGCACCAGTCATAAAAGACTTCTTATAATTTATTTCCCTAGACAACCAGAGAACATAGAATCACAATTTTCAAATAAAAAGCACATTACTACTGAAATCATTGTGTACGTATGCATTTTTGATGATCTGTTAAATCATATGATATAGTTTAAACTCTTCCTTATTAGCTATATTGTTCATTTTACATTCTGTAATGTTTCTCAACCCCCCATTTAATAAATTAACCACAGGTTATGATATCAGTGAAATTCTAGTTTCCAAATGACTTTCAGAGGTGATTTAAAAACTGCACTCAATTTCTAGCAGGAATTTATAGATTTTAAACAACATCACACAGGCTTGATAGGAGAACATGAACAAGTGATTTTTCAAGTGAAAAGGTGAAGTTCAGGCAAGTGAGACAGAGGTAACCGTGTGAGTCCCAACAGTATGAGGCCCAAAAGACAACATTTCTCTCTGCTCCTGTCCCATTGCACTTCTATGGGGCTTCTGCTCTGCTGTGTTATGCCCTTTTATATTAGTTCATCTTACAGATGCTCCTGGTTTCCAGATGACCGATGTCATCTACTTGGACTTCTGTAAGACTTTTGACATGGTCCCACATGACATCCTAATCTCTAAATTAGGAAGATATTGATTTGAATGGTGGACCATCTGATGGATAAAGAATTGGCTCAATGGCCACAGCCAGAGAATAGTGGTTATTGACTCTATGTCCAGGTGGAGGCTGGTGATGAGTGGTGTCCATCAGGGGTCTGTCTTGGGACAGGTGTTTTTCAATATCCTTATCAATGACATAGATGATGAGACTGAGATGATGGGAAATGTTCAGCCTGTAGAAGAGAAGGCTCAGGGGAGACCTAAGTGTGGCTTTTCAATACTTAAAGGGGTCTCATAAAAAGAATGGAGAAGGACTCTTTATTCAGGTAGATAATGATAAGACAAGGGAGAATTGCCTTAAACTAAAAGAGGATAGATTTAGATTAGATATTAGGAGGAAATTCTTCACTGTAATGGTGGTGAGGCACTGGAACAGGTTACCAAAGAAGCTGTGGAGATCCCATCCCTGGCAGTGTTCAAGGCCAGGTTGGATGGGTCCTGGACAGCCTGATCTAATGGGTGGCATTCCTGCCTATGGCAGGGGTGTTGGAGTTAGATGATCTTTAGGGGCCCTTCCAATCCAAGCCATTCTATGATTCCAATGAAATTGGTCTAAGAAGCTGTTTCTTTACATTAGAATAAAAAGTGCATCTTGTTAGTTCCAATTTTCTATGAACTGCATGTAACATCTGCAATTGTTGGAGTCGTTGAATTCTGGCAAGCAAGACCCTGAGGAAGGCAGGAGCCACTGGGACAGTGATCTTTGGAAGTTCTTCTGTTCTCATTTAGGTTTCTGTAAAAGGAAAAAAATTCTTTCCTTGCTCTCCTCATTGTTGTCATTATAGCCTGTCCTCATCTTGTCGTATTTAATCAAAGTGCTGCAAAATCACTTATCTTTTAAGGTAATCTCTAACTTAATCTTCTGTAAGCATGTTTCTTTGTTTGAAAAGGGCTGATAGAAACAAAAATAATGGGCTTAGACCAGATGGTTAAAATGAAGTGAAATCAATCCACATCTTAGTGTCTAAATCCAAATTTTAGTCCCTTTCCTTTTCTTTACAAAGTTTGCCTCCTGAGCCACTAAAAAGGATTTTAATTAATGTAGCTCATTCCTAGCACTTAGTCTACTAATACAGAGGGAGAAAATTTGTGTCAGAGTTGAAGGAGAAATTGGTTAGACTTTATATATTGTTGATTTCTTTTTTTCTGTAGCAATTGATGGTGCTGTGCTTAGTGGACATGGTACATAGTCTGAATTGTCCCCGAGAATGTGAAATTTATGTATGCATTTTTGCATCCCTTTAAGTTGGCCAGCAATGTGAAGGTGACCTTTCCCTGTTCTTTTGTTTTGGAATGTAACTTGATAAGAGACAGGCGTTCATGACATATTTGCTTGTTCTGTGGTTGATTAAGTCATTATTCAGTCTATAACTGACTTTAGACAATGATGGGAAAAAGTGAAATAAATAAATAAATAAATATGATATAATGAATATAATGAAATGAATATAATGAAATAAATAAATCTATCATCCAAGAATCTAACCATCTCCTCCACCAGGGAGGAGTTTTTAACATCTCTGTCTGTCAGATACATGGTGGCACAGCATATTAAATGCACTGTGATACCTTCTCATCAGCTCCTATCTTTTGTATTGACTGGGGCCTGGGAAGTATAGGTAATGGACATCTAATCAGAATTTCCCAAGCTCTGCTATACCAGAAAGATCTCTCACCAGACTCCTGAGAAATAGTTCTAGAAGGATGCAGAAAACAGAGCACTGTCCTAACAAAGAAGTTTCTCTGTTTCAGACAACTCTGTTTCATACAACTCTGGAGCCATGAACAACTCTACATTTTCTCAGTGTCTCTCTAATTAATTATTGTCACTTGGAAAAAATGGCAAGTGCTCCTGTTCCTAATTTCTTGAGGAATGCATGGCTGTAGTCACCAGAAATCTATCACAAGTGTTCATGGAAAGAACATTGTGCATATTCTCAGCAAGTCTGAATACTCAAACGCCAAGTCAGCTTTCTCCATATGTTCCAACTATTAAGATGAAATGCAAGATTACTGATTGGAAGTGAAAATAGCAGGGCAGGAAAGTGTGTAAAATCATCAAGAGATTGCAAATTCTGAAAACTGTTGCAGGAGTTCTCCAAGTTATTTGTCAGCATCCAGGTAGTATGGAGGTTGCCTAGGGTTTGATCTAATGCACATTAATGTCAATAGCTATCTATTCAGAGCCTTGAATCAGGTTGTTTCTGAGCAGAACGTAAGATAAAAAATCCTGTGCCAAGTAATGTACAGCCTTAGAGCACCATTCTGCAAAGCAGTATTCTTGTGAGTAAAGCCTGCACACAGAGATTGTTCCCTTGGGCCATAAACAGGGCATAAATGGACAACAGATTGGTAGCAGATGTATAAACCTGTGTGAAGCCACTATCAGTTTGATGTTTCATTGGATCCTGTCCTGCTAATTGCATTAGTAGGCGTTTTAGGATGATGGAATATGCATTTTTCAGTGGCAGAGCTGTTTTCTTCAGAGCATTCTGCCTTTCTGTCTCTCTCCTAGCCCAGCTAGCAGTGCAAGCAGAATGAGATAAGTTTACTGAATAAGTGTGTTCCTCATCGGTTTCACAAATTTTAAGTGGATGCAGTAAATATGCTTTAATTGCATATTGTGTTTCAATTATTGCTGTAAAGCCATTTAGAGCAAATATAGTATTGCTGTGCTGAAAGCCTCCAGTCTGTGTTTGCCCAATGGCAGTGGCAGCCAACTGTATTTCATTAACTACTAACACTCAGCACATTTGCTCACTGTTTTGACTGCGCTGTTTGTTCCTGTCTTGGCTGCTTGCTTGCCATGATCTTGGGATCAAACTGGGAACTAGATCCAAATTTTGCAGCTTTGTACTTTGCTACTGGAGGTAGAACAGCAAATAACATCACTAGGGTATCTGCTGAGGAAAAGCTAATGCCTTCGGGATCGCTCCCTTCCAGGTGTGCAGGGAAAAAAATGTGGGGAATAGATGCCTCACTCACTGAATACTTCACAAGGCATTTTACAGAGATGCTGAGCCAGAGATGTAAATCCAAACTAGTATATGTTACAGCTGCATTGTCAACCACAAGCAGGAAGGACCTTTGCACTAGACTATGCAGATGGTGGGAAGCAGGAGGAAAAATGTACAATTGGCTCTTCCAATTTGATTTGTATATCAAAATTATTGACAATTCCAGGTACTGGTTTTACTGACTAGCCAGTGATACTGATCAACTTAACTGACCATGAATTGATGGGAAAGAAAAAATCAAGACAGTACTACCTTCGCTTCTGCTTTGGAGCACTTATGACAAGACAGAACCAGTAGTTCTGCTTAACTGCTTAAATACATACATATCCTTGTAGTCCCCAAAGGGCTTCTGTGAGTGACAATATAGTAATTTCCATGCATAGCATGGAAGTCACCTCTGCCTCTGTGTCACCTCTCACCCAAGGTGACACCATCCAGTAGGTCTACACCATGGTCAGTTGGGAGACATGCCTAGAAAGGCAGTGAAGTAGAGTCAGAATGGCTTTTAACAACATATAACTTCTTACAGCCTTTCTCAAGTATGGTCTAAGGCATAGCTTTGCATCTAAAAAATGTACGTATGAGTGGTTCAATTATATATAAACCAGATGGCTCATATTTTTATAGTCTAAAATTATACCACTCCCCAGAAGAGTCTGAGAAATGGAAAGAAATAGATTATGAGGAGCTGTACTAGTAATTCATTTGTCACTAAAAATAAAATAGAAATTAGAGACCTGTAAATTGCTATTACATTTGAAATGAAATAGAGAATTTTTGCCAAAGCTTTCACTGAAGATTTGCTTATTTTCTTGTCATTTCTGTGACTCGATTGAGTTTCCAGAGCATCACTGATGTAATTTTTTATTGAAGATGTGCCAACTAACTCTACAGTCATTGGGACAGTGGGGAATTCTGAGCATTCACAAGCAGCCTGGAGTCTAAACACTCTTGTTTTCTGTGTTCGTTTGCCTGATAAATTCAAAGCAGACACAGTCTGTCTGATTTTCCCAAGCAGGCCTCTGTATATGAGAACCAGAAAGCAAAATGAACCCCAAGCAGGAGGCAGACCTTGTCTGGAGAACTTTCATATGCCTCCAGATTAGAGGCCTGTTTATCTGGGTGGTTTGGTTTGTTGTTTTTTTTTTCTTATGTTGTTGGGTTTGGATTTCTTTTTTTTTTTTTTTTTTTTTGGTTGGAACAGCTGTCTGATGTGGAACTTGCCCCTCCTATAGTAGAGATCGTGCCATGATACAGAATAAAAGCAAACAAAGGCAAATAATTAAGGAGAAAAAGAAAATTCCTTGGAAATCAGGGTAAGGAAGAAAGGGGAGTTAAGTTCAAAGCTACGTAAAGTGCTTTGCATGAAGTACAATTCAGTTCAACATGTTTGCTTGTTCCACAGAGTTCAGATCCACTAACTGATAGCTCTCTGTGACAGCATGGCTAGCTTTCAACATTGCTTTTAAGGTATTTATTCAGAGAAGCTAGATCCTTCTATTTTCAACCAGTTTTTATTCCACTTTTTCTTCAGTGCTCCTTTTGGTAATCCCCTTTAACCTCAGCTCTTTTAATAGCATTATACTGGATCAAGAGTCCAACCAGATTCAGAATTTAGACAGTGGGAAATCAAATGTTTGCAAATATCCAGCCATGAAAATAAGGAAAAAATAAAGTCTGTCCTCAGCCACAGTTCCACAAATGAGAAGATGGGAAAGACTGAGATGTCAAAATTACCTGTAAGGTAACAACAGACAAGGAGTGTTGCAGACCACCTCCAAAAAGTCCATTTATACTTCCCTTGCTACCAGAAAGTGGGACACTGGACCCTGAACCAATATGGTCTTCACCCAAATCAGCTTAACTGGAACCTTATTTCTGAGGGGAGAAAAAGAAATATGGAACCAGGGTGAGAACAATTGGCTCAAGCCTCTCCAGATCACAGACAGGGAAGCTGAAGGTGGAGAAAAATGAGTTCTTCTCCATGCAGTAAAGCAAAAATGTTTCTGTCAGGGTGTTTCTGAGGAATTTAAAAAATCTCATTTCAAATCATGAAGCTGACAGAACTTTTCCCACTTCCCTGAAAATGGGTATAATTTAATTCTGTAAAGCACCTTGAAGCTTGTGAGGGGTATGCAAAGGTATTAATAATGATAATAATGCTAGACTTATGTAAATTTTAACCTTTCAGGCAGCACCTTTTCAAAGCCTTTTTTCTTCTTCTGCAAAGTGACCTCTTTGGAAATTTTAATGAAATGAGCATATGTCACAGCTAAAATAGGTTGTTTTAGAGTTTTGGATTAATCTGAAGTTCCCAGAGAGAGATTTATGGACCAAATTCTGTAGTCCATGTACGGACAAAACTCCCATAAACTCAGAGGGCCTTGGGGTAAAAAGCTGAACAGTGTTAGTTAATGTTTGCTTTAGCATCAAAGAAGAGTTCACTCAGACAGTGACTATGACCACTTCTATTTATTTTTTATGAATATTTGCTGAAGTGAGGTTTAATTCAGAAAGTTTAATGGAAAGAGAAGGTATGAAGGATATTTGCAAATGTATGTGTATGTGCCTAGAATATTTACACTAGAAGTTTTCACATGGCCACCTTGAAGGTGTAGTGTAGACAAGAACAAATCCACCTGGGGAATGCTATCAATGACATAGGGCTTATATGCCTCAGACAGTAGCTGCTAAAGCTACAGAGTGGGAACTGGGAAAACTTTCCAGATCATGGATGAAAAAGTGTTTTTCATGACTCCATGTTGGGAAGAGACAAAGGTACTTGCAAATGTCATCCCTTTTTCCAAAGCTTGGTTCCCATGGGAAGGAAAGCATGCAGGCTGGAAGGGGCACACAGCACATCTCCTAGTTCTCAAGCTGTGAAGAAGATCCCATCATGGGCTGATGTTATTACACATCACATGCCTTTAGCTAATCCAGGCTCTGTCGTCCCCAAATAAATATTCATAGCAACAGTAAAAAAGAACAATTTCAAGGAAATCTCTAGAGTGAAACATATTACTGCAAATTTTTCATTAGATACATTCATAAAAATTAGAAAGATCATTGACAAAAACAAACAAACAAACAAACAAACAACACCAAGTTAAAATAATTAGTTTATTGTTTTTCCAACCAATGAGACTTGAACTACCTCTGCTATTAGGAAGATGCATGCTAACTCTCTTTGTTTTCCTTCTCAGGATTCCCTCATGGATTTGTCTTTGTTTCACCCACAGAGGAGTGTTTTATCCCCACAGCCTCATTGGGAAAGCCTGTGATGACTAAGCAAAAACCTAGCAGACTTCCCAAGAATCGTCAGGAGTAAAGCCCGTGCAGAACAGCTGTGCTCTTACCTGTGCTCTGAGCCCATGAGCCTGGTGCTTCTTGCCTCTGCACGGCTCTGCTGTCAGTCAGCAGCACTGCAGGGGAAGGGGGCTGCTCCCCGTGCCCAGACAAGAACATGGGGGCATGCATAAAGCGGTCATCACCTTAGCAGAATGCTTTCCTCCCAGCATTAGAATAGTTTCAACATGCTATGATGTCAATAACAACAACCTGAGAGAAAACATCTAATTCAACCATGTTTATAATTTCAGTGTAAATACATGCATCCCAAGGAAATTGTATTTCCTTATTTCTTACGTAACTTATTATGTTTCCAAAAATTTTGCCCAACTCCAATGACAACAGCCACTTTATACCAAGTCTCAGCAGCTAAAAAAGGACTGTATAAACTGTAATTTGCATAGTAAAGACAACAACTGTAATGAATTGACAATGAACAATATGTGCATACATATAAAATCAACGTTTGCACAAACACTCTGCTTATAGTTTTTCTTTCTAGCAGACAATCCTAACCATGTTCAACAGCAGAGCACAATCCTTTATCAAATATGTATTTTTTTTTTTGAAAACACACGCTATGAGAAACACATTGTAAATGTAATTAAAGTAATTAAACTAATTCTTTAAGAGTTTTTTTTCCTCTTTTTTTTTTTCTCCTTGAATATTTATTTTCTATTGGTAGTGAAGCAAATCCCTCTAAAGAATTCACCAGAAAACAAACACATTATGTATAGGAGATAACCGTCAAGGGTTTTTAATTATACTGTGTTGTTTCTTGTAATACTGATGCCTTCGAAACCACAGCTCTTTTATTTACGTGCAACCCAATGTAACTGTTACTGGATGTGTCTCCACTCTTGGTCTCATTCTTCCAAACATGCAATTGTCATAGGTATTGAGATTCAGTTCAATAACTTTTCTGATGCTAGACTCCAGACTTCCTCTTTCTTAGCAACTGTGAAATGGCAATCCATCATCTCCCACAGACTCCTGCTATACAAACATTATAACCTCTGTACAGTGACTTCCTTAGCAGTTCCTTCTATTCTTCCCATTCTGCTCCAGCCCTGGTTTAACTCAGGTATTCTGTCACTGTTTTTATTTGTCTTTCAGAGCTCCTGATGTTATCTGCACTATGGGTTAAGATTTCATCTCCAGAATGTTACTCAATCAGTTTTCCTCCTACCTGTTTATTTAGACAAACACTCTCCTTACTTGCTTTTACATTTCATCCACCATAAATGCCTAGTGAAACACACACATTTTGGATTTGCATATCCAGGTCACTGGATAACGGGTGCTATTGTACAATTTTGGGGTAGGAACACACTCCGTTTTCATTAATTTCACCTGGCATTGATGTATCTGTGCATGCATTTGAGATGATCTTGACTTGGAACTTCTATCTTTTCAAGTGTGTAGAGTGATTCAAAATGGAAATGAAGAAGAAAGGTATGACCAGAGATGTAGCCCATTACAACAGCCAGGTCTACAAAGCCTTGTCATTTTCCTAGCTCTCTAATCATTCTTTAATCATCTCACATAATCATCTCTCTGGTGCTGTATTCTCCTCTCCTTTGTCTTCTGCTGGAACTTCTTCACGTTCACTTCTCTCTGCCTTTCTCATGACACCTGTCTTTGCTTATTCACTTTGGACCTTTTGGTTATTGGCTTAACATCTCTCAATTCAAAAGTCATTCTAAGTTTGGGCTAACTCCGCAGCCTGTGGAATTCAGAGTGACTTTGACAGAGTCTATAGAGCGGTTGTTGTTCTCAGCAAAGGACCTGGTCTTTTATATTTCTTCTCCTTGAAGGATAGATCTGTCTCTCAGTTTACCCATACAGTTACTAACCTTCAATTCAAGACAAATATATCTGGCATCCTGAGAAAATATATATTACATATATAATATATATTATACATATATATAGTGTACATATATTATATATATCATATAATATATATATTATATATTATATATATATAATATATTATAGATATTATATATATATGTACACTATATGTTATATATAATATATATTAGGAAAGTATCCTAATCCATTCACTGGTTGTAAAGTGCTTGGAGAAGATCAGAGCCTAAATATTCTGATTTATTTATTTGCCATTTCATTATCTAGCTTTGGGCTACTACCATCTTTGATGGTGAAGACCAAGATTTTAGCTACTTTTTTAGCTACTCAGTTACTACATTTATTGAATTCTTTCAGTCTGAATGCTTAGCAGTGATTACAGCATTTTCGGATCCCCTAAAAATATAATTTCTCTTTCAACTCCCTGTACCATTCTTTGCCTATAGCTGTGTACTATACACATAGTCATTCCATACTATATACGTAGTCATTCCATCACGCCTACACACTGCAGCTCCTAATATAAATTTAATAAGCAGAATAAATAAAACTGGTGAAATAAAAATACTGCACAATGAGATCTGCAAGATGTTACAATGAGCACTAGAAAAAAAGTGACTGCACAAGTCAAAATGAAAAAAAAAAAGGACATTAAGTTTGTTGTATGAAGCTTTATGTTTTTTAAAAAGTCAGATTTTACTTTAGCTTTAATATTTGGTAATACCAAAAACTTCTAAAGCAACTAATAATGGCCGGCTGCATCACCTCAAAAAATGCATATGGCAATACTAGGTAGATGATGTGTAATTCTCCATGTCCCATGTCCCCATAGTTTAGCTTCTTTCAGTTCTTTAGAAATAGCAAATGATAATAACAATGCACATGTATTTCAGGGAATTAAAATAACAGTGATATATATTTTATCCTGATATTTAGAAAAAAGTTGTTCCACTTCCCCTCTCATGAAGGAACTTCCATATATATATATGTTTATGTATATGTGTATGTGTATAAGGGCAGCATCTGGAAGAAGTGCAGTGAATTACCTCGTTTTTAAACTATTTGTGACTCTGACTTTTGCTATTAAAGTTATTTTATTTTGTTTCTTTTGTTCCTTTTATAGCTGTTACTCCTTTTCTGGGTCTGTTAGGTGTAACTGCAATAAAAATACATAATAATAATGATAATAATAATAATATTTTTCTTTAGTGCCCAATGAAACTTTTGTTTGTTTATAAGTCCTGGGAGACCTTTAATCAAAGGCCCTTACAAATGAATCCCATTATGTCATTTAAAGACACTCTGCCTTGCTTCTGTAAATATAACACTGGCACAGTTTTTTTTCATTAATGTTTTTTTTTGTCTTTTTTTTTTTCTCAAACCCATTAAGCTGTCATATGTGTTTTCTCCTTTCTGTGTTGCTTGTCAAGCTTTCTGTGTATCTATATCTTGGGGACCAGCGACAATGAGAACGGAAGCAAAGGAAAAAGCTTGGCAGTTTAATGAGGCTTGGATAACATATGCCTTGCCAAGGGGACCTCATGCATTTTCTTCCAAGGCAGTCCTTCCCTGTCTGGCCCCCAGGCCAGGGAGGCAATGTGAGCACACTCCGATCACGAATACATTGTTAAAAGGAAGAATGGGCCCAAAATGTGACGTGAGTGGGACAAGGAATGGATATACTGACTTGACTAAATATAACAACACTGTGAGGTGGCTGCTGGTCCTCAGACCAAAGGACACAGAAAGGTTCCTGCTCACACTTTCGGGACTGGCCCTTCACAATGTGCTGACTTACTCCTATTTACTGACCATTTGATCTAGATCTCATTCAAGTCATGTACAACACCTCTCTGGCCTCAACATATTTTTGGTAGTTTTTTTTTTCTTTTTTTTTTCCAGTTTCTCATAATGTAAAGAGCAATATATATATATATATATATATATTTTTTTTTCTACTGTGATGCATACAACATGTGCTGTACATTCCCAGGAACAGGAACATGGCCTGAAGGTATAAGGGGGTGTTGGCAACCTTCATAATTTGGAAGAGGCCGAATATTGTCAATCCTTGTCCGCCCCACCTCTGAAGAGTAGTTCTGGGACTGAACGCTGCACATCAGAGATTTATATTGGAGGGAACAAGTTAGTTTACCCAAGAATGAACTAATGTATGTTTAGTGTAGGTAGTGAGGATGCCAAGACCTAAGATTGAACCAGTCAGATAAAATATTTGACAGAAGTAGACACACCCTGCCAACCATGTGTTTTCAATCTGTGTTGGTGCTTTATTGTGGTTGTGGAAATATTCCTCCAATACAAAAGATCTTCCTTGAACGTATCATCTTCAGTTAAATCCAGTGTCCACTGTATTTGTGTCTTGAACTTTTTGTGCCATATAAAATCCATGTATGAGATCGCTGTATAGCTCTAATAATGTCATTTATTTTGCCACTGGAAACCATGTGTAAAAATGCTGCAAAGCAGCACATCACACAGCTACATCTGCTTGTTCTGAATGTTAAATAAATGGTGTCTCAGCTCCAGGGTGTTTGATGCCTGTAATTATATTTGATAACAATGAATAATCTCTTCTATTATTAATAGGCTTCTGATGGGTGAGGCTCCACAGGCTCTTCACTTAAGTATTTTTGACCTTCTAGTTTCCACACAAATGAATCCTACATCATACTGATTGTTAGGAGAGATTTTTGGTGTTCTTTTTCCAATTTAACCAATGTGTTAAGAAGGCTTGTACTGACAGATCCTGGGTTTTGTGTCATCAAAGGCAGCTGTGACAACAAGGCTAACTCCTGCTTCCAGACCCTGTGCATCCATTGAACAATGTGGTCAGCTACTTGGGCAAAATCTGTTCCTGCACTGAAGAACCTCATGTACTACCAAGATATTGGTAACATAATTAGAAAACCTCCACTTTACCAAGATTTTCCAAAATTGCTGATAAGCTTGAAACCCTCACATCTGAGAAACTCATTTTGAGAAAGCTCAAAATTGCAGGCTAGCTCAAGTACTCATCCGTCTGCACCAGCACAATGCATGTGACATCTAGGGTCACCAGTGTTATACAATTGTTTTCCTATTGTGTACGTTGGTCTATATAGGAGCTAATACGTGCACATCTTTCCAGTAACAGATAAGTGCATTAAGAGTCTATGTCATATGGTCAGTCAGTAAAGTAGCAAAGCCCCTTTTGAGATGTGGGTTTCTAAACTGCAAAGATGCTCCTGAACATTTTGATGTGATCAATGCAAAAATCACACTGATAACAGTTGCAAAAGATTGCACTGTCTCACAGCTTCCCCAGTAAATAGTTACAACATGAAAACAACAGTATTCACCAACTCAGGAGCTCATCCTTTAAACACGGCAGAGGTGCTGAGCCCTTGTTTCTTCCATTCTAGGAACTTGCTGTCTCTCTTATAGACCTTATGGGAGGCCTAAAAAATATCTGTTGCACTTGCATAAAAGACAGAAAATAATATTACTGTGACTTGTTGAATTGCAAGTTCAATGTTCTTTGTCCTTTACCAATAATGAGACTGTAGCTGTGGGCTAGATAAATGGGACAAGAATTACTTTGACCGTTTAACGATCAGTAGAACTAGACTTCCAGCTGTTCCAAAGGTACCTGAAGATTTTCCATGCTTCAGCTTTTATTTGCTCAGTTTGTGATACTTTATGTTGAAAAGTGCCAAGAAGTGAGAAGTGCAGCTGAATGAGAGTTGATAGCACTAAGCCACTAGGACTAGCCTCAGGGACCCATAATATATCAGCCTGGCACCACAAGGCACAGACTGATAAGCTTTCAAATGGTGCATTATATGACTTGCCCTAGGTGGCTGCCCAGCAGGCAGACCTGGTGGTTCATGAGATTCCTGACAGTCATTGGCTTTTGTATACCAATACAAAGCATTATTTTTTTCTACTTCAATACCATCACCCCCTTGTGCACAGATGCAGAGAGCTGTCAGTGCAGCTGTAGCGTCTCCACATATGAGCTATGCAGGTGGCATAGCCTTAGCTATTTGTTTTCCAAATGTCATGGCTACTCCCTTCCAAGAACTGTGGCACAGCTCTTAAATCTTTGCCATAATGAAGTGGTAAACACTACCATCAAACCTCATGAATATTCACATCAGAATAATTCGACTAAAGTCCCAAGGGACCAAGGAGCCAATTGAAAGCACATATATACAGTTGTCTGTTTAGATGATGGATCTGAACAATACTTCACCATCCAAATGACTCAACATGACATGTAAATAATTGCTTGTGATTGCAACATGCACCAAAGGTTTAGTTATTGATTCTTTAGCTTGCCTGTCGTCGCTAGTTAAATATTATAGGAAGCTGTCACAACAGATTTCATAGACTGTGTCAGTACATATGTGGGTGTAAGAGCCCATTTCTTGGCTTCTTTCAATAAGGCAGACTAAAATTGGATTCTTGTAAAATAAATACAATTTAAATTGCTGCTGAATGCGTGAAATGACTAAAACCCAATTTCTTACAACTTTAATTAGAGTTACATGACTATTCTTATATATTAATACCGACTGTTTTTATTTAATTAGTCAGTAAATCCTAGTTTGCCATAGCTACTGGATTAGGGTTTGATCCAGTCCATAATGAAGTAAGTAGAGATTGACACCATCAAAGAACACTTCCATTTAATATTTAATTAAAAAGACCCTCCACCATTGTAGCTACCGCATTTATTTTTGTTTTTCAATCCACGGTATAATAGGAATGCATAATTTGTGAATATGCAAATAACATTCTGGGAAGTATCTACATTTAAAGACATAACACATAACATTTCCCTGTGCAATATTCATGTAAATTAATTCAGTGAAAATTCAGTGCATATTACAACACATATCTTACCTTCAGGCAGAATTATACTGCTGCCACCTCTTTTCTTTCATTGCTTTTAAAAACTTTTTTTTTTGATTATTTGATTTCTATCTCAGTTACAGGAAGACAGATTCCATTCAAAAAAAAAAAAAAAAAAAGCAAGCTACTAAGTCTCTGTTGTTGCCTCCTCTCTAAGGACCTTATTTGGAAAAGCTCTCAGAAGAGGCACCTAAGACAGGTGAGATGAATTTTCCCTTGAAAGTGTCTGTAGAGAGAACCCTGATGGTTCAGGCTAGCCAACTTAACTTCCAGATTGCAACAGCTTGATGCTATGGATGTCACCACTTACATGCCTTCATTTCAAGGCAGTGCAATTTCCTGTTATCTGAATATCCCAGCACACTTGTGAGTAAAACAGAAAGAGAGTAGAGTAGAAAGGTAAAGGTACAAGAATTATAAGGAAACACAACAGAGAGAAACTATTGTGTCATAAGCAAAATCTGCCTTACTTACAGTGGTCAAATCCCTTTTTAGCTACTTGGTTTGTAGCTCCAAAATAGTAAAGTTTTACTTTTATCAGCTTGTATGTATCCTGGCCTAAAGTGGGCCATAAAAAGGACTTCTTAATCTAAAGTTTTAATGTAACTACAATTTTTGCCTACCAAAGTGAAAGTTACAATTGAATTGTCATTAGTGTTGGGTATATTTAAAATCAAGTTATTATAACTGCCTAAAAATGCAGGTTCAGATTGACCAAGACAGTTTGTGAATGTTTTTTAAAAAGTAAAGTATTGAGACATTTTATTCCATCACTTTTTCCAGATCTGCAACAGCAATGTTTGGGCATATCAGAGATGACATATATCACATACCGTATTTATAGTGTATATAAGAAAAGATAAAGAATTCCCTTTCAATCTCGAACTTCTATTAATGTCAAATGGGTCACAAGAAAGGGAAAGCCCAACCCACCACCAGTCCATATTCATCTTATGTAAATTAAAGCACTACATTCAGATATTTCCTGGATAACCAAGTATGAAAAAGAGGCACTGAGCATCTGAACTTCCTTCAGGACATGGATATTTATTTCTCCATTTACAGAACAGGGAGCCTTCTAACACCCCGGTCTTATAAGTAAGGAAAGATGGATCTATGCCTCAGTGGCTAACTTTCATTTATTCACTCCTTAATTAACTTATCTTCAAAGCCTTAAAGTGTTTGGCCCTCTATTAATTCTACCTCAGAACCTCTGCCTTGCTGAATTAAAGTTTCTAGTTGAACCATAATCCACTCCTGCCATCACCAAAGGCTTGTGTGCATCCATTTTGCAATAAACAAACAAAAAAACAGTTCTTTCATGTGCAGGCCACCTGTCTTTCTCCAACATCCAGTCGTGCAGTGCACTTCAAAAATCGGACTGTGTATTTATTTCCTTGCATTTGGATTGCTCCAGATGAATGTCATCCTCCCTTTACCCCCTCACTTAGCACATATGTTACTACCACCTCAGTGCACAGAAGTGTTAAGCTTCCATTGTATTACACTACTGAAGATTGCCATTGGTGAATTAGAGACACAAACATTTCAACACATTGACAAGCCCATTCTAGTGAGCTATGATCACTAGTATCGGCATGGCTCCTAGGATCATTTTGCAACTTGCAGTTTTTTAAACAACGTAATTTAGCAAAGAGCCTTTATAAACTAGCATTTGTAGAATACCATTTGGCAGATCTGAGTTAAACGTGGAAATTGTTATATTTTGTTGTTGTAGGTAGAGTGTCATTTAACTTTATCACACACACACACAGACACACACACACACACAAAAATAACCACCATCACAGGCAGAGATTGTACAGCTGTGGTCTTTCGAGTACAGTTTGTCCTGTTGTTTGTCTGCTTCATTGACTCTAAACTGACTAAAGCAATGCAACTGAGATGTTATGAAAGACCTATCAGGAGCATGTTATTACTTGAAATGGATACTTTTTTCCTTCCCTTATTTTCTTCTGTGCATCTGAGTAGATTTGGATCATTAATGTTAGATTGTAGCGTGAACATACATTTTTCTCTTAAATTATACTACACGATTTTTTTTTGTTTCTTTTTCACCTCTGTGCCATCAGATACACCTGGATTGCTTTTAAGCCTTTCACATACAATGACAATTGGATGATAACTCTATGCTAATCTTTTAGAGAAAATGGACCAGGTGTCTACAATATATTAAACACCCTTTGGTTCCTTATTTTGTTTGGAGCTCACACTTCTGTTGAAAATATCTATGGCAAACTGTCCTCCTGGACCAATCTATCATTTTAAAGAGATGACCAAAGAAAATAGATTAATCAAAGGGCCTGGAGTTATTGTCTCCCCCTGGTAGCTCCAATTCATATATCATTAGGGAAAAAAGCCTGTCAGCACTATGGGATGTTATCTCTTCAAAAAAAAATATTTTCTTCAGCACTTTCTTTTTTTTTATCTGACGACAATATATAGGACTAAAATACTGACTTTCCTAACATTTCTATACCAAGCAAAGCCAAGTCAAAAGGTTCAACACAGAACTTTCAGAAAGCAAAATGTTTTCTTAAACAAGGCTGCAGCAAATGCATGCAGTGCTGGTAGTTTCATACAGTGTTTTCATTTTAATGCAATGTCAGGCAAGATATAGGCTTTATTACAGATACCCAAAGGGCTTTGATACAGCTTAACCAAAATGGTAAATTTAGGAGGAGGAGCACTGAAAATTACTTCTGAGTGGTCTCAACATTGAATTTCAATCTCTTTTTTTTTTTTTTCCCCACAAGTGTTTTTCAGTATTTTTTCCGCAGTTTCACTAGATGCTTGATCTAAACCCTTTGAAGTTACAGGGAAGAGTGATGGTCTTTGTTTCATGTACCATATTCATTAACATAAGAGGATGTGTGTTTCTAAAACGAATGTCACTCTTTGTTAAGACAAGTAGGTAGGAAGTGCTGGATTTTCAGCTATGTGCAACACACAAGGGGCTTGGGTTAGATACATCTCAGCTAACCTTAGGCACTCAATAAGCTGCCCCCCAAGGGTATCTATGTAGAGCAACTGCTACTTCAGTGCCCCCAGTAAACTTTTAAAGTTAGCTGGGATGCAAAGGTATGCAAAGACTTTCTTTTCTCCATCCTACCTCTGCTCCTTCTGCCATCACCTTCTCAGGAGCCAGCTGTCACTGCTGTATGTTTCTCCTGGAGACATGGGTTTTTGTGACAGCTAGTGGGCTCAGTCAGTAAATGTACTCATCTTTGAAAGAGCTGGTTGTTCAGCTGATGGTGGGAATTTACTTCTACCCATTTTCAGTTGGGTGACATCTCATTGCTCCCATGCTCTGCTCACGTCTCTGGCTTGGCTTGACTCCAGCAGAAAGTGACCTGAAAGCAGCAGCTCTCATGTGCTCTTTGATGAGGCCTTGAGCCTGTCTGTCCATGTTTGCAGGCAGCATGACATCTTTTTGCAATTGCACTTGGTTTAATTTTCAGGTTTTTTGAATCTGTTGTTATTATTGACATACGCCCCACTCTAGCTTTGCCTTTTTGTCTGAATGACAGAAGTGATCCAGATCTTTTCTTCTCTAAGGAGATGCCTCAAATTTTAGCTCCTTCATTTACTCTTTTATGGGTTTGCTCATATTTTCAGTTTTCTGATCTCTGTTCTTCCTTCCACAAGCAATCATGAGCTAGTGCACCTCAAGGAACTGGGCTGATTATCTGCCATCTTCAGACTATTCTCCTACACCTGAACTGTGGAGTGAACAGGTTTGCTCAGAGCTGTTTGGGATTTCAAGTGACTTTTGACATCTGAGAGCAAGAAACCTTTGAATAGCCATTTATATTTCATTTCTTTTTAGGGATACCCACTCTTTTGCTGATATTACTGCTGGGTTGCTTTAAACGTAACTATCTTATATCCATGTGCCTGCCACCTCTTATGTGAGGTTGCCTCCTATGACAACCTTTACTATCATTTTGAATATTACTGGGATATAAACTACCATTAGTCTGCTCACCAACATCGGCCAGATGCCTGGCATTATCTCTGGGGTGAGGCTCAGTTTACATGTAAACATTTTTGTAAATAAGCTGATGCTTTCAAGTTTTAGGCCAACAGGTCTATGAAGAACTCTGATCTCTTGATTGGATGGCTCATTTAACTCAATATATCAACAACTGGTTTTGGCACCACAAGGAGAGATTTTGCCCACAATAGATCTGACCTCAGCCATCGGTATGGGTACTAATTTCTTACCAGTATGTTATTAAACAGTGCAACTCCTCGTGTTATTTGTTGTTATGCCCACTACTAGGCAATTGCATTCTTTTGAACTACTCTAAAAAAGTCCAACGTTACTTCATCTTTGCAGCCTTTCCAATTTCTTTTTTAAAGTGAAATTCTGCATTTCAGCTGTCTTGTGGGATAACTTACTGTTCACTCTTGTTTCAGTGTTCTTTTAAGTCCCATTGCCTAAATTATTATTGAACTGCTAGAACAAAACCCACAGTGATAATTCTGTCTCCTCTGGTCAAGAGAGGATAAACATACAATGCCAGATGCCAGACTTTCATTTTCCTTATCCTTTTGAGTATGTACATCAAGAGCTCCTGACTATAACATCCCACAGCTGATTGTCATTGGTCCAAAAATAGTGTTAAGGAGCATATGCCCTAAGAGGGATGCTTGTCACTGGTGCTGGACTGACTCCACAGCTTAGACGCAAATTGAACTGGTTGTTGATCCAACATCTTAGCTGTTGATGATGAATATTGGCAACCTTTTCCACAGTGTGTGTAGGCTGAGAGCTTTTGGACCTGCCACATCACATTGTACTTGCCCTCTTCTTTCACTAGTATGAATATGTCAGGAGTATTTCAACTTTTTACTTTCTTAGCTTTCTTTCTTAGCTAAGATAAGGAATCTCATTGCCCAATTTTTATTTTCCCCTTTTATGCTGTTTTCTGTGTTTGTACAGTAGGGTCCTGCTGCTTGCTCTTCCACCCAGTCTAGGTTTCCTCTGTGGTGGATTATATGACTACTGAAGGGTTCTCTGCCACTGTAAATGTCTGGCACAGTTTTGTTTATTTTTCAGGCATACCTGCTTTCTTTGTCATCCTCAGGCATTTTTCTAGAGTAAGATCAGTTTCTCTCAGCTCTCTCTGCTATATTCAGGCACCATGTGTCCCCCAGCAATCTTCTCTCTAATTAGGACATCTTTTATATTTCCAGAACTGCATGATGCCATTTCAAGTCCTTTGTAAAAGGTGTTGAGAGGTAATATTGAAAAGTGCTGTGAATGGTGCTTTGAGCTCTCCTGTTGTACTTCATGTTGGGTGAGCAGTGCTTCTCATACACTCAGTGATCATGTTTCAATTGAGGAGTTGGTAAAGTCCACCCAAAGAGGCTCTAACTTCTTAAACTGCTCTCACTTGATCATTTGGGATGATCTGTCCTTTCTCTCCAGTTTTTATACCTGTTGCATTATCTGCTATTATATCTAGCTATAAAGTTATATTCAGTTCTTATCCGCTACCTCTATGAAGTAGTGAAATGAAAGCTTTACTTTTATTTTCTTATTTTTATCTCCCTAGGCAGTCTTCTATATGGGCTGGGTTGTTCTTTCCAGTACTCCAGTGTTTTTGCAGAGATGTTGCCTGGAAGCTCTTCATTACCACTGATCTGGATTCTTCCTTTACCACATTTCTAGTTACTATTTTGCTCATCTGCCAGTCACCTACATTTCTTTACTGATTATGCAGTTAATCACCTACCAAATACAGACAGTGTGGCTCTTTGTTTATACTTTTTTTTCCTAAAGCTGTTTTTTTTTTTTTTAAACTGACAGAATAACTACGTAGTTCCTGTATCTGCAGCTGCCATTCTCCCCATCTGTACAAACCCAATATCTTTTAAAATATGTCCCCCTTACACCTTATATTTGTCTCTGGAAGTCCAATTTAGTTTACTGAAGGCCAGTTATAAGACTGAAATGGCAACACGTTGGGGGGCCTTGGAGTTTAAGAAATTATATATTAAATGAGCTGGACAAATCCAGGAAAAAGTGCTAAAGTGTCTATATCACAGAGATACATTGTAGTTGTCTCTGCTGGTTTGTTTGCAACCTCTGTGGGAAAAAAATAAAAACAAAACCCACAAAGTTTGAACAAATTTGTAGGCTGTTCCAACTTCTAGGGTCTGGGCAGCCTCTTTGGTTCATTTTTTCACTTCTGCCATAGACACAAGTCAGTCTCCCTCAGACAGAACAGTGGAAGGCATGAAAGAATAGCTGAGACCCTCTGCGTGCAGCCCTTCTGCTCATCACTGTCCCTCTCTCTCCAGGGATCAACTCTGGCATTTTCTGTCTTTGAAGGAAGAACTTGAACTTCACAGTTCAGATTTTGGTCAATCTGTAGCTGGAAGCATGTAAAATCCTGGGGTTTATCTTTCTCTTTTGATACAAAACAAAAAATTGGCTCCACTTCATTCACAACTAGCCTCAGGTTTAATCAAAATGCTCAAACCTTTTGACAAAACATGGGCTGGATACCACATCTGTAGGAAAAGCTGCAAACATCTGAATTTTACTTTGCTTTAGGTTTCCTAACAAACATTTCACTTTGCTCCAAAGTAGATTTTTCATGAGTTGAAGGGATCATCCTGAATAAAGGTTAAGGGGGAAGAGATTATATGACAAGCTTTGTTACCTCCTGCCATTTCTATTTCTGCTTTATATTCAAGGGCTAGGGAGAAAGGAGTAAAAGATACAGTAAGAACATATGGTTTCTAAAAGGAATCCTTTTAGAAAATAATGTATTTGTTAAATAGTATTGCATCTTGCCAAAATGACATTATCATAACATCATCCCTTACAACTACTAGCACAGCTGAATCAATAATGTGGATAGTCTAAAGAAAAACTGGCTACAATGGAACTATAAATTCTGCAGAAATTATTGTAACGATTTTCTAGTGGTTTGGACTAAGCTTCCTAAACCTCTCAACTATTTCAGCAGATTGTTTGCCCCATACAACAATTCTGTTAAAACTAATGTTTGCTTGTGGCAACATATTTTTTGCTAGTAGAAATGAGCCTGGGGAATTTGCATCCCATGGAAATACAGTTATGTCATAAAAAGGTCACTTTTGCCTGCAACTTGCATTTAATGGTTTGAAGTATTCTAGTAGATTTCAACCTGTTTTTCTAGATATCTGGATCAAATATACGTTGTGAGACAGATCTTTAACTTACATGAATTAGCAAAGAAAAACTGAGATTAGAAAGAGTAATGTAGTTTAGCTGAGGTACCACCCCTTGTTTTCATCGAAGTGCTATTTCATTTCCATTTTGTATGCCACAGTGAATAAAAATTGGAGCATATTAAAATTAATTGCCGGAATATATTTGGTCTGTAAAGTTAAACTGATATTATAGCAATTCTTTTCAATACTTCTTGCTGTTAATTAGCATGCCAGTAGCTTCAAGAAAGAGCCTTTTTCTGCATTTACTTCTTGGGTGGATGAAACTAAAATAGAAATTATTAAATAATAATCAGTTCCAAAAAATGAGAGTGTTTTCAGATCTGTGAAGAACATGATGCTGTTTATGAGATTATATTGGGCTGGTTCACCTAATGACAGCACTCATTGGCCCATAGCTAATTGTGTATTGAAAAAAAAAGAGAGCTGATTTTCAGCTAGTGTAGAACTCTACCAGTGTCCCTGTGTTTCTGCAGAGTTGCAAATGTTCAACACCTAGTTCATCAAGCCAACAGATGGTCACAATTTAAGGAGACCTATAGGCAAAATAACATTCATTTGCTTCAGGCTTACAAGGCTCTCATGATGTTCAACATTGATGTGCTTTCTTTAAGTGTTTTGTGGTTGAAGAAGCTATTATGTATTACATAAAATAGGTGAAGTATGTTCTTTTAACAGATCACAGCACACAGATTCACTCCACTCCACTCCACTTCACTTATTACAGGCCTAGTTTAAAACCTGTTGAAATTGATGGAACGATTCCCAGGGGTTTTAACTTGGTTTGGATTGTGATCTGTGAACAGATCTGGTAATAATATTGGTCCTTTTAGTCTGTGGGCTCCATGAAATCAGGGTGTGCTTTTTTTTTTTTTGGTTTAAATATTGGTTAACATTTGGGCATCTTACCTCCTTCTGTTTTTTTATGATCCTATATTTCGTACATTGTTCACATGTTTTGGTTAGTATAAACAACAAGATATACACATATGTGTATGTACAGATTTAAGCAGCTAAGCTTGTTGTTCCACATCATTCCACAGGCACAAGAACATTGTCAAAGAATGCTCAGTAAAGAGCTCAGCAAGAATGGGTAATAGAAATAGGGATAGTTAGGAATGAAATTAAGTGGAAACAAAACCGATTTTAACAATCTTTTAAAATGTGTTTCCCAGTTTCTGAAGGGAACAGATTTATTCAGAACTACAAGCCCTACTCAGAGAGGTGATTCTATACGCTGTCTTATGGTTATCCCATAATGAGATACAAATATCGTGTTTTCCATTTCTTTTTTTCATGCCATAAGAAATTATCTACATTATAACCTTTGAAACCTTAGTTGGGGCTATCTACTGTACAATTGTCTGTACAGCTTAGAAGACCAAACTGTTTTACTGTAAAAAGAAATTCCTACTTATAATTCAAATGAACACAGGCCATTATGAATTGTCAAGGTTGAATTCTTGCTGCTTCTTTCATGCTGTCTAATTGACGTGACTTTTGACATTGCGGTAAAATATGCTTATATTTTGGGGTTGGAACAAAAGGACAGTGGACCTAGTGGGTGGGGAAAAGCCCTCCAGTGGAGCAAGTCTCAAGATTCATTACACTCTCTAAACAGTGACATTTCCAGATCAGCAGTGCAGGAATGTTAGGGAATATCGTATATTTGTCTGCTGACATGAGAAGATTAGACTCAACAATCAAATTAGAGAATCGTCAGTGCCACAGTTCTGTTACCCATGGATGCAGGAATATTATTTCTTCTCTAACACACTGTCTCCTAAGCCACCCATCTGAAGACAACAGAAAGATTCAAACAGACTTTTTTCTTACTAAAATATATACACATAGGTAAATAATAGAGTGCTCTACTGTGTTTGATATTGATTCATATTCGTAGTAGTAGGGATTCATATTTGAGAAAGATATATTGAAAAGCTTTCTTGCATTCATGGGTGTCAAATAAACAGTCAGTACACCTCAGGCAAAGTGTTTAGGCTGGTGAAATTGCTCTCTATGCAGTTAGACAGACTATTGCTTGCTTTACAAGCCTTCCTAGGATTCCCAGCCAAGATGCAGTTTTGGATGTTTGTGTGATGTGCCCTGGATCAGAGGCATCACAGCCCAACTCACAGAGATCACAGCTGGTGGGAAGAGGGAGTTTGAGAACATTGCAGGAAGTCCACATATATGATTAGGTAATGTCCATGATGGTGTCCAACGGCTAACAGCAAGCAGATATAGAAAAAGGCTGAGTTCCACTGATAGAAAAGATAAAGGACTGATACGGATAAGAAGCCCTGTGAAGATGCCTGAACTGAAAGAAAACATTGAGAGCAAACTGTATGAGGAAAGAGCACATGTCCGGGAACAAGGAACACCTGTGACTGAGGTTTGGACAATAGGGTCCATTAAAGTAAAGGCTTAGATGTCCAGGGAGTGTCACTCTATAGGTGATGTTCCTACAGATCTAAAAGTGACAGAAGTTGTCAAGATTTTAAAAGGTTTGATTTGTGTGTGTGTGTGTGTGTGTGTGAGTTGAAAACTGTGCTTTACTGCATTTTTTTTTCCACATGATTTTATAATCCTTTAGAATCTGGCAAATATGAACCTTTTAACCATTTTTGTACTGTCCTGAATTAAATTTCTACACAAGCTTAAGCATGGCCCATTTGTTACTCTGATGGCAACCTGGACATCTATTTTTTAAATCATAATTATCCAAGGGTGGATACCATTCTAGTGCTGTTAGACTAGAAGAGACATGATACTTTCCTATAAGAGGCACTTAAGCTTAGTGAATCTTGAATCTTAGCAGATCACCCTCCTTCAGACCCATGCAGCAAGTATCTATCTCTTAGCTAAATTCTACCTGTAGTTTAAGTTTTCAGTTTCACTTAAAATTATCTTTCAGCTTTGTTTATAGCCAAACTGGTTGGATGTTATGGTGAAGTTGGTTTTTGAGTGTTATGCTGGTACAGAACTGATATAGCTATCTGTTAGGATTTAGTGTATTTTTCTTCCAAAAAGATGATGATGATTATTGAGATCCTGTGTAAAGTTATTGTGACATTTTCTTCCTCGCACACATGACACCCAAACATACACACAGTTCTTTTTATGAAATCCATCAAACAACCTGATTCTATTCATAGTAAATATATATATATATAAATGGTTGTATAAAATTAAGATCCTAATAAATAGTAAATATTATTTTTATCACTGTTTCCAATGTAATTGAGAAACACATAAATTGGTCTTTCCTTCAGGAGTTAGATACAATATCCTTTGCATTTAATAAGAAAGTTGTTCTGACTTTGGAAGGCATGGTATCAGATTATGGCTATATAAAAAATGAGTCTTCAGTTGTAGGAAATACTATAGAGATAATGGACAAGTGAGGTACTGACTGAAAGTTCTCCCTGCAAACGTTCTGACACTTTTGGTACCCACACATTTCCAGTACAACCATCATGATTTACAGACTTGATATTTCTTCTTTCCTTTACATCTGGGCTTGTCCCATGCTTGTACATGAAAGAAGTTTTTTCTTACATTTGGAAGACTAATATTATTCTCCTTCAAGATATGACCAGACCCTTACTCATCCTGATTAGATTATTGGATAAACATATTTCATAAGGACAGAAGGGAGTATTATGACCAGCTATTGTGATGTTATGAATAATACAGGAGAAACAATATTTATCCTGTAGTTCCTGAATAGAGCTTAAATATGGCTCTTGTGATCATCCTTGGGTACATGTCTCTCCTTAGTCCCTTCTTGGTATGACTTTCAAGGAGAGGTCGAAAGCTAAAAGCTGTCTTCTGTAAGTTATGTCTAGTGTATGGAGACACAATAAGAAGGTATCCCTACCCATGTCATACATGGGAAGAAGGATTTTCACCCAGGAAAATCATTTTTACAAAATAATTCTATTTATTAAAGTACATCTGTGAAGTTAATCGCTTTTTTTTTTTTTTTTAAATCATTGATGGTTGAAATGATTTTGTCCGGCTGTACTCACTTGTGCATCAATTTAGTAAAAGTGTATATTGGTTCCTGTCTTGCCTGGTCTTTCATTGAAGTAAAATTAAACAATTTCAGGATTCAATTATTAATACCTTCCATCTATAAACCATGTCTTCATCTATAAACCATATTGACATTCAGTCTAGACATCTCAAGAGCGGATTCACTTCATGAATATCAATAAACAGGTTGTAAGAAGCCTGGGAATATTAAATTATTTCAAAGCATTTGACAGTTGACAATGTTAATACAATAATTAAAAGCTCACATCCCTTAAAATAATGCTGCTCAGCATTTCCATGTAGGAAGCAGCAAAGTCCTTAGAAAGTACAAATCAACATTGCTGTGCTGTCATTACTGGATCTGTGTAGTTTTCTACCAACACCTGCAGACCCTTCACAAATAAAGAAATAGTCTTTTTGCCCCAAAGGTGTCCCCAAAACTAGCTTAATCTAATTTTATGCCCGGTTTGGCATTAACTTTTCAGCCAGGAGGAGGTAAAAATTCATTTGAAAATGCAAATCCTATCCTGAATTAGACCTCTTCTTTAAAGAGGCAGTGGCAGATAACCCAGTACAACAACCTCCCTGCTGCACCTGCAGTTTGGAAAGCATGGAGACAGAGGGCAAATGGTAAAAATTCACAGCAGAGTCTTTCTGCCTGTCTCGGTTCAGCCTGTGTAAAACATCCCTGGGTAGGAATCCATCAACTCAGAAAAATCTAATGATGAAAGACAGCAGATTTCTGTCAGGCATTTGTCTTAGCAATGACCTTCTGTGAGAAAATAGAACAATTGACCACAGGAACACAAATCATGTCAGGGGGCTTCTTTGAAATTGCTTCTCGAGGTGGCTGGAAACTAATATCAATATTCCATATGTTTGAAAACAGGGAAAGCAAAAAAAAGAAACCATAAGGCATTTAGTTTTTTTTTTTTTAAAAAAGATAATGCAATAAATATAATACTGTCCTATTGGAAGTATTCCACTACTTTTTATTTTTTTCTGTTACAGCATCACTAGTTTAACACATGTACAGATTTTTCTGCACAATGGACCAATAATGGGATCACTCTGTGCTTTCCTCTTCCTACTGCTTGGACTGAAGGCAGGCTAAAAATTGACTGTAATTTTCTGATGGGAGGTCGGCAATTATATGGATAAGTAAGAATGAAAATTACTATTGTTAACACTAAAATCTTGAGAGAAATATTCGGCTTTAGGTAGTGGTTAACATGTTCTTTATTTCAGTGGGATTAAAACCTAATGACATTTAATTTGAGCAAACTGAGAGCTTTTCATCCCTCACTGTTGTAACCCAAACTTGGCATTGTGCAACACATCAATTTAAACTGTTTCTAATTTTTGCCATTTGGAACTTAATTAACAAATATTGAAGACAATGTCAAGCATACCTATTTTGCATGTAAATCACATCTACAAAAGAACACCAGCAATTTCAGTTGCAACCTATGGTTTTGCTCAGGATGCTGGGGGCTGTTCAGAATCAGGTTGTATCCCTAAACTGATGACCCTTTAAGAATCTGCAGGAACAGTCTGAGGTGTGAACTCACTCTCATGACGGAAGCATCTCAAATCCAAGTCAAAATGTGTGTTCAGGATCAACATTGTCATTAAGTCAATGCACTCCACTCCCACTACTGCCTCTTTCTCCTTCTGCCAGACCTCCATGATGCTTCTCTCCTCCTTCGTTCCTTCCTCCCATTTTCACTTCCCCATCACTGATCACAGGAATGCCAATACAGAGCCCAATCTAATGAGTTTATCTGTTTGGGCCCTGCTCAGGATCCTGTTTCACAGATGTAATTGCTGTGTCCTGCAGATAAGGAACCGCTCACACATCGGTAATGCCTGATATAACCCATGAGATTCATAGCTAGTCTGCTCATGACTTGAAGACCTTGACTGTGATACAGTAATCCCACTGGCCCAGCCTGATGCTTGTGAGTGGACATCAGCAGGACTTTCACATTGCCTTTAGCTGTATGTTAAATTGGAGCCAGGAAAGGCCTCTGATGTGTTCCTTTTGACTATGCATGGAGCACAGTCTTGGACAAAGACTCAAACAAATGAATGTGTATCGCATCTGACAGCAGCGATCTCTGCATGAAATACCACTGACAGCACAGGATTTACCATCTGCTGCAAACTACTGGGTGATCCTCAAGGTCCAGGCATGCTCCCTAGCAGCCTGTGCCATACCAAGGAGCCCCTGGCAACTGCCCACTCATGGAAAGAACTTTTTGCAAGAGGACACTCAGCAATACTAGTGCCTCGAGGGACCAAGCAGAGCAGTGGAAGAACAGCCCTGTGATGTCAGTGGTGCCCCTAGATCTTGCCTGGGGTGCTGGTCCATCCTGATCCCTTTCCTACACCAGCAAGGGGATGCCAAGCATGCACCACTGGCCCTGAAATTCCTTTCAGATGAAGGACTATGTTTATCCTGTTGCCCAAATTCTCCCGAGGGTTACTTCAGATTTCTGTCTTAACCAGGGTGGCAGTTTGTAGCACTGTTTTGGGAGAATTATTGATCCTCCGTGGTGAAAACATACTAATGACTGTCCTGGTACTTGCCTTCACTTCAGAAAAACTGTTCTTCATTGTGAGAGAAATGCTGCCCTCCAGCTGTCAGGGCAAGTTATTTGTAATTCTGACTGATTTTATACTTCAATAAATACACTTTAAAAAAAGTATCAAAAAGAATAATGAGTGCTTCTCATCATCAATGTTTTGTCAGGACTAGAAATTACTGTTACCAAAATATTCATGGGGTGATCATGGGGTGATACTGGCTTTTGAGACAAATCTAAAAAACAAACAAACAAACAAAAAAACCACTAAGCTTAATTTTAAAAATGATCTAAAGTGTATATAAGATAAATATTACAGTAAGTTGGACTGGATGCACTTCCATTTTATTCAGCGTGGGGTTGTTTTTCATTCTGCTTTTAACAGAATCTAGGTGAATACTTGTGTTAGAATCAAGACAGTTTTCTTTTAAGGAATGGCATCCAGTGGAGCATTTACATACTGAATGGGCATGTGCTCCTAAAAGTGTCTGCATATGCAGATTTATTTCAAATCAGTTAGACTGAAAAGTGCCCTTTTTGCTTGGGGCTTGGAAATTTAGGTGTGTGTATAGAAGATTCTGAGCAAGGCTAAATTCAGGTAAAGGTAAATTCAGAACTGTGTCAGAAATACATGCAGGGTGCATGCTGGCTCCCTACTATTCTTCCTACACCACTTCCCCTTCCTTTTGCATGCACTCATTGTAATTAAGCATGGAGAAGCATGTCTTGGGAAATATTTTTATGATTTAGTAACTTTAATGCTATCCTATAATCTCTTAGTCATGTTTTTCCCACTTTACTATCCTATATAAGACAATAACGTTAAGAATAATTTGCAGACATAAATCCTTTCCCCTCCGATTTACATTTCCATTTAGACGAGGCTGATAAATCACTCTGTAACCAGTAATCTGTGTGGGTACCTTCTGCATCAGGCTCTCATGTAACTCTCCAATGCTAACAAAAAACAATATGTCAAGGTCCCTGTCATTCATCTTGGTTGCTGTGGTGTATTGATGGCATCTAAATATCTCCTTGGATTGACTGCGGGCAAGCATGGGGCTGGTGGAGAGCTTTGATCAGGATGCTGAGGCTGTTCAGAAATCTTTTCATGAGCCTTTTACATTCTCTCTTTTTGCAGTACAGAGAAAATCCTCTTATAGCACAGACCAGGTCCTCTTACTTCAATGTGTTGAACTGTATCAACTCCAACTCCCCCTTAGATTTGGATCTGAACCATGGCGTTTATAAGTTTTTTGAAAGGAGGAAGAATGGTGTGTGGTGATGCTGGGGGAGCGGAGGAGTTCCCAGCTTCTGTGCTGCTGTAATCAAGCAAGGGAAAATGCATACACCCCTTCTTTTACAGATCTGTGTATCCTTAGGAAACATAGATCTCCCTGTTTGCCTTTGATACTTTCTTTGCAGGACATTGTTTAAAAAACAAAACCAAAAAAAGCCTTCCTTTATTGCTGTAATTTTATACCAACAGGTACAACCCCAAAAATACAGAAGGAAATTCCCTGTTAGTTTACATATCTTACACTCCATGCTTTGCCTCATTTTCTCTGACTAGTACATAAGATAGATGTAAATAACCTATGTATTTGTTAGCCAAAATATTATTTTGATTTTGATTGCACCTAGTTTCTCTCTTGCAAAATGCCTCTGAACTAACCTTAGATGATATTAGAAAGAATTATTTTAGCAATTTTAAAACCTATGTCTGTATCAGTCACAAAACTGATGCACAATATCTTGAGAATAGAAATTAGACAGTAACAGAAGAACATCACTTTGGAATAAAACAGCAATTATTTGCAATGCTTTAATCCTCAGCACACTTCAGAAAACTCCAAGGCATATCCCAGTACCAACCCCACAGGGACCAGCTGGACCAACAAACTGTATTGATGACATTCTCTGGAACCCATAAACTCTTCAAGCCAGTTTTAATTGCTCAAAGGAGGAAAGGTAGTAATTGGGAGAGAGAAAGCTGACTGTTATTTTCTGGAGGTAAGTGTTTTCTCTGTGTCTCAGCAAATCAGAGGGTTTTTTTTGTTGTTTGTCTGTTCAAACACCCTGTCTTGGTTTGGAAGAAGACAGTCAATTAGGGTAGGTAGGTAATCACCAGGGATTAGATCCACTTGTAATTGGGAATGTAATTTGACAGGAAACACTTTCTTTAGGGGAAAAATAAATAAATAAATAAATAAAAGGAAAAAAAAATAAAAGAAGGAGAAAAATTTTAAAAAAAAAAAAAAGAGAGACAGAGCAGTGCTGAGCTTTTCAGTGCCTGGAGCAGAACATGTCAGTGTCTCGATTCCAAGGGTGGGGAAGTCCGTAAATCAGAGGAATCTCTGGTTTCTGTGGGAATACTGAACCTGCTCCTCAGTGACGCATTCGAGAATTAAAGAATCCCAGAAGACTTGAAACCGTTTTCAAAAGGTGCACAGAGCTTTATTACTAGAGGGGTAGTTCGTTATCAACCATGAGAGGCTCCGTGTTGATCTTTTTGTTGGATATGATGTGAATATTAAGTGTCAGACACCCTGAATATCAGACTGCCAGACCTTCTGGGCAAAACATGTTGCTTTTCAGCAAGATGCCTCATCAGGGGCAGGCTTTGCCTCACTGTTAGCACTTGCTGTGGGGTACCTGCTACTGACGGAGCTCTCACAGTTTTCAGCTGAGTGCGTGTGTTTTCACTCCAGGGCTTGTCTCCTGGAGAAGATAATGTGCTGAAGGGCAGGGTGAGCATTCACAGCCAGAGTTTGGAAGAGGAGTTGGTTACCTCACACTTTCTGTGCGCTAAAAGCATCTGCACGGGGCATTAGTGCACTGTAGCTGGCATATGGCAAATCCCAGCCCCAAAATGCAGCAAGAGCTCTTAAAGCACTCTTTAAGAAGACAGGTTTGCAATGATGTCTTGAGATTTAGTGATGTAAACTTTCCCACACTGCTAGAGTTTACAGACAGTTGGCAACAACACAGAAGAAACAAAAACCAGTATGCAGACAGCACGAAACATTCCATCTTTCATTTAAAGATATTCATTTCTTTCTACCTGTGAATCAAAATGAAGCTCAAAAGCACTGCCTAGTGCCTGCACTCCTGAGCAGGTAGAGGGATGTGATGCTTCCCGTCTGCTGTAAAGGACACAAACTTGAGAATAGGAAAATGTGTTTAAATATAAGAAAAATCCTTTTCACTGTGACCAAGCATTGGCACAATTTGCCCAGAGATGTTGTGAAGTCTCCATCCCTGGAGATATTCAAAACCCAGCTGGTCTCTGTCCTGGATAACCATCTCTGGGTGTCCCTGCTTAGAACATATGGGTTGGACTAGATGATCTCAAGAGGCCTCTGGCAACCTAAACTACTGCTTTTGTGACTGTGTATCATGACTGAAGGAGCCCCCTGCCTCTCCTGTCCCCAGGAGTCAAGGGCTGGTTTCCTCCAGCCCTCTTCTGTCTTTCCCCATCACAGTCCTTGTAAACGTCACGCTTTGCACCCCCCCTTGCAGTGTCATCACAGGTCCTGGTAAATGCTACCAGGCATGCCGATGTACCTTTCTCTTTCTTGCCTCCTTGCCCCTCTGGTACATCCTTTATGTGCTCCTGCAGGGTTTCACAGAGCTGGAACAATGAAAAGAGTGCCCCAACATGAGGGAATGTTGACTGTACTTATAATCCTTTGCTTTATGTTAATTGAACCTAAAATTAATAGGAATCATGAAATGAGCAGCATGTATGTTCTCTCTTCCCTCCCCTTCGCCCCCCTCTAAAATGAGACGTCCTTTCCCCTAAAGAGAAATTAGGTAGTTACAAATCGCCTAGATGCAATGCTGACACTGCCATCTTTCTCTGTGCTGAGGGTGCACGATGTGACGATGAGGCTGTCTGACCTCTTAAGTTAAAAAACTCCATCTCTGCAGCTGAAAGACAGTTGCCCAATCTGTGTACCTGCCTAACCTGGTATACATCTGGCTTCCACTTTCTTCTTGAGGGTCTGTGGCTCAGATGTAGGTGTGAAAGGAAGGTAGCGGACATCTGAGGGTGATGTGTGTGGCACATAGGGGGTGGCAGGAGCTCCGTGCTGAGCAAGTGGTCAATAACCAGAGAAGGAGATGTTAAGTGGCAGGTGAGGGGACAATAGTATTGGGGAGCACAGTGCATGATCACAACTGAGGAGAAGGACACCATACTGGTAATTTAAAAAGGACTTCAATGAGGTCCTGCACTCTTTTGAGGCTGATATTAGAATAAGGTTAAGGGTTTGCAGAAGCTCTTTGGGCAGAATTCTTGTGCAAAAGGGTCTGATTTGCTTCCTATCACCCTGGATGGTGGATGCGTTCGCATGTGATGAACCACAGCAGCTGACTTTGTGAGAAAGGTGCACCAGTACCATGGTAAAGCAACACAGCCAGCAGGGCTGAGCCAGTGGGACCTGCACTGGATCACTGTTACTGATGCAGGTACCTGCTCAGCCTCCTCATGTCAGGGTTCCTTCTGCAAAACCAACTCAAGAGAGCTCCAGAGAAATCTGTGCAACATCCTCCAAAGAGCAGATGTACTGGGAGTGATGATAGAAGAGAAAGAGGGAAAGAGCCCAGCTCAAATGCAAATTTCAGCAATGAATGACCCTAAGGCAGACACTGCTCAGTGGTAATGGTGAGACTAGTACATGTCATGTGCAGATCACCAAGAAGACAATAAAATAACCCCATTTTACAAAGCTAAGGTGTAGTCTATGTAAGGTAGCATCTCAGTCTGGAACAGCCCCTGCTGAATTTCACCAGGCTTTCAAACTATCTGGTTTTGGGATGCAGATTCTCAGCCAGGTTCAACAGCACAGAGCTATATTTCTTTCTTGACATTTATGTTACCCATGGCAATGCCAGAAGGTTCTTAATTTCTGCTTTAGTCCCATAACTGCCTATCAAACCATGTGTACAAGACGTGCAGACACAAAACAGGTACTTGCAGGAGTTGTGCAAAAGGTCCCCAGCAAAGTTAGCATAGGGCTTGTGAATGACAAATGCCCCTGCAGCCTGGAGCATGCACGAGCTGATGCAGCTTGTGCTGGCTCCGCTCAGCTGAGTTTCTAAAAGTCATTGCTGTGAAGTACTGACGGCAGGAGGAATGTTCTAGGACAAAACCGTGACAGGATTAATGTTCCTGCTTGCTTCGCATTGATTCAAAGCATTTGGCAGGAGACACGGTGAATCACTAAACTTGCTGCCGTGCAAGAATTACGCTGGCATGATTATGCCTGATGGTTCTTGATGCTATTGTTCCTCTACAAAAAAAATCTCCTCCCTGTACCAAATACAAAGAAACCCAAATCCATGATACACCAAATGTGAAGAAAGCTGAGGATCAGAAAGCAGTGCCTTAACAGGAATGAGAAAGAAGTTTGTCAAGTAGTGGAGCCTGTTCCCTTGGGACAATGTGCTGTTGCAACATGGGTTTCTCTCTTGCTCCAGATGCTTCTCTGCACAAAACACAACATGCCCCTAGTGTGCATAGTGCCTATTTAGCTGGGTGCAAACTCTTCTGAAGATGCAGTTAAAGTCTGAGGAGGAGGAAATGCGGTTGAAAGCCTGAAGCCAGAGGACACAGAGTCCGGATTCCTTGGTGTTACGTAGAAAGGGGAATACTCTGTGGGAACAATCCACCAGTTTCCATAAAATAAGGCAATTTCCTTTTGAAACCTCAGTAAGTCTACCATAGTCTAGTAAAAACAAAACATTTCTAGTAAGTTTTCCCTGGAATAAAATATTACATATATATATATATATATATATATATATATTTGCTCTAAATCAGAATGTCTCTCTGTAAACAAGCCAAATGTTTTATTTTGTATCCGTGCAATAAATCTTTGTCCTTCATTTCCCTATTACCACACCGGTTTATGCAAGGTGTGATCTAGGCCACCCTTTACTCCTACTGCCAGAGCACCGTGTTTCTCACAACTCACTGTGGATTTCCTGTGACTCATGGGTGATTACCCAGGTTTCAGAGAAGAATGAAAAATTAAGATACACAAATACTGGCTTCTTCAAGGCATTTGGCACTATGGGAAAATTGCATGTGACACCTGAAGGAAACGTTTTTTAATGTTCAGTAAATAAAAGCAAAACATTTACATGTTGTGAACATTAAAAAAAAAAAACACTCACCCAAAATATCAAAACAACAACAAAAAAAAAGAATGTTGCAAATAAAATTAAAAATATATTTTCCCCTCCAGGTTTTAAAGTTGAACTAGACCAAAACAAGTCTAATGCTGGTGTCCTGCAAGTTATCCAGTGCAGCTTTACTTGTTCTCGCTATTGATTTAAATACTGAAAGATCATGTGGAATTTATAAGAAAACATAATCCCAAAGCATGTGTCCATAATGAGGCAATTTAAAACTTAACTTATTTTCAGTGAGTTTATTTCTTGATTTAATGTCTACTACTAATTAGATAATTAACTGCTTTCAAAACAATTTGGTAAAATAATATTCTTTAGTTTAAATATATTACGTTCTTTCTGCAGTCCCAAACCTTTTAAATGGTTTTGTCAAGAACAAAAACACTTTTAGCATCTTCCACTTGCTCTTGAATGACATTTCTCAGGTACTTTACTGGAGAGAAGAGCACCTGCTTTGCTAAACCATATCATCTACCACACTAATTTTACAACTAACATTAATCTGGCCAGGATGTAGTTATACTAACTGACATAAATTGGGTTTTGCCTGTATAAACTAGACGAAAATAATTTCATAAGTCGTTAGGGAGCCATATGACACTTTTAAACAATTGCAATTGCAGAATAGTTCCTTTGGTCATGATTTTAATAGGATCTGGTCTGTTACACAAGAAAAAAACAGAACATCTGAGACAAGTGTGTAGTAATTTGGTTGTAATTATGGTGTAGGCAAAGCCAAGAAGAGCAGAGGCAGGAGCAAAGTTCGTGGTTCCATCCACGATGGAGGAAATTCTAGGTGAGGTTAAGGTGAACTTAGGACAACTTCAAGTATCCATTTTACAATCTTGTTGCCACTTGCTATTTGTTATATGAAAGGACTCAGTATTTAATAGTCCAGGTGCTATTTGTGCAAAGGAAGATAGCCACCGCAGCAAAGAGCAGCCTGAATAGAAAGAACAAAAAATTAATTTTTAAAAGATATTCAACAAGCCCTTGCCCTGTTTTGCAGAACTGGAAAGTCATCTTGTAACCAAACCAGAATACTAAATCTAATTGCAAATATCTTAAGGTCATTGCTGAATTATGAAATTCAGACTCAGCTATACCTACTGTGTGAATGTCTGTTTTGTTTGCCCAAGAGAAAATGTGGATCTGAGCAATACACACTCTTACAAGTACAAGAACAAATCCCGCACAAATCTAAAATGTCTTCATCTTTACTGCAGGTCAAAGTCTAACAGTAAAAAGCACAGGCTGACAAGATGGGTATTGTCACTGTAGAAATGTTAGAAGAACAACTTGGAACCACTGCAGAAGGGACAAGATAATTGTTGCTGAGTTCATTTTCTGTCTCATTTACTGTATGAATGCATTATGATGAAAGCTCACTCTTTACATCCAAGAAATGAGTGTGTTTTATATGGACAATTAGCTGGACTGCATGTTATCTGCTAAAAATCAAATAACCTTGGAGAAGAATATGCTAACTTCAACAGGAGAAGAGGCAACAGCTGAAGTGTGTTTCCTTTACATGGACTCATTGTCATGAGACTTACTCTTTTCAGTACATCAGTTGGTTTCATTATGGTATTCTTGATAGTGTATTGTGATTAAACTGCAGAATCCATAAATGGTTCAGCAGCAGGGTTATACAGTACTAAATTATGAAGGACACAGTGTTAAATCAATCAAAAGATAAAGGAGTAAAAATATCTTTATATTATAAATTAACAATGAGATGTTAAACATTAGTTCTGCCTAGAAAAGCAAATCAGGCACACTGGGAGGCATATTAAACAGATATATCCCGATTTTATGCAGCCCTGAAACATGGCAGCTCCGTATGCCTTTGCTTGGTAGGAAGTCTGGATAAAAAATGGAAATGAAGTGCTAAATTTGCTATAGAACTGAACAACAGGTTTTATTTTATGAGATTTATGACAGATAATATGATTTGCAAAGAAGATAATATTTGGTTTAATTTCAATTTTTAGTACAGGTATTGATCACAGACTGTAGGTGTCCTGTAAGCATCAATTAACAATTCAAAACAAGCTGAAATAGTTATTTACCTAATTCTGCAAATGCTTGCATACACAGACATACCTATACAGGTCAGGAAAATGCTCAACTGCTTTGGACTGATAATAAGTACGATCTTCATGAAACAGATATAACATAACACAGTCTGAGCTGGAAAAATAAAGTCTGCGGGTGTATCTTTCATGAGAAATGCTCTGAAGTATGTGATCACAATGGAAGACTCATCTGGAAAGCAATTATTTTTTGTTCTCATGATTATTAATTATCACTTGTTAAGAATTGTAGGAGACAGAGGTCAGAGACTTCTAGAGAGATTCCAGTCTGAAAAACAAATCCTTGCTTAACAATAGGGATAAAGACATTATGTAAGTTTCATTCAAGAGATTTTGTTTTGTAAGAGTTAATCTACATTTGTGGTGTTATAAAAAAGTGCCAAGCCAGAATGTAGCTACAGAATGTAGCTTTGGAAAGATTGTATTCAAAGCCAAATGTTAACTGTGGGTAGGAAATTTCCTGTGATGGCATTTCTCACTCCATTATCTGACCATTTTATTGTAACAAGAATTATATGAACAAAAACAGTCACACATTTTAAAAAATATGTTATCATAGCTTCACCCACACGCGTAATTAAACCTCACTTTACAGAGATAGATAATTTGGCTACTCCAAACAGATCACAATTTTTTCCCAAGGGAAAAGAAGTTTCTATAGATTTATATAATTGTTTCTAAATTAACTCAGTCATTTTGAAGCCTATAGCATTGAGATTCTCTGGATAACATTTTTAACTGCAAGTTGCTAGTATTCTAATAGAGGTACAAATATCATAACATTTTTCCTAATAATAACAATAATAATGATAATATCAATGCTGTTTTTCCTAAAAATAAATAAATAAATAAATAAAATCTCTGAAGAATTTATTGCCAGACCTACTCACTGCATGATTTCTTTGAGTACTGGAAAAATTCCAGCCTAATATCCATCTCCTTTTCAATAGGATTGTAAAAGACTCAAGAAAGCTTTTGAACATCAAATTCAGGCTTTTAATTGACCTGTTCAAATTTTTAAAATATATCTTGTATTCTAATCATAAAATATTCCCAGTGTCCTCTTTGGCTAACAGGATCTCTAAGGGAGAGAGGAATTGCAAAGACAAAAGTAAAAATGACATTGGACTAGGAAATTGGGATACCAGTGCATCCATCCCCCATGCTAGGGGACAAAGACACAGAAGTAACACTTGTTTGCTTGTTGGTGCAGCGAACCAGAAGAGTGACCCCAGCTAGGGCTGCTGGCATGCACAGATCTTTGGTTCTTGGTGGACCAAAGTGGTTCTTTTAATATTTCTGAATAAACTTCAGTTCGCTCCAGTGACTAATGTGTTATGCAGAGATACTCTGTTGGGAGTTTCTTGCGTTTTCATTCTTGGAGGAAAGGTGAAGGATTAATCCCTATGGAAGGTATCGTAAGTAATTCTCATACATATTTGCATATGCATAGAGTAGGCAAAAATCCCTCTTGCAGAGCAGAAATTGGATTGTGAGGGACACCTAATAAAATTACATGTGATTATTGAAAACTTGAGTATTTAATTACATTTTTTAATGCATTGGCTCTCAGACTCCCCACTGGAGTTATAATCAAACTGTGTCCATATTGGGGGGGGGGGGGGGGGGAAATCATAACAACCAAGATGACTGCTGTAAATGGCAACATTTTATTACAATAAATGCCAACTTGAAAATATTTGAGGCCACTATAATAACAGATAAATACCTTGCAGAATCAGGATGAATAAATACTTTAACTCTATCTTTGCTGCAACACATTTAGTCACACGTTCTGGTTAAATTTTGTTCCAGCATTGTTCAAATGTCAGGGTTGTTAGAGGCATGGGCACGATGGTCTCAGCCAGGCCATGTCACCTCTGTCTGGTGCAGGTGACTGGGCTCAGATGTCCTGGAAATCTTGAGTTGTGGAACCAAACTACCACTTCAGTATCTCCAGGCTGATACCATTCAGGCTCTGAGGATACTGAAATGGGAGAGGTCATAACCATCTTCTCCCTTTGTTACAAAAGGAGTAAAATGGTAAATGTGTTTCCAGAAGATGCAACGTTTGCAAAGGAAAAGAAAAAACTAATATTGCACTGAGAAAGCTGGAGAACAAGAAAGAGCCTCAGGCAAGTGGTAGGATGTCAGAGGAGACATCAGACAGACCATAGGTGCTAACTGGCTCCAGCAGCTTCTCATTCCAAAGTTTTCTCTGATGTTGTGTAGCCTACAATGATGCACAAAAAATATTCTTAGAAAGAAAGTGATGGGGATGTCAATCACACTGCAATGTCTTCACCTGCAGAAACTGGCTTTCTGGAACCCTTTTGCTCCATTCTTAGAACCATAAAACCAGCCAAGAGGAGTCAGCCCAAAGGTCCACCTGGCCCTGTCTCTCGGCTCTGCCAGTGGGCAGTGGCAGATGCCTAAGAACATAAAAAGCACAGATTATCCAGAAATACTTCCCTGCACACGTTTCATCATTCAGTAATATGCAGCTCAGAAACTTTCCGAGGCAGTGGTAATGTCTCTGTGTGTAACAGTCTTTGCTGGATTTTCCAGATAAGAAACGTCCTTTATTTTCAGGGATCTTCTCTTTCTCCAGACTGTCTCTTTCTATCAGGAGAGGATGATATCTTTCACAACCTGCCATACAGGGTGACATACCCAGGGGATAAAAATAGTCTTACCTCCAACCGCAAGGCTGAGGATATTATGATAATTTACTGCTTTCTAGACTCTCTACACAGTTTTAGTTGCCTGAAGTGGACAGTATATCCACTCTATGAACAGAAACTTTGAGGAGAGGAACTGAAGTAATCTCAATAGAAAAATCTTCGGTAAATTAAAATCTAAACAATGAAGCAACAGGCCCTGCACAAAGAGGCTTCAACAAATGCTAGTGTGGAGGCATTCTTGAACCATAAAACAGGCTGTCTGATGAAAGTTGGATTGTGCAAAATAGACAGAAAATCTGTTTGACATGTGGTTACATTCAAAACATGGAGAAGTAGAGACTTAAACAGAGATAAGATTGTTTCATACATCAAGGATATTTATGCTGGTAATAATCTTCCTAGGCATTTGTAAGTTAGGATATATTCCTGCATGCCTGCCTTACTTACATCACTTAACCCATAAAAGTGGTATTTACTTTTTTCTTTATAATGTATACTTGCTTTCCTTCCACTCCTTCCATCAGACAAGAGAAGAAAAAAAAAAAAAAAAAAGACTAGTTAGGGAACACCTAAGTACATGAAGACTTTTCCTGATCAATATTTGACATTTCTATGCTCATTTACATTTTCTATTTGTTGTTCTCATAGTCTTCAGTTGTTTATATATGAAATAAAGCATGTTTTGCCTGCCAGACTGATAAGTTAAGCAGAGCAGTGTATGTTATGAACTGGTACTGACTGCTTTCCCCTTGGACTGTAACATTAGATGATCACCAGATAAAATGTAATCATCTGTGTTGTGTGCATGTTTTCATTTTAAAAAAATAGCATAATAAAAATATTTGTAAGAAAGTAAAAGGACCCTTTCAGCACATGGAGATAGTCCAATAGTCATTTAAACCAGGAGGTAGTACATGTATTGGAAAAGAATAAGTTACTAAGACAAAGTCAAAAAGTATTTGTAGTTTGAATGCAACGTCAGACCTAATTTGCCCTTTCTTTGTATGTTCTTCTGAACTGAGGAATGACAACAATGTAGGTTTCTGACCCTGGAAAATTGTGCTTTTTCATACTTTACACACTAATTCAAGGCATATTCTCATCTTGCAGTTATTTATAATGGTTACCTGTCTGTCACTTAATGAATATGAAAAGAAGAAAATGTTGGCACTACATTACCATGAGAGATTTAGTATTCACTAAAACCTGTTCATGAACACACTAGTTTACATCATTGTTTTAATTACAATACTTTAATTAATCCTTCAGTTCCACTGTCCATATATAACACTATCAATGTAAGACTTTAGCCTCTCTATGAGAGCAACAAGTGTTTAGCTTGGACCAGGGTGAAATGTTTCAGAATGGCCATTAAGAACATTTAAAATGATGTTTTTTCTCAGTATATTTCAGTATTCATAAAGAACAGAGGAAGAAGGGGATGAAATTTGCATACTAGCTCCTTATGATCATTCATTTGCATCAAAATTTATACTTTTAACAAATTGGAAGTCATTTTACAAAAAAAAAAAATAGTTGTTTTCTTTAAGCAACTACTTGGAATTAGTGGGATTAGTTCTTAGTCTTATTGGGAGCCTTCCAGACTTCTGCACAACACAATAAAATGTGATTTGCAATCTGTTTGCAGTATACAAACAACACAGTACACTAACCAGAAGGAAGCAAAGCACAGTAGCTGATTAACAAAAGGCAACAGAGGACAACCTGAAACTATTATTGGATACTTCTACTATATGTTTTTGTTCTGCACATTCCAATTTGTAACACAATAATAATAGCAATAAGTAACTTAACATTTCCATAATGTTGTTCTTCCTTTGCTTAGAATGGTTCTTTTCAGGTTTACTTCAGATAAAACAGGTCAATACCCAGCTGACTGAGGTCAATCAGGCCAAAACTACTCATTCACCACTTCATTTTCAGGTGTGTTCTTGATGTTATCAGTTGCACACAACCCTACCTTCACCTGCTCATAATTCCTCTGAGTAAATGGAGCAAGAGGAAGTCTCTGGATTGGATATGAAATAGCTCTGGGAGAATATACTCCTGACCTTTTGTTGGTTCTGTCTTTAATTTACCGTTTGCTAATAGATGGTTCTGTAGGTTAACAACCGAGCAAAGAGAAAGCTAGTTAAGAAGAGGAATGTGAAGATAAACAAAGTTTCACAAAATGTAAACAACTCCTTTGCCCAAACAAATGTTGTGTGCTTCTACCACTCATTCTTAGGCTGAAATGTTTTTTGTAGTGCAAGCCCAAATTACATCAGGTAATTCAAAACATGTCTAAGTTAACTATTTCAAATGTTCAAGGTGTTTGTAACATGACTGTGTGCTACTCTAACCAGCATCAGTCTAACAAGGCTTCTGTCAAATGTAGTAGTAAAATTTCCTTAATCCCTGTTGGAAAAGGGCTGAGGCCTACACCAAGGGTTTTGGAAAAGCCAGTCACCATCTGGGGATTGTCTACAAGTTTTTTGTTTGTTCATTTGTTTTCTAAGCAGGTAAAGTCTGAAAGCAGTGAAAAAAATAACATTGGGCTTGCTTGAGTTTGTGTCATGGTCAGATAGATCCTCAGGGGTTCTTGGCAATGTGAAACCTTTGGCACAGGAGTTAATGGTGTAGCATTTTCCTTAGCTGTCTTGTCAACAGACTCCCTTTACATGCCCATCTATCCTCCCTTTTCTATTAAAGGAACATGCCACAGGCCTTGCTTCTTCAGGAAGCCTGGGTTAAAAAGCATCTCTGGTGAACTTGCTTCTTTTTACATTCCCTGGATTTTACTTTTGTCATTATGTTCAGGATAAAACAGACAAAATAGGTAAGTTGCATTTTTTTCTTGCTTAGAAGATTAGTTCATCAAAAGATGCTGTTTGGTTCACAAAGCTGAAAATGAAATTCACATGGAGGGGAGGAGAAGAAAAAGATGAGGGGGAGAATTACTTCCAATGAGACTTGAAGGTAGGGCTTGGGGTATGAAGCAATTTTAGAAGACCTCTGTAAGGAGGTGAAGAAATCTGCCTGGTTAAAGCAGCTGTAAGCTGTCATCTACATGGAGCTACTTACAGAATACAAAACCTGGTCTTAAAAGCTTGATATGTTGTGTAGTGGGAAAATAGTGGTTGAATTCCTATTACCTATCTGGCTGTTTTTGGTTAGAGACCTACCTTCTTTGGATTCCTTAGCTGAAAATGCAGAGTTCACCATACCCAGGAACATAGCAGGTTCTCTAGATGCAGATGACACACCTCGATCTACCTTATACATAGGAAAGGATTTGAAAATGTTTCACATTCAAAAAGGCTGCCTATGGAAACACAGACTTTGCAAGAACTGCGTTGCTATTTGGAGATAAGTACACATCTATCGCTTTAGCAGGGTGAACCTACAGGAATTTCAATAGTGCAGCAAAACCTGTTGTCCACAGTGAGAAAACTTTGAAGAAATCATTATGAATGGAAACCCACGGGAAATTCCTGTCTTTTAAGCAGGTTTTTCCTGTACAGGGAATAGCCTGGCCCGTTACTACTACTCTCTTTCATTTTCTCTCTCACATACACACAGAGGACCTAAATATTGTTGAAATGTCAGTCTCTGTTCACACTCTCTCAGCTGCAGAATGCATTTTCACATTGTACCCCTCCTGATATCATCCCAGAACATTTCACTGAACAAAGAACAAAATGTGTCATCTAATAGCATCAAAGAACATTATTACCTTGGCAGAACTAAAGGCACAACTATTGAGTAATTTCTATTTTCTAAAAAAAATCTCTGCGTCTACTGATTTGAATTTGAATCTCATTTAGAACCCAAATATAAAAGAACTGACATTAAAAAAATGTTTTTTTTACTGAGCTAAGCAAGAAATAGGTTTTTGTATTCTAATAAATAAATAATAAAAAATCTTTTTTATTATTTTAAGCCATAGCTGAAATATAAATCTTTCTAATGTTTGCCACTGGTTTTTTTTGTTGTTGTTTATTTGTTTGTTTTTCTTTCAATGACAGTTGGAAATTTTGAAACAACACAACACAATTACCACTTTTTTTCCAAAGTATTGTCATATAGGAACATATCAATGTCTCTTTGCCTTGTAGATCCACCAGTTCTACATTAGGCTTTTTGAATTAAAAAAATAAAATAAAAATAAAAATAATAAATGCCTGTCAACTCTCTTCAAATTATATTGCTTTACATTTAAGATAGAGTTCAAGTTAAGTCATCCTCTGATTTCAGATTTCTACCAGTCCTGCCACAAGAATATCTTTGCTGACTCTAATGTTATATGGGTTTCACAAATCAAATCAAAGTTCTAGGTCCAATGCAACCTTTCAAAATAGATGACCCCAAGAAACTGTCCAACAAACAAATGAAGATGCAAAACTCCACTACTTTGCTCAGTTCCAATCAAGTGAATGATTTATGTTTTCTCTTTTGCCTTTTATGAGAAGCTTTTCTCTTTTCATATTCAATATCATTCTGTACTTTCTAATAAAGTTTCTGGAATTAAATTAGAAAAAAATAATAGTAGCTTTATTTATTGTATGAGCTTTAATGAAATACTACCACAACTAGACTGCAATACAATTATTTTCTTCCAAAGTCTTCACTCCTCCTTACTAAGATCTTCACTTCTACTTAAGTGAAAAATGAATATTCAAAATTAACACCCATGAATTTCATATAGAGAATTCCATCTTATACAGAATTTTCAAAGACTTGTTTCTAAGTAGTAATATGGAAGTGCTGAAGTAAAATTCTGCCAAGAGAGTGACTGGAAGGATGACTTTCTGTTCTTCAGGCTCGAGCATACTTGAGTTGACTTCTACAAAATAATAGAGCACCTTTCATAAGCACTAAAAATTTAATTGACCACTTTTATTAAAAGACAGTCCCTAATCTTACTACACTGGAGTTTAGAAATGTTTTTCTCATTTCCAACCTTAATGAATTTAAGGATAACACTAATTTATTCTGAGACCAATGTTACCTTTACTATAAATAGTCCTTTGCAATGCTCATGCTGATCCCCAACACTTATTTATTGTCAGCCATCTCGTTGTAGTGTTCATTTTGCAAGGTATCTTTTGGTTTCAGGATATGTCCCTACATGTCTTGAGTTAAGAAGTCCACCTTCTACATGGACAATGGTTTGTTCTAGTGGACTGAACTGTTTCACTTGGTCAAAGTGCTCTATCTTTAGTATCTGACAATTTAGGAATAAGTAAATCTTAAGGACACAAGGAAAAAAAGATACAGCTAATTATTTCCTTATAAATGATGAAGAATAACTTTGTAATCCAGTGCAAAAATGTATCCCTGTTTGGTCTATCTTTTTCTTTCCTTCTGTCACAGTATCATAATCAGTTGACTTTTACTTTCAAAGGCAACAAAAGTTAGTGAGCACATTATGATTTAACAAGATAACTAAAGATTGTCATCAATTAAGATGATAGTTACAGGAATAAATTGGGAGTATGCGACATTGTTTTTTTACCATTCCACATAATTTAGGATCATTACTACAATTGTTATTTATATTTTGAATTTTTAAAATTAATGACCTCTATGTTTTTCAGGTAGAGTGTGCAGTAATTGCTCTTCCCAAGTACTGAAGCAATAGGCAGCAAACTTTGGTCTCTTGGTGGATATCAGCCAAATCTAAGTAGAAAAATGACTGAATTTGGAGAGGTGCATTCTTCATACTCTTGGGAAAGGTTGGTAAATACTACTGCTAAGAAAAGTATTCTCATTTTCATGATCTATACAGATAGACTATCTCAGCACTGTAAATCAGTGAATTTCCTTCTTAGACAAGGAGCTTTTGGAATGTGTTATTACTAAAGATCTGTTTGATGCATCTTTGACATACATTCAACTGAAACAGGTCACACTGTGATTTTAATCTCTAGGTTTTCATTTCTATGTATTTACCTCATTCTGATCTACCATGGTGTAATTGCAGCGTGACTATTTACAACAGTGGGGCTATACTTGAGCAAAACCTGAGTAAGTAACATCCAAGATGAGTCTTAAAACGCTTCTAATTCAAATTTTGAATGATCTCTGAAAAATTCAGACATACTCTCAAAGTTACATTCCATGAGATTTCTGTTTAAATAGAAAATGCCATAAATATTATATGGTTTCAACACAAAACTTTGCACAGCTACAGTTGTGCCAATTTTTTCCACAAAATCACTGCAAAATTTGAGGCTCTTAAGAATAGAGGAATTTGTAATAGAATAAAAACGCTGATATCAGTGTGAGCTTTATACTGTGTCCCTTTGGTGAGAGTGTTCCCCATTGTTCCTAGGACAAGTCCTGAAAGTCTTCCTCAAATACCATATTGACAGCTAAGTATGTTGACATGTAACTTAGTGGAAATCATGTCAAGAAAGGGGTTAGATTCCCTAGTAGAACTAGGACACGTATAAGATGGTCACAAATCCCAGTCTAAAAGTATTCTATGATTCTACCTTATTTGCACACTGAGGCTATATCTTAAAAGTCTTATGCCTGAGACAGAGCTTCCCCATAGTATTAATGTTTATCCAGCTGAATGAAACATCTGTAGGAACCTCCACAGCTCTCACAGGAGAGAAAGTGAGAAATGAAATTCAAAGGCTCTCCCCATCTCCTTGTATTCCTGTGTGCCTTTAAATCCAGGCCAAGGATTTTTCTCATTATTAGCTGTAGACTTATTAGTGATTTCTTTTACTGAGAATGACACACATTCTGAGTACACCTAAATCCATCCTCCCCTTGCCCTGAAGGTAGCTTATTCTCTACTTAAACCTGCCTTTGGATAGTTTGAACAAATAGTAGCTCAGACTAGTTCAGACCTGTTTTTCCCCTGTTTAAATTGTCTTGCCAATTAGCTGGGCCTTTATTATTTTTTTTTTCTCATATGATTCACACCTGTCTTTCTTCTGCCAAGCATGCTATGTGTATGTGTTTAAAATGACATATGTGGTAGGAGTTAGCCATGATTTTTCTCTTAATAAAAAGGTGTAATATCCCAAAGTTATATCATCACTTGTCTTTGCCACATAATATGCTGCAGTTAGCTTTATTTCTCATTACATATTTTCATTAGGTCTTTTACCATCAACAATGAAACTATTGCACTGGGGGATTGGGAGGAGCAATTTAGTAATGATAATAATTCTGGATGGCATGTTTTCTTCACCCAGGGCAGCAATGGGTGTCTTACTGATAATAATTGGCAGTTTTCAAAATGGGAACATTTTCCTAAGTTAAAAAAAAAATATATATATATATTGAAAATGAAGCAATATCTCTACAGAAAATCTAAGTGTACATTTAACAGTAATAATGATATGATGATAACAGTATATTAAATTCAGAGAGTGAACAATCAGCTTGATTATGGACTCCTAAGTAACAGATTTTTACTGGTGATGCCCATGTGCAGAGGCCCCATCTGAAAAGGTGACACATCATTATAAGTACTGTGCTAAGTATCAGAGTCCTCAAAAATAGACAGAGGTTGGTAAGTGAAGTGACTTCACTGCCTAAAGTCACATGGGTGGTCTGTAGCAGAGCCAAGAACAAAAGACAGGTCTCTTAGATCCTACTCCAGTGGTATACACACCATTGCACTGTCCTTCTATACCCCTCAAGACATTTGATAGATTCCTATGTACTGTGTACACAGCTACCTTTATGCTGTAAGCAATTCATGTCATCCCTGAAATACAACATAGCTACACAAAAAAAGCACAAATGCCTTTGTGCAAGATATAGTTAGCAATGAAAAACATTTTATCCATTTGGCATTGATAAGTCTTCAGTTTTTTCAAATAGTAAGTTAACAAATAAAGGAAACATGAAAGGTTTCCAGTGCATAATTTTCCCCCAGCAGAATTTTAGTCACAAAGATTTGGAAGGAGTTATGAACTCTTCAGGATGGATTGTTGTTATTTTACAGACACATTAAAAGCAACGTAGCAGGAGTATTTGCAAGCAGCAAATAATGTACTTTATTCTCTATGACTTAGGTCCACCATCCACTTAAAAATATTTGCTTTAAAAGCAAGAGTCATTGGGTAATGTCAGGTTTTCAGAATTTGCAAATATCATCTCCTGACCTGTTTCTCAGTAATAAAATAGAGAGTCTTATCTGAAAAGTCCTAGCCTGAGAATGGAGTTGCTTTTAGCTTCAGGATCAAGCATTCATTAACCTTGTTCAAAGGCAATAGTCATCTCAATGGGATAGTTCTAAGAGGAGTAATAAAGATCTGATATGGCTATGTGTATGTCTAGGGGTTGCATGAAAAGAGTCTGTACGTTGGTAGATAATTATTTTGTATGAATTCTGGATGTTAGCCCAGATAAACAAAGGCATTTAGGAGACGAAGCTACAGTGGTTTCATGCTGAAGTGTTTTGCAAAGCCTTTCCAAGAGCTGTCAGTTCTTTTAGGATGACCTGTGGCAAGCTGAAATAAGATGGTACATGTTTTATTTATGGTGCTTTATTTCTATCTGCTCATATATTTATTACTTTGATAGACAGTGTTATCTTTAAATGATTTTTGTTTAGCAGTATCTACTAAAGATGTCTTTTCATTAGTAAACTGCTTTTTGAGATGTAATCAGCAACGATGGTCAGACATCAACCCCACTCAGGAGAGTGCCCAAGGAATGAAAAGACATCAACAATAAATAAAAATAATAAATAATAATAATAATAATAAAACAATAAAACTCTCTGCTGTCTTTAACATGTAAATATGGTTGTCTTTGAATCTCTCCTTGTTATCCTAGAAAGAGGGAGGAGATTTTCCATAACAAAAGTTCCATAATACTAATCACAGAGCCCTCCATGCCAGAGTTCTTGGGGTACCCAGCAGGGACTAAATCTTCTGGTAAAGAAGGAAAGGTACCGTGGACCTCAGAGCCTGAGAAGAAATACAAGACCTGCTTATGACCATCTTTGGCAAGATATTAATCTGACGCCAGGTCTACAGAGAGCTCATGAATTCTTAAAATTTTATGTAAGGTTGCTTGTCACTGAAAAAGACATTTCAGATGCCTGTGAGAGATTATTTTCTACAGTATATTCACGAATGCATTTGTGGTTCTGCTGACATGGATAAGCTAACTCTAGATATCAAGGCTTTTAGAGACAAGAGCCCTTTACCATGCTGCTTAGGGGAAAAGCAGGATTGCTCCATTCCTTTCTTCCCAGACAGAAGATACACGGAGCAGGTCTGGGCACAGTGGGCAAGGCCAGTTAAATAGGATGCAGCACATTGCAAGAAAGGCAGACCTTTTTCCTACGTATAGAGTTATAAGGATGTAGGCTGTCTCCCTTCAGCTGAAAGTCAGGTGCACCTTTCTCCACAGCAAAGAAATTCCTAATATTCCTAGCACAGACTCCATTCTTTAAAGAATAATCCAGTCCTCAGTGTAGCAAAATGCATTCGTGTGGCCAGAACCACAATGACTCCACTACTAGCTCCGAGCTATTGTGTTTTAGCTCACGCAGCAGACTCAGAACAGGGCTTTCTGCCTTTTTGTCAATGCAGCATATAAAGGGTCAGAGATGAGGTGGGATCTCAGGCTTCCTGTTATGCATGTCTATACTCAGACCCTGGGGGAAGGAGACCAAGAGGTTACCAACAGAGGCATCTTCATGGGTTACTTTTGCTCTGGGACGGTCTGCTAATCAGAGTGTGATAAGTAGCAGCTAGGACAAACATAATGTGGAAGTTTACAGCTACTTGATGTGATCTATTTTGTGGCCTCTCGTCTGAGCTGTGTTAAGCCATATCTCATCTTAATTACCACAGTGGAGTTCTAGTGTAACATTACTGAAATCCTTCACATTAGCTCATATGTGTATTGCTAAGAATGAAAACCAAACACAGCTCTTGAGAATTAGCATTTGCATATCTCACTATAGCAAATGAATTGCACTGAGTCACCATGAAAATTGACTGGGTAAGCTAAATGCGTAGTTTGGCTAGAGTCAGCAAGCAAGATACTTTGTCTCCACTCCCACAGACAGAAATCCACACCAAGATTTTTTGGTGTGCAAATGAGCCTGATTTACTTTGATTATAAAACAGACTCATAGCTTAATAAAAGAAACCAAATTGCCTTAACTTGCATGTGCATGTGGAACCTCCATAAATTATGGTCATACATAATGAATGGAATAAAGCCGCAAAAGTTACATGAAAGAAACTGTTCCAATCAAACTTATGCTATGGTGCAAATCTGAAGTGACTTCACCAATCCCAGTTAAATTTCTCTGAGTTTACATTGGCTTAAGTGAAAACAGATTTTCCTCATTAGCATTCAGCTGAAACTTTCACATGACAAGCAGCATCCTCAGGCAGATGTTTAAAGGGGCAATGTTCCCCACACCAGAGCTACACGTGAGATTCCTGATCTTTTTGCAGCCTGAAAATAACATCTTTGATAAATATCACCTCCCAAGCAGACTGTTCAGTTTTGAACATTTTGTGTTACTGAAAAACAGTACTTCTACATGTGTGCTAGCCCCTTGACATATCTAACAGTCCCCCTTTCACAGGTACAACATAGCCAGCTTCCAAGCAACAGTAACAGATTCCGCTTGGCTTTGTGTTTCCAGTATTTATTTCAGGGAAGACACTCAGTATCTCTACTGGATTATGGGTGTTGACTTTTCCTATCAAGAGTACAGAGCACATCCTTCAAACTTCCTGAGACAAGATAGTTGGAATGAAAGCACAACCCTGTTTTAAAATTCAGCATCCATCACAGCCATTGTTCAAAGCCTCAGATGGAAATGACAGAAAACCTGTGAAACTCCAGACACCATGTATTAAGCACGCTGAGGGACTGGCACTGTAGCATTGTGTTAGAGAATTGCTTCCCAAAGACAGAACAAGCATCTCTTTATATGCAGGGCCAGATATTCCGGTAGGAGTGTGTTACAGGATGCCAGTGTAAGCCCACCTCTCTGGTAGGCAGAGCTGAGAAATATCCCCTGAAATCATCACCTGAGATGATACCCCTTCCAGCCACAATAACACTGCAACAGCTCCAGCTGCAGCTGATAGGTTCTTCAGTGTATTAATCACTGGGACAGTTTACCAAAGGTGTTTATGTGCCTGGCATAGGAATGATTTCTGCTGTTGAGCTATGAATAAAGCAAACTCACAAGCATGTACTGTGTCCCTCTCTTACCCACAGTCTCTTGACTCTGAAAAAACTTGAGCCCTTTTGACAGGAGAAGATAAACGTTAACTCTAGTTTCACATCTACCCATGAGCAACGTCTTCGCGTGGGAGTAATTGCTGGCAAAAATTTTGACCAGAGTTAGGCCAAGTAAAGTCACTTCAGATTCACTTTTCTCTTTCTCACGCACAGGAATGCTCCTGTAGAAGGATGTTGTAATAAGGGCGTGACAAAAAGGAATGTCAGAGAGAAAATTAACTTCTTTATTTTTTGGCATAAGAAGGTCTGGGGTAAGGGTTAAAAAAAAAAAAAAAACTCAGTGCTGTTTTTTAGGGTGAAGAAAACTATTATCAGGGACCTTTCTAACTTATGAAGAAGCCTGTGGCTCTCCAGTGGGAAATTTGACTTGCTGCCATGAAAACATGTCCCCTCATCCCAGCATCTGAAATTTTCACCTCAAGAAGAGATGTGAACTTCAGCAGGAAGCTGAACATAGCAAGAACTTGACAGTCCTGGTGTCCTAAATAAGGAAGATGCTTAGTGGAAAACACACGAGACCTAGGAGCCAAAAACACCTTCCCACCACTGCCAAGGAGGGCTGCCACAGTTCCCCCCATGCTGCAGTGAGCAGCCAAAGCCAGGAGCAGCTCCTGCCCTGGAGGGAAGGCATTCTGAGCAGGGCTTGTTCCCTTTTCCTCTGAAAAAATATTTACTGATGTTTAAAAACACACACAAAGGTATGGGTGACTGCCATATCCTTCCCCACTCCGAGCACTGTTTTTATCACAAGACAAGGGGCTGTGCTAACAGCTACCATTGTGTGATGGGGAATGCAGTGCTCAGTTGTGGAGAAGAGCTTCATTAAAGAAAAACACAAACAACTCCCTGGCAGAGGCAGGCTTTCTGTTTACTGTCTCTCCAGAGTTTCCAGCTGAGGAGCAACATGAACCTTACGCTGTCTTGTGGTTTAATGTTGTTTTTATTCAGCTTCACATTGTGAAGGCAGGTTCGAAGCTGTTCTCCTCTCACCTGAAGTCATGACTGAGGCCCTTCTCCAGTGCTGGGCAATGGGATTGAAGTCATCAACATAATTCCAAGGGAAGCACGTGATGGGGACTATCATTTTAATCTGCTCACCATTTACCAGAGCTCAGACTTAAAGCAACAGCAAAGAGGAGTGCCCAGGAGGACTGGCTCTCTTCAGAACTTTAAAATTGTTCTTCCTGAGAAAAAGGGAGAATGAACAAAATTCAGATGTTTAGGTATCAATCTGCCCTTATTCTCTCCTTTGCAGCTCTGTAGTGCCTCTGCTGAGGCCGTATTGTGTGTTTTGTGCTCTGGAGACAGCAAATGGACAGCTGGGTCCCAGTCTGGTGACAACAGATTGTGACCTCCTATGTGCCCACTCAGTGACAGAGGAGGCAGTGAGATAGCATAACACCATCTCCAGCTGGACCCATGACCAAACCCATCCCATGCAAGGTGTTTAGGAAGAGGCAGGTGATGAGGAAGCTGGAGAATGGTTTTTGAGCTAGACAGTGGAAGAAAATTTGATGAAATTGGTTTTGGATGTCAGGCCAAAAATGAGTCAAAATAAGAGTAAGGGAACCTTGATATGAGGGATATCTTGCAGAAGCTGCTGGGATAGCTCAGGACTGAGCCAGGAAGGAGTTTGCAGCCAGCTCTGAGTTCATCTTGACAGAGCCAAGAAGGGCAGCGTTAGGCTGTGAGCTGACTGGGGAATCTTATCCTACTGTACCTCTTTGTCTGAAGTTGTTGAGAGCTGCTGAATGGTGCCAAAATGAGATCATAGGTGTAACAATGATCTTTCATCTCCCAGCAGAAACCCATAGGGATGGACACACAAAGAGAAGAGGGGCAGACATGTATCCTAATACTGCAAAAGTTCTGCAGCCAAAAAATCTCATACTCAAGTGTAAGGAGGACAGCCCATTACAGCATCATTTTACTTCTGGAAAGTCACCTCAAGTGATTTCTGGTGATAAAACATTTCAATTGCTACAGTTAGGGCCTTTAGATGATCAGATCAGATTTCAGATAGATAAATTGCAGCCAGCTAGATGGAAAACAGCAAAATATTTCGTTTGACACTTCCAATTTCAAGTTCAACTCAATGTCACATCAAGAGCTATGCTTAGAAAATATCTGTGAATCAGGATACTTAGTGCTTCAAATACATCTAACAAGATCTGTCTAAATAGTTACATTAACAAAATGATAATGTGTTCAGCCTCTGCATGCAATAAGGGAGAAAACACACAGATTTTTTGTCTGGTTCTTTTTAACTCTTTAATGAAATATTTTCATCTGTGTTTCTAGACTTTGGGATTTTTACTTGTAATTTGGTGGCAAACTGTACTTCAGAGTTTTAGTGTGCTGGGAAAAAAAAAAAGATGAGAATAAAGAAAAGTGATTCACAATGTACAGAACCCAGTCTGCTGAAGGATAAATAGAAAAATCCTCTTGTGGTGGAAAGGATACAGCAACAGCAACATTTTAATTTTAAAAAGTATCAGATACTAACGAGCCCACCCTTCCAGAAAACATCCATGACTGGCTGAACTGTTGCAAAAACATGGTCATTGTGTTGCTGAAAGAGAGTTCATGTTTGATTTAAACACAGCTGCAAAAAAATACCTGGGCACAAACTTTGGGTCTTCAGTCTGATACTGTTGTCAAAATAAAGTAAGATGACAAGGAAGACCTACCACATCTAATATTTCCATTTTATTCTCAATCAGTTTACACTGTATATGTAAACAATCATGAGACTTCTTGTTTTGTAGCTAAATTTTACCAAACTAATCACAGGTAAACTTACAACATAAAAACTGCTCAAACAAACTTCTGAATCAACCTGCTAGTGAAGTTTGTCTCTCTGCAGAACATAGCCCTCAAATGTACGCTTCCTTTCTCATATTTTAACTGGGACTCTGAAGCACCCTTGGACTATAAATTATTCCACACAGCAGTTTATTTCATCCAAAGACAGACAGATATTCTGAAAACTGAATTTTGTGAACTACAGATCCAGAGCCCTCTGAAATGGAGGGAAAGGATCCCCATCTGTGCCTGTGCTATCAAGTGAGTCAACTGCAGGTGAAAGCACAGTAAACCCTATCATTCATATATTTTCTATCCATGCTGCTGGCTGTGACTTGTCAATTAATACTTGCAGTTTCATTTTACATGAGGGATATTTGTGACTAATTGTAGGTGTCTCAGGTGAAGGCATCTACATCTGCACAAGTCACCCTGAGCTGCTTTCATAGTGAACAGAGAGTTAATTCGTACAATCAGTGCAGACTGCATGTGATGTAGCTCAAGAAGATGACTGTAAGCTCAAGGGACTGTATTGAGACAGCCTCTTTTGGGAGGCTAGCAACTATTTCACTTGTAGGAACTACACTGTAGCCACCTAATGCTAAGAGAGATGAACCTCTTCCATAACCTCTGTGCTAGGCTTGGAAAATCAAGGCTGGGGTATCTGACTCTATAATTTACTGTTCAAGGCTCTTCAAGTCCAGGCTTCATGAATAAGAGCTTGAACTCCTGTTAAGGTATTCAACATACCCAGGATTTGCTGCTCCGGGAGGTTTTCTTTGAGGAAGGCTTAAAGGTGTGGGTGCGTCTTGAAAGATTTGTTGGCCCAGTCTTAAGTGACAGAGTACACATGCCCTTGTTATCTGCAGTAGATTTTTGATCAGATACCAAATGTACACAACCATTTAAAATAAAATGACCTTCTACCTTTTTGGCATTACCTACCTAGATGTTTACTTTTTCACCTGTATTGTCTATGCCTGCATTAGCCTTAAAAGTCTTTTCTGGTTCCTGTACAGGTGAACACAACACCTGCACGTTGAACACAACAACATTAGAGACGATGGCCTTGGTTCCTAATGCCAAGAAACAATAAAATATTGAGGAATGACTGTAAACAAATATGTCCCAGTTCTGTGGACTATAACGCTTCAGAAATCAAGTTTCTCACTTCTGTAAACATAGTCCTTTTCTGGCTTTACATCAGAATTGAAGAACAAAATTGCATTCAGTGGGAATGGAGGCAAGCAGGGAACTAGAGAAGTAGCTTCTGGTTACATTGGGCAGGACAGGAAAAATGAGTTTAGCTTGTGGCAAGGAAGATTTACGTCAGACATTAGGAAACACTTTTTAATGATAAGAATAGAAAAACACAGGAATTGCCTGAGGATGCTTTAAAATCAGGCCAGAGGCACACCTATCACGAGTGGCCTTGGTATAGATCTTACCTTGGGCATGTGTAGGTGCTGGGTAACCTCTGCTCAGCCTCCAGCTGCCACCATTTGTGCTAGTACCCTATAATCTCTTTTTTGGGGTTGAAACTGAACTGAAAAGAGAAATAAACTAATTGGGCTCTTTGGATATTATTCTTAACAGGAAGCTGACCGGGATACAGGGGAGCTTCCAGGAAGATCTCAGGATCCTGAGGCCTTCTAGTCCCCCCAGACAGAAGAAATTAGACTCAGATTCCCTTGCTTCAATCAGATGAGACCCGAGATCACAGACAGTGGAAAGGTGTTTCCAGGGCTGGGGACTGGAATGGTGGCCATGACCCGTTGACCATTCTGTTACCCAATGTTTGGGCTCTGGGTTATCACTGTGTGTCCTGTGTAAGTGAAAGAGTAAACGTCTCAGCATGTAGAGCTCAAACACGAGAAGCCGTGAACAACACAATATGTCACTGATCAAGCAGAAACATTGCAAGGCCCACTGAAGCAGGGGAAGATAAGTCTCTACTGAGTGTTAACCACCTGCAAATTGTAAGCCTAAATTCAAGCATATGTGGAAAATGCCAAGCACATGGAAGGAACTTTTCAGCCAATACACTGGGAGAGCATGATTTAGCTCTTGTCTACAGTAATCTCCCATGAGCTACAGCACAGTTGTTTCAGAGCTATGAATATACCAAACCTGATGCTGGCTGGGAAAATGAACTTCCCCAAATTGAATTTTCAGTGTTTTCACCCACAAATGGATGACAGTTATACAAGATAAAAGGCATTGTAAATAGCACTGTACATAGACATGCAGAGGAAATCATGGGAAGAGGCTGTTCTAAAGAACTTACATATATAAAATCTGTTCAAGATACGTAATGTACTTCAAGTGCTCCAGTTTTTCGCCTGCCACCCTTCTGTCATACACATAGGAGTGGGACTGATAGAGTGCAGTCAGACACAGAGGTTATCTCTAGATTCTTTTTTTTTTTTTCCTTTTTAAAAATTGGGCTTAAATGTCTTCATATTATGTGGTTTTGGTTATTTCCTACACACACACATGCATTCTCTTCCTTCTTCCTGAGCAGACCATTTCCCCATCAAGTTTCTGAGGGCTTTGCCAATTTATAATTTTTTTATAAACAGAAAAGAATGAAGAAAATACTATGTAGTTCCTTCCAGAAGCAAGGCAAAACAACACACACAGTGGCTCTGATTATTAGTGTCTGTGGTAAGTGTGTGCTATATGCAAACCATGAACAGTCTTTGGGCTAAAGTTCACTTGCACAATAAAACATTCTTTTTAAAGGAATGCAAATAGCAAATAGAGATCTAAAAATCTGCTAATTCCCAAACTAACCAGAACAAAAGGGAAATAGTCTCAGTTTTCTATATTGTTCATCGTAATATCTAAAGCCAAGTCTTAATTTGCTTTAAAATCCAGAATAATCCCACAAATGCGGCACATAATGAAGAAATTGCCAGCAACTGCTGACTCCTTCTCACAGATATTTACAGGGGGATTATCAGAAGCACTCAGCATTGTCCAAATACTGTTCTACTGTTGTAAATGGGAGCAAAAATCCCCCAAATAAAGGTCTGAAAATCGTAACTAATAGTTCTGTGAGGAGAATGAAGCTTGAATGACATTTTAATTATCAAAATTTTGCAGTGAAATACATTCACTTTCAGTGAAGTCCCCTGCCCAGTCTGCTGTCACAGGGAATAACAGAACAGGACTTTTTCCCTCATATCAAATATGTTTGCAGTAAGAAACCTGTGTTTCTCCTTCACCCTGCACTTAACATTTTGCACACACTACACAAACATAGCAGGAACAGTTTCTGAGTACTAGTTAGTTCAAAGTCAGATGGGCATAAGTAGTAATAATTGTCCATACTATAGCTCCAGCTCACTATTAACCCATCATCTTCAACAAACATCAGAAGTAGCCTTGCAGATATTTCACCTTGAAAATACACATGCTTATCATCAGGACAGACCAAAAGGAAAGATATTCTCCAATTAAAGTGCAAATGAGAGGTATCTAATCATGCTAATCAATGTTGCACAGGAAAAATAGTGTGTCCTTAAAAAGATAATGGTAAGCAGCTGATGGACAGAAGGGTTTTGTAGCCACCCCCTGCGCTGCCCACTGGTGCTTCTGGACAGTTGTTTCATTAGGAGAAGCTTCACATTAAAACACACTGCTTTTTCAAATGGAAAACTATCCAATTAAGAATCCTATTTCTTCTGAGCAGCCAACTATGTAGGCTTAACTGAGCTGCTGATGATGACTAAATCTTCTCAGCCTTTGTAATATATTTTTGCTGTGTTCCCCTGTGTGAGACGGAAATACTTAAACTGATAATGACAACAGGGTGGGCAGGTATGTGTCAGGCAAAATGCTGTGACTAAACTCCCATTTACGAAGAGGCAGCAAGCTCAGGCGCTGGCACGAAAAACATCTCTTTGAATCAGCACTTCCCAAACCAGTGTGTGAAACTGAAACATGCAGCAGCATTGCCAAGTTTTGCAGCAGAGAACAAAGGATGCCTGAGAGTTGAATTGGATTCTAGCATTTAAAACTTTCCTGTATGGGATGCTGCCCTACTTCTGATTCTTTGGGTGGCGTGTGCTGTATTGGCTTGGGTGTCTCTCCACAGCTCTACATAGTGCAGACAGACAGGCTCCTACTTTCTTTATTCATCCTTTCTCCCTCCTTTTTGCACTTTTATCTGTTTTTAGAATAAATAAATAAACACTGTTCAGCTCCCATTGAGCTGTAATAATAGTCTAAACCCTGGGAGTGGGAACATTTCCCCGTTTCTCTTGCTACATTTTTCAAGGCATGCCGCTGAAGGGGAGGGTGTTCACAGGGAACTCAGTGATCTTGGCTTTACACACAGAAAATTCCTTGCTCCCTGGGAAGGTTTTGAGAAAGAGAAATCATCCTGTGACCCTGTTAGTGAGAAGCTTCAGGCTGGTGTAAAATTACACCTGCCAAACTTAGGGGGAGACAAACCTTTTGCAAATGGCAACCACTGTCATGCCATCTGAGAGCATGCTTTAGATGTTCCTCTAGGACACTGCACATGTCCTGACTGGTGAAGCAATGCAGTTATTACAATTGACCTAGACTTAACCTTTGATCCTTTGAGAAGAGCTCTTAAGTCATTTTTTATTAGTCATCTCTTCTGGGTCATGCCTCTGCATCTTCCTCTGTCACAATCCTCTGCTAACTCACCTCCAGGACAGATACTGGCTGGCTTCTGGCTGTATATGCCAAGGGAGAAATACGTTCTACCTACTTCTGCTAATACCCCAAGGGCCTCACTTATCTTTCTGAAGAAAGCTTGGGAAAGTCTAGTGAAAGCAGGCAGGGCTGTCCTTTGTACCTCCACAGCATCTGATGAGAATAAGAAATGCAGCACGCAGCACAGCATTGACTGAAGGCACGCCTCAAGCCCACCGACTCTGAGGGCAATCCCAGTGAGTAAATCACAGCCTTGCTTGTCTCCCCAGACACACCACTATGGTGGCAATCTCCTGGTATGGGGATGTCTACATGTCTGCACAGCCCCTTGCAGACTGAGGTCCTTGCAATGTGTGCTTGGAGGTGCAGGCGATAAACCATCCGAACAAGGATATCAAAGCTGCATCTATTGCCATGTGCAGGGACACAGGAAGGACCTGAGCCTGCCATCTGGAGATGGCTTTACTCATTATTCTGCTTCTTCTTGTGCCTCAGGATTCAGCACAACTCCCTGCCAGTCTCCTCATTGTAGTCCTAGCATCAATGCACTTCATGTCACCAGTCAGGCTGTCACTGTCATCACAAGCCATAGGCAGGCAATATCTTGTGTGTGTTTGCTTTCAGGCCTTAAATTCTCCTCAAATTCTTTGACTGACTGTTCCTGATAGTTTCTGAATGCAGCTGGCCAGTTGCTGCCCTTCCTGCCCTGGAAATGTCCTCTGGGGAAGATTAAGAACGTTTGGCTTGCTGCAATATTCACATCAAAAGCATAAAGCCTGGTCAATCCCTACTAGCAGCTCTGCTCATTTTCAGGACTCAGAGATTTTGGCATCTCAAGAGTGCATTTTATTTTTTATTTTTTTTAAAGGCAGCATTATCTTAACTGCCACAGAACACGTTGAGGGGAAAATATAGAAAACACACTAGGCATATAGATGGCTATAAACATGACTGCAGCACTGTAGACTGTGATAGAGCTAATACATAAAACATACAGGATTAAAACGCACGGCATCTTGACCCAGCTGTTAATGGAGCTGGGATTCACAGCACTTGTGACATGGGCTGTTAGTCCAGAAACAAAGAAATAATTCATCACTGACTGTGTGCCACTGGCCTTTGGTTTTAAGTAAACGGAAGTAGAAGTGCTGTCAGATAAATGTTTGTGTCCTGCCTTAATTTTAGCACAGCCGTTTCCAATCCAGATCTGCTCAAGGTTTTCCAGCAGAGAGCACAGGATGGAGCTGCACTGTCCCCATGTAGAGGGGTGAGCAGTGGATACCCCAACAGCAGGGGGTGGATGTGAGCAGGGAGAGGCAGCACAGATGAGGGCTGTGCTGCAGGATGCTGCTGGGGCAATGACATGCAGGGAGGCAGCCACACTGCTTTTCCTTCTCCTTCCCACAGCTGAGGCCCCAGGTATGTCCACTCCCCCATGAACCCAGCTTGCCCGTCCAGTGTCCTGACATACCCAAACTGAGCACCAGCACCATCAGCACTTTTGCCCCCAGATGTAAGGTATCTGCTGTGTTCAGCTCCTGATGCTGACCCTGAGTCTAACCCACTGGAAAAGCAACTTCAGTAGCTGAGCCAAAGCACGTCTGAGAAGCTGAGTTTTGACCTGTTGAAAGGGTAGGGAGGCTTTGTGCCAGCCTTGGCAGCTCAGTAAATCAATCCCCATGTGGCATTTTCCTCCCCCTTGAGTCTATCCCTGTGAAGGTAAATCACAGTGTCAGCTACCTAGGTATGTTTTGGTTTTAGTTTTGGTTATTGGCCTTGAGAAATAACCTCATTCACATCGCAAACATATGCATCAGACTCCTATACCCACTTAAACATTTTGTTTATTTTTCTGAAAAGCAACACGGGGCAAAGAGCTGCACTATTTTAATGTGCTGGTTCATTGTCAAAAGAGTTGACTAATATTCTCCTGCAAAGGCCAGTACTTACTATATGAACCAACTATCAAGTTCAACTGACAAGTTAATCCATTAACCTAACCGTCATCTAATAAATACCAAAGAGAACAGATTCCCATTGATCTCAGCTGTCACAGGGATTTTGGACTCTTTAAACTCAGTACTGCCTGTGGCTAATGGGTCCATCAGAGTTAAACCCATCACGTATATTTTCTGCTTTCCTATGTCTTATAAATAATTCTCTGAGCCGTTCTTATCTGCTCTAGCCACTTCTTCACTTACTTATTTGTTTATACTTATCCTGTGCTCTCACACTGAGTTCATCCCTGAAAAACTTCAGTGAGCTCTTTTCTGCTTCCACAGGGCTTAGCCCACCTAATCTGATTGCACGTTCTTAAAGAAGCCATACCATAAAATAGGTCTACTTCTCTCCTGTGATCACCGTTTCTGGGCTCTTTCAGTGGCACACGAGCCAGGAAATGTTTGTGGAAACCCTCTTACCCATCACTGGGAATTATGAAAGTGTCAGCTCACCTCTCCACTGAAAGGCACTACAGGTTTGGCAATATGTGAACAGCAGAAAGCTGAGCATCCACTGACTGTCAGCAAGCACGTAACATGTCAGAATGATGCAGTTTGATTGTAGTTTAAAGGTAAAACTTTATTTAAAGGACTTTGCATTAGATCCTTCCTAAGAAACTTGTACATGGTATTCAGCCCACTCACAGACCCCCCTCAGCTTTTGGCATGCCAGGTTTGAGCAAACAGAACTTAACAGGTAGGACTTCAAGAGTTGCTGTAATGTGGGAATCAAATTTCAGATCGGAGGAGTACCAGGAGCTGGATCAACTCCCATGTAACCCAGGTTGGCTTTGTAATCCCATCTCTATCTTATCAGATCTAATTGATTTTATTGAAAGAATTTCCTCTCCCAGGAGTTCCCCCTTCTCCCACCCACTTTCTCCCTGGTCACTCCCTTTGTTGCCGTGTAAATTTTGGACCTTTTGTGTCACCTCTCTGTTGTCACACATTTTCAAACTGTGGGCTAGGAATTTAGTGTGAAGCAGCCCCCTTCTGCTTCCCATGAGCCCCCATTAAAAAAAAAAAAAAAAAATAAATCACATTACTGCTCTCCCTTACGTGCTTGTGTTCCCCGCAACAGACAGATGGAACATTGTCCTTGCTTCATTCAGCTTGCAGAGTGTATCAAGTCTAATCTTCTTGTGCTTTAGCTATGTAACCAACCTTTTGATATTGTATGTGTAAAAAATACCCAATAAACTATAGTTTTTTGTCTATTGGAGAAGACTTATCTCACACCTTTCTCTTAGGTTAACTGTAAGATTTCCATCTATCTTTTATTTTGTTAATGATTCATTATTATCACATCGACTTAGAGCTCAGTTGTTAGAATAGACAACTTTAAAGATTCAATGATGACACCACAACATTTGTAAAGGTGATTAAAATAAAATCTTGGAAGCATCAACAACAGCTTGTTAATGAAATTAATCAGGCTGATTTATTATTATTATTATTATTATTATTATTATTATTATTATTATTATTATTACTACTGCTACTACTACTACTACTACTACTTATAGAAGAATGGGAATTCTGTTCCAAATGTTGTTCTTCACAAACATTATTTGTCTCATTAGGTCTGTACTGCTACAGAATGTTGGTGGTTTTTTTTCCCCTTTGTTTTCCTTTTGTTTTTACTCTTTTTAAAGGAAAAACATCATTGAAAGGAAAAGGGAAGCTACACCAGAGCATAAATGTCAGGGGTATAAAGCAAGCCATCCTCAGCCACCCCTAGTGAATAATAAATGACAGCAAAATTCATTCCACATCTGGAATGTGGTCTGTAGAAAATCCGACAAGTATAAATCACCACCCTCGATCAACATATAAACCCTGCCATGATGCAAATAATGCATAGCTCGTATGTTTGTGTATTTTAGTGCGGTATCATGAGGAGGAAGGAAGGGCCAGGTGACAGGATACAGGGAAGTTAGAAAATAACTTTGTCCATTTCAAGAAACAATACACAGCTTCCACCAACAGAGGAATATTTTTTAGAAAGGAAATTTACTCTCTCCTGCTTCACCACTGCTAACTCCTTCTCCCCCAACTTAGAAGCCTGTAGCAAAAAAAAAAAAAAAAAAAAAAAAGACATCTTGAACTCTGCAATCAGAAGGTCACGAAATATCAGCTTGGCTATGCTGGCTACATTCACTTCTCCTTTGTAGAGCAGTTATTTCAGATCAGATGCAAGTGCATGTCCTGCTTCTTCTCCTTGGAAAATTTGCTCCTTCCCCCCTCATTCCCTCGCTGCAGTTCACTAGCAGGTCACGCCAGCAGCTTCTCACTGCTTTGCAAGTGACTGGGTTTCACAAAGGTGACTCCCAACCCATGCAGTTGAGTTAACATTGTCTTTCTGTGATTTTTTTTCCCAGAACACGGTGTGCAATCTTGATCCAAAGCCCTCAGGAGCAGACAAAAACGTAAAGAGAAATCCTTTATAAGGATTTCACAGTATGGATGTATGGCAGCTGAGACTTTTTCTGCTCTAACTCTGAAAAATGAACTTTACATCATGGTCAAGTCAGCACAGCTATGGTGATTGACCCAGACGCAGCACCTCTTCCATGGATTTGCTATTGGTTGCTTTCCTCATAACTCCTACTTCACCCTGCAATGTTCTGGATTGCCAAAGGAAGGGGGAGTGGGGGGTAGAAGAGTTAATGAAGCTCATGATTAAATGACAAAATGTCAATCTGAACCTTCAGTGTGTGTGAAGGAGTCTCACAAGTCATGCTATTTATCTCCCTTCTGTATTTCCTAGGCATGCAGGGCTTACTACCTGTGTAATGTCCATGACTGAAGATAGAAAAGCTGCCTTTTAGCATGTTAGTAAAAATCAGAAAAGCCCCACTAAACTTATTATATTGTTTATGCGTACATTATTGTGGGAGATAAAAGAGATTTGAAGGAGCACATGACAGATGTTCTTCACACAATCAAAGTGGACAAATTCAGCTTCCAAGAGGATGACTGTTAATGTAGAATAATCCCATTTTAGATTTATGCCATCGAAGCTGAAAAAAGAATTGGGTCTTTTATAGCATTTGACAAAGATATATGACAGATCCTTACATTAGCAATATGTAAGGTGTCCCTTTGCTTCCAAAGCTTTAAAAATACTTTAAAAATTATTTTTATTAAAACTAGTTACATAGCTTCATCATCTATAATGCAAAAACACCTTCGTGCACATGCACAGTGGGCTGAATCTTCAATCACTACTAATTTGAAGTGATTCCTTCAGTGTCTGACTCAATGTATTTTATGTACGATATAACCAGAATACTTGTGGAAGAAAGGTAAGTCTGTTGAGATATGGTCTGAAGATTAGATGATTTCTCTATTCCCTGGAAGTAATTCCTACTATGCAGGGGAGACAGAAACCTCTGAGTCAGTACTTACATGACCTCCCTCTTCTATCCTTCTGAATGGTACATTATTTATCAAAATCACTTTTATTTATTTATTTATTTATTTATTTTGGGACCCTTTAGACACAGATATTTTGATTAGGATATAATATAATATAGGTGGAAAATGCTTAAATGTGTGACTTTTCCATTTCTGAGTATGCCTTCTAGCATCTACTATGGGGTATGAAACTATTCTTGAACTAAAGGATAAGGAAAATTTACCCACAGCTTAAGCACTACGATTCAGTCCACAGGCTCCAGGTAGTCTGAAGCAACCCCCCAAAATGCAGACAGTGTGGACTTGAAGCACTTGGTGCAACCTGTCCTGCTGTCCATATCTACTCCTAAAAGGCAGCACTAACAAGTATTGCAGAAATGCCACGCTGCATTTCAGCTGTAGCTTTCTCTGGGAGAAAGTTCCCACAATTTACTTAGAGTGTAAGAAATGTCTTGGTGTTCAGTACAAACACACAGCAATACTGATGTATATCAAATATCTTTACCTTAAATTCCTGTTCCCTCTCATACAACAACAATTAACCGTTTTGGAGGAGAGTTTTTGTTTTTTTTTTTCCAATTAGACATTAATTTGTCCTGATTTTCCTAGAAGACTTTTTTGAAGAACAAGTTATGAGACTACAGATACTAAAACTTCCTTTTGCGGTATAAAACAACAAAAAAGGTCTTTGCCACTTTACAGTCCATCTTGATGGGACACGGTGTCCAGATCAGTCTCAGGTGTGTTCCTGCTGGTGCCAGGTGTCAATAGAAAGCTCAGTAATGACTCATTTGCTAATTAAAGGCTTCCCTTCCCTGAAACACAGCTCATTGAATCTCAACTATTCAGAGCATGAAGCTGAAAGTTCTGGTAGCTACCTGCTAGTTCTTTCACACAAAGAGAAGGGAGCTTGACTCTATCAAAGGTTATTCTTGAACCTCAGAGGTTTAAAAACATTTTTTTTAAACTATCTTCTTTCTAAATACAGCAGAAATGCTATGAAGTTGTGAGTTGGGCACTACTAAATTTTATGTTGCCAAATCAGTTTCAGTGAATCCTCAGGAAAAAAAAAAATAAAAAAATACTGCATCCTGGGATTGAGGTCCTCCAGTGGCAAGGGAGAATCTGATGGGGAAAGATGTGCTGGAATACAGACAGAAAAATAAGTGTTTTGATTTATGGGAAACAGTTAAAATGAACTCCATCTTCTCTGATTTTATTCCTAATATACACTGCCTTGTGAGCTGCTCATCCATAAAATGTGAGCTGTAGCAACTACATTTTTACTAAATTTCAAGTCCAAGTTTGTAAGTTTATATGGGCTCCACAGCAGTGTAGAGTTTGGACATTTGTCTTCTAAAATTCTCCCAGAAAATATGCTTTTGGTCTTGAATTCAGCTATAGACAGAGTTACAGATTTTGAGTCGCTGTGGTTTAATGAGCAGCCAATTCTCAGCAGAGTAGTTTAAGCTACCATAGATCTGGAAGAAAACTGTCACTTGGGTCAGGCATAGCAATCCCATGGCACCTCGAGTCAGCCACAACACAGGCTGGTCCTTGGGAGAAGTGTCCTCTTTAAAACTCCTTTCTTGTGGCATTTCTCACCTCTTCCCTCAACTTGTACCACACTTTTCTTTGCAAGTGTAGATTATACTCAGGTCACTTCATCTGACTCTGTTCCTTCTCAAACATCTTTTTGTCAATAAAAGAAAGAGGGGGAGAGAATTTGAACTATTTACAATTTCTTGTTATTGAATTATAATTAGTCTTACAAAGATTTTTGAAATTTTCCTCAATCCTCAAAAAAATCTTTTTCTGACTAACAAAACACCCCCTGCAAATTGGTAATCAAATAAAAATTTTGGCAGAATATGTTCAATATAACCTACTTTTTTAATGTTTCTAGCTTGAGTTGCCATTTTTTGAGTCCTACTTCTTATATGTTGAATCTATGGTTATATGTTATGCGTTTAGTGCTATATAAAATCAGTGTTTTTTACACGTATAAATATATATATATATTGTCACCTAGATATTTACACAGAAAGCAGTATTTAGCTTATTAAAAGGAAGTAAAAATAGGACTTCTGGCAGGGTTTGTTTTTATAACACATGGCCTTCCACTAAGCTTTGTTGTAAATCTTTCAGCAACCACTAGTAATGCAAGACTTCAAGGAGTTTCAAGCAGTGACCCAAACCTTGTTGTCCTCAAAGTGCTATGGACACAAATAGGAAGGGCTCTCTCCCACCCTAAATAGTGTAGGGAAATGATGAGAGATTCATATCATGAAACAACAGCAGTGGAGGAATTAGCCATCTAGTCTCAGCTAGTTGTCCAAGCACAATAGTTTGCACTGCTGTGCTGTGAATTGGAACAGGGAAGTAACCCAGATTTTCCAAGCCTTGTCCTCTACAAACTGTACCAGTTCTCAGAGCCACTTTGCAGCATCACTGCACAAGCTGCTGTGCTATCATAGCTGAGAATATGTGCTAAAATATGGGGCAGAAACATGGTAGGAAAATAATAACACATCAAGCTGGTCCTGCTGGTGAAAACTGTATCCTGAAACCAGTGTCCCATGATAAGGAGTCTCCTAGCTCACTGTATCCTGAAACCAACGTACATGATAAGGTGTCTCCTCACTAACTGTCATAGGTGATGGTGCAGCACCACCGTATCTATCCAAAGCTACTCATAGATGTTTCTATGGGGGTGTTCAGTTTTTGAGCCAACAATTATTCTTTCTTTGAGATAACGTGCATTGTTAATGATATATGCACCTGAAACTGGGAACTCCTGCTGGACATCAGTAAGTAGGGTTTGTTGAAATTTATATTCTTATACATAACAGGAGTATACAGAGCTGTAAATATTGCTAACAGATAAATGCTTGTTTTTCAACCTCTTACTTCAAAGTTTAAGCCAAAATCTAAATATTACAGATATAGAACCAACTGACTGCAGTAGAAGAGTAGATTGAGGAGAAAATATTATCCTTTACCTTCCAGCTACGACATTCTTAAATCTTTCTCTAAAACAGGCAGTCCAACACCTTGGTTAACATATGGAAACATATGGAGACATATGTCCAGATGCTGGACAGACCTTCACTGTGCTCCAGGATGCCGACTCCTGTCTTTCTGGTTTCTATTGATTCTATTGACTATATGGATTTCTGCTGGAACACAGATCATATAACGAGTCCCATACTAATAGAGGAAGGATTTATCATGATTGTTCCTGAACCCAACATGGTCTTCAAAAAGTTTCCAAAAGAAAACAGGAAGCTGCCAAAAAGAAGTGGACATCTCTAGTTCAACAGTTGGCTCTTTTGTTTGAAACCAAGAAAAGCACCATTCAGGACTCTAATTGATTAAAACTGAGAGCAATTGCCAGAGCACCAATAATTGCTGGAAGAGGGCAACGGTCACCCTAACGCGTTGTCACTTCAGAGGAAGCAGAACACTAACAACCAATCAAGCAGCATTAGTTGAAAGTAACCTTTTAATGACCCCTGATTTCTCCTTCAGGAAATGTTTTCTACACAATTTGTATTACATTTTTAATGTTAGCCTGTGAGTCTCTGAATACCTTATTTATTCTAAATTCTAAAATATGCAGAAGGCTCAACTGCTCCATTCTGGCTGTGTACTCTAAATACCTTCTGACATGATTACCAGATGAGCCCCAGGAATTCTGTAGCTCATCAAAAATTTGTCCCATTCTTGCCATTTTTTTTCAACAAAACTACTTCTTTTGATAACTCATCCACAGCTGCCATTAGCTTTACTTGTCTTGTTTTGTTTGATTACTTACTCCTGATTAACTCAGACTCCCACTTGACTTAGTTTTATTTTCTCATTCACTCACTTACACATTGTTGTACTCAGCATTACAAGAATGCTACTGATAGTCTCATAAACTTTATGTTTTCTTTACAGCCTGAAGGTTGGATTAAGATGTAAAACCCTGGAATCACCACTCCTATTTACAGAGAGAGAAAAAAAAAGCGGTGGGGAGGGAGGTAAGATTGCACTTCAGGTTTTTTCAGTAAAGCTAGGAAATGTAACACTGCTTCAGAAAACCTGGTACAAATAAATGAGAACTCAAAAGTATTTTTCTGGAAAAGATTATAATTTTTAAAAGGATTTCATAATCCATGAAAAATATTTACTCTTCAGGTCATCCAGATTTTTCTCTCTAAAGGAATTACTTTCTCTATTGTGCCAGAACCTCTGGAAGTCTGATACCAGTTTAAATTTATTTCGCTTTAGTGACATATTTCTTACACAAAATTATTCTCCTAAGTGATGTATGCATATTAAAATGCCTTTTTATAAACCACAAACCTGCATTACACAGAAGAATAAAACCAAGAAGACATATGCCTTGAACATCCAACATCCCTATGGCCTTGTATTTTCATAGTTCACATTCCTCCTTCTCCTTGGCCTTTTTTATCTTTTACAGTGTTATCTGAAAATACAGTGTAAACACTTAAGACCAGGGACTGCCTTTTGTATGTTGCCAAATTGCCAGACATATACAGAACGTTGTATAAATATTAAATTAATACTAATTAATAAATAAACCGTCTCTTCACAAGTGAAAAATGGAGTTCTGAGAAGTAATCTCACCCTGTCAAGACAGAAAAAATCCCAATCATGAAGAGTCCTGTAATTAAGCAGAAATGTCTGGAAGCCAGTCAGATGATCTGTCTGGATCACCTTCCTTAACTTTAGATATTTATAGAGGAAATACATACAGCAGAGCTGGTCACACCATATACAGTCAATGAAGAGAAATATGTCCTGACAGTGTTTCTTCATCTCAACCTAAAGAAGAAGGCTCAAATACATCAGATTGATAGTAGTTGTTTTTCTAAGATATGTTGTATGAATCCCACCACCCTATGCTTAGCCCTCACAAGGTTCCCTCCCATGCCAATGTTTTTACCTGGACCACAATTTCCACCTTCCCCAAACTGTTTTATGGTAGTCAGCACTGCTGCTTGCCAGCCAATTCCTTTGCTCTTTATGGTTTTCTTTACCCCATTTCTTGCCCACTGTGCATAAAACCTGGGCTTATGTGTTCGCTCCTATTAGCATCCCTCTTACAGAGCCTGCTCATCCCACAGTGGCAGGGTTCAAATTGTTCCTACTCTAGCTGGAGCCCTCGGGAAGAGGTCTGACGTGACCTGAGTGTTACTGGAAGAAACATTGCTGCTGAAAAAGCCAGACCTGCAAGGAAGAATATGAAAGAGAGGCTTGTTACTGAGTTTATGGAAGGCTATGAACCATGAGATGGAGAAGGTACTTTCCTGGCAAGATCATGAACTTGTAGTTGGTGATTGTGTTTTATGGGGGGCTCTATATACACACAGAGAACTATATAAATATGAGCTTAAACTGTACACTTGTACTCATCTGCATAGTTCATAGTGCTTGCTCACAGAAGTTGTCACACAGACGGTATGAGAAAAATCAGAGAAACAGGGCAAAGGTTTACTAAAAAGATACTTTTATTTAGTGGATATTTGTTCTTGAGAAAGTGAGTTTCACTACAACATAAGATTTCTCTGTTTGGTAAGCTGGCCCTATATTTTGAAAGCCTTGCAAAGGAGGCCTTGTGAGGAAGGAAAACATTTTAGATTTATTGACATAGAATGGTCCCCAAATTATGGGGGGCTTCCACCATGAGAAGGAGAGTACTTCACCATTGCCCTTCCCAACACAAAGATCAGCTCTCAAAGCAGACGTGTCCCCAGAGATATAATGGGACAAGGAGACTTTCCCTTTAAGCAAAGAGGCAAAGGAACATGTCCCTGCCCATGAATTTGTATATAATTTGAAGGCAGCTGACACCAGAGAAAGACACTGGATGAAATATCTTTCAGAGCCTTGAAAGAGAAGACCGATAGCCTCCAAGGGAGTGATGTGACTCAATACTGAAGAGTCAGCAAAACCAAAAGTTTATTCATTTCTCCTGTATTTGGGAGTTGTATACTTGTCCTGGAGGAGACAGACTCATCCAGATCATCAGCTTGCACCAAACATCCTGCAAGATGGAAAACAGAGGCATGGCTCTGTCCCAGCCTGGACCAGGTACATTATTTCATCACAAACAGACTGAAATAACAGATGAAAGGGTCTGAGAAACAAGGGCAGAAGTAACTGAACAGGGATTTGGGCTGGGTCTGCATGTCAAGCATTTCCTCATCTACAACATGGGGATAAAATAGAATTTTTGACTCTGGAAGTAAACTGTCAGTGTGATCAATGTTGCCACCATTGCACATGTGCTGGAGTGCTCATTTACTACAAGGACTTTGCTGCCTGAGCTTTGCCTCAGTTTCTCTGTCCGCAAAATAAAAGGAGGTGGATGTGTTGGGCTTCCACTGGACAACTTTTTAAAAAGACTTTTTAGGTCTCCTAAATCATTGTTTTCTTGTTCCAAGCTGACCAGAAAACCACTGCATGTTCTCCCCTCTGTGATCTTAAAATAGCATTGGGCCTTTTCACTTCTCGTTCTCTCAACAGTACCAAAATGCTGCATTCCCCCCTTCAGTTCTCTTTTCATGTTTTAGCTCCTTTTGTTAGTTGAGGTAGATGATGCATTTGGGATTCATTTGTAAGGTTCAAAAGCTTTTAGGCAAAACATCTGTTTTGTCAGAATAGTGCACACCATCCCTGGTGTTGGGGAAGGAAGCAAGTATTGGGCTGCAGCAAACTCCTTGTATAAAGGGGAAGCAGCCATTCCTCTGGGGTCAGAGTCCAGAGGATCTGGACTTTGTTCAGACTCTCCTGCCTGCAGACAGGGCATCAGGAAACATAAACACCTACCAGATAAAAGCAAAACCTAACCCCAGAGAAACAAGCCTGGATATTTACCTCCACAGATCTAACTCCGGATTAGACCTATGCAGCTCACACTGGAGCCTACCAGCAGCTACTGATGCTCATGCTATTGTGGCAGAAGGACCCTACAATTTTAAGAACTGCCTTCACAAACAGCCTAAAAATCAGACAGGAAATCAGACACAAGGAAGGATATGGGATAACAAGAGAATGCTATTTTATTGTAAGAAGAACAGGAATCTTTATACGATGGGACATACTGGAGAATGTCAGGTATGTACATAAAATAAAAGGCTGTTGCAACAAACCCAGAATATTTTGCTAATCATTGCTGAGAAATCAGCATGAAAAAATCATCATTGCAAAGTCAGCTATCCCTGTCATGTCTTGCCCAATCTGCTTGACCCAGCCTATGATAAAATAAAAGGCAAGAGATACTGGTTTCTGATGGACTTTCCCTTGAGAACCTGTTGCCAGAGGGAAAGGTCTGGCTCAACAGAGAGTATGCAGAGCTCTGCAGCTGGTGTCTACAGGTGCCCACAGGGGGTAGAGACCCCTATAGCTCTCCCTTCTGCAAGTTTCTCTCTGCCTTTCTTCTTTTCTTCACCCAACAAATACAAAAAGTGATTGTTTTGTAAGCCCAGTCTGCTGGGCTTCAGCCCCATTTCATCAAAGCTATTCAAGTGATATTGCTTATCATAAATCTGTTCATTCTAATTTCAGCTGCTCCATCTTCTATCAGCATCAAATTGGTGTCACTGAACATAGATATTGACTAACTCTGCAGTCCCTAATTTTCTTCTTCTCTTTCAGGAGCTTTCATGTGTGGGTGTTTAAAGGAAAGCATCATCCAGACTGGAGTGGAAAAGAAAAAGATGACAAGCTGGAAACACACACACACATATACACACAAATCGAGTGAGGGACCTTAAACTATAAGGATTGGCTGAGTCTTGAGCTCTGAAGGTGAGACTTGTGCAATGAACCCTTTCCACCAACTGTTCAGACTGAAGTTCACCCAGTTATATGACATTATGCTGCATCCTTTCTTCACGTCCATAACTTATCTGTCAGATCCTGATTTGCCTGGGTACAAGTAGGAGAGAGGCTGTAGCACTGGGCTGCAACCTGGAAATGTCTACCTCTTCATGGGTCCCAGCTTTTGAAGTCACCCTCCTGTTCTGCACCCAGTGCCAGCCTACTTACCTAGACATATGCTAAATGTGTAGTCTACTTTGGGGATTTCACACACTAGGACTGGATAAATTTTACAAGTCAGAGGGCAGAATGAATGTTATTTACAGTAGGTAGAGCCTTCCAGACATGCTGTCTGATGGGTAGGATAGGTGTCTTCTGCTTTCAGAGAAAGCAGCTGGAGTCAAGCCCAGAAATTTTCTGCAGTTATCATAATTCAGCTGCACTGCACACAAACCTTAAGACATTAAAATGATACAGCATTAAAATGAAAGAAGTGCAGCAGTTTCAGTTTAAATTGCACTGGGTATCATGATTTCACATTTCCTAGCTACGTGTGTGCTTTAGCTCTCATCCACAATGTACTAATAGCGACTTACCACAGATAATGCTGTTAAAAAGGAGTCAGCAAAATTGTAATATGTACCAGTCTTCTCTCCAGAAGTGAGAACTTTAGACCAGCTTTGGAAAGGCATGTGCTTCCCACTGGCTTTATGGAGAACTTTTTTGGGGGGGGTTCAATGAACAGTACGCAGCCCTCAGTACGCAGCTTTCAGCTGGTCACTCCGACAGGTCATGCAGTATTGCTATTTCTTAAATCCTTATGCTCCTTGTTGTGTTTAAGAGAGGCTGCTTCCCTTCTCCAAGTGGATATATTTCAGTTGTGAGTGAACAGATTCTAGTACAAAGCAGGCTAAACTCTCCACTGCTCTGTACTTTTTTTTAACCAGTTACTTTGCTGCAAGGTGGGGATGGAAGGCTGCCAGATTCTAGTGGTAGCCTTTCACGCTCCTATGGTATAGGTTATTACAGTAGTTACAAGGCAATGAAGCTATCAGACACATATATAAACTTAGGGCTGTATGTCTGTGTCAAGAACCAGTTTACCAATAGCTTGTGTTTATGCATTTGATGAAGGGTTCAAACGTACACATTGAAAGAAAAGGAAATGCAGAACTGGCAACTGCATTTGCTGTTACAAGTCACTGTGATCCTGTTCACTGCAGTGCTGCTAAGTAAATTTACACAAAGACTGTCTAACTCCAGGAGCTGGTGGCTAGCAGAAAAGTAAGAGATAGTTATCTTGATGTTATCTGTCCAACAATATTATAGAGAGAAAAGACAGAAGGGCGTAGAGCCTTTAAGAAGATGCTTTATCAGCACAATATTGGACTGTTGCAATCTACAATCAGGGTACCAGAATATGCTTGGTAAGCATATTTTTGTCTTTTTAGAATGGTCAAAGATTATTTGCTCCTTGTGGTAACTTACTGAAAGGCATCTAGGAGCACAGAATACTAAATTATCAGTATAGTAAAAAGTTATGTATTATTTACAAGCACAGTGTGAGCTGTCAGGTCAGTTAAATCAATTATTCACCATTTGTTCAATTTAGCTTTGTATAAATCTTCATTTTCTCACTCAGCAAATTCCAAATTTACTACAAAGCCTTCTGCCATGTCTGTAATGAGAACAGACTGAAAAGTATAAAAAGGCAGACAGCTTACTAAATTTATAAGCAATTGCTTGAAAAGAATTATCAATGTCTACACTTTGTTTTATTTTATCTGGAGTGTAATTTTTGAGCACAAATCATACATTATATATATATATTTATATGTATAATACAGTATATATATATTTACATTTCAAGGAATTCAATTCCATCCGATTTTTGACTGCTACATACAGTAAGAGACATTCCTGTAAGAACTGAATGACTGAGTAGAGGAGGGATTCACGGACTTTTAAGGTCAGAAAGGACCATTACCATCTATGACTTCTTGGATCGTACACACCGTAAAACTTCACACTGGAATGACTACAACAAACCTGTGACATTTGATTGAACTAGACCATTTTGGAAGAACTTTGTTTCCTCCCTAATTTGGCCATAACTTGCAGTCAGGCTAGATCCAAAGTCTGATCTGTTGCATGATGTACAACTGGAATGTATTGCTAGGAAAAGTTATTGGTATTGGAGACCTAAGGGTAGCATTGTTCAGGAAGCATGGTAACTGTGAGCTTATCTATGCACCTCAACCTTGCCCAAGAAAAAACACTCAGCAGAGACATCAAGTACAATCTCTTTTCTTACCATACCACGCCTTTTCTGACTGGACCCTGGCTTTGTCAGAGGATTGTGAAACAAACAAACTAACTAACTAAAACAAAACAAAAACAAACAAACAAACAAACAAAAAAGTATGCATGAAAACATATGATTTTTAAGTTTATTGTTTAAAGATTATCATTCATTAGCTGCACAATCGTAGCTGGCCATATATACCTTTAGTATGTTCCACCCACGAAGCAAAATGAGTTGGCTCAAACCTCATGAAACTTCAGATGTAAGGCTAGGGTTTTTGTTTGTTTGTTTGTTTGTTTTTTCCCTGCAGTGGTCATTACCTCATTGGTTTCTGTAGTGATCATTGTTTTATTCACTGAAACGTGAATAATGAGGCCTCTGGTGTAGTGAGTGAAAAATTTCTTCTCTCTTCTCTCTATACTTCTCTCCTTGTGCGTGGAATTCAGTGATGAGAAAATATTAAATCACACCACGTTTTACTGTCTATGTCCAAAATTTGAGGTGAACAGAATTCTTCAAAGAAGTAATTATAAGAAGTTCTACATTCTGCATTTTGTTTAACATCTTGTAGGATGTAGATCTACCCCCAGCTCCTTCGAACAAAACGTTTCCAGTTCTTTGCACATTGAATTAGGCTTATGTAGCAGAATTGTCTTCGCTGAGCCCAATCTGCCTCATGAACTGTCCTTGTCACTGGGTACTTTGAAGGTGAGTTGCGTTACTCAGAGTGGAAATTGGAAGTGAACAGGCATTGAGCAGAAGAATTATAACACGTGGAAGACATCCCCAGAACAACAGGGCCAACCATGGCTAAAATCTGTAAGGTCTGAATTCTTGCATTTCATTCATATTTCATTCTGTTATATCCAAAAATTCAGAGAGAATGAAACAAAGCAAACCATGCAATCTCCTTTTTCATTTGGGGTTAAAGATGGATTAAAGAGGTCATCAGACTTGCCAAGTAAAGGTCACATGAATTCAGATGAAGGATGAAATATATTTTCATAGTCCTTTCATTTCTGACTATCATAATTTCTATCAGTCCTCAAGGCCTTCTACCACCCAGAATGACATATATATATATATATCTGAATATGTATATATTTACATATACACATATATATATTATTGAAGCAAGGGTAATATTGTTTCTGCACAGTGAAGTGGGGATGGTTAGAGACCACCTGAATAGAAATGAGAGCCATTCAGTCTTTCTATACTAAATAGGCAGATAGTGGAAAAGGTGAGAGATGGATTGGTTACTTTTAAGGAACCAGAGTGTAGGAGGAGCTTTATGTGTTCCACAGCAAAAGAATAGCTGGAGGCAAGATGTAAATTCATACTTATCCAGGTGTTTCTGTTCATTGCCTGTCTGTCATTGTGGTTGACTGGACCGAAAGACATCATATGGGATGAGCCATTCACTACTACAGAGCAGGTTACTTTCGGTGCTACATAGTTATCACCTCCCTCTGTGACAGATCAAAACCTGGATAAGCAGTGCAAATTACAGATGGGTGTTTGGAAAATACAAATCATTATATACATATATATATATCCCATATCTTTCAATGCAGAGAATGGAAGAAGTGTTGCATATTCAAAATCCATGAGAGCCTCTACATTTTCTAGAGAAGCCTGGTATGGACAGAGAAATTTAACTTAAAGCATGGCTGCTGTTCTGTATCTTATCATGTTATTGACTTCCCATTCCCATATGAGAAATCAGTTGCTTTCTCTGTGTTTTTTGTTTTCTCATCAACGTGACAAGGACGCAATATCTCTAAAAAGATAAGGGCATAATATTAGAAGGTATTCTGAAATATCATTTAAAAATTTTAGATGTATCTGCCTTTGAACCTAAGGGTACTTGGAACAAAAACAATACTTTAGAGATACCAATAAAATATCAAAAGCCAGCCTCAGAAAAATAGCTTTATGAAATCATAAATTCTTTAAAAGCTCATCAGTTCAGTTAGTTGCTGAAGACACTTGCTCCAGAGAGGCCTCTTGCAAGATTTTGATCCCATGGAAATTAGCATGTCAAAATTCGTTGCAAGTCTGACATTTTTTCCTTGTCTATCCATGCAAGAATGTAATCGAAGAAAAAACTAAATTAAACATTTATGATAGAAGCTGTTTGAAAGCTGAGATAGTAGCTAGCACTAATGTGACAGCTTTCCAGTCTGGTACCTTGCAGACAAGCTTTGTTCCTTACTGTTCTGTCTATGTTCCTCGGCTATTTAAAAAGTATTTTCATTGGGAAAACACCCCTTGTTACTTAGGCAGGAATTGATTCAATCTCTGCCACTTTTAAAAATGAGTTTTGTTTTTAAATGGCAAAATTTGCGCCATCTAAATCCTGAAGCATCTACTCAGGTGCTATGAAGCCAAGGGGTAAACTGGCCAATAACCTCAATGTTATGTACAGGAAAATTAGTTCCTCAAACTTGTCTTCAAAAATGAGAGTACCTAGCAGCTTCTGAAACCAACAGCCACCTTTCAGCTGCTTCTCTGGAGCAATACATGGTGTGTCAGTGGGAAAAGTGGTTTCCAGCACAGTGCTTCCCAGAAATAACTCAGTCCTGACTCCCATTTCAGCCTGGGTTTCATTCGTTCAAATGTCTGAAGCAATCTGGAAAAGATGACCCACATCATGACCCAACCAAAACATTGTCACCCTACAATGGTTCTTCAAATCCTGCTTTGACATCAGGCAGCTTGGTTTTGTCGCAGGTCCCAAGGAGGAAGCAGAGGGGAAAGGATATTTGTGCCAGCGCTCCCATTTGAAAGGGAGCTTCTGGTTCTCTACAGCTTTGATGAGGATGAAAAACAGTCTTGGCTATTTGGTCTGACCGTTAGGAAGTACAGAATCTAGAAAGTCTTTCTGAGCAAGGACTTGACAGACAAACAGTTAAGACTTCTTGTCTCTTCCCATCTTTTAAAGAAGAAGGGGCATCTCTAAGAGGTATGACTTTACAATTTAAAAAAAATAAAAATAAAAAATGGTCAGAGATATAATAGAAGATAAATGAACAAAAGCCCTGAACCCTGAATCATCAGGAAAGACAAACAAACATAATGGTTTTTACTGTGGGTGGTCACTGCTGAACATCCACAGCACAGTGTAGGAAATGGACCAACGTCTAATACATCATGTCCTGTCCTGAGACATGGAATTCTTTGAATAATCCTGTTATTCTTTCTCACTCTGAGTTCTCTGTGGTCTCTATTAAGGCAAACTCGTGTTGTGGAGGATGAGATATTTTTCCATTAGCCACCTCTCTCCTCTAAAGGATCCTCTCAGGGCATCTGTAACTTGTCCTGCAAAGGCTGAATATATAGGCTCTGATGTCAGAGCATACCAACAGCAATGTTTAGCAACATCAAATCATCTGGCTTTATTGGTGATATTTTCCAAATAAACCCATTCAGGATAAAAATAACTTTCTTCTTTTATTTTTTTTATAATGTCAAATTAAAGGACGAGCATTGCATCAGCAGACTTTCACAACACATTAAAAATCCCAGAGAAACAATATATCACACATGAAGAGCTTCCTACCAGATTCATGCAGCTAATGAAATTCTACGCAACTTCTTCCAGGAAAATAGCTTGCGTACTCTGAAGCTATATATACAGGATTTTTACAAACTGTTCTGCATGATTCATTCAGTGCTCGGTAGATTAGATGTTATTGAATTCACATGAGTTCACGTTAAATAAATAAAATGAAACACAACAGCTGGGGCTACTCATCACTCAAGCATATGACATCCATTGCCAAACCCAAGAGAGACTCGGCAGTGTTGTAATTACCAAACTGGGTCAGTGGTGAAATAGAAAGTGGGGATTGTTAGAGCAGCAACTCCTTGGATTATCTGTGCTCAGAATGAACTATGAGAGTCTGTAGTGAATGGTAAGCACCAATGGTCCAGGTCTGTGCATAAGGAATCACTATACCCATAATTATATTTCATCCTGTAAAATTTAATTACACAGAGAAGAGTATGATGGAGCAGCCTCATCCCACCCATTATAGTGAATTGAATGGCCTGTGTTGCAAGCACTGCACATACAGAAATCCAGCAGAGATTAGGGAGAAAAAAAGGGGGTCAAGCTGTGAGCACTGTATCTGCTTCTTATTCCTGACACTGCTTTAAACTTCCAGGGATGTCTTCCTTAATGGCTGTTCAGAGCGCAGTGCCTGACCTGTGCTTTGCCAGGGCCAGGGCAGGAGCAGAAGCAGAGGAAATGAACTAAAAAATAGGAGATATGTGACTATAGAGCAATTCTGTGTCAAGTAAAAGATGGGTCTTGAGATCAATGTGTGCTAAACATAAGTAGAACAGACTTTACTGTACGGAAAGGAGGGAGGCAACTCAAAGCCATTTTATCTGTGTTACCATAGCCTCCATAACAAAGGTCCATCCCAAGCCTATGCACCACGCTAGCTAGAAATATTAATTTGCATCAGGAGGAGTCAGGGGATCTATGTGACTAACAAAGAGCTCGGCTTATTTGACCTTTCCTAGCCTGCAGGACCAGAAACAGCTGGAGAGAAGAGAGTGGCCTTTGGCACAAGCCTTCTGCAAGACTCAAACATGGAGTTTCCACTCCGTAGCAAGGCACCTTCACCACTCGGCACCCCACCCCTGGCGTGTGCATACTCATTCTTTGTTTTGATAAGCAAATCAGTGCGCACTTTAATGTATTATACCTGGGGGAATTTAACTCGGTACGCTGTGCTGAGGTTCCAAGAGGATGTAGTTATTTTTGACGCCAGTAATTTGTGTTTTGTTTCTTTTCCAAATAGGACAAAAAAAAAGTTAGAGGCTGGATTTTTGCCTGGTTTCCCTTCAAATCAACATTTATCCCCTGCTCAGCTGACATCAGTGGAAATATCAAAAAATCTTTCTTTTGCATGCTAACAGAAATAATATGGACGTATAAAAATAAAAATAACTAAAGAAGACACAAAAGTCACTGCTTTGCTCTTTCTCTCATCCTTGTTGCTGCCCACATGAATAGCAGGTAGCTCTGCTTCACAGCCACCAAAGGATGGACATGCCTGGATCCTACCTAAGGATCTAACTCACATACTGCAATTCACAGCTTTGGCTCAGCTCTTATTCACCTGGAAGCCTCTAAAACTTCATGCATGCCTCAATTTTGACCTAGGAAGTCACCTAAAATCTGCCTTTGTACATATGGAAATGAATCTTTCTTTCTAAAGATCAGCAGTGAAAGGTCATAACCAAAATTTAAATGCTTCAGATGTTATTTGTTTCTCACTTAAATGTTTCTTGCTCTGAAATATGAACCCCAACCAGACAGAAGTAGCGGCAACTACATTCTTGTAAGACTTGGGTGTGTGGGATGCTGAGCTTTGTAGTTGGTATGACAGAGGGATCGGAGAAGTTGGGTGACAATGTTGATATAACCAGTCTTTGATGTTTGAGTTGAAGCAGTACAGCATTAGATCATTATGGTTCAAATCAGTAGTTGATAGTTGGCATTAACAGCCATACACAGAGACACCCAGGACAATTTTTCTCCCTCCCAGACTCTTTCTTTTAACTTTCGTTAACTTACGTGCTGCTACAGTAAAGACTTGCAGCAACTCTCAGCTCTGATTTCCAGTTACTCAGCCCCTAAGAACACAGAGCTGAGGACAGGAGACTTTAGCAGGCTCTTCAGTCAAAATTTTAGAAATTTTAATAGCAAGAGAGTTTGGGGGTTCAGATGTCAAATGTTATCTGTTATACCTTTCTTGGAGAGCTATTTATAATGCAGCCAGCCAACCCAGCAGGCACAGTGGGGCAGGGCCACAGGATAGAAACAGTCCACTTTGTGCTGAGGCTGGCACTTTATAAGGCCATTACAGGTCAAGAAAGAGGGAGAGGGAGCCTCCATAAATAGCAAATGTCTCACAGCTTAAAAATCGTGACAAGTCTTTCATTTGAAACAACTGCAAGGAGGGTGCTGAGAAGACCGAAACTCTGAATATCCCTTGTTCAGCAAGCTGCCTGGCTGGGCTGGGAACGTGTTGGAGCTTGCAGTCCTGGAGTCTAACATGCTCCCTCTGTTCCTCTGTTCACTCTTCCATGATTTTATAGCTGCTTTTTATAACAAGAACACAGGCACCTTACACCGCCGGGTGTGTGCAGTAACCAGATTTTAGCTGCCGTTCCAAACTGCAGCTGGTAGTTTTAAAAAAGCTGCAACGTTTTCCTTTCAGTTTTCACTATCCCTTGAGGCTACTTCTGGCATTTTGGGACAAAAAGAAAAACAGAGCACCCAGATAAAGCATTTCTGTGTGTGTTTGCATTTTTATGGGAGAAGTACATTTGAGCCACACCCCGGAAGATTTTCACTAGAGCCAACCACTGTCCTCAGATATGGACACATACAGGCAGCATCCAGCTCTCCTACAAGACCTGCCAAGACTCATGTACCAAGCGCGAGATTCACACAGCCAAATCCTCCTCCAACAGCTACTGCTGCCTCCTGGCATCTCTGTCTGCCTCTCCTGCATTTACAGCAAAACCCCTCTTGTCCACGGCCTCTCTCCTTCTGGATCTGGTTGGCCCATCATGTGGGCTATCTGGTCTTCTCCATCTCAGCGATGGGGTCAGCTGTCCCAGCTATGGTCCTGTTCACTGACTCCTGTACTCCTCCAGTGCAAGTGCGGCGGTGATTTACTCCACCACCCACCAACCCTGGGTGGCCACCCACCCTTCAGCAAGACTTTCCCTGTGATCTGACTACAGATAGCATTACCCTGTGTGTCAAAGCCACGGTCTGTATTTGGTTGCTGGAGGTGACAGCTAGCAGTAGGTTTTTTCCATGTATGCTGCTACTTATCCCACTTCATTTACACCAACTTTTTGCCAATTTTGTCAACTCCATTTCTGCTAGCATGAGACACAAGCATTACAGGTGAAGCTAAGTGTGTGAAGCCCTCCAAGTTCATTTGGCTGAGAATCACATCCCAAACGCTGTGCAGATCTAGGGCCAGAGGGGTGGCTCCAGCCATCAGATCTGACCTCCCGAGTGATGCAGGACATAGACATTCACGTGGGCATCCAGTCTGTGCAGCAAGCAAAAAGGCAACCATGTGGATCAGATGATTTGACCACAGGGAGGTATCAATACTGCAGCAAACAGGGGGATTCACTGTTCCCATCCCACCTGGTTCTGCCCTCTGAGACTGCAGCTAATTAAGTTTAATGACCTTGGATCAAATCAGCTGCCATAGGACACAGCCCCCAAGCCCTCAGAGTTCAAGGGGGAATTTGGGATGGCTTCTGTGTGATCCTGCTTTTGGCAGCCACTTCTGGGGGACTGGAAGGTGGCAGCAGATGAGGAAGCAAGGAGCAGGCTGGACGACTGCCTGGGGGCAAAGAAGTGCATTCCCTCATGTTGTTCCAAGCACAAATGGTAATTGCAGGATAATTTGGGTTGGATTTCAAACTGCACTAAAGCCCCTTTCTGCCACTTTGGCAACATAAGGTGACCTAGCTGAGGGGACAGAAACAGAAGATGGCCACCGCAAGGGCACAAGCAAGGAAGAGTATGTGACCCCCTCGATGCCTGCCTAAAGGGCAGGGTCAGGATAAATATATCCAAACCCTTCTGGCTGCTGCTATCAGCCTGCAGCAAGGCAGGTTTGCTGTGTGGTCTGGGAGGACAGGTTGAGCTGCGGTCACCGGTGAGCAAGAGGTGACAGTGGCAGCGAGGAGAAGGGGCTGGGGCCCCTGCCTAGCACAGGGCAGGATGCAGTGACCCCAGATGGAGCTGATGTCGGGCAGTTTTGCTCCTAGCCCCTGTTGGGCTGGGAAAGCCTGGAGGCAGGCTGGGGGTGGAGGAAGCTGCAGCTGCAGCCTGGAGTGCTCTGGCTAATCTCTTCTCAAAGCTGCTGCGATCTGGACAGCCCCAGGCTGCCTGAGAGTAAGGGGAAGAGGAAAGGTTATAGAAAGGCCTGTGTGTCCTCCTCCTTCTTTCTTGCCCCAGTCATGGAAAGCAGACTTGGGTCTGATGGATTTCTACAACCAGGATTTATTTCCTTAGGAGAAACTGTGGCTCTCAGCTCCATAGCATAATTTGGGAGAGAAACCATCCTTTCTCGCCCCTGCGTGCCACAGCAGAGGGGGCCGTGTATCAGGACACCCCCACACCCAACACATGGTTGGGGGCTGAGGGTAAGAGGAGACCCAAACCAGTGCTTTGGGGATACCCTGCCTAAAAAATCCTGCTACGTGTGTTTGCTCTTTTGTTTCACGACATTTAACACCGAGCACTTGAAATCTAGAGCAATTATCTTTTCCTCCTGCTTTTAAGGAGGACTTTGGCAAAGGAAAACATTAACTTTTGTCTCTTTTATTTATCCCCCTCGCCCCTCCCGCCTGCCTGGCTGTGGGTAGGAAGGAGCAGGGCGGGTGGCCCGGCGGTCCCTCGGCGGGGACATGCTGCCATCCAGCGGCTGCCGGCCACCAGCCCCGAAGATGGCGAGATCCTGGCATCCCGCTTTGCCCTTCCCTCCCCTCGGGGGATGGAGGATGCTTCTGGGTGGGAGAGGAGCAGAAATGGTTCCCCACCCGCCTCCGAGAGGGCTGTGCTGGGGTCCGGTGCCCCCCCGGGTTGTCTGTCCCCTCTGCCCCACTGCTCTTGCAGCCCCTGTCGCTCACGGTACACCACGACCCCCCCTTCTCAGCCGCCCAGCAAAATCGTTCATGGAAAGGAGAGGAGAGCATGCCTTTCCTGCTTTGTATCCCTTTTCTGCTTCTGTTTCCTGCTTCTCCTCTTTTTTTTTTTTATTTTTTTTAACCAGGGATAGACAAAAAAATGGATTTTAAAAGTTTGTTAAGAGTTTTTAAAGATCTCTAAGTGAAGCCACTTGTGGTACCCAGGGTTAACTTGCCTTTTCTGCTGATCCCCCCCCAAATCACCAAGAGTTTAGCAGCTTGGATGTGGAGGTCATATACAAGGCAAGATGGTGCATTTAAGTAAAGTCCCCCGGAAATCACAGCCTAGCACAGGTTGGAATCTCCTGAAACAGAGAGTGGAATCTCTCTCCTTTGGAGATCTTCAAAAGCTGCCTGGACGGGGTGAGGGGCACCCTGCTCTGGGTGTCCCTGCTTGAGCTGGGTGGGACTAGGTGGCCTCCGGAGGGTCCTGCCAGGCTCAGACATTCTGGGATTCTGCAAATGTTCATTTAAAACCACTCTTTCCTCTGTGCATCTCCTACAGAATGGAGGTCACTGCATGGGACAAACTTGCCAGTACTTGACACCATGCTATCACATAGACCCCAGCATTCGGGACGATGCTTCCAGCTCAGGTATCTCTACCTCATCATACTCTCTACCACTCAATCCAGCACTTTGTCCTTCCCCCTCTTCACTTTGTCCCTTAGGTGTGCCTATCTGTTTTATTTTCATAGAGGTTCCTTCCTGAATCCAGGTCACCAAGTAATTGTACTACAAGCAGTGCCAGCATGAAGAGACAAGAGGATGTGTCAAGGCAGGAAACAAACCCTATCCCAAGACACACGGTGTCAGGTCACCTACAGGATGCGTGCACTACATTGGCTTACACAGCAGCTCTCAGGGCAGTACAGAATAGTGCCCTGAAACAGGGCTCTTAAGTACGGGGACTTTCAAAATAGCAGGCATCCAGCAAAACAGCTCAGCACCTACAGCTATATCCAAATTCATGATCCAACTTGCTGTCTAACTGAGTGTGACATAGGAGGAAATGTCATATTGCCCCTCTGGGAATACATGAGGTGTTGTCTTATCTGTGAGGAAGTATGAGGCAAGAGTCAAACAGATCAGGTGTTGCATCCAGCGCAAGAGGCCTGACAGTCCTGCATAACACAAAAGGTGTTGACTTTACCTGTAATTGTATATACACATGAAAACACTCATTTCTGATGGCCAAGACAAAAACAAAAAAAACAAAAAAACAACTCCCACAAAGCGTCAGTAACTGATGTCAGGGATTTTGTATGACTAATGGAAAGGTCTTTATTTCCCCATCTGTGAACTCTAAATGCTTTGCATACTAGCAGGATTGAACGTGGAGAGAGTGACAAGCCATAACTGCAAACTCCAGCTGATACACCAGAGATGCTGGTTGCTCCCATCCTATGCAGCTGGGCACATGTGTGTAGATCGGGGATGAAAACAGAGCATTTCTCACCTAGCCAGAGTGAAAAACCCAAACCCAGGCCCAGACTAACTAATCTACTGAGTAATCAACCCAGTACAACACAAAGAAAAGGAAGAGGATTGAGGGGGGAAAGGGGAGGATGGGGCAAGGGCATTTGGGGCCATCAGTTGCTCTGTGGGTATGATGGTATTTCATGGAGTGGAATTTGCCGGAGGCGAGCTGCACTCATTCCAAATTCCAGATGGGTATCGTATAGCTGTATGCAGGAGGAATGCTCCACAGTGCAGGAAATTGTACCTTATTTTTCAAACCCTTCAGCAGGAAGGAACCTTGACTGCCTCCTCTGAAGGACTCAGTTGTCCAAACACTGGGTTTCCCTGGGTTAAAGGACTCATTGAGCTCTAGTCTGCAACTGTCTTTTTGGTTTGTATTTTCCTTTGCTTTTCAGTGCCTGGTGATGAGAGGTTTTGAGGTCTAGGACTAAGGACTCACAGGCAGTTCGAAAAGCGATGCAGCTTCATATGGAGAAATTTCAGCTAAATGGAATTATGGTTTATCCTTTTTTTGATGAGAGCCCTGCTACTGTCCTGCCCATACTGCCCTGCTCCACAGGATTCTAGAGCTTTCCATACAGCACAACCCATTGACCCTTAGGGCTCCCAAATGAGAGAGGAAGACTGAGGCCACAGGAGGAGTATGTTCACGGTGGCTAAATTACACTCATCATCCCACAGAAGTTGTCATATCTGTCCTGACCTCCCCACTCTGAGCAGAGCAGGGTTTTAAGGGAGAAAGTGAGTAATGCCTTGAAGCAAGCAGAGATTTGGTGGGGTCATTTTTCTTTACCATCAATGCTGATGCGAATGAAAAAACAACAGCTTAAGTGTCTCCTCACCATCTGATCCTTGAGCACATTCACAGTAATAAATGGAGACCTCTAACCCCCTTGAATTCAAAAGGAAGAATGCAGGCTGTAGGATTTCAGCAGCTTACAGGTGGGTGATAATTCTCCTATAACTTCTGCTCATTCTCAAATGCATTTATCAAAAAATTTGCCAGGGCCAGTTCTGTCAGTTTTTTCTCTCTGTGGAACAGCATTGTCACACTGAGGAACAAGAGAACAGGACACCCTACGCCACCTCAGAAGAACAAAGGGAGGGGGCTGCTTCAACACCATTTTTTTCTCCTCCAACTAGTTTTACTGGGCTACTGAAGGGCCTGGTGATCAAAAGAGAAGTTAATTCTCTGGGTTTATGTGAAAAATCACCTCCCTCTGCTACATCCCTCCCTCTGCCTCTCCCCTCCTCTTCTGTGCATCTGAAGCTGTTCGCAAGCCCTTTCCACCCCACTTAATCCCCCCTCCTCTTCTCATGGTAAAATCAACCCTCCACGCTAGGCTTCAGCTGTTTTTTGGAGCTTGTCTGTTCACATCACTGAGCAAGGGATGAAGTAATGAAAATTACAAGCTGTGGAAATTTGATCTCTCTATTCTGTAATTACTGTTCTCTGAAATCTGAGAATATATATTTACTTTAATATTCTTGCAGAGGAGGGGAAGTTTCCCCAAGGCGTAAAGCAAAGAGAGAGCTAGGAAGAAGGAATAGCATGAACCCATTTGTACTTGATTAAATGCTATATACAGTAGTGAGTGGATCTTGCCTTTAAGGCTGACACAAAATCAAAGCATTCAATGCACGTTGGTATTTAGAAGCAGTCAACACTTCCTCTTTGCAACATACATTTGTATACAGTAATTGGAAGGTGAGGAGTCATAATCTTCTCCAGCTACTCCAACACATAATTGCCAGTATCATGAAACTACTATTTCACGATAAGATACAGGCATTTTGCTTAAAAGCATAGAACTTGGCATCTTGTGAACACAGTAAGAATCATAAATGTCATTAAAAATATATAAAGAATAAAGTGAAATAAATTCACTTTGTTGGTCTTGAAGTTATCACAAAAGCTGGAAAATATGAGAAGAATAAGACTTCACAGTTCTAAATCTGAAATAACTAAAAGATCTACTAGAATTTGTTTTAAATTTGTCTAGAACCTTTCAAAATGCCACAGCGTTGGGAAAGCAATTTGGCATTGGCTATGTCAATATTATTGTTGTTACAGTGTTTCCTAAAAAGCTCCAAACACAACTGACGTGGTAGGTTCTTTCAAAAAGTAGTCAGCTTCTGCCCTGAAGTAAAGTGTCATCTATGGGTTAGCTTTACTGTTCAGATAAAACCATGGAATAAAGCTAACCCATAGGACTAAAGGACTAAACAATCTCTGGCCTTCAACAGCTTAAACCTTTAATGTTTTTCTTTGCTGGCCCTCCAAAACCTGTAAAGAAAAAGGCCCAGCAGTTGCCTTTCCAGAAACGTGTGATTTTCCTTTCTCATAACGTTCTTCCACATGTCTCCATAGTGTCTGTTGTCTTCCTGGCTCTATTGTCTCGGATTCCTTCACGGAGAAAAAAATTAGCTTACAAAATTGCATAAACAAACAAACAAAAAGTTAAAAACTGTCTTGTGTGAACTATTTCAGAGCTATCTGAATGCCAATGCCTTTTTTTAAATCATGATCTGATCTAGTCCAAGAGTCATTGCCTTCATCCACTATACATATTATAATAAATATAATTCTTGCTGAAATATCAGTTGAGTAACAACAAAAGTCTGGCAGCTGAGTAGGCTTCAGAAAGTCAGCCAAATCAACCTCCCAAGGTTTTCTCTATTTTTTTTGTTCCTCCAGAAAAAGTATGTCATAGAGTCATATCTCTCAGAATTTCAGAATTAGGCTTTTAAGCCCTATTCTTCCTGGTAATGTGGTATCCCAGAAGCATGAGAATCAAAACAGGAAGCACTTTAGAGCATAAAAGTTTCTGCTGAGTACAAGTTTCTGATCATCAGCTAAGAGTGGCTGATGTATTTCAGGAACAAGACAATTGTTCAAGCTGTTCTATACTCCTGTTAACTTTCTGCTTGGGGTACTAGGAGGAGTAGGGGCCTGAACAGGTTCTGTCTATCCTGTGTAACTCATTATCTTCATAAGTGCTGGGAAGATTAGAATAATGTTATAAGGAGAAAATCTTATTTTTCCCCACAGATTATTAATTATATCAAAGAAGAACCTGCTATCCCACCATGTTTTCTCTCACTGTTATCATGAACAATGATGGACCTAGCCAAGTAATTAATACAAGCAGTTGACTTTATGTCATGTTTTGTTTGTTACCTGAAAAAAATGTACCTGTCAGCAGTGTGCTGTTCCTAGAGGATACAGATTTTGCTAGAGCTTTTGCTTTTATAACCTTCTGCTGCTATTGAGAAGAAAACATTTCTAAGTTTTATTAATAAATGTTTTACAGACCAAAAGTGGTGGCAGTCTAAACAATCTTGGAAGCATTCTGCCTAGCATAAATTTGCCCCCTCAAATTGTTGCTGGAAATGTGTCCAATCTAACTACTAAATGCAACATCTAAACATTTATAAAGTAAACTTTTAAAGATTTTAATTGTCTAGACAACAAAGTTGTAAAAAAGAAAAAAATCTTCTTCCAATATTCTGGCTTGCCTATATTTGAAAGATTTTTTATACACTGTGCTTAAACACAATTATCGTGCTTCACCCTATCCTCTTCCACCCCAGAACAGGAAACAAACCCTTTTAAATTCAGTATGCTTCTGTCAGTCTGTGGGAGCATCCCTCTAGTTTGAGTTACTAAAATCTATCATTCATTTCTTAAAAGCTGGATGTGTAAGCTCCCTGTCTTCCATGTAGACAAAACAAACACATTTAGAAAGAGGTTTTTGTCACCAGTCTTAGCTCAGAAAATCTCTAGAGAGTCTAGATGACTAACAAACTAGATGTCTAACTTGCAGATGGCTTAAATAAGGTGAGATAAGTCACATCATAAGAGTTTCCTAGATGTCTTTATGTCTTATAACTAAATCCAAGCTAGGTTATAACCACCTTTAAACATACGACTTTTTAACAGTTCAAATAATTCTTTCTGTTAAGAGTAATACAAGACACTGTCTTCATGTATCTAGCATTTTTTTTCTTTTTTCTTTTTTATTTTTACAGCCGTGGACTGATGGAACCATTTTTCCTAGAATTTTCATCTTTCTGAAGTTCTGCTGTTGTACACAATAACAGTAAGTCAATGAAATTCAGAGCATCCAAAAGCCTCCAAGGATTTTGCTTTCACTGACTAATCCACAGTTAGAATATCTGAAACAATATAGTGAAGAAGTTGGTTATAAACATCTTACTACATCCTCCTGCCACTCCAGCTGCATCCAATATAAAGTCAGAAGATACATGGGTAAAAGCTTTAGGCCACTTTTCCAACAGTCTTTTTTTCTGACAGAAGCTAGATGACAATACAAGTTAAAGCCAATGCCACTGCAAGTTCTTCCTTGCTTTAGGGAAGCTCTTTCCAGATTAACTAGAATTGCTCTTTACTGTATATTCCAGTACTTAGGCAGATATCCTCTCCTCCACAAAGATCTAGGGTACATTAAAAACACAAGTCATTCCAGTCAATGGGATCAATGACACAGCAACTAAAACTACATTAAGTAGGGCCTTGATACAATAAACTATGACAACTCAGAAAGGAGTTGTTTGATTTTATTGGGACATTGATCTGTGAAATAAAGTTTCTCTAAGTTATCTACTGTAATAGTTTCTAACAGCTACTTTAGAGACATTGCAATGATTTTTGGGTCAGTGATCTAAAAAAAAAAAAATCACTAGATTTTAACCTTGGAAGAATATCCTTTAGTCATAAACCTGTATCAGAAAGGTATATTTAGTGGATTACCTTTAGCTATACTTGTTACTTTCCTTGAACTTACCCGCGTTTTGGTCAAATAGTTCTCTGTCCTTTTTTAACAGAGAATATTCTTCAAATACCAGTCTATAGTTTTGGTCATCCTTCTTCATGAGGTCTAATATCTTAAACCTAGCTGTATAATCAGAGCTAATTGTCAAGACTCCTATTATTTGGAAAAAAAAAAAAAAGTTAGGAATCTATACAGGGTAATTCATTCCACCTGCTTTATCCATGATGGGCTGAATTGCTTTCTGGAATTGGATTTCTTAAAAAAAAATAAAGGGGTGGGGGGAAGGTGAGGGGTGATAAGTACTATCTTAGACTGAATGCCTGCTTTTATATCTTTGCTTGCTTTTATCTCTTTATAGTCCTTCAATCTATTAACTCATAGCCTCAGCTGTAACTTTGGGCTGTGAGTCATTGCCCTATTGCCCTCAACTGCATATTAAGGTGCTTATCTAAACCATCAAGTTGCCTTGTAGCTTGGTACACTGTTTCTCAGTCTACTATGCAATCAATGAAGTCAACACAATGCTTACTACATATTTCAGAAAGCCAGATTCCACGTCTTTTGCTGAATCACATAGTATATTCATTGTATTATTGTGGATTCACTTTCTTAGCTAGCAACTCTGTTTATGACAATGGAGCTGGTCTGCATCATCAGGATGGATTTTGCAAGCTAGGTTACACACCATGGTGACCAGGACTTTGGTACAAATGAATTGCAATGACTTGGATGATAACCCATAGCTGCTTGAAACGCAGACAACTCTGTTTAGGTGATGAAGTCAAAAGAGTAAGAGCAGAGGTCCTATATTTTGTCACAGTTTCACAGGTGAGTAAGGGAAAGGCTGCACAGCGGCATTTGTCTTTCCTCCCTTCTTCCTTTCTCCAATAAACACCAAGCATATCTCTTACTTGTAGCTGGTGGCACATTCCCATAGATGCAGGCACATTCCCAGGGGCTTGCTGAAGCAATAACGTGGTGTGCATTCAGGAATGTACCTGCATTTATTGATCAGTGGGCACCAGAGCAATGAGGAAGAGCTGAGACAGTTAAATGCAAGAGGAAACCTCAGTTAAATGCAAGACGAAAACCTGCCCATTGGTTGTGCTGACATGACACAAGCAATGAGTAATAACACCTTGCTCATAGCAAGAGGTGAACTTTAAAAAAAATAAATAAACTTTGCTCCATACGTTACACCATAATCATTACCACAGAAGTTATTTTTCATTCTGAGTTGTGTAAGGCATTCAGAAAGAAGGTATAAAAGTCCGACTGGAAAGGAAACTTGCATGATAAATGGTTAGAAATAGCACAAGTGTTTCCTACAGACCAGCTAGTTCATGCCTGTGTGACTATGATGATAAATGCTCACTTGTTTACATACTACAGGAAGGATGATAATATCCTCAGATGAATATCCATTATTTCATTGTCTTTGTCAAAAAAGGATTAAACTTTTCCAACCATTTAGTTGTTCTACCACCTCCCTGAGAAAAAGCAAATGCTTTCCGATGAAAGATCCTACAACACAACTAGGATCCAAACACCCAGTATCTGATAGCATCCTACTATATCCTAGGTAATGTGTCCCATTTCTGCACAGAATGATATATAAGCTTCTGAGAAAGAGAGTTTAGCAAAGTAGTTATGTGGAGCAGAACCGGTGGGTCTCTAGACATAAAGAATATGACATAGGATTCATGACTGAACTCTTCTCTCTCTGTGATAACAAAAATAAATCTAGAGAGAATTCCAGCCAATCACTACAAACTATAATAGAGTCGCTTCACTGAACTGAATTATCTTAGAGTTACTTTCATACATACAAGACCACAAAACTAAGATCTTTGTGTAAGCCTTATCCTCATGCCTTCTCCGCTGTTCACTTGTTGGAGGACAATATTACAAATGCAGGGGTATACACTGCAAATAGAAATATACACTCAAAAGAAATATGGAAGCAGAAAGGGTGATAATCTGGTGAGAGAGGGGCATTTAATCATGGTGAATCAAAAAGAGTTGTGCAAGCAGTCTTTTAGAGTGCCTCAAATTCAGGCTAGAAATAGAAATGCAGCAACCAGCAACATCCACAGAAAAAGAGCACCTGGACAACCTGTACCCATATAGCTATACATATATTTAATTCAGAGAGGTTATTATTCTTGTTTTATTGTTGCTATTGTATTACAAGAGTGCCTACATATTTCCTCTGAGATCTGTGCACAACTGTTAGATGCTGCATAAATAGGATAAAGGAGTCCCTGCTGAAGTCAACAGAAAGATGCTTCGAGAGAGTGTAGATCAGGCCACAGATGTCCTAAAATTTGCCAGGCTGTAGCTATTAATAAGCTATTCCTTTCCATCTCTCAATTCAAAATCACATGGGGGGAATTAACAAACAAAAATACCAGTACAAGGCTTAACATGATGCAAAAGATCTCCTGCTAGAAAAGATGGTGCGAAAAGGAGGACAAAGGTGTATCCTACAATGAGTGGTGTTAGGACAGATGCTGCTCTTTAGTTTAATGTATTAAACAGCCTGTGGAGCACCCATTTAGCCAGCAAGGTCACTCCATCTTTGAATGCATGTCAGCTCAGACTTGGGAGAATTGGTTGGTTAAATCTCCGTGTACTCTTGTACTAATAATGTAAACATTCTCCACCCTCAAAACAACCCCCAATGTTTGTCTTTATCATCTTCATATAAATGTCAAACACTATTTGCTTACATTTGCATAGAGCCTCTGTACTTGTCACTATGATTAAAGATCTGGTATCACAGCTGCACAGCACAACCTGAGGGGGAAGAAAGAAGAGTCAGTCTTTTCCTCTCAGGCAGAAAATGTTGTGGAATTGCTAGCACGTTGGATAGGTACACTCATTCTGGGGAAAGAAGAGAAACTGCATTCATCAGAATGAATAGCAGTAACAAAAGTTAAATGATAAACTATATTTGATACCCAAGGCTAGGAATCTGCATGTCCTTTTCTTTTCTCTGCCACTGACTGATTTTGTAATTAGGCAAGTCACTTCATCCTCCTGCCCAGTGTTTCCCCTTCCACAATTTATTTTAATCTGTAAAGATCTTGATGTTTTCCAAGAAAGTTTTGCCTCCTGTTCTATTTTTATACTGCACCTAGCACAAAGTGACAGCAGTCATTGTTTAAGCTTCTATTTACTGCAATAATAAATGATCTAGATGGTTATTTAGAAAAGGAAGTTAAGATGCTTGTGGGAATAGATCGGTAATTAGGAAGGATATGAATACCTTTTGTAAAGAATAGCATAGAAGCTTCAGGATACCTTTGAATTTCTCCATAAGGTCACTGAGTAGCAAAGGGAAGCTTATCCTAAAGCCTGCTAAGTTTCCCTTGCTTCTGGAAACACTCAGAAAGACAGTATCAGACAGCTCCAAAACAGCTGATCTAGGCCTTCCATCACTCAGTGTTTTGACAATCTCCATGTTATTTGACAGTCTGCAAGTTATTGCTAATAACTTGCATTTATATAGAGTTTCTTATCAGTAGACTTCAAGTGCTTCTCATTCTCCACTTAATACTTGAATACCCTGAGGCTCAGACAGCTCGTATGGGGGACTCTGGCAGTGTCCACATTCCCAGCCAGTTAGTAAAGCTAAGGCTTCTTTCTTTAAGTTAGCTCTCTCTGGACACCTACTTGCAGCATCCTCAAAGTGCCTCTGTCTCCTGTTATATCTGTGGGACTTTAAAGGAATGGGATTCAGCCATGATGATCTTTGAAATTTGCTGAGCTACCAAACAGAGTGGTTCCTTTGCTTTTAACTTCCTTGGGAAACTCAAGTGACTTCAGGGTGGAGAGCTGTATGCAAATGTTCTGACCTTCACTGCTTTATGTTTGTGTTAGCATCATCTCTCTTTCCCCTTAAGTACCCAGATTTGCATAATGTTATTCAGGTTTCTCCATTAGCTCTTTATATTCTGCACATCCACCTAGTGGCTGCCCAGCTCTAAATGCCCCGTGGTCATTCCTCAAGATTTGTGCATTGGTAAAGTTTCCTGCACAGTTTTCTTGCACTCAAGTGGCCAAGCACTTCTGTTAGCAAATGTTGTACATGGGGTGTGCCTCTGGGGAACTCCTCTAGAGAAAATAAAAGTGCTCCACATCAGGCTATCAGTTCTTGCCAGAGTTTTAATCTGTGATTGAGCACAAATCTGACAGCACTGTGGCTGCTGTGGAACAGTTATCCCACTATATCCAATCAACCTCCACAATAACTGATAGGATCTTTTCTCATTTGACTGTATCCACCTAAAACTTAGCTCTCTGGTCTCAGCTGATCCATTAGGTTGCTTTGACAGCAAACAAACAGAAAGCTTTCTGTGGGTTAATCTTCCCATCTGTCTTTGACACCAAAATTGGATGTACATGTAATTAAATACTTCAGGATCTCTGTATTCTTGAAGACAAGCAGCACATAAGAGGCCATGTGCCAACTCTAACAAGCTCCAGAACATCATGGCTGAATCTAAAACATACCTAGGTCTGATGTGGAAAATCAAGTCCCAGTGCCTGGGTGAATACCTTGGTTTTCCTTCATGGACTTGTGTTGGTGTAGCCCTGGAGTCCAGAAGGGCCTTGGCTGTCTTGGAGCTGTGCAGCCTGGCCTCTGCTTGAAGACCAAGCCCCACCAGGGAAGAAGTGCTCCTCACCCTAGATTTCATGGCACAGTTATTCTCAGGACAAGAGATCCCTGTAGCCTCCAGGCTAGAAGTTATTTTGGAGCTGATATATTTATTCATGCTTCCTGTTGAAGCTGGCCCACTGCATGGAAGAGAATTCAAGACTCTTGGGTGAGGTAAAGGAAGCAGAAATAAGCCTGGCTCTGCAGCCTGTGAGATCACTTACTTGGCAGAGGAGTCCTGTGTTCCAGTCTTTTCCTTTAGGGATTATTCATGCTTCTTCGTCAGTGAAGTATTCAGTGTAAAATGCATAGACAAACGCATGGAGCAAACTCTGTAGTCCAGGAGTCACCACCTAGGCATATGCACTAGTCACTGTGCCAAGCATTGCAATACCTAAGTCCCCTCTAGGGGCTAGTCTGCATTTTATATTACATAAGAAGCCCTTTCATTAGTGGATAAACAGAGTCAGCCAGTCACAAAAGAAGATGCTTCAACAGAAGGACCCACTCTATAGGCCCCATGATAGCGGAATATTTGGTCCCAGGGGCACCTTCACATGCTCAGTGTCACAGCACCCATCCCTTGTGTGCCTCTTGCTGCCATGAGTTAAGGCTCAGTCCCCCTCCTGTGACGGAGTTTTCTCTGACAAGTCAACAGGAGATGGCCTCAGCACAATCAGCCTGACCGCTGGAACTGTCAGTCCAGCAAAAATCTTTCTCAATGAGATCGTTGTACCATATTAGATGAGAATTTTTGGCTTCTTCTCGAGGTCCGTGAATACTAATCATTTGCTAATTGTCTGTCTCTCTGATGGAATGCCAGACTCTGCCAAGAGGCATTGCTCTAGGCACTGCTTTCTACTTAATATGAAAACTCAAGGCCAAATCTGCTCCTGATAGATTCCCTATGGAAATATATTGGTTTTAATGAGATTGTGTTGCTTGTGAATCAGGAAAGATTTTGGCTTTGAAATCCTGATTCTATTGATTCATAAACTAATAACTATAAAGGATCATTAAGCCATTCTAGGCCATAGCAATTACTCAGCAAAGAAAATAAACTTGCTGGAAGTGCTGATGTTGATCTGGATATACTTTGGAAATATATGCCAGTTAAGGAAAAACAGATTGGCATACAGTGCTCTTTGAACAGAACCCCTGGGCAAACAAACCAGTGTGGTTACCCAGAGCAGCAGAGCTGTGGCAAAGAGGTGCTTAGCATCTCAGGATCGAGGAGATCTTCCTTGTCCTAAGTTAGTAGTGGGGCTCACCCACTCAGGATTACCTACACTGCAGTCACACACTCTCTACCAATGGGCAGCATGCTGAATTACTTTTGCCTCGCTGTGCCATATCAGTGTCTCAGCATCTCCACTCCCTGGTTACTTCAATTTGCCATGTGGTGTTCCTTCCTTAAAAAGCACTTCCTTCCCCAGCTTTTCCTTTGAAACCAGAGGCAGAAGTTGCAAGTGTCTGTACATATGGCTTCACTTTTCTAGTCCCTTACTGAACAGCTGAAGGCTGATAACTTCCCTTCTCACATCTTAATTTAGGTGAGAAGCTTTTTGCTGGAGACAGTGACCTTTACTTCTCTGAAAATACTATTCACAATTATGCTGCTGTCTAAATAATGTCTGTGGTTATATTGAGGTGAACTAGGCACCTCGTAAATAATTCCACTAAATTCCATTACTGCTGAAACAAAGAAGAGTGAAACTTATTTACGGGAGAGATTTTCAATTTGAGACACTGCCTCATATATTCTCCTTTCTTCTCCTGCCCCACAGTATTAGGAGAGATATAGCTTTAAGAGGGAAAATTTAAAAAGAAAGAGAGGGAGGGAGGGATGGAGGGAGGGAAGGAAGGAGGGAGAGAGGAGAGAAGAGAGTGAGTGAGAGGAAGAAAGAAGGAAGGAAGGAAGGAAGGAAGGAAGGAAGGAAGGAAAGAGAAAAAAAGAGAGAAAGAGAGAGAGAGAGCGAGAGAAAGAGAGAGAGAGAGAGAGAAAGAGAAAGAGAAAGAGAAAGAGAAAGAGAAAGAGAAAGAAAGAGAAAGAAAAAAGAAAGAAAGAGAAAGAAAGAAAGAAAGAAAGAAAGAAAGAAAGAAAGAAAGAAAAAGAAAGAAAGAACTTTCTGAAAATATCCTAACGTTCAGGAATATGCATTCAAGAACAGTCCGGATAAAGCCCTGAGCAATTAAATCTGACCTTGTAGGTGACCCTGCTTTAAGCAGGAGATTAGCCTAGATCCAACCTGAATTTTCCTGTGATCAGGTGACCTGGTGATTCCTGGGTAACTTCTGTCTGGGAAGGCTTGTTATGTAGTCCATTTTAACATTACATTCATTGGTCCCTTGATCTTACTTCTCCAAAATTATACTCCCTGCTCCGTAGAATTACTGTTTGTTGATAACTGCAAGAAATCATTATTGAGGGAGTGTCCAGTCCACATAGCTGAATTGTTCTGATTCTGTCCAATACAGAAGAATGTGCTCCATATACACAAGTTAATTTACAGTGTGAGAACAGTAGCGACCAGGTGGTATTGAACTTGAAGTACAGCATTATGCAATCTCTGAACTTGCAAAATGACCGCTATTTGCTTCTGATATATAATGATTATAACAATTGGTACCAGACTTATAGTTTTCTATTTTTCATAAAGAAAAGAACAAAATAAAAAGTGGGCAGGGAGACAAAATTACATCTGGAGATATAGGCAAGCATTATGTTACCTTTCTAGGGGAGTCCCAGTACTTACTTTCTTAGATTGCAGTTGAAACGTCTCACTCGAACAATTTCCTTATAAATGCACATACTCCAAAGGTCAAGCCAGAGCCATTGTGAAATAGGCTTTAAGAGAAGCATAAAACTCCTATCTGACACAGAGTCACTGGCAATTGAAAAAGCAAAGACTGGGAGGGTTAAAGGCTAATTGCTAGAAGAAATCTGGCCTGCTGGCCTAAGGTATTTTGAGTAGGAGCACAGTCAAATGGCAGTTGTGGGATTAATTGGGTGAAAGATATTGTCACCTTGACATTCATGAAAGTACTTGGGAAGAGCGCTGTTTCCTGATATACTGCGGACAGTTCATTTGAACCATGGAGGTAAGATATCTTTTTTCCACAAATATTTTGCCTTTGCTTTTTAATTGGTGTCAAATAAAAAAATTAAAAACTCCAGTGTGAGAAAACCTTGCACTTATTTTATGAAGTTTGTAAATGTCTCTTCCTGATTGGTTCCCGCCATAATAATGAAAAGTAAATGTATATCCCAAGGACAAAATGTTCAAGCCCTTGGCTTAATAAAATGAAGAGAGCAAAACTTGCAAGCTACAAGCCCCTTTGGAGCTCTTTGTGCTAGTGGGAACATAATGAGCAGTTCTTTGTGTTTCTTATAAATAACTCCAACATCCACTGATCAGCAGCATGACCTCAAGCCACGCAATTCAGATCTCTACTTCACTTTGCCCAATAATTGTTGTCCATGCAGTAGGTATCTTATGGTCAAGGATGACAGTGCTCTGGCTGCAGGGGAATCAGGTACAGTCCTACGCATAATGAATGCTGTTTGCTGCAAAATTTCACTGCAGTCATGTCATATCAGTGCACAAAATTGTTCTTCTGTTCTGCTCCATCATTTAGTCACTATAATTCTCCTGCCTCATGACTTAAGATCTGTTCATAAAAGTTTACACTTTCCCTCATTTTCTTTTTTTCAGTCAAGAGGTCAAAACAGTTCTCCAGAAATTTGCATTCAGCCTTCAGGGTACTTTTGAAGCACAATATAGGAGATGCTCGGTCAGTTTTGTGAACTGGAAATGTAAATTAGCTGAAATAGCTGAAACTTCATTATTAGTGCTTCAAAGAAAGTCAAATCTCCTAACAAAGGATAGTAAGTGCAGAGCAGGGTTCTCTCATTGATCAACTTGTCATTTTTTCACCTCAGTATCACACTGGAGTAAGGAATAAACGTTCTTTTGAAATTCCCCAGCTCACAAATCTGCCTCCTGTCCAGTATGTAAATCTTACTCCTGCACTACAGCATGATAAACATGGTAAATGTTGAGCTGAGAGAGCACAGATCCACTCTCTTTCAGCACACTTCAAACAGCTGCCAAAGACTTCACCAGGTTTCTGTGTGAGATGATAACTCAGTAATTCCAGCAGAATCACACCAAACACTTCCACAGGGACAAAAACTTTGTACAACTGCAGTTTAGCCAAGTATTATGGAAGGACTGGTTGACATGGCCTCTCCAAAACCGGCCACAGCAGTTCCCTGGCTCTGAAAAGGAAAAAAAATATATATATATATATATATATATGCTTCAGTCTGCTTTTCAAGCTACTTAAAGACACAGAGATAAAAAGTGCTTTAGAAAAGATAATCATTCTCCAAATCCTTAACTGAGTTATGATTCTAGCAAAAGGGACTGATCATTTTTATGTGGGAGAGAGAATTACCTTGTAGCTTTCACATCTTAAACCTGTGATATGAAATATTCACTCTGCTCAAGCCAATCAGTGTTTCACTGTCAATGGAAGTGGGTCCAGGCTTTCAGGCATAGAAAATCAAGGGCAAGTTATATGACTGGATATGTGAGAGCCAAAGGTCCTTTACTTTCATTTGAGTTCTGAAGGGAATATACATTCAATACTGTATTTTAGTAAAAGTAAGTGTCTGAGTGAGCATTTTGAGCAAGCTGAATTTCAGAAGAAGGGAAGCAGCAAGAATACAACTGAGTAAGAATCTTTCTTTTTGAACTTGTCCTTTCAAAATCTTCAGGAAGTGAAACATGTCCAGTATATGCTGCTCTAAGGGTGTTTTCCCTATTTCTTACTTAGAAAAAAACATCAGGTTTAAAACAAGAACAAATACTCAGATTGTCAATTTAAATTGAATTTTGAGGTTGCTATTCAACTTCAAAGCAACACTATCTTGGGCCAGAAATTCACTCTTATGAAAAGTCCTACTAGGTTTCAAACTACTTTTTTTTTTGTTTGTTTGTTTGTTTGTTTGTTTTCAAACTAAGTTTCTTTGGGCTAAAAGATAATGCTTGTCATAATAACAAACACATGAAAATTTTACCTATATATATATTAGAAAGCAGAATTGGGTTTCTGCTATCAGAAAAGTAAGTTTGTTTAACTGCCTCCTAAGTATAAAAAAAAATGAGAATAAGCTAAAGATGGAGCTTGATCAAGGTGTATATAGGATCAGGGATATCCTTAGGTACACACAAAATACACAGCTGCTAATATGGATACTAGAGTGATTAGAGCAGCCAAATCAAATGGGAATTGAGTCGATTTACCAGATGGCAGTATTTCAGAGCTGACTAAGGAGTTGAACCTATGCAAACCTTTCATCCTTGCTAATAAACAGCCTCATTCTATCTACTTGGTGCATTGCTTCTGTAATTCATCGTGTCTCCACCACCAGGGTGGAGGAAGCTGTGACAATGCTGCCTTAGCCTGAGGGAACAAGTGCTGGACTACACGTTGTATGTATTCCTTTGGTCTTGAACATGGTGTTGAGTGGACATGGTACCAGCTAGCAGTGCTGGAAGGTCATGCTTACAGAAAGAGAAGGCACATGCCATCTGTGCCTTGTGCTCGGGAACAGTGGTATTACAGGGTATCTAGCAAAATGAAATCTGCCTAAATTATTGAAAAAAAATGGACTACCTGTAGTGGTCTGCAGTTTTGGACTTGGTTTTCAGTCCACATTCCTGACTTCATTCCTCATCGGTCAGTTCTGACCCAGCCTCTTGCATTATGAAGACTGATATACATATCCAAACAAGTGTCTCTTGAAGGGGGAGTTCAGGCTGACAAAATGTAACTCATCCTCATCCTTTTTAGAGTTATTTTGCATAAATAAATAAATAAATAAATAAAATAGATTTACAAACAAAACCAAGGAGATAAAGAAAGAAATTTCATGGAACCAGTGGGATTTTTGAGAAACTACTCAACTATCCATGTAGGTTTATGAAGATGGGGTTGGGGGGAGGGAGATTTCCCAGTTGACACATTTCTCCACTTGTGAACATGTTGAAAGATCACTCATATGTTTTCAATGAAGTCACTGACAGTCAGGAATGCTGGAGGCAACAGCTGTTGGGGATTGATTTACCCCAAGGCTATTTAATTTCTCAGCCTCTCCTAAGGATGCTTGCTAGGGGGAAGGTAAAGAAGCACAACTAAAAATTGTATTGCTTTCAGCAGCTGTTGTTATTCCTGAAAGCCAAGAATGGGTCAAAAAAATGTGATGAAAGTCTTGGATTGTTATCAGCTATAGGGGTGGCCAAAGCTTACTGCTTCCTTTGGGAGTAAAGTTTCCTTTGTGGAATGAAATACAGTAAAATTACTAACTCCAAGAGGGCTTAGTTGCCTGGGAGTTACCATGAAGTATATATGTGTCTTGGAATTTCCAGAATTATATTATGTCAGTTGCAGAGATATAGGTCGTGAAAGGCGGCCCTTGTGTCCAGTAACAGGAGCTGGGACAATCGGATAGCAAGAAAAGATAACATAAAACATTCATTAAAATGGTGGAAAAAATGACTGAAAAGCAGAGTGCAGCTGCTGTATATGTCAGTTAGTCCTTCAGAATGGTCTCCCTCTGTGAAACTCTGGTTTCTCATTAAATCACGTTGTCCAGCCATGCATTAGACCCCAGAACTGTAAGGTATCTGCCAATCTAGTTGAAAATAGGATACATGCACCTCCCAGCAGAGTTTCTTTTTGTAACCATGCATTTTCCACAGCTTGCTAACAGGACTTTTCAGAAAGAACTAACACGGACCATATTTTCAATGAGGAAGAAAATAAAATAACATTTTTGTTTCACTTGGGACCTCATGGCTCTGAATATGTGAGATGACTTGTCGCTTCTCAGACTGCATCACCAGGCATAGAACTTGTGTCTTTTCCCTCCAGCAATGCAAGCTGTTTCAGCCAGTGCCCCATCCTGGGCATTAGCTGTCTGCAGCCTGACAGCTCCTTCATCCATTCCAAATCCTTACAGTGGCTCACTTGGGATATGTCTACACCAGGCTTTTAGTATGGATCAAGAGTATACTTTTGAAGCAAATCTCCCTGTATCCCCACTTACTGTGCTTTGTTTCCCATCATGGATCTGTTTTGGAGAGTATGAACCAGATTCGTTCCAGATGAAACTGAAGTGGAAAGTGTGCTCCAGGAGCATACCTCATGTATTGTACCACAAAGCACTCCACAAGACCAGAGCAGAGCTAGTTCAGGGTAGGAACTGAAATGTTCAGGGTAGGTAAACCTGAAATGTGAATAAAGGGACAAATGTGAATAAAGGGATATTAGACACTTAGTACTAGTTGTTTCATTACGCAGATCTACTTCTACTGGTCCACAAACCTTGATAATACAGTTCCACACGTGCCAGTTAATTAAAAGCCTCTTCATTAAAAACAAATAAACAAAATAACAAAACAACAACAAAAAATCATCAGAAACAAAAACCACCAGGTAATAGGAGAATGGATCCGGAAGTCAATTATCCTGAAAATTACTATGTTCAGATAAGGATGAGTATTTTTCATGCCAGTGCTGTCTCCTAACACTAACAGAGTTTTCAGGAGCAACACACAAGCCTGCAATGACAGAAGAGTTCAAAGACAGCAACATTTGGTTAGCATGGACCTAAAATTGCTTTGAATATTCTTCAGATGCTAAAATAAATGATGAAGCCACAGAAATTATCATAATGCTGAAAAATAGGTAGTGTGCTCTTGAAGAGTATCTTCATATGATTTGCTCCTATGACAGCAGTTAATTGTACAGTGTATGTAGCCACACTACATTAGCACAAGACAGTATGAGAATTGCTCATCAAAATGCCTTGGGATTATTATTTAGTCCTGTAGACACCCAAAATTTGATGCATAACTACAGCTTATCCAACCGACTCAAAATCTTTGGCCTGAAAAAGCTGGAAAAGGGCAAGTCTGAGGGAGTGGTTTGGGACTACAAGGAAGGAATCATTAAATTACTGAAAATTTCTGTCCCACAAGTACTTAAAAGAACAGAATAATAATTTTTCTTGTGGCTTTTCAGCACTTCTCTCTCTGGGACAAAGTGGAAATGAGAAAGAGGAAAAATGCAGAGATTAAGACAAATGAATTATGGACTGTGTCCAACAGAGTTCTGTAACAGTTTTTCTGCTGATTACACCAAAGATTGGATCAGGCACTTTTCATGCAGAAGTCTTCAGAATATTTGATAGCTTCATATCCAGCTCCCTTTCTTATTCACCTGCCAAGGTGCCATTGGAGTGATGGAATACACAAATCCCATAGCACAATGCACTTCCCAAACAAGAAGTGTCATTAAAAAAATTATTTGACTGTTAATAGAAGTCTTATACAACAACAAACAAACAAACAAACACACACACACACACACAAGGCAAAAAAAAAAAAAAAAAAAAAGCCCAAAGCTTGCCCTAAGAGACTAAAAGGTAACAATACTGTATGGAAAAATGGAAGAATGAAAATATTTGACTCTTACATGCTTTTTACCCTATGGAACTCTAACACTGTATGCTTGTACTCACCAAGCTGAAGTGTAACCCCTTCTGGCCCATGGATAATCCTTGTCCTCTGAGGACCACCTGCACAGATATCTGTGCTCTTTTTGCAGTAACATCAGGCACACAGGGAGGCTTGCAAAGACCTGACTGAAGCTCTCGCTAATCTCACTAGCTGTAGAGTACAGCCTGTTCTTGGGGCCAGTCCCTAACAACTGAAGAATAAGAGATTGTTCAACTCTAGCTCCAATGTTTATAGAAGTGTTGTCCAACAAAAATCCATCTGTGTAGGTCTTCAGAATGGTTTTCTTTTCCTTGTAAGTTTGATCCCATCTTTCAGCATCTTCTGTTCCAGACACCCGAAGAGGCCCTGGTGCAGCCAGCTCCCTTACCATCTTGTAAAAGCAAGAAAGCGATTATGTTTTTTCAGCCATGAGACAAATTTCTACACTTTACTTAAAAACATTTATTTATTTATTTTAAACCCAAATATGACATTTCAATTTGTTTGGGAAAATGTTCAGATTTTCCTTCAGATTCACCCTAGGCTTACTCTGCAACATTGAGTATTCACAGACAAACCTTGCTTACAGGAAAGCTTTTGTGTCAACAGTTAATGAAGTACCAGCACAGGCACCAAAGGTATGGAAATGATGTCACCTAAGCTTGTTCCTCAGCACAAGCTGAGTTCATATTCACCTCATATAAGTACTGTTTCAAAACAAACCTTTATGCAAGCAGAGGAGGAAAGCTGAAGCTCCCAGGCTCCGTCAGCCTGGAGCCAGCTGTTGCTGCGTTCATGGGTACAACCTGGGCATAGTCGTGGCCATGCTGGCTGAGCCTTTCATTCCCACCTCATTTTGCATTTGTGTAATACTGGGCAGAGAAGTGAACTGGAATCTTTCCTGCAAGGGCTCTGTGTAAAGGGAAGGAAGTCAGTGTAAGAGATGTAGGCAGCAGAGCCACCGTCATCTTGATGCTGTAATGACACATGGAGCTCAGGTCAAGAGCAAAGTCTCAATGACAGTGAGTAGCAATGTGTAGGTTTATCAAGGGACACATTTATATCATGAAATATTTCATTGTGTTTGCTCTGAGTCCATAGAGCTTGTCAAGTTATAGCAACAGCTGATGCTACTATAGAAGTGTGAGCTCAAGATGTTACAAATCAGATAAAGAACATACTTCTCAGCCCTCTTTCTTTCCATAGACCTATTTTCTTAATGCATGGTTCTTTAATATGACTGTCATGAGCAGTCCCTGAGCCTGTGGATAAATATAACTCAATTTCATGCAGAGAGCCTGGATCAAGACACAGTTTCTGAGGTCTCGTGTCATTGTAAAGCCTTCCCATAATGCAGTCTCTTTTGTACTGTTGATAGAACTCTTGAGGGCAAGGAGACAGTTGCTTCTGTCTTGTTCTTAGGCATGAAAATCAGTAGGAGAATGTGAAAGGGTTAGAACATGCCATCCTAGAGAAGAAAGTTTCAGCTTGCAAAGGAGACTCTAGTTAGGCAATGACAAATTCCTTCCTCTCATTAGAGACAAGTTCCTCAGCATCAGGAGCCTTCCCTGGAATGTGGCTTTCAGCTCCAAGGTCATTCTAATGATGCTTTAAAATAAATAAATAAATAGATAGATAGATAAATATGATGGTCTAAAGCAAAAGCCTGCAAAGCAGCTTTCTCAGACCCTACAAGCCACTAGTGAAGGAATGAGCAGCAGCCTGCTTGGAGACATTGAGAAGTTATGAGTTGTGTTCTTGCAGTGCATGGAGAGGTCAGGTCCTGGGGCAAAGCACAGAGAGGCAGATAAGAAACCACCCACATCACCTGCAATTTCAAAATCAGTATCTGTGCAGAGCAGTGTTTCCCACAAAACAGGGTGAAAAGAAAGAAGAAGCATTTGTGGCTCTTTCCACAAATGGTAAGGATGCATTAGGCGATGGCAGAAAGTGAGGAAGCAGATGCAGTTCCCAGGCTCTTCAGCACAGCACAGGGACAGTGAGATAAATATGACAAAGTACTAGAGAATGAGGAAAGATACAGAGAGGGTAAAAATAAACATTTTGATTCACCCAGCCTTGTCAGCCATGAATGAGAATGCATGGAAGCTAAAGAATAACACCAAAAATGGCTTTCATCAATCTGTCTGTCCCTCTGCAACCTGACACAATGAATAATTCAGAGGCACCAGGTACAACTGCAACAAGAAACAGAGGTACAGATACAACAGGGGATTAGTCTTGGTATTGAAGAAGAATATCATTTCTACAGAGGGAATTTAAAAGTAACCATGGATTCATAGGAAACGTTGTTGAAGAGTCTCTTGTAAACTTACCTGGTTCTGACCTCTAGGCCAAGGAATACAGTTCATCTGTGTTCAGGGAAATGGTATTTTCTGGTTTGCATATAAATGCTTAATTAATTACCTATTACAGAAGTTTTACTCTTGCATCTAACACAATGAGGCTTTTCTTTACACTGTCACTGGCTGAACAACAGACTAGACAACCTGAACTTCTGAGGGCAAATCTAAGTTCTGAAATGTTCCCCTCATCTCTTAGGATGTCTTGGTCATTAAGGGAAAATAGGTCCTCATATTATCAGATTTCTTTCTACTGAGTGACGCATTTTGTTGTTGAAAACATAATATTTATAAGCAGACAGTGTAAACTTAAGCAGGTGCACGTTCACATATGAAGTGTTACCATGTTATAGTCAGCACCAGTCCCAAACTGACAGCCCTTTAAAAACAACCAGTCAGATTGCTGCATGAAGTTGGATGGGGAGGCACTCCTCTAAAATACTTCCTCATATAAAATGTCTTGAATGAGAGCTGCATTACAGGAGAGTGCATTCGTGTGTATGTTTGCGTGCACACATGACTTCAGACTGAAGGAAGGGAGGAATGTGCTGTCCCATGGAGGAACTTCCGTGTCCCAGATTACCTCAAATGGGGTGAAAATTTTTAAAAATTGGTATGATGCCTAGTCCTATTTCTTAATTCCTCATGGAGCCTGTAGGCACAAACTGTTCAGCAGCTGGGCTGGGAAAGAAAATTCCCCCTCCATGAAACATTATAGCGCAGTTGAACACATTTACGATTGCACAAAACTTTTCATGGCATCAGCTATTTTCTTTTGGGAAAGGAAAATACTTGAAAGCACAGCCCTGCTCTACTGCTGCAATTTTCTAAAGAAATTTTCTCTTTTACCCAAAAGAATAGCCGGTCATGAATATGCATGCAGATGCAGGCACTGGGCAAGCTGGGAGAACAGAGCGCCTTTCCCAGGCAGCCAGCCTGCAGGATGCCCTGGAGGGACTGTCCACTTCCAGTGCACAGCCCCTTAGCCTCAGAACAAACTAATGGCCTGTCAGAGATGATCCGAATGAATGTACCTAAGCACAGTGCAGCAGTACATTTCCCTAAGGAATCAGTTCTAATGCCATTTTAAACTTCTCCTTTCTCTCTTTCAGGAAAACCACAAAAAGCAGGATAAACAGTGAGAAAAACTGGGAAGCTTTTTGTGTTTTAATATCTGGAGACCAGAAGTGAGGGCTGTGTCTTTTGTTTGCTGTCATTTCTTTATCACCTATGAAGTTATGTTGTCTGTGCAGGATGTGGTGAAGAAATATTTAGTTGTGTTTTACCTTTCCTTATCTTGAGTTCAGAGTCATTTTAGAGTTACTGGATAACAAGAAACCAATCCCCTTCCAGGCTTGTATTGACTCTATAAGCAGGATGACCTTGAATGTTTCAGCTCCTTTCATGTTCTCCAGAGGAGCAAAAGAATAGCCAAGAAGGTATAGGAATATATGTATAGGTAGTGTGAGTCAGGAAAGAACGGGTATTGTGGGGGTCAGAAGAAGAAGAGGCAATTTTCCGTGATGAAAGTAATTCTGAAGGCTCTGTAGTATGCCTCAAGATCTCAGGAAATATGCCTAAAAATGGGTATCCACAGGGTGTTATTTATGGTTTTCCTCTTAATTAGGCTTGGATTGGACCTCCTTAGTTTATAGGGACTTGGCTTTCTACCATATCATCCCAGCTCAAACACATTAATCTGTGAAGCCACAGAACACCACCTGAAGCAGAAAGTAATATATAGGCTTTAATATGGTGAATTGGTGAGAAAAAATATTTTCAATAGATTTTTTTTACATAGCTCCCAATTCTGGTTACAAATCTCAAGAGATTAATTTCCAGAGTACCTGCAGGTACTCAGCATTTCTAGCAAATAGGTTCCAATATGGCCCATCATGTTCTTTAAAATTGCAGAAGCTAGTTTTGAGCATCCATTTTTAGAATAGCTCTTTCAACTGGCTTCCACTTTCTTAACTCGTTCTATCTTATCACCAAAGTCATTTGTGTAGAAATAAACTCCAGAGGCCATGTTCTGAGATTTCAAACCCTGAAATGAGTAAATGTATTGATGTCTGTTGGTCACAGAAAATGTTATCTGCATCTGCACAAGATACCACTTCCCTAGTCTATAGGATTTACAAGATACGAGATGGGACATCCCACAGATCCAGTTCTGCTTTTTTATATTCAGCATATTTTTTTCTCAAAGTGGAATCCATATGATCATAAAAACTGTGGTAATCTTCCTCACAGGAATAAATAAACCTGAGATACTGGGAAAAAAAGAGTTTATCTTATTAACTTCAGAAAGAATGCCTGGAGATGCTAACTGATAGACATCATCCTGTCTGAGACTGTGATGTCCATTACCAGTATCTGCAGGGGTAGAGAGGAGTATGGAAGTCAGAAGGTTAAAAACACAGCAAAACAGAGATCTTAGCCTACCTGACTAGTTGGGCAAGTGATCAATTGTAGAACTTTGTCTACCCTTGAGAACTTTGTCTACCTTCCTTTTGAACACAAAGATCTGAAAGAGGGTAGGGAAGAGAACAAAAAAGTCAGAGTCAAATCAAAGACCTAGCAATTCAAACTCTTTATTCAAGAGGCTTCTGTTTCCTTATTTGTTTGTTTTAATTTTTATTTTTTAATTTTAATTCAGTTACTAAGAACGCTACTGCTACAATTACTGCTCAGATCTCAGAGATTACCAGACCCATTTTCAAGAGTCTACCTTGACTGAATTCAGGTGAGACCCTGCCCTATGACAGTCTGGCTTTGATTTGAATGCTGTCCAAGCACCTGAACTTAGACAACATTTTTAAAACATCTAACTGACAGCCACAATAACCTTAGGAATGATCTTTCTCAGCAATGTTTTTGACACTATTATTGAATCTGCATTGTAAAACCTACGTATAAGAAATACTGAAAACATTTTCAACTATTGATGGTTGGACATTTCTTCCAAACAAGAAGATTCAGAGATGCTAAAAGCAGCTTCATCAAACTGCAGTGTTTACAGTGCAGCCATATCCATCTGTGTTCATTGCCTAAGCAGTTTTTAGTTGGTGGCAAGTTAGTGTAATTTAGGGTGCGCTTTCATACTAAAACACACTCTCACATCTGGTTCAATGAATCACATCCTAAATGCAATTGACTTTATTGACCAGATCTCCACTGACTTTCAGGGGAACTTAGACACCTTACCCACACACGTTATCCATTCTGGACACCTAAAATAAAGTGACATAAATACCAACTTAAGATCTCACTTTTGTTAAAACAAAAGGAAGGATACTTTCCAGAGATTTCTCTTTGCTATAATCAAGGCTAAAGTTTGTAATTTAAAATCTTTTTGTTAAAAGCTGAACAGCAGATTTCCATCCCTTGTGCTTGGATCCACTTGATTTAGTCCCACCACGATCTTATCCCATACTTTTCTCTCTCCTCCTCTAAACCTTTTTAGCTGCAGCTTTAAGAGGAAGGTTGGTGTTACCCCAAAAGCTATTTTTTAGTACTACAAATCCAGCTGGGATTAACCTCAGTTCTTCAGAGTTTCTCAGAGATGCTCATGCAGCTGCTGGTTCTCTTTTTTCCTTTCAATTTTTAAAGAAGTTGGTTCAGTCTTATATGACATACCCACAAGAAGGGAAGCAAGGGAAATAGCTCCCAACAACTGTGATGAGTCCCCCTCTAAAGAATACTAATGTCAACATTGCACTTTGATCTTCAGTCAGTCAGAAATATTTGAAAAATATCTCTTTATTCAAATATTTAACAACTTACATAGACCATAGACCACACCAGGTGACATAATTTAGAGGTTGTACAACTCAGTTCCATAATAAAACATACTGCTTTCCTCATGCTAAGCTGCAACAGATTTTGCTCTCAGTGTAGAGTCAAAAGACCTTTTACCCTGGTATAGATCTGGGATAACCCTGCCAAACTCAACAGAATTAAAAGGCTGTGAAATAGAGTAAATCACAGCCACAGCAACTCATTTAATTTTAACAGAGTTACTTCAGGTTTCCTGCAGTCTAACTAATTGTTTGGCCTTGCTCCACTTTCCCTAAAGATGAATACTTTTTTTTTTTTTTCTATGAAATTTTAACAGGAACCTATGCATTGCTTGTCAGAAGATGCCTAACAAACCCATCCTCCAGCAGCACTCTCTGCAGCCTAACCCCACCTGCTGCTCTGGGCTTTGCTTCTCTCCTAACTCTAACTTAACTTTAGCCCTAATATGAGGCTTTGTCTGAGTGTTAGCTCAAGATCCTCAGACATGGCCCAGATGAAAACACTTTCAGGGGAGACTTCTTTGTGCAGCTTACCCCTTCTTTTGGTAACCTCTTGGCAGCCCCACTCCAGCTGAAAATGGATTATATTTAGAAAGATACTAAAAAGTGTAAGGGGAGCAAAACAATAGAAATGGAAAGCACAGCCGAGACTAAAGTAGCCAAAGGAAAACACAGAAATATCTGAAAATGTGAGTACTGACTGAGAAGGATAACAGCAGTAAGCTATTGTCCTAACAGCTGTACTCCATCCACTCCCATATTTTTCAGCCCATTTATCTTTTAATCGGTGACATTCCTTGTCATACCCTTCAAACCTCACAAGTTTATTGCTGTTTGCACAGTGTAGCTTCCATCCCCAAAGGCTACACGACTGACAGGGGGAGAAATGTATGCAAATATGACTTTCCCTGTGCTCGCTTTGGCAGGCAGACGGCTGCTTGTCTTCCATTCTGAAATCTGACAGTTATAAAAACTTGTCAACTACACTGGTGGGATTTGGGGCCAAAACGGTAGCAATCTAGTGAGGGACACCGAGGCAGAACAAGTACGACTGCAAAATCATCTGGGTTTTGGCTGGAGACTTCAGGGCTCAGGCTCTAAGCAGGCTGGGTACAAACCTCAGATTCCTAGGCAGGAAGGCAGATTTTAAAGTGATTTGGTGCCCTCTAATGGCAAGGATCCTTCTTACCAAAATGTTCTTATGAACATTAACCCCCAAAACGGTCACCACCGGTGCAAACAAGCTCAGTTCAAGTAGCATAGTCTTATTTTCAAGCATTACTTTAGTTGGCTGACTTGACTGATAGGATGTCTCTCACTGGCTAATTTATATTTCCATTTATCATCTGGGCTTTGTAAAGGATGAAGTATCTTGTGAAGGCAAGTCATTGACATCATACTACGTTTTATGTGCGTGGCAAGGACATGGCCACACCATCAGCTCTGTCATGCCAGAAACAATGGCTATTTGCCCCATCTAGGCTACATCCTATGCTACCAGAAAATTCTGCTGGTGCCATGGTGGAAACAGAGTCCTATCTGTGGTGAGACCAAGGGGCAGAACTTGTGCATGCTTCTTGTGTGGATGAATTCAATGAAATACAGAGTATATTTCTTAAAGATTCAGAATTGAGTGGAGTACAGTGAGCAGTTCAAAGATCCCTGTGATCACTCAACTGTTCAATTCCTGGAGTCAAATCAGGGGTGTCAGCCTCAAAGAGGCACTTCAGCTGCCCACTCATCAGGTCACATTGCTTTGGGGAAAAGGGGAATTAGAGAGAAATAAAATTCTCTGCATAAATTTAGGCTTTTTCTTCTCCCTGTAATCCTAAACTGGTGCTATTGTCTCTAGCAGTTGTCTAAATATCAGGGCTTTATCTATCTATCTATCTATATATATATATAGAGAGAGAGAGCGCTTTTAAAAGATAGAAGCACATGGAGCAATACAGGTAGGTGCAAGTTTCCATGCAGCTTCTGTGCTCTGGATGAACAGAAACTAACTGCAAAAGGATGCATTTTGTTCACTTGCCTTGTGTTTCAGTTAATGAGCCCTGGAAGAACAGCAGAAGAATCACAGGATTTTGAGTGTCTGGATGGTAACATAACAGATGAAATTCAGCTTTGATAAATCCAAATCAATAAACACAAATAAAAACAAACATAACTGTATCTAAATACAGCAATGGCCTCTAAATCAAATTTCAACACTCAGTGAAATGATCTCGCCATAACTGGGTAGTGTTTGTTCATGCAGTGACTCTGGAAAAGGCAAATTGAATCACTGAAGAAAGAGTAGATTAAACAAAACATCATTATGACATTATGTTCAAATCCTATAATGTGTCTAGAGCTGTCTGTGTCTCTGGCAGTCACAGCTTAAAAACAGACTGTAGAACTAGAAAGCACCCAAAGAAGCATGACAGGGATGAGCAACAGCATAGAATAGTTTTCATACAAGAAACAAGTAAATAGACAAAGGTGAACAGAATCATGGAAGGGAGAGTTCAGAGAGACTATCCGCTGTTTTCCATAGCACAAGACCAAGGGGCACCAAATGTTTTTAAGCTGTGGGTTCGAAAACGAAGTGCTCCCTTTTCTCACCAACCTCTCCCCTTCCGCTGCACACAGTTAAATGTTGAAGTATTGTTACAGGATTTTGTGGGCTAAGAAAGAGCTGGACCCATGTCTGAAGGCTGGATTCATCCTGGGAAGCAGGATGGACCTCAAGTTCAGGGATTCTCTATTATTCTCTTAGGGCCATGGTTTAGTGGGTGACATTGGTAGTGGGGTGATGGTTGGACCAGATGATCTTGGAGGTCTTTTCCAACCCTAATGATTTTATGATTCTTGGCTAGAAGCTGGGTGGAGGAAGATAGGAATTGTTCATGGAAGCAGTGGAAAGGACTCGTAGACAGAAGTTTGATTGAGAAAGATCTACAGCTCTGCAAATCTTCAAGATCTCCAATCATTCTCTGCCTTAGCACTGCTGAACATGGGAGAATGTGACCTGTGGCTGAAGTGATATTGAACGAAGGTCTTTCTGGTGGCTTGAACAGATCTTTCACTCTTTTCCTGAAAATCTCAAGAAACGTATAAAGCAGATACAGGTGGTTCTTATTTTAGCAGTTACCAATACAATAGAAGTTTGGTGTTGCTCAAAATGCTCTGTGTCAAAGATTCAAGCATTAACATAAGTATTAATTAAAAGCTATGAGATGTCAATTCTCCTCATCTGTCATCCAAATACTGTTATTTTCTTCTCAGTTGTCTTTAAATTTTGCTTAGTGACTCCTCTTCATCTTCTGTCTGCCCCTCAGAAAGACCACCAGTTTGGATGTGAGGGTATCAAGAGTTGGCAGATACACTGTTCTTGTCAGTTCATTTCAGTGGAAATTATCCTTCATTATTTAAAGTACTTACCTAATTATCATCTGAATTCATCCTGTTTTTTCATTTAACCATGAATTCTTGATATGCCATCTACTAAAGAGACTTTGAAACCTGCTGCTTTTCTCCCCTCAGAGGTGATCACACACTCCGATCACATTTCTTGCAGCAATAGTATGCAGTACACGTGATGAGCCACGGACAGAAAGCTGTATGAAGGGCAGCATCACTGCCTTCCTCTTGCCTCCACATCAGTTAATGTGTTACCCTGACTGACCCATTTAGAAGGATGCACTGCCAGGGCTCACAATATCCTTTTGGATAAAGCAAATAAAGTTCTCCAAGCCTGTCAATAAAAGTAACGCTCTTCAGCCTTTGAATAGATAACGTGTATAGTTCTTTACTATCTCTTCTCACTTAACATCCTTTTTAAAACCTGGGGAATTGAATTGTATATACGACTCCTGTAGCATCACAAAAGGTGCCAGAGGCAAAAATCTCTCTACTCCAACACTAGTATTTTTACACTAGACTGTCACACCTGGACATTATACCTGATTTCTTGCCCAGTACTCCCTTCTTCCTTCTCAGTTTTTTTCCAGAGTGCCTGTGATTGAGGATACAGTCCCTGCTCAGTAAGTCTGACCCAAATATCTTTCTCCTAAATGGTACAACTACTGTGAAAGCCAATTACTGCACAGTGGGTTCTTCAGATCTATATCTTCCCAAAATTCAGTATAGGTGCTGGAAAGTATATCAGAAAATAGATTAATAATGGACAGTATGAGTCTTGATGTACTTCCCTGGGATTTACACTTAACCTCTGACTCAACTAAAGGCAGTAGAGGGACCATACACAAAAGAAGTACTTTAAATCCTTTCCCATGCAATTTACATCCCAAATGGATATCCAGTATCTGCAGGCACCACAAATTACAATTCAGAGAGTCAGAGACAGAAGCCTAAGTGAAGTTCCTGGTGTCTGGGCATAGCACCCTCCTAAGGGGGTCACTCAGAGGAAAATATGACTGAGGTGACTGGAAGTAGGAGTAAGGGAGAGATGTTGCCCTTGAGAAAGCCTTCTATCCACATCCCAGCACTTTTATTAAAGAGCACCACTGCTGCAGAGAGAAAGGGAGCTTAAGATGTTAGAGCAGAGAAAAGCTTCCTTATGGCTCCACACCCTCAGGCAAGTGAAAACCAATCCGCCCAGCACCTTCCAGAGTTAGGCCCATAAAGATGGGATGAAAATACATGTGAAGCAGTGAGCTATTAGAAGACCAGATAAATAGTTCAAACAGAGTTATTTATTGGTGTGGTTGGATATATTCCTGGAGCATGGCTACATATCTCCTCCTTGCTATTATGTACCTGTGCAAGTGGTTAGTATTTTGGAAGTAAAAATCTCTGCATGGCTCTGCAATAGAAGGTCAGGATGCTTTTCCTTCAGGATCTCTGCTTAAAGGCTCTTTTACACTGCAGAGTCTGAAACAGAGGAGGAGCTGCCTTACTTTGCTTTGAAGATGCATCTGGATCCATCACATAGAAGTGCCTTACTAATATATTTTACGAAGACTTGCTTTTGGGAGTTCATTAAAACCCCCAGTAAAAAAGAGTTTGGGATTGTGAAAACAAGGAAAAAAAAGGAAAAAAAAAAAAAAAGAAAGAAAAGAAATAAGGCAAGGAGCCCACAGCCTTATCTTTGCATAGACAATTAATGCATAACCTGAACAGCTCCTCATCCCCCTGCAGTTACTAACCACAAAAAAAAAAAAAAAAGCAACAGAAGAGTGTGTTGCAGAAAATGTCTAAAAAGACTGTTTCTTGGTCCCCCCTGGAAAGTACTACAGACCTGAGTAGGGATGATAACAGTATTTGTCAAAATCAGAATAAGGAATGTGATCCCTCCCACTAAGCAAAAAGAAACAGCGCTCAGCCTTCTGCACAGTGACACCAATGCTATTACAGAAAAGAATATTTCAAGGTGCTGCTTCCCACCCAACCCTAATAAAAGTGGAAACCTCCCTGACCTTTCCCAGATATCTCTCTGGGAACCAAAATGAATTAGAAACTCTACAGGAAAACCATAACAAAACAATATCATCATGCAGTACTTCCCTCTAAAGCAGATATTAAGAAAGGATTTTCAAAGAATGCTATTTGTGCCTTGAAAAAGAATACCCCAAGCTATTCCCAGCAATGCAGACAATCTCCTGTCCCAGCCATACCAGAACCTATGACAAGGACGTCCTGAGAGGCTAAAATGCTGAAGGACTACATCACCTGATGGTGCATGAGTGCCTTCTTCTGTGCCTGGCTTTACTTCAGGCCTGGGGACGAGAGGTTGGAAAAGCATGGACTTTCTGTCTCATTGTTCACAGACATGTCCATTAAATGCTCACATTATAGCAGTGTTGGAAACTGCTAGCAACCCACTAAATAATAGCGGCCAAGTGCTTTAGGATCTTCTGTTACCACAATAACTACATATCTCCCAAGTTTTGAAACATCGACCCAAGTTGCTCCCAGCTATTCCCTAATAGTTTATTTTTCCTGGCAACGACCACATGGTGGTGGTGTATCACCGTGAGTTCAGTGTTCAGGCCTGACTCCCAGGAACTGAATAGTTGGTTAAAGGAGCTGGATATTTACAGCACAACACATTTACAAGGAGGCTTGTAGAGTGAAACCTATAAACCCACTTTACCTTTGAATTTATACTTATTGCTTAACTGCTTTGCTTGCAGGGCTGTGTGAGTTTCCAGTCAGGAATCTCCCAGAGTTTTTTCAACAGCATAGGTGTCACTCAACACGTAAGTCCAAATGCAGAAGTATTTGAAGTCACATACCACGTATGTGTCAATCTGATTCATCCCAACCTGTATTTTTTTTTTTAATAATCCTTTGATATTCTATCCACTTCCCAGAAGAAAGTGCTCCTGAGATCTCTATCAGAGTCAAGCAAGGTTGAATGGTCATTGTTCTGAATTTGTTCCTAAAACTCTTCTTCCACAAATCTTTTCAGCCACCCTTCACCAAAGACAGGTACTAAAAAGAATGTGTACTGCATTGTCATTGTGCTTTTCAGCCCATTCACAATATAGGTCTTAAATTAGTTGCTGTATGTCCTTGACTGAATATAGACAGTGACAGCCTGATCTCATACTCAGTGAAGTCAATGGGAGCCTTTCAGTTTTCCCTCATTTGGCCCTGAATCAAGTTCAAAGTTGTCTGGCTCAGGAACCAGATCTTCTGTGTTTGTACAGAGATGATCATTCTCCAGTATGGATGTAGGTTACAAAAAATCCATTCGGACTTTGTGCACAAAAGAAGCTATACGTAACAAAGACAGCATGTCTCAAACCAACAGAGAGATTAGCTCCTGTTTAATTGGTTTGAAACAAGGGCACATCATCAACAGGGACAGGAGAACTGGTTTGGACTTAATGAGAAATGCATCATTTCCCACTCACAAACTTTTACTGAAAACTCACCCTGAACTTTTTGAGTCAGAACTGTTTTAATGACCTTTTTCTTTGCATTGTCACGGCCTTTCTATCTTAATGTTTTGTCAAGGATCGGAGAAATTTATACCACCACTGTAACAGGGCTCTTTTTGCCAAGGGAGTCACTATATACAGGAAATATCAGATATGTCATGAAATGTTGTATTTCTGTATATTTTCTAGACCAAATGTACACAGACTCTGACAGTTCAGATTGGCCACTCAACATCCTGACCAAAAAAATTCTTCTGTGCTTTGCAAGTGTAGCGTAGTGTGTTTGGCATCACAACCCTCTTTTGGTAAAAATGTCTTCTTAAAATCTTTGGAACTTGAGAAAATATTAATCCACATCCACCTATTTCAAGCACTTATTAGATAATTTAAGTCCTTGTGAAGATGCTACTTAACCAGGAAAAACTGAAATCCCCCAGATTTTTTCTTTTCCTGCTGCTGAATATTTATGGATCCACCCAAGTCCTTATAATACAAAGGATTTGGGTGTCTACTTCCTTTGTCCTGACTTTGGGGCCAGCTCCACTAGTGTTTTTCAGAAAATACTTATTGGATCAGGCCTCTCTGGAAAAGTTCATACCCAGAACCTTCTTCCCTGCAGCTGGAACTTAATGAGCTAGAGTTCTTATGGATATCTGGCATCTTCAAATTTATTTACCTGCTTTGAAGCAGGTCTTCAATCAGTCTTCCAATGCTCAGAGCAGATGCTGAACCTGGCCAATAGAGCAGTTTGAGGAGGTCTTCCCTGTTGAAATTTTCTTATACAAATTCTCTAAATAGTCAGGAAAAATAATGTTGGAAATATCTCTAGATATTTCTGTGGCTATTGTTCTTAGTTTTCCCCAAAATCCAAAGAGAATAAATCAAGTGGGTTATTTGGTATGGTTAGAAAGGACATATCACTTTGAAAATAAATAGTTGTCTGATTCAGATGTATTGAGGCCCCTAGAAGCTGATTTTGCAAAACAGGTTAATTTATCCTCAGTCTAACTTAGCCATAAAAAGTAATTTACAAAGCAGAATATGGCAGAAATTAGACCAGTCATTTCTGCACCTAACTTCTCTCCCTATCTCTTTTTTTTTTTTTCAGACATTGTCAGTCTGTGCTTGAGTTTAACATTAAGTTCAACCATAAGCACTAGCTGTACTTAGAAGGTATGAAACATTGAATCCTCTTTCTGAAGATTTCTCTCTGTTCCCTCAGTGTTACACTCTTGGCTCTTCTCTGGGCATAATGTGACCATGGCAATGTTCAAAAATAACATGAAATTCTTCCAATGTTTGTACTACACTAATCCGATAAAATAAATTAGGGGTACTACTTGCAATGAATCCTCTCCTGAAAGTCCTTTAGTGTCTCTCTAACAATGACAACTTCAGAGGTGCAGGCTTGGCTCTTGGCTTTTCTGGGAACGACAGAAAAACAACATCTTGCCTGGAATTACAAAACAGGACAAGTTAAGGCAGGATGAGACACCCACTCCTCTGCTTACTAGCCTTCATAAACACAGGTTGAGATAATGTTGACCAAGAAGAGATTTCAGAGTTCCTTACCTGCATAGCACCAACAGGCACATCCTTTCTTTCTCCTCCTTCCCCTGACACCACAGACACACTTTCTATCCTTCAGTAGCCTCTCCAGGCAGAAAACATGAATTACACTGCTCTGCTTCTTTGGCGTGAGTAGACTGAAGTTCCCTCTTCTCTACCAATTTACCTGCTGGTATCTGCCCAAAGGAAATAACTCTGTTTGTTTTATTTTTTATTTTTTCCCCTGCTTTCACTTATCACTGCCTATTGTGCTTATCAGGGACTGGATACCAAAGGTTCAGTGATCCTTTAACAGTGTGGGTGGAGGAAAGAAGTGGAACCAGGCAAAACCTGTGCTTTGATCCTGAATGAGACAAGGACAATTCACTCAAATCACTTGATCCTTTGTGCCAGAGGCAACTCAGCTGGGAAATTGAGTGAAAACAACAATTTCACTGCAGATCAAACCCAACCTCTGAGCTGAGCTCTCCTGGGCCAGTGAGTTCCAGTGCCTGAAAAAGCTCATTTGAGCACAGGATCTGATTAAAATCTGAATAAGGTGGCGGAATTAACATAGTTAGTTCTTTATAAAAATGCTCAGGAGAACTTAGGCTCAGAAACACTGCTTTGTCTGGTCAAAGCTAATCACAGAATTGCAGACTGGTTGAGGCTGGCAGGGCCCTCTGGAGACTATCTGGTCCAACCCTGCTCAAGCAGGGACACACAGAGCAGGGTGCCCAGGATCACGTGCAGGCAGATTTGAAGATCTCCAAGGGCTCAGACTCCACAGCCTCTGCGGGCAACTTGTGCCAGTTCTCAGTCAAATCTTTTCTGTCTAATCTCCATCTACTCTTTCCTTTTCAATGCTGTTTTGTTGTTGTTGTTGTTGTTGTTGTTTTTGGTGGGCACCTCTAGAGATCTCATTTAGAAGTATAAATTACTGCTTATTGGTCAAACCTGGAATAACATCATGGCAGCTCCCTCTTTCCTTCAGCCATAGGAAGTATTCGACCTAGGACTGCAGATCACAGAATGGTTAGGGTTGGAAGAGACTTTAAGATCACCTAGTTCCAATGCCCTGCCCTAGGCAGGGACACATCCCACCAGATCAGGTTGCTCAAAGCCCCATCCAGCCTGGCCTTGAGCACCTCCAGGGATGGGGCATCCACAGCTTCTCTGGGAAACCTGGTCCAGTGCCTCATCACTCTCACAGTAAAGAATTTCTTCCTTATATCTAATCTAAACCTAACCTCTTTTAGTTTAAAACACTTTATTCCTTGTATTGTCACTACATACCCTTCTAAAAAGTCCTACCTCAACTTTCCTATAGGCCCCCTTTAAGTACTGGAAGGCCACTATAAGGTCTCCCTGGAGCCTTCTCTTCTCCATGCTGAACAACCCCAACAGACGTGCACGTATGGATGAATATCTATGGGGTTTTTCATACTGCCAACAGGAGTCTTCCTCTCACCTCTTGACCCAACGTGAGCAGAAAAAATATATATCATTAAAAATGGTTAATTGAACTCCTGTATGCTTTATGCCGTCACATAGCCCTGAGGATTTTCCTCAAAACTTCAGCTTCTCTGTTAAGAAGTGGTAAGCCACTGTTTCTGGTCAGGATACATTTTGATGTGCATCTACATCATCCTACTCTGATTGCAACCTGTAGAGGTTATCTTGGGCTAAGCAGTTAACCCAGCACCCTTTCTGTCTCTGCTTCAGCATATTCCTGTGTTCATGACAACAGCTGTTAACACCACTTATTTTCCCTCAATGAGACACACAGAGCATGATTCCTTTGACCAAACAGAGGTGCTTCTAATATATTGACCTCACTTTAAATTAAAGTCAAAGATAGGCAAGGACAAGCAAAATAAAGGTTTACAGACTTTAGCATAGGCTTGTAAACCCAAATCCCACATGTTGTATAGGATTCGCCTGGCCTAACGTTTGGTGTCTCTGATACAAGTGTCTGTATCTCAGGTAGTAAGTGGTCCCTGGGTGGTCAATGGAGATCTAGTCAGTACAGCCAACAGGTACTTTGATGTGGTTCATCCAACCAAATGTAGGCATATATGAAGGTGAACTGCACCCTAAACAGCATTGAGTCTGTGAAGGGAGGAGACCAGGGTGACTTGTTCACCTGTAGATATCCCCATCCAGGCACTGTCAGGTAAGTGAGTGGCAGAAACTCATGAGACCCCAAACTGAACCAAGCTCTGGATTGCCATATGCATTCCTTTATAGAGCTGTCAGTCAGGAGTGATACTGGCATGCTTCAGACTGCTCAGGCATATTTATTTAATGGAGTCTCAGCAGTTTTGAACAAACCTGTCCTGTGTGACTGCTATAACATCATTCAGAAGGAAGCCTTTACAGGATCTAAGGTGTAATATTTTTAATGAAATGTAGAAATGGACAGCAACTACACATACCGTCTGTGGACTTGCTCTCTCTTTTCTCTGTTAACCTCTTTCTGACACTCTATCATACCTTAAATATATTATCTGGAGACTAGAGATTGACTTCAGAGCCCTAACTCACCCCCAGCTGAGTATCGTGTGTTCCTCTGTGGAGTCCCTGATGGCCCCCTGGATACAGGGCCTGAGCTGAGCAGTTGTTGCTTTCCCTTTAACATCCTGCTGGAAGAACTCCTGCACTCCAAGCCATTAGACTGTCTAATAGGAGTAATAAAGCTGATATCAGGTACATTTATTTTAACTATACAATAAGACACAATGTTAAAACTGCAAGGTGCCGGCTCGGTTTTCAGCAGTACATAATATGTCTTGCATTTTTTACAGTAACCAGCAAGGCATAAACATGTCAGAGAAACTACCCGGGATGCAGAAATATTCCTTGCAGAGCCACTTAAGGAAAAGCAGACACCATTCTTTAAAACCAAGCATGCACAATTAACAAGAAAAATATTGCCAATAAAAAGGGGAAAGATGGCCAGTAAGTAAAATTAGATGGGATAGTTCAGGGTGTGGGTTTGGCAGGAAAATGACAGCTAGAAGTAACAAAAGCACTTTCAAGGGAACCAGTGCATGTAGCTGCAGCTTCACAGAACATTGTTATGTGCAAATGGAGCTTTACAGAGGCCTCTTGGCTGAAGCACATGGTGACTGTATGTCAGATAAGAGTGGAGTGGGATCCCAGAAAGCCGATAGATTTGTTTTTGTATGGGAAATGATCTTTGTTGATATTTATCTCTGGTGAATGGTCAGACCAGAACGTGTTTAGGTGTCCAGGTTTCAAAACTGTGATCTAAAATCTAATTTGTCAGAGTTCCCATCAATTCATTGTCTGAATATTTTTTTGAGGACCTAGACCCAACTGATTTGGAAAAGGTCATAGGCAAGTAGTATAGAGAGTCTGGGGATACAGCCACGCCTCAACATATATTGTGGTGCCTTTTTTTTTTTTTTTTTTCTCATTAGTCCTCTTTACTCATGCATTGATTGACCGGCACAGTTACCCACAGTCTTCATCTGATCCCTCTTTTGCTAGAGCCAGACCTCTGGTTCTGGCTCACCAATTGTCATGAAACTCCCCTGAGGCAGGGAAACATGAACTGTCCCATTGGGAATTAAGACATGGATCCATACGGACTTACGGATATGTTGTGGCAAAACAAGCACTGGACTGTACTCCACTCTTATGTCTAAAACCCTTTGCAACAGGATTGTTCATCACCTCATTGTATTTAGGAATATAGATAATCTCTAGTCTCTAGATTGCCTCAATAATAAACAGCTCAAACTCAGAGGGTTCAGCTCAAAAAGCCATCCATATGGGAACATTCAATGAAATCCAAGGACTTTGTTGCAAACAGCTGGCGAATATACAGAACTGCAGGCAAGACTGGAAGCAATACAACAGTGAGCACCACAAACCCAGCATGGATTTGTGTCTTTTATAATGTAAATGTCCTCAGTGCTTCACAGCAAAAAGTAATAAATGTTTTACAACATTTTAATTGAAAGCCCATAAAACTGAGATGATTGGAAAGAAAGAATCCACGACTATATATTCAGTGTTGAGCAGACACAGAAGCAGTTTTTCATCAAACTCCATTGTAAAACGTACATTGAAGGAGTTGATCTGGAAAATCCTTGAATTGCACAAAATAGGCTTGGAAGAGACCTCAAAGACTCTTGTAGCCTACTGCTTATCTCAGAGCAGGGTTGAAGAAGCTCACAAGATTTTCTTACCCATTCTTTAAAGCCTCCAGTTAGAGTGTCCTGGGATCTCATTAGGCAGAAGAAATATCTTCTTCCATTGAGCAGCCCAAAAATTCAACGTCAATCTACTCTACACTGAGAGGAAATATACACATCAGGTACCTTCATTCATACATCTTCCATTCCCGTGTCTGATGTTTGCTGTCTCTAGGTTGGGTTCAGAGTAGCCTTACTGAACACTCATCAGCTGATGATCTATTTTTGTTGGTAGACACAATTGGCCACAAGAGTTGAAGATGTTTTTAGCTGAGGAATCCGTACCAAAAGAAGAGCTTTCTATCCAAAGAGCAATGTGCCCTGTCTGTAAAAGCTCAAAAAAACCACTGTAAACACAAAAGGGCTTTGCTGTGTTAGCTATCTGATACCTATCATGACCTATCCTTAAAAAATAATAAGTAAATAAATAAATAAAAATGCATGTAGTAGTTACAAAGAGAAGATTTCAAAAGAACTTGTGTAGAATGGTCTGTGTTTTCTTGTGCTGGGGGCCCCAGACCTGGACGCAGCACTCCAGGTGGGGCCTCACAAAGGCAGAGCAGAGGGGAACAATCACCTCCCTCCCCTGCTGGCCACCCCTCTGTTGGTGCAGCCCAGGATGCAGTTGGACTTCTGGGCTGCAAGTGCACACTGCTGGCTGATGTCAAGCTTTTCATACACCAGAACTCACCAGTCCTCTGCAGGTGCTGCTCTCAATGAGTTCTTCTCCCAGTCTGTGCTCATGTCTGGGATTGCCCCGACCCAGATACAGCACCTTGCACTTGGACTTGTTGAACCTCATTAGGTTCACATGGGCCCACTTCTCAAGCTTGTCCAGGTCACTTTGGATGGCATCCCTTCCTTCTGTAATGTTTTTTTAGTCAGCTCTTGAATCCACATAAGACACCCACAGCAAACTGTGGTGCGGCGCCCCACAGCTCAGCTACACAACCTATAAAGAGCCATCTCTTCTTGGACACTTTGAACACATCATTTGTTAGCTTCATTTAACGCCCACTAATCCTTTTCTTGGGACAGACAGGCAATAATAATTACTTATGTACCTACTTTTGGCCACTCATAATTTTATAGACCTCTATCATATATCCCCTAATAGTCCCTGAGGTCTCCTAATCTACTTAATTGTTCCTTGCAGAGTAGGTGTTTTATACCTTTATCATCCTTGTTGCCTGTCTCTGAGCCTTTTCCAGTTTTCTTATATCCTTTTTGAGACACAGGGAGCAGAACTGTACACCAACGTGTGGTATTTATATAGAGACATACTCATGTATTCTGTTTTGTCCATTATCCCTTTCCTAAAGCTCCTAATATTAGATTCATGTTTTCCAAGTGTTTTGAGCACTGAACCATTTTTCACAAAGATACTATCTCTTATACCCCGAGATCATGTTCTTGGTTGATAAAGTTCTATCAGCTCATAATTTCATACAGAAACAACTTTTTACCCATCACTATTATTATCCACACTAAATTTTGTCTGTCTTGCAATTCTTTAGAGTTAGATTTTGTTTCCTTTACCTTAACTTTGTTTGCCCTTCTTTCCAAGATTTTTGATAAATACGTTGAGCAGAAGGGACCGTAGCACATCTCCTTGTAGACCTGTGCTGGTCATGTCCTTCTACTATGATAAATGATCATTTATTCCTAGCCTCTGTTTCCCATCTTTTACCAAATTCTTTTTCAGAGAGTTGAAATTCTTAGAATTAGCATTGGCTATTAATGGTTACTATTGGAATGTCAGATATTAAAACACATAGCATGTGAGCAATGCTCCAAGATAAAAATCATCCTCTTTTCAGCACCATCCTCCCCTTCACCTCCTTACTACCTTTGAGAAGAATCATAGTATCAAAGTATTACTCAGGCTGGAAGGGACCTCAAGAGTCCACACACCCTGCTCAAAGCATGGCTGTCTTTGAGGTTAGGTCAGGTTACTGGGGGATTTGTCCAGCCAAGTTTTACATAGCTCCAAGGATGGAGAGAACACATATATTGAACCACATTATTCATAAAATGTTGTCAGAATTAACTGGAGCATATTTTGGGGGTTTCTCTAACCTAAGACAAAGCAATATTTCTTTTTGGTCCTTGGTGGTAACGTACCTCTCCCAGCTCACATTTGTTATTGTACTGGTGTTTTCAATGATGCATACTAGGACAATGTTGGTGGTGTTTGGTTGCATAAATATAGATATTTGCCATTTGAGATGCCCTAGAGTATTTCTTTCAGCTTCCAACTAAGGTTTCCAAAAAACATCAGTGTCTTGTATATCCTGTACAATCTTGGTCAGCACCAGGAGAATGTCTTAGACATCAAAGCACATCACAAATAGCACAGAGGCTTATGTTCAGTCAACTAAGCCATCTTAAATGAGCATGACACTTCCCCCTCTCCCTTTTCCTTTTGTTAAATGTACACTGGTCAAAATCCATTTGGTTTTGGCTCTTCACCTGATGTGGAGGGATGGCAATTCAGTCACACCTCTCTACTCACCACATCACTTTGATTAATAGATGCGGTCCAAAGATAAACTTCTTATTTTTTCTCTCGTGAAAGGGTATTGATTTTCCACTGTAAAGTTTACCCATGTGTTGTACCCTCTTATGCACATAAGCAATGCAGCAATACTGGAAGCAGAGAGCTGAGATCCTAACTGTTCTTTCCCTGTGCAGAGGAATCTTTCTCAACATTTATCTCAAGCCTGTCTTAGACGCAAATAATGGTATAGTAAAAGGAATTGTGGGGAGCTCCTCCTCTTGCTCATGAGCTTCTTCTCAAAAAAGCTAGAAATGCAAAGGCAAATGGGAAATTCAAGGACTGCAAAGGAACCTGTTAATATACAATGAACTGGTAGGTCCAAAATATTTCTTTCAGGTTTCTCCAGGAGTTAAAATTTTCATTGATGTTTTGTGCACACATTTTAAGCACCAGCAGGAGAGTTGGCCTTTTTTTTTTTAATTGTGACAATCTACCTCAAACTCTGTTCTACTTTACAAAATCAAACCTTGCTGCAAATGATATGTTAAATGAAGCCTACATACTGTGAAAAGGGTTATATTGGCCTCTGAGCAACAGGGAAACAATTTTGCATCAAATGGATTTAATTAAATGGAAGTTTGCATTTACTAATGTGTGTTGAACTGTGAAATAGTGAAAGAAGGGAGTAAGAGTCTTTGTTTTGTTCCATTTGAGTTATGCTAACAGAAACTAACTTAGAAATTTAGCTCCTTTACCTAACTCAGATGGTTAGACAGAGTATTCCTTCCCATTTATTGAAAATCAGGAAATGTCTTTCAGAGAGCAGTTGCCTCTTAAAACCTTTTTTTTCTGTCTTTCCCCATGCAAAGTTATACAGAGCAGAGAATATTTCTATTTTCCAACATGGATTTATTCATGACCAGCCTTTGCCTTTTGTTTTTGTGACCGTGTATTCCTGAAGGAAAACTACCTTCTCCCCGATGCTTGCCTTTATGCTGCGTGTATGGATAGCCACTCTTATCCCCTCAGCCTTCCCTGTGCCTGCTGAGCACACTGAGCTCTGTATTTCTGCAGTCCTTTTCTATCCCTTTCCAGTCTGCATTCATCCTTTTGGACCACAGGTGACTGTTATTTTCTATCACATAGTGTCCAAATCCCTTGGAATGAAGATTGGTCTTAAAAGATAAGCAAATGCTTAAATCAATTGGAAAAAAAAAAAAAGGGGGGGGGGGGGATATAAAAAAAGCCAAGGATTCTCAGACATTATGATTACAACATTGTAAAATGTTCCCACCTTGGCAGCTGACAGCTGATCTCTGGCAGTGTGCATTCCCTTGCAGTGCCAAGTTGGACCACCTCTGTGGTTGCAGAAGTTAAGCTTTATCCAGACCTTTATTTCCTATTGTAATGGACTGGGAACATGGACAAGGTGGTTTTCTGCAACTCAGCTGGCACAGCAATAATTATCAGTTCAGGGTCAGACTGTAGTTTCCCTGTGTGCTCTTTGGTGAAGGAATACTCTCACAGATTTCCAGGACACTGCTTTACATGAACAGCAATCCACTTGTATAAGGATGGAAAGTCAAGATCTATCTGCAATGTCTCATCCTGTTCTTAAACTCAGAAGGAGCCTGTGGGCTGGGGAAAGAGGAACTGGTACAAAGCTATGAAATTACTGACAAAGCAGTGGTGTTAATGTGGAAAAACCTGACACTTAGATTTGTTAGCCTCTGGAGTCATTTCCCAAGGTTAATGATAAAAACCCTATCCATCACTTAGGTCTTCTAAAACTAGTAAAAGCACTAAAAAAAATACACTTTAGGAAAACAATGCTCTGTTATCAGGGCGATGGGATGGATGACCTGATAAATCCTTTCCATCTTTGATCTTTTGTTCTTCTCAGAGCTGTGAGAGGTGTTTTTTTTAGTAGATCTGCAAAGCCTCCGCTCTCTGGGAAAAGGCATTTCATTCTGGACAATTCTAAAGTGGTGTTTTCATAACTTGTCTGTCATAAAGATTTTTTCTGCATCTTTTCTGAGATATTTGTATTATCTTCTGTAAATATTTGGAATTGTCTTGAAAATGCCAACATGTTCTGTTAGCCCCTCACTAGAAAACCAATAATACTGCTGGTAAATGATAAGATTTACTTCTATACAACAAGCTCTTTTTACCTATCTGCTTATTTATGATTTTATGAAATCAGTATGGAGAAGACTTCATGGCTTTCCAGTCAGCTCCTGTGTTAAACTGGTGTATCAAAGCCATTTAGTACAGCAGATTTACTTCTCATTTGTACTTATACGAAAGGGGAATCAGAACCTTGCCATAGGAGTCATTCCATCAGCATGCTCTGAAAACTGTCCAAAGTGTTATTTGAACAGACACAGCGAAGCATAAGATTCCTAGCAAAAGTTTTTAGGTGATTAACTAATAAAAGCAGCAGGCGGAAAAAAAAAAATGATGTCAGAAGGGGAAAAAATCAAATACCAGGTACTTCTCTTGTCAGGAACTTTTGCCTTAAATACAATTCTGAGAACAGTTTGAATAATTTCCTCTAAGACGCCATTAGAGTAACATGTGATGAAATTTAACAGCCTAATCCGTAATATCTAGCAGCAAATTATCTCCTTGCTGCAGAATTGTAGGGGTCGTGCGAAAGTCCTAAAGAAAGGATAATGTTTTCCATTTAGTACTTTAGACCTTTTTGAGTATTTTTGATAGAACTCCATTATATTGTTCCGTTATTTCCAAAGTGAATTACTCTAGGAATCTGAGTGGTTATTTTCAAAGCAATAGCAGTCCTTAACATAAAAGGCATCAAGAACCAGACAGGGCTGAGGTACAGCTGTGTATATTGCAACTTTTTCATCTGGAAGGAAAGATTTCCCCACGTGTATGGCTGTGTTTGCTGATTTGCTTGTATAAAAAAAAATGCAAAGCAAACTAACAGTGAGACATCATCTTTGCCTGGATTGGCAGAGCTAAATCCCGATTTACACAGCTGGCAGGCATCCTTTAACACAGCAAACGACCAACACTAATGCTCCCCAGCCTGCCTGTCAGATGCTCCTTCTGTGAACATCTTTCCTCTTCCCTCAAGTATTTACCTGATAATAAGGGCCACAAATCCAAATGTTCCTCCTCAGTCACATCACAGAAAGAGGAATTTGCTTTACCACCATTTTGTTGTCTGCCAATAACTTGCCTTATTTGAGTCTTCAATAGTTTTCTTACTGGCTTTTTAAGTACCTTTGTGCAGCCTGCTACAGGCCTGTTTAGGGAGAAACTATGACATTTTGGGTGTGCAGATAAGAAAAGTCTCTGACCACATCCTTGGATGACAGAAAGATCCCAGACACTATTCCTTACTTCCAGAATGCTCAGTACGGTGACTATGCAGCAACACATCTGCCCACTTGAACATATCAAACAGTCCACAGTCAGTAGAGCTCAAGGTTAGCAACTAAATGCACATAGCCAGAAAGTTAGCGTCATCAGATACCTCCCTCAGCTCCCACCGCAGGCAGTGGGAGATGTCTGTGAATGCCACCTCTGTTTTCTCTGCTGGAAATACCTCCCCAGTGCATTGTTGCTTGGTCTGCAAATAACTGCACACCAGGCTGGCAAATAGACTGGGCAATCTGAGATTGCAATTTGATGATAAAAGGGAGGCAGCAGCAACGCAGGGTAAGTTCTCTCTCAGGCCAACTTCAGGAAAAAAAATGGTAATTTCTTACACCAGTCAGTTCAATAAGCCAATTACAGCACAGCTCCATAGTCAGACATGGTCTTTTCTAATGCTGGCATTTATCAGCCTCTCCAGCGTGACGCATGACCTGAGACATTTCTGTTGCCTGTTGTTACTGAGGTCTTTATTTCTTCAACATGAGCTCTCCGGCAAAGAAATCCACTAGTACTCTGCTTGTGTCCGCAACACAGTTAACACAGTGTGAGTCATCAGGCAGCGTTTCCATGCATCTGATCTGGTAACAGGAGGGACTGAGACACAGCATGCAGGAATTTACCCTTATGTAGCCCACAGCCCCAGCGCTGTTCCGGGTTCTAGCCGGGTTCTAACACTGCAATCACATCCATTACATCAAAGAAGGAGTGAGCAGCAACTAATGTAGAATCTAAACAGCAATAAATCACAAGGACCAGATGGTTTACTTATCTGTGAATCAGGAAGGAACTAAAGCCTGGAGTACCAAAGCTACAACACCCCAGTACAGGATGGAGCATTAACAGCAGCTACTACGCATAGAGACTGCAGTGTCCAGCACAGTGCCAGGCTCATTGTTACTACTGTGACAGCACCAGGAGAAATAGCTGTTAACATCTCTGAAGACAGAGCTGTAAAACACTGAGATGTGTTTAATGTGACAGGGACATGCTAGCAGAGCTCTTGTACTGGTAAACATGCCTGTTAGGATGTTTTGAGAAGGTCAAGAAGGGAGGGCTACTCAGTGCTTGGTGAGGCCACAGCTGTCGTTCTGTGTCAAGTTCTGGGCTCCCCAGTGCAAGGGAGACACGGGCATACTGCAGGGAGTCCAACACAGAGATGATCAGGGGACTGGAGCACCTCTCCTGTGAAGAGAGGCTGAGAGAGTTGGGACTGTTCAGCCTGGAGAAGAGGAGGGTCGGGGGATCCCATCAATATGTACAAATACCTGAAGGGAGGGTGCAATGATGACAGAGCCAGGCTCTTTCCAGTGGTGCCCACTGCCAGGACAGGGGGCACTGGGCACACACTGGCACACAGGACACTCCCTCTGAACACCAGGCATCACTTCTGTGCTGTGTGGGTGACAGAGTGCTGGCACAGGTTGCCCAGAGAGGTTGTGGGGTCTCCTCCTTGGAGACCTTCAAAAGCCACCTGGACGTGGCCCTGGGCACAATGCTCTCGGTGTCCCTGCTTGGGCGGGAGTTGGACAAGATGGCCGCCAGAGGGCCCTGCCAGCTTCAGCAATTCTGTCATTCTGTGACAAGGAGCAGGGGCTTGTCACCATCAGTCCGTGTGTGGATGCTTTAAACGGCTGTCATGAAGACAGTCCTGGATGCCTTACAGCTCCCTGGTGAAGGATGACCCTCAGGCCTGGCCCAAAGGCTGCTCACAAGGCTTGGGCGATGGCACAGTAGTAGGCCAGTATTCACCAGTGTTGAACCAACGCTGACCTAATGGAGTTTAAGAGGAAAGGTGACACAACCTCTCATTGCTTGTTCATGGGCTGGGTTCCCTCTTCAGAGGGAATTTTGTTCAGGATAACATTGTGACAGCACACCTGTATCAGAAAAACCCTGCCAGGAATGAGGCCAGAGCTGCTGCTATTCTGCAGCAGAGGCATCTGTGCTTCATACAGATGGTCCTGGCCTCCCTTTCGATCGGGCGAGATTTGCAAATGGGCCCTGTGGCAAATTTTTCAACAATGGGGTCAGCTCCAGCTGCTTTCCTCTAGCAGAGACCTGACAACAGCAGTAAAGCCAAGTATCTCTACACACCCACACAAATCTTTGCCCTTCTTAGCAAAATCCATGAAAGCAATAGTATAATTCCTTCTTTCAGCTAAAGATCTGTCCCCAAAACAGCAGAAATACGTATTTACCTATGCCTTCTTTTGTTGCTGCAGTTTGCTTCTTAGCTTCTAAACCTACCATTTCTCTTCCATTTCTATATATTGTGCTACCCAGCTGACATATTGCTAACCCCATGCCAAAGCACAAGCTGTAATAACGCTAGCAGACCAGCATTTCAGAGAGCTTTTTCTCACTAACCTGTGTCTGACCTTTAATTGATAAACAGCAAAGTGGATCTGATAGTGGGGTGATGCAGAGGCCTTATATCTCTCTATAACTTCAATTGATTGCCCTTAAAATTGAGATAAAGTGATACAAGACTGCAGTATCTGATATAAGAAAACACATTACTTAGCACATGAGCAGAATGCCAAGGCAGAACAAGGAAAGGCTAGACAATTGGAAGAAATGGAAGGGAATGTGCAACAAAAATCTCTTTGCTGAGAATCTCAGCTGGACTATCAGAATTAGTTATGCAGTTGTCTACCGATTAAAAACATCTTGTTTGATTAGTCTTAAAGCTTACTAGGGAATTTAGCTACACAAATCATTAATTTCAATGAGCATGTTAGCAGCTAACTACCTTTGCTGACTTTGAAAAATGCAGAGTCTTGACATTAATTTTTTTCCCATGAGTTTCTCATAGACTGAGAGCAGTGACAATGAAGAAAGGTGCTACTACACGTATGATTTTATCCAAAGAAACGTGTAATGCAGTAATTTTTTTCAGCTACTACTGCTGTTATTAAGAAGGAGATGAATTTAGAAATACTGCTATAAATAGAAGGCCGTGTTCATGACCATGTGCTGTGAGTCATTGCTGTTAATTATTCAGATGCCTTCTCAAGATACCTGGGGATTCACAAGAATGAATGGTTGTAGAATTCAAAATAGTTATTTAGCATTGTTACTAATATATATGTGTATATTATCTGTTTGGTTTTATCCTGTTTATAGCTGCATTGTTTAATTTAAGGGAAGGAATTGTATCACATGTTAGAAGTGGCTAGTCACACGATACAGTGAATAATGAACTCTGTGTGCAAAACAGCTGACAAATCCCCCATGCTAAGCTATATTGTATGCAAACTATTTGTCAGGTGCTTGTGACTAACAGATTGATTTTTCTAGAAATCATGACCAGTTAGTGGACAGCTGACTAAACCAAAAAGAGGCAATATTTCTAATGTGAGTTCTTAGAAACAAATTGCTTTCACGGGTTTATTAACTACCATGATCTGAAAGTGGGGGTGTTTTGCTTCTCTGCCTGTAAGTTGTCGAGTCTGTTTGTTTTTTGTTTGTTTGTTTTTGAGAATTAGGAACAAAATACAGATAGTATTGATAGAGCTAGGCTGAACTGGAGCAAGTGTCCACTTTCAAGCAGAAAGCAGAAACAAATAATAGCTTCAGGAATAATAGTAGTAATTACTTTTTTCAAAAAACATATAGTGGGAATTTGCCCACCCTGGAATGGAATTATCTATACCACTGAATGAGTATAATGGCCTGTCCTGATTCTGGTACAACTAATACCTTCCCAAACCATTCCCAGGTACTGTTCAGTAGTTAGCACCAGCTAGGGTATATTCCTGGCAGGCTTTGTGCATGGAGCCACACGATTTCAGAGACTTAGGGACCTAGCCATCAGCAGCATGGATGAAGGATATCCCACACCAGCTGCTCACACTGCCCAGCAATATGACATTTGATCAACTAAGCCTGACCTAACTGCTGTCCCCAGGAACGCTTCTCACCATGCAAAAACTCCTCTGCTTCCCAGATGGGTGGAACACCACTTTCTTGTTATCATTTGTCAGGGACCCTGAGACAATCACGGTTTCATGGACACTTATATCTGTCCTTGTGTTCTTGCTCCCTGTGGGAGGATTCTGTCTCGCTCTCTTGCTAAGCCAACATTCAATTGCTTCTTGCTGAGCCCTACAGTTCAATGACTGCAGATGTGCAAGAAATGCTCTTGTGCAGGAGTCCACCTTGCTCTCTTTAAAAGGCTGAGTCACCCTTTCCAAAACTTTCCCATTAATGTCTCCTTGTTTGTTAAGTCTAACATCCGCTATGGTTTAACATATCAGTCTGGAACCTGCCATCACTTTGCCTCAGTCCAAAAGTGTCCCCACTGAAGGCAGTATATTCCCATTTCATCTTCACTCAGCCTGTCTCCAGCAGGCACAGGCCACCTCTCTTTTGGTCATTATTTCCCTTTGCTACGATTCCCACAGGTAAAAGCCAGCTTACCTCCTCCAGAGGACAGCCTAGCTGAGGTCTCAGGTGTGCTAATATCAATAAAAAATTACAAAAATCACAAATAAATGAAAGCAAAGCAGTATTGCCTCCTTGATATCAGCTATTATTCTGGTCTCAGATCAGTTGTGTGGATCATGTGCACTACTAATGGCACAGTTTGGCAGCAAAACTTTTTTGACTCAGAAGAAGACAGGAGGAGAGAGGATCAGGCACATAAAGAAGAAGGAAAATCAATTCACCTCACTGCTTGGACATCTTGCAATGCCCTGCCATGCTCTGAGAACACAATTAAGGAAGACCCAAGGTATTACAGCTGTAACAAAGCCTTTTCTCCCATATCCTGAGCAGGACTGATTTGAATCCCTGACCCTGCTGGGTGCAAGGGAGACCTCTGCATGGCTGGGTACTTGCTTGCCCTGATAAAACCTCAGACAGACTGGAAGCATGCCTGCCTCCTCCTCCTGGAGAGCACTGCAGAATGACTGTGTCATGGCTGCTGGGACTGACAAGAACAGAGCCTCTACAAAGAGCCATTGTTACCCAGCCAACACAGATGCGATGTTTTGCTTCTTTACAGTTCACGTTAGTCAACAAAATCCATCAACCGACTAATTTATGTCTTGCAATGGGTGAGGGAACAACAAAAGCAACGTGTCTCGTTTAATCTTTGTCTATGAGGCAGATGCCAGTGAGTTTAGTGCAATTTTAGTGCAATAATCTCCCGTGTATAGAAATACCAGGTGCCAGGTGCCCCACTAGTAGCAGGCTGGGGAGTGCTCTGCTGTGACTCCCTTTCTGGTGGTTGTGCAGAGCCTCCACAGTCACTGGCATAACCAACAGGAGCTGCTTGTCTTTGGCAGGGCAGCTCCTTGAATGTTCAGTACAAAGAAGAACCAATGAAAAGCTGAATGCAGGAATTTGTGCCCCTCTTTGCCTTTTCTTGTGAGCACAGCAACTGACCTAAGAATTGGTACTCATTTTCCTGCATCTTTGAAATCCATGCCATTGAGCAAGGTTTACCTCTGGGGCTAAATTCTCATCTTGCTACCTTGCAAGAAATTTGAAAGGCCACTGTGAAAACTAAAGGGTCATACTTTCATACTTGATTTGCACCCTTATTAAGGAGAACAGTCTCTATTTTTTTTCTCCTTTTTCTATTCTATTTGGTTTCTTTTTTTTTTCTTTTTTTTTTTTTTGAGTGGGGGGAAGGGTGGTGGGGGTGGTGACTCTAGGCATTTGGAATCTTCTAGTATTTTTTTCATCAGCACAATTTAAGGGAACCAAATCAGTCTGTAAGTTGCTACAGATTGTTGCTATGAATTATCCCAAAGCCTTTGTGCCAGCATATTGATTGCTTTAAAGTCAAGTGAAAATAGATGCACAGCTTAGAGGAGCCATAAAAAACCCTCTACAAGAGCAAAGGGATTATTCATCCATACCATTTAGAAATGTAGCTTGTAGGTACATGGGTATGATTAGTGAATAAGAATAAGTGCAGCTCTGACAGTTTCAAAATTGTGACACATACACACAGCCAACTGTCTGCCAATTCCTTAAATAAACTGATTATCTACAAAGAAGCTTTTTTTTCTGATTAGTAACAGAAGATTCAGGTAAGGAGTTTTATTTTCTGGGAAGGTATAATGACTTGAGTTGTAGTCTGATTTTATAACGCTACCCAAATCAAGGCATTATTTCAAATATTTATTAGAATTGTTACTGTGGCTATACCCTTCGTCTGCAGTGAGCTGTTTTATAAAGTATGACTTATAATTGTATAGGTTCTCAATGTGCTGTGGCCAGACTTTGTTCCTCTCTCTGCCTGTCGACTCAATTGGTTGCTATCTCTTTTATGCTAGATTAGCACTTATTAGTTCTGATAGATGTTACCCTTTCAAGTTGCTGGTTTGACTTTGTATCTGGGTTAGAATGCACAGGATGAACAGTCCCAGCTCTCTCAGCCTTTTCTCATAGGAGAAACGCCCCAGTCCCTTCAACCATCATCATGGCCCTTCACTGGACACTGCAGTAGCTCGATGCCCCCTTTGCAATGTCCTCCACATTCTGAGAATGCAATCAAGAAAAGCCCAAGGTATTACAGCTGTAACAAAGCCTTTTCTCTCACATCCTGAGCAGGACTGATTTGAATCCCTGACTCCACTGGGTGTAAGGGAGATCACTGCACTGCTGGGTACTTGCTTGCCCCGATAAAACCTCAGACGGACTGGAAGCCTGCATCCCTCCTCCTGTTTCATGGCTGCTGGAGAAGCTGATAGGAACGGCTGCCTATCTTGGTAAAGTGGGGTGACTTGTGAAGACACTCAGGATGCCAGCTGAGACTGGACACCACTTACTACAGGGATAAAATGAGATGAGAGCAATCCTACTCCCGGAACCCACTTAACTAAGTATCCTAGCAAAAGTTGCTGCAAGCACCATAGGTTTCAGAGGGATGGTGCAAGAGATTTGCCCACAAGGAAGGTTGCTACCTGTCAGTACATGGAAAAAGAATTTTTTTGCATTTTTTTGCATTTTTGTTCAGATTGTATCTGAGCCCTTCTAGAGGATGTGCTTACTGTTAGTACTGGATATTTTTGCCTTCAGTACAAACAATCCATTTCTGAATTTCATGACACTCTTTAAAGTTAATATCTTATGATAATGAGTTCCTCAGGCTAATTGTGCATTGTCTGAAAAAAAAAAAATCGCCTTCCATCAATTTCTCTGAATATATTTGTTATACCAATTAAAGGACTTCACTTTCCACAGCAGTTTAATATTGCTGTTAGTTTGAATTCTTCACACAGCTGCTGGATATATAGAGGTGCAGGCTAATCACAGGGCTGCAAATCAGGAATTTATGAGTTCCTTAAAACTCTTCTAATATCAGTTGCTCAGGAAAGGCTCTTTATTAAGCACCCCTTATCCTCTCTGTATTGTTCAGTCTGAACTAATATGTGCAAATGAATGTACTTTGGTATCAGTACTGAACAAGGACAGGACTGCTGGGCACCGACACCTCCAAAGTGCTTGGAGACCCTGTCAGGACAGGCCCAGTTTCGTGTCAAGGGAATGCAGGGAGAACCAGTTCAGGTGATTCCCTGTGATGGGTTAAACTAACAGAGACCGGTATTTGTTTTCCTTCACATCAACATGTTTAGTGAGGCTCAAAATCAATCATGAAAGAGATGTTCAGAGCTAAAATACACAATCTATTTTTTTTTTAATTTATTTATTTGGTTGTGTTGGGATTTTTGTGTTAGAAAAAGCCTTTTGGCTTGGACACCTGGCTGCCTCAGCTTTATGGGTATATCAGGAAGGAATTTGTAAGAAAAAAAATAATGGGACATTTGGCAGGGAAAATTTCTAAAGTAAGACATAATAATTAATCTTTATTAGGTCTATTAGTCTTGCAAGTATGGTAAATGTTTATTCCATACATTCTTTAGAGGAGTTTACTTGCTGCCTGTTCGGGTCTGGTTCTGTTTCGCTTCTCCCAGCTTTCTAAGCTCCCACTGATGTGACACCAGCCAATTACCCACCCATGCTGCCTTAACCTTTCTTTATGCTGAGCCACTCGAGAGAGACAGTGACTCCATGACAGATTATTGCATTTCCAGAAAGGCTGTTGTAAACCAAATGATGCTGCATTGTGTGTTCCCTTCAGTGTCTTCTGGCATCACTGATAATGGGCTATCACTTTTTCTGGGCTGCTGCTGTCTTTGCTGTATTTAACATTGAGGGAGATAATTCTGGGGGCAGGGCTGTACACCTAGAGCTGCCAACAGCACTGAGAGGGTGGTGTCGCTCCATGCTGAGCAATGGAAACTGAATGGCAAAAAAATCTCTGAATTTAGATTTAGAGCCCACAAGCGCTGAATAAGCTCGAGGTAAGCTGTGGTGCTGCTCAGCTCCCCAAAGAGCTGCAACTTACAAACCAGCCCCTAGGGCTGGAAAGCAGGTTTCCAGTTCCCTTTTTGTCAGTATGAACCTGGGTTGAAGAGAGCTGCTTCTCAAGCAGACATCTGAGGTGTGGAGGTGTCCAGGAGGGATGCAGCACTGCCATTGGCACCACCACCTGATGCTCCAGCCCCATAAACCCCACTGCAGTGGGGCAAGAAATGACAAATATGATTGAATTCTTCAAGATGGTTCGGAAAGCACAGAGAAAACAAAGAATCTGATTATTATTATGGTTTTAGATTGTCATAAGCCCTTGAAAACACAAGTTCTCATTTATCTGCCACTTTGACTTTGGAAATCTCAAAGCACATCAACTATAGGAAATAGCAGACTGACTCCATTTGGGCTATGTTACAGACAGCACCTGCAAACGTTTGCAAGGTGAAGGCGGAGGATAGGTTTTTTGTCAGGAGCCAAGTCTCCTCCCAGAACTCAGCCTTTCTGGGCTTAGACTGATTAAAAGAAATCTCTTAACAAGACCTTTGGCATTCCTGAAAGATAAAAACTGGGAAGGAGCCAACAACTGATTTTGTTCTGGGGCCTCCAGCTAAAGTTTCCTCACTGTTTGATCCATTAAGGGAATGCAGGATATACAAAATGACTAGTTTGCCTATCAGTAGTGACCAGATGAGGGTTTTTGGAAGAGCCTTGGGCTGATTTTCTCCCCCCACATTCCTGTCCCTGTTATGGTTTCAGCAGCTCAGACAAATGGTCGGATACACCCGAGTGCACAGCCCTGCAGCGCAAAGGGGTTGCTGCCCTCATAGTGACTCCTGTGTTTAGGTATTTCCAGCAGGAGGAGAAGACAGGAGGGAGAAAAGACAGAAGAATGTGTGAACAGCTTTTTTTCTTTATTTTTTTTCTTTTCCTAGCTCAGTCTTTGTTAGAAGAGCTGTCAGCCATACACCAGGCAAACCTACAGCCCCATGTCATGCCAAACAGCTTTGCGAATCCCCTTGCATGGATAGCAAGGTCTTGCCCAAAACACTGAGCAGATCCAACTGGAGCATTACAATTGACGTTCCTGAGATACTGATTATGATTTTCTCACAACTCTCATGCAGGGACCACCGCAGCAGACCAAATTTTTGTCTTTGGTCACGTGTATGAAACCTCATTAGGGTTGCACAAATGTAGATTAAGGCAGGGTTTGGCTATAAAGGCAATCTGCAAAGCGAACCACTGCTAGCTTCATGTGAGTGATGGAGGTCAGCCCTTGGGGTTCATACCAAGACTTGTGCACTGCAGACCTTGTATGTGTGCACTTTGAGCCTGTGAGAAATTTGTGAGGGATGCACTCCAAGAGCCTGCAAAAATGCAGAGACTGTGCAATGAAATTGCAGCACGCCTTTGTACCCAGCAGTGACTGGAAATTCTGAGGGGGGTGTGTGCCACTCCCCTCCATTTTAGTTTTCTTGGCACAGTGAGGTAACAAGTCAGGTATCAAAAGCAAACAAGGATTATTGCTTCCTCCTGTTTTTTCCCCCAGCAGCTGAGACTGAGCTGACACAAGAGCGAGAGGACAGGCTCAGCTTGCCAGAGAACCAGTCAAAATCTGAAGTTATGCAGTTGAAACCAGTATCAGGACTGGGATCAAAATCTGGCTTCATGCCCAGCTGTGGAGTCCTGTATGAACAGACTAAGAAAAAAGAAAAAAGAAAAAAGGAAAGAAAGAAAGAAAGAAAGAAAGAAAGAAAGAAAGAAAGAAAGAAAGAAAGAAAAAAGGAAAGAAAGAAAGAAAGAAAGAAAGAAAGAAAGAAAGAAAGAAAGAAAAGAAAGAAAGAAAGAAAGAAAGAAAGAAAGAAAGAAAGAAAGAAAGAAAGAAAGAAAGAAAGAAAGAAAGAAAGAAAGAAAGAAAGAAAGAAAGAAAGAAAGAAAGAAAGAAAGAAAGAAGGATCGAAAAAAAAACACTGTGGATTGCAGACAATGTCTGCAGCAGAAAGTAGAATTTGCAACAGAAGCAAGTTCTCAGCACTTTTACTCAGCTTTTGGGCAACTTGCTCTGAGATATTTGAAGCGCCTTTAAATAAACACCTAAACTGTAATGAGCTTATGCGTTAAATGAATGAGTGTGGAAATTAGGACATGAGATATTTGCATAGTAGCCAGGAGATAAATGTTGGGGGCAGTCCAAGCTGAAGAATAGTATCTATTGTTTCCAGCAAGCTAGTTTTCATAAAATAACATGGACTTCCTGTACGTAAAACACTCATATCAGCACTGCCTACAATGGTATGTGGTAAAACTATTAAGAAATCAAGTAAATGGAGGGGGAAAATTCAACCCTAGACAAACTTTAAAGGTTTAAACCTAATCTGCAGTAAATCTGTATGCTTAAAAGGTCTCTGTACTTTACAACTTTCTATCCAGCATTAAGTAAGTGCAAATATATGCTGGTGAAAGACAGTGGGTTTTCATTTCAGAATGACTGGATTTTATGCATATTTATACACATGCAGAAATACAGACATTAATTAATGACCTCCTTAGGTCAGGAGACCTGCAATAGCTAGGGACCCTAGTTATTCGTGGCTATGAATAGTTCAAGGTTTAGTCTAACAGGGTTAGCTTGTGATATGCACTAGGTAATATAATTAGTCACCGGCAGAGGAATTCATCCTTACTCTGGCACAATGCGGGTCAGTTTTCTCCACGGGAAATGCAGCCACCCAGATACAGATCTCCGAGACCGGTGAAAAAATTATTAATGCTGCTTAAGAAAAAAGTTACAAAACCAATGCTGGCAAAGTAGCAAATGCCACAGGGAGTTTTAGGACCATAAGCTGGGAGGAAAAATCTGCCAGGTTTGCCTAGTTTGTAAGCCCAACCTCTTGATAGTCACAAATATATATATATACATTTTTGAGGGGGTTGGACATTTCCTGAAGAGGTAAGCAAACAGGAGTAATTAAACCCAAATCAGTATGTAAGTGATGTGGGAGTTGTGTGGGTGTCCTGGGGAAGAAAAGCTCTTATTTTCTTTGTCTTACCTTGCTCCCTATCATCTGTTTGGGGCCATGGTTGGACACGGGCCTGTGGACTTCGTGCACCTGAGGCTGACCTGCTCTGCCGGTCCTTATGCTCCTGTGACTCCTTACAAACAAGAAACTGCTGAAAAAAAAATAAAAAATGGTGCTGCTTGACTTCAGAAAAAAGGCATCTGGAAGGCCAGGCCTCAGTTTCACACAGTTACTGCAGATTTACTATGAAATCAACATTGCTGGAAATCAAGGCTCTGTGTCTTTAATAGGCCTAGGGACCCCAAGGACCACACTCCTCCTGACTTTCCTAAAACTCTTCATGAATTCGGCAGGATCTCAGTGCCAGTGAGAACGGGGCAAGGTGCTGAATGTTTGCCTGAATGCTCTTTGTGTCCTCCCCGTCAGTCTGTGTCACACCAGCAGATGCTGGGAGCAAAAGGCCAGGCCCCAGATGGTCTAAGCTGCAGTAGTTCCGCGGCAGCAAGCAGAGCAATGCCAGGCGATATCACTTCACAGACTGTATTATCAAGACTGGAAAGGATTATATGTGTAGGGTTTTTTTTTTTCCTGCTGGCCAGAAAATCTCTTTTTTATTTTTTATTTTTTTGGTCTTTTCCTTTATACTACATTCCTCTTTCTTTTTACTCTTCCAAGGTCATCTTTTGATAGGAAACAAGTGGTCAGATAATGATAGGATGTGTGTGTCAGAAGAAGGCAAGATCAGAGATGCTGTAATATGGCTGGCTGTATGGCAGAATATCATTTTCCATGGAAATTTGTGTTTGTTACTTAATCCCCTCCTCCACACTGCCCACTCTCACTGAACACTGCTTCCTATTTATAGAGATCCTCTTGCAGTCTTTTAATGTCTCACAGTTTTATATCCACTGGGTCTTGTAGGGGCTATGGGAAAAATATTATCACCCCCTAGAATCCACCGAGAAGTGGACAGAGGCCCGGAGCCTTAGAGATACACAGCCAACTACCTCTACCTTTGAAGAGCCTTTGAAGACCCACACCAGACACTACTATGAAGAATGACAAAAAAGATTTTGGGACAGCTCTGGGAGATAATACCAAGTCCTCTGATACCTGAACGAGTGCACAAGTCATCCCACTCATCAGTTTTTCATAGAGGTGGCCCCTTTCCTGGGACTACCCAAGGGTCAGCCCCTCAGGCTGTAAATGCAGCAGGATGATAACTCATCAAAGCAGGGCAGCTGCACCTGCAAGAGAAGAAAAAGGGGAGCAGGAGGAGGTTTTCCTTCCTGTCTGCTTGCTCCTTGAGAAGGTTTGCAGGTTAAATCAGTTTAGGTCAGGTTGAACCTTTTAGAGCCTGACAGATATTATGTTATGACTATCTTTCATTTCAGATATGACAGTAGGAGAGTCAAGCACGCATATCCACCCAACACAAAGTTTCAGTGCTCTGAGCAGGCAGGTTTCGGTGACTATTACTATGGGAAAGGTGTGTGGGTGTGTGTTTCTTTGTGCAAGAGCATATAGGGGAGCACAGCATGAGAATATAATATGAAAAACCTAGAATAGTCTGGCTTGGGCACAGAGGGTCCCAAAATATACAGTTGGACTTTGGGTGCTGAACTGGGACTGGGAACTGGCTGATTGCTCCTGTGCTCAGGGAAAACAGGCATAGTATGTTCCTGTAAATACACTGTAAATAGATTAAACGTCCCCACCCCCAATTCCTCCTCCTAATTAAAAGTGCCTATAATAGCCCAGACATTGTCAGCCTATTCAGATCAGAATGGATCAGACTATCCTTCCCATTTCTATTTCAAACTGAATGTAACTAAACATGTCACAACTGGTCAAGTTGGTGATTTACTACCTTAGCCTCCCGGTTCATATCTAGATGCTAATTTCTGCTCTTCAGTTATTCCATCTAGCAGGAGCACTGATAAGGTTTTCAAAGAAGCTGTCTTGGGAGAGCCTTGCCCTTAGACCATCAATATCTCATCTTGTGCCCCATACAAGTGCTGTGCTCAGAAGGAAAGATAGGAAATATAATCTATTCTTTTTCATACCTCTGTGCCATAGGGAATCAAACAGTGCAAACTGGCTTGCCAGGCCCTTTCATGGAAAAGCACCTCTAGACTTATCAAACTGGGCTCTTTCTCCAGTGCCTTTGGCACTTAATGCAATTTCTTTACATTCCTAAGGATCCCCCCCAGCAGTCTGACACAGGCACACATAAACACAGGTACTCAAAGGTGTTTACTCTCCTATCACTTAATGCATACGGATGGACAGATGAGCAAAGAAAAAATGTTAAGAGATCACAGTAATAATGACAGAATCATGGAGATGCTGCTGACAGGGAATTATACCTGCTGCAGCTGAACACAGCTAATATATCCTGCTGCATTGCATTGGAGACATGGAAAAGAAACATATACATGAAATAACGTCCTGTCACATGTAAGTTTATTTCATCCCTTTGTGGTGTAGCAAAAACAGTGAAGCAGGCAACCCCTCCAAAAGGCTTGTAGACTGCTTTGTTGATAAAGAAAACAGAATGGAAGTGCCTTGTAAATTATTGATATCACATATTGCATGTGAACTTTTGACATGGCTGTCTCCCTGCTGTCGTTCACTGCATGCCATAATCCTTTCCTCTCCTGCCAGATTTCAATCTGTTCCACATAACCCTTGCTATTCCTCCAGCAAGGGAATTCAGCAGCAGCGTAGATTTTGTACAAGAATTGCATTTTATAAATCATTCCTGCATTTAGCCTCCTGGCAAGCAATCACTTAACATGTTTTAGCCTCTCTCACATCAATTCTCAGGAGTTTACAGGTCTAAGCTTCAGCAACAGGATCCCGTCTTTGGATAAAGAATAAGAAGCTACTGAAAAGTATAGAAGTCAGACCTCCAAGAGTCCTCAGGTGTGAACAAATTTTTCAGAAGAGCTCAACTGTCTTTAAGCCCCTGTGTAGGGGTCAGATCTTCGAAAGTGCCCAATACTGTAATAGCTCCCACTGTAATCCTTTTAGCTAGATTTTAAAAGCCCATGTGTTGATTTATTTGAAGCCTCTAGACTCAGTACTGAGTAGAGCTCTGAAAAATTCAGCAGTATTTTATCAACAAAGCCTACAAAAGAATAAATGTTGCAGTCTGAAACTAAAAAGAAAAAAAAAAAAAGAAATGAAAAAAAAAACTTAACATAGAAACTTTTCTCATTACTTTTTCTGTTTCATTTTACTGGGAGCTGCACCGAAATGCTACCACTAAGAAAAAAAACATTTTTCTATGAACTTTTGAGTAAGTGCAAAAATAGCTTGATAGTTTCCAGGTTAAAGGTTATCTGTAGCTGCATTGATTTCAAAATTTCATCTTGGGCAAAACTTAAACATTGACGTAGTTTGAAACAAAACTCTTAAAGGCTACCATTTCTCACTGCAGACAGTATTAATTTGCAGGCCTTATGCCCTTGCTTTTCTTCCTGAGACGAAATTATATCATATCAGCTGGTCTGTCTGCAGGCTATTCTAAATCATTTGATAAATGCCCGAGTGCTACTTATTATCTTTTCATTGTTCTATATAATACAGCAGACTGACTGAAAGATAAGAGGGGCCAAAAAGCAAGCCCAAAAGCCCAAAGAACTGCTAACCATCTGGTATCAGTTTGGTAATCAAAAGCTTGTAAGGTAGGAGTTTGATAACCAGGGTTATTGTTGTTCCTCTTGCCCCAGGATGTTATGTACCAAATTAAAAACATTTATGAGCTTGAAATTAAGGTTTTAGTTAGGTTTATATAAATTCATTTGGTACAGAGTTTTAATTGTTTATCTTGTGTGTACCATCATTTCACATGTACACATTTTACAACCAGCAGATGACCTTGAAATGGGGTAGAGAACAGCATAATGTTATACTTCCTCACGCCAAGTTTGCAAGTGACTGAGTAATGCTTCGGACATCAGTTGCTGAGCATCACCAAGGACCTTCACAAAACAAGAAAATTCTGTAAGCACAGAATGAAATGACAATTTTTATCACTACCGCAGAAATTCTGGAAAGGGGTGGGAGTCAGAGAATTCCCTCACAGTCCATGAAAAATGGCTGAGGCAAGAAAAACTGGGTGCTGTAAATAGCAAAAGTCTGAAATTCAGTTTTAAGTATTTTTGTGAGTAACATAGCAGACAAATAACTCATGAGGTGCTCAACAGTGCCAAGGTTAGTGAAACCCTTTATAATCATCTGGCTATCATCTAGTTGTATAATCTAAAATGACTTGGGTGACCTGCTCTTACAAGCATATTTTTCTCCTGAAATTTAAGTGGCAGGAGAGACTGTAGTAGATGAGTGGTTATATCAGGAGAGATAGTGAGGTATTAGTGCAGGCCTCTGCTGAAATTTGTGTGTGATTCAGTGTCTAAGTCTAGATAACCATATTCAGGAACGCTGAATTCAAACTGGAATGAGAATAGGGAAGGAATCCTAGCATTACCAAGGGAACCTGACTTACTAGAGAAGAAAAAAGTACTGGAGAGAATATCTGTGTCCCTACTAGGTATGCCTGACAGAAAACACCATCAAGGAATATAAAATACCTAAGAGACAGTCAGAGGCCCATGTTAAGGCTGATAGCACTAGGACTGCTACTGGCCCTTGTCAGTAGCCAAGTGACATTGCCACTTCGTTTTGGAGAACTAAGTTGCTCAGTTGCAATTCAGAGGTGGACAGAGAGCCATAAAAATCCTCTGAAATCCACCAGGACATTTCAAGTCGCACTGACTAGAGCTGAGAGCACAGGAGGAAGCATGAATCTTGCAACTGACTGGCAGCACAAGTCCTAGGCACTTTTCCACCAAAGATGGTGTAAATGGTCCTGTGTCTTCCAGGAATGATGAAACCACCCTGCGATAATGCTGGGGATGGGGAGCATTCCTCACTTCTTTTTCTGAAGAGCGACCAGCATGCAATGAACAATAGTGCCTGCTTCAGAAACAGCATGTGTTTTTCACCCAGGAAAAAGTTGTTACACAAAATACACAAACCAGCACTAGAAATAGGTCCCAAAACCCAGCGCTGTGACATGGTACATGACTGTACCATGATTTCTCAGCAAAGCAATAGTAGTAGTGTTTTGTCATAAAGCCAATTAATGACATGAAAACAAATAAATACAAACTGGAAATGAATAAATGTAGCCTATAAATTAGAGGAAAATATAATCATCATTATTAGGGTGGACAAGATTCTAGAAGGAAAATCCAGAAGCATTAGGTGAAACAAATAGTTGATTAGAAGATGGGAATGTAATGTGTGGCCAAAGGGTTTCCTTGTTCCTTACTGGTAGCTGTTTTTTCCATTATTCTGTTCTTTTTATCCTTTCCTCTGTACTCTGGTGGGAGTATTCACCACCTGTGCTTACATCTCCCTTTCCATTCTACTCTATTTTCTCTAGATGGACACAGACTGTTGAAAGTGGAAGGCATATTTTTGTGCTAATCCCTTCTTCATTCAAATTAACTTTAAGCTCATTGAGAACTGAGGTGGAATACAGCCTGAAGAGTTGTAATAAAAAAATGCCTAATGGCTTCTGTAGGATGTCAATTGATGTGTTTCATGAAGGAAGATTGTTGATAACTCAGTGAATATTCTAACTGAGATACACTTCACCCCAGCAAGAACTTAACTATTTTACATGCCATAGTCTGTATAAATCACCCGCTGGATTTCACCCTCTACTGTGTATAAACTAAAGGCAATACATATTCTTACCACATAAGCAATAAATAGGAAACGTTCAAAAAAAGCCACACAACAACAACATCAACAAACACAGATCTTATGGGATACCCATTAGTTCCCACAATAAAAGAACACAAATCAAACCCAGCAGCTGGAGAGCAGATGAGTGAATTATTATTCTGTGCCTCTAATGAAATGATATTGTGAAAGGCATTAGACAGATTGATTAGAGCTCAGTTGATGGACAAAACTGCCCACTCTGTCCACTGTTATAATGAATCTACCTACAACACATCTCATGTGAGTTTGCATTGGTGTGTACATTTATACATAAGTGTGCATATGTGTTTGTGTGCTTTGTTGTACATTATTCATTGTTGTTTCTACACAGTGTGAAAAATAGTCTAACTTGCAGAGATTCATGCTTTAGACTTCCCTATGAATACACTTTCAAGGTAGGACTCCTGGAATGACTCATTTTCAGTACATCTGACAGTCATTTCAATTAACACATTTATCAGTGTATTTACAACATGCAGAGGGAAATAAAGATCCTGTGAAAGAATGAAGCAAGATGAATCAAGCCTCTCACTTAGATTAAAAAAGAAGCAAAACTAAATCATTACCACAAGTTAATACTGAAGCTACAAGCACAGTGAGAATACAAATGAAGATTAGATGCTTATACCATTAAGGATGATATTCAGAGAAACGATAGTCAGGATTAAAAAGAAAGCAAGATCAAGATCTTCTGCTATATAAATATTGTCGGTTCCATTAGCTTCAGCAGAACCATGCCAACAGTCATCAGTGATGGATCTGACCTGCAGTCTCAGAACCTGTGTATTTTAGATATACAATCTAACCTTGAAACCAAGGCTTAGAAATTGTTCCTGGGAGAAAAAAAAAAAAAAAAAAAAAAAAAAAAAAAAAAAAAACTAGTTCAAAGTCTTGCACATGGGCTAGAATAATTTCATACAACAGTAGAGGCTGAGTTCAGACTAGGAAGCACCTTTGCTGAAAAAGAACTGGGTTGCTGCTGGACAATAAGTTGAACAAGAGTCTGCAATGCAATCTTACAGTGACAAATGTCAACTGCATAATGGACTGCATTAGCCAGAACACAGCTGACAGTTTGAGGGAATTGATTTTCCCCTCCATTTGGCACCTGTGAAGAGTGCGTGTCTGAAGTACTGTGTTCAGTTTTGGGCTGCCCAGTACCAAGCTAAAGTCCATCAGAGACCCACTGAGATGGATAGTGACTGAAACAGATGACGTACAAGGACAGGCTCAAGAAGCTGAGTTTGTTTAACTGTAAGAAGAGAAGTCTAAGGGGAAACAGGACTGTATTTTCAACTACCTAAAGAAAGATTGAAGAAGAGATGAAATCAGACTAAGATGTAACATACCCAAGTTACAGCAAATGAAAATTAGAAATATCAATTAGCTTTAAGGGAAAAATTATTCACAGTGAGGGTGGTCAGATGTTAAAAAAGAGGCCCAGAGAGGCTGTGCAATCTCCATCCTTGGAGATATTCAAAGCAAGATAGCACAAAGGCCTGAGGGACCTCATCTAATGTTGACTTCACCCTGCCTTGTCTTCTGGTGGTCCTTTTGAATTATATAATTGTGTGATTCTGGAAAAGAATAGAAAAAGGGTGTAGAGAAAAAATCAGACATGCCAAGGCATAAAATGAGATTCAAGAATCAAGGAATACAGCAGCCAGATAAGATTTACCTAAGCTGGATACTGAGCCAGACCCAAAGAATCATCATTTGGTTGTAATAGACTAAACAAAGACAAACTTCATCTCCCTTTGGAAATCAAAACACTGCAGGCTTCTTGTAGTGAGGTAAATGAAGATAAGAATAACCTTGAGCTACAGTCACACTATTTATTCATTGCTTATTTAAGACATAGCAACCTATTGTATATTGCTGCAATTTGTCTAGCTAATTATATAGAGCTACAGTTACACATTGTGGCTAATTGCTGGAATATACATCCTCTGAAGCCATTAAGAGTGCTACCACTGACTCATTTGAGGTGTCTAATTTAGTCTTCTGAATTATCTGAGTCATCTCACCAGGCTCTTCTCGGTAGGCTTTTCTAATGTTGCCTTTTAGAGGAGCTTCTCTCTACCACCGGCTACACGGAGAGCTTGTGGAGACTAAACCAATAGAGATACCCAGAGATAAGCTCCATGAATACTGCCCTTTTTTTTCCTCCAGGATAAAATGGGAATGGTAATAATTGCCTACTCCCACATTCCGCGTGTGTCTGTTGGTGTAATATGAATTTAACAACAGGAATACTAATATATCCATGCCATTTGCCAAGGTGTTCAAAGATTAGAAGGATAAATTGGAGGAAGGATTGCTGACTGCTAAAATGCCAGCTTTTCAGCAACGTCAATTAGAGTGTTTAGGGCTGTGTGAATACCCTGGCAAAGATACAAAGTTGAAAGGACAATCAGTGAAATTGGGGTTTGCAGAAAACTATGTGAAGATATGAAATAAATAAATAAATAAATAGATAGACAGATATTGAACAAAGGAAGCTAATCTGTTCTAAGAAGGCTTCAATGAATAAAGAAGCATGCGGAGTTTTTCTATTTGTGATTTATGGTCACTTGAGTGGTGGTTACACAGGTACTCGGGGGTTTATGAAGCATCAAAAATGTTCTGAGAAGCACATAAAAGAAAACAAAAATTTTAGAGTATATTCAAGACAGCAATGTGAGGTCAAATAGAGCAGCAGCAGCATATATATTATATTCATATATATTCTACATATTTTATTCTATTAAAATAGATTTGCTGCTGTAACTATGATAAATGAATAGGGCAGGAGGAGAGACACAAATATTTCATTTCTAGAATGGAATTACCACTTTGTGGAAAAAGTGAGAAATACAAAGAGTTACAGATGAGGAGAAAAGTATGAGAGAATAGTCATATGAATATGGCCCATGCTGTCAAAGACAGCTGAAGGTAGAATGCTGGTTCCAAGATCTGGTTGGGAAAAGATTATTTGTCATTTTGGTTAGGTCAGTGCCAGTGGAGCTGGAGGAGGGGATTAGAGAGGGTCTGGGATGGATAACAGGAAAGGACCTCCAAAAACTGATTGTAAGTACTACATCTAACATTTCTGAGGTTGAAAGCAAGGGTTTTTGACAATTGCAAACTAAAGCAGGGCTGTATTTTATGAAAAGATGTCATTGAGAGGAAAAGGATCATGAAGGAAGAACCAAGGTTAGGAGAAAATGAAAACAGGCAATTGGTTGGGGTGGTGACAGTAAATAAAACTGTAGGGGTTGGATGAGGAGAGTTTCTGTAGTAGGGAACTGTTGGTTTTATTTCATAAAATCATAGAATGGTTTGGGCTGAAAAGGAAAAGATGTTAAAGATCATCCAATCCAACCCCCCCTGCCACAGTCAGGGACACTATCTACTAGACCAGGCTGCCCAAAGCCCCGTCCAACCTGGCCTGGAAGGCCTTTTACCTGATACGTGAGATCTGATATGGAAAGGTATTTGCTAAGTCTTGTGCAGAGAGCAAAGTGGACAAGAGGGCTTGAGAAATGAGCTGCCCCCAGGAATGTGTGTCATGATTCACATGAATGAGCCTCAGTAGGCTTCACCAGGGAATTAAAATGAGGATAAATAAAATAATAAAATCCAGAGGTGAAGAAGGAAGCAGCTGTGGGAGGCTGTTTGGATACTGCTGGGACAGCTGTGCTGGAGCTGCCTGGCATGCCGAGAGCTCCATGGACGGCACTTGCCAGTCCTGTGCTCTGGGCAGCGCCAAAGACCAGATCCAGCTCTCATGGTTTCAGCCATCGGGCTGCTTCTCTGTCTGAGAGGAAACATTTGTCCATTAGGTACCTGTGGAAACACGCACGACTCATTGCATCAGTTACCTTCAGGCTTTCAAAACACTGGAGTCATTCAGCAGAGGTGGATCTTTTCCCTTGGAACTGGACAAGTTTGGCAGACAGGCCAGATGACCAACATGATGAATATCCTCCATTTGCCATTTGCCCTCAGGCCGTGTTGAGTTACTTCTGTTTGTCTGCAGAGCCTGCTTCACCAGGGCATGCTCAAAATGGCCAAGCCCATTTTCAGGTGCAGACAATTAAAAATACCCCTACACTACACAGAAGGAAAATAAGATTTCTGTGACTCAGACCGCAGCAGCCTAAAGGATGACTTCCCAATTTGCCAAATAGTGTGTTGGTTCTGGCAAACTGTAGGTGTCTCCTGTTAACTATCTTCATCACAGTCCATTCATATCCTTGTAACCACTCAGGATCACAACACTATAGCTGCCCAACTTCCTAAATCGTACCAGGCATACACACCAGTGTTTGACTACACAAGGGCAGCTTTTGCAAACACATTACTGCGCACAGACTTGAATGGGGTGTGATTCATCTCTTTAAATTAGGTTGTCTCTGTTGGCTGAGCTCCCGTTACAGTGGCTGGGGATCTGGTCAATACAGCCGTAAGGCAACAGTCATTTTATTTTAAAATGGATATCCACATTTAGGTCAGATGAGTCATGCCCAAGGTATTATGGACGGTATTGACTGGTTATCCACAAAACAGAGCTGAAGCCCAGATATCTGCCATCTGTAGCTAATATTAGGAAAAGAAGGGGAGTTAGTTGACACACAGAGATTGGAGTGATAACCTAGGTCTTGGGAGGTTCACATACACTTCCAGGAGGAAGGATGAACTCACAGCTAACAGAAATGGTCTGAGAACACTATTTCAGTCCTGACCTTACAACGGGCTTCATCTGCCACCTTCTCTGCAACCCAGACATTTCGGCTCTCTATGCCTTTGCATCTCATATGGAGAGGATGATATTCTGCTTGCAGGACTGTTCTGTTACCTATGTAGAGAGCAAGAGCTTACTGCTTCTTACAGGGCTTAGCACATGCAATCTTTTATTTCAAACCTCTAGATGCTATTGTGATATGAGTAAATAATGGAGAAGCCACGGCAGAGTCAGGAGAGCTTTCAGTCCCAAGAGTGATTGCCCTTTTAACTAAGAATAGTATGTTTTCATATTGGATTTCTTTCTTTTATGTGTGTGTTATTGTTGCTGCTGCTGAAAAAAAAAAAATGATTTATTTCAATACATTTTCTCTTGTTTAAAAAACAGAAGCTTAACCCTTGCTCTTTCCAGAGTAAAAGTAACCCTACAGGGTATGTAATAAATATTTAAAATAGATAATTGAAGGGGAAAGGAAAAAATCATGTCGCTGAGGGATAGCAAAAATTTTATTTCAGGGTAGTGACAGCTTCTGTTGTCTCTGCCATCAAATAACTCTGAACTCGGGAGAACTGCTGCATGCAAATGAAGTCAAATTAAATGTAGGTGTCCATATCAGGCACATCATCTTCATCAGAGTGGCAGATCAGTCCCCTCTGCACAGAGACCAGGCAGTGGATGCTGAGTGCTCTGCCCATTAAAGATGGTCCCTCAAGGACAAGGTGAAGGCTGGCTAATGGCACAGCAGGGAGAGCCCCACGTTGCACCTTCCCTTGCTTTCCTCGTGTTGGAGCAGATTTCCTCCCTCGGTGCTGTCAGGCCAGTATGCTTCTCCATTACTGGAATTCATTTTATCCGTGTTTTAAATGGCAAGAGAGAGGAATTGTATGCTGATGAGCTGTGTAAGCTGTCACCATCCTACCAGCCAGCTCCCCTACACCTGTCTTGAAATGAAATGCTGGACCAGAGCACCTGATGCAGCAGAGCAGCATGATGCCAGCCTGCTGGGATATGGAGAGCATCCTTCCAGAGCCGCTGGTTTCACCCCTTGGCAGGAGCTTGGCTGTGTTTTCCCTGTCTCACTTCAAGCCCCTGTCCAGGTACATTTGGGGGGCGTGGGGTGGGGGAAACTGAAGCATAAGTAATTCAAGAGTTTTATTTGCTTTTTGCTGAAAATTTGGCAGAGCGGGCAACTGGTCCTGGCTGTCCAAAACCATGCCAGCACTGCGACAGCAAGCAACCCTTATTTACCACAAGGATCCTTCTGGACTTGTGTTTGTGCTCTCCTAAGACCCATACCAATACATACCCTGCTGCATCCCCAGTTTCTCCACATGTTCTGGACTCCAGCTCTGCCAGAAATCCCACTGACTCCCTGTCATGGGGCATGACTTCCCATCTTCCCTAAAGCTCAACGAGACAATAAAAAAGTACTTTGGGCAACAAAAGGCCATTGTTACCTGGAAGTGATGCCTCCCAGTGCAACTGAGTACAAAGTATGTGTTTGAATTACTTTTCTGATCTGGTAATGTGCAAGCCACTATCAAGCTACAAGGTGATGGTATCAAAAAATATTGATTAATTAAAAAAAATAAATACCCTTGAAGAGGATCTTCTCAAATGTTACTAATTCAAACATCTTTTGTCTTCCAGTTGTGCTGAAAAACATATCTAAATCTAAAACCATTTTTGATGTGTATGAATGGCAGAAAAAAAATGACTCTTACTAACAAGTGATTATGTAATATTAAAATACCGTTATCACATTTATCTGTTTACCAGCTGGAGTTCTAATTGAAATTTGTTCAGAACTCATAATAGCATTAGGTCATGTTATGCTTACAGCATTAAGCAATGATTACATCTGTGGCTTTTGTTTTTAATTAGCTTTTTCAGTTATCTGGGAGAGATAGAACCTTTCAAGATCGTAATTCACTTTTGATTACAATGGAAAGAGAAAAAACTGAGTCATCTTACAGAAAAGTGTGCGACTGTATAATTTACATCCCTGACTCTGAGGCTGTTAGATCTGACTGTATTTTGATTTCCTGTCACTCATCAGTTATGTTAATTGCTTTTTGATGGCAATGAGGTGCTGGCGTTTGCACATTCGGGGATCTAAAATGACTTTTTACAAAAGAGAGATGAGCGTGTATTGTGTCTTACTTTTTCAGTGGCAGGACAGAAGCAATGCTGCTAATGCAAAGTACTGAAAAACAGACACTTTGTACCAGCTGTGCAGCTGAATGTAGACAGAGTCGAATTTTAAAGAGGGCCTCAAAGGTAGCCATAGCTCTGAATCAGAAAAGTGTTTGAGCATGTGCCTCCATCGTTCATCCCAGCATACAGACATACAATTACTCACCTGCTTTAGGTTAAATATCTTGCTGAGTCTCATCCTATGGAAAGGGCAAGCCTTTGCAAGCAAGCAGCCCACAGGGGGTACTTTATGTGCCCTCATCAGTGGGTGACACTAACTGCTCATTAGTAAAGAACTGACTCCAGCAGTTCCCCAGACTAGCACAAGTGCCCCTGCTGCCCTCTTTCTTCAAACCCTCGCTTAGCTTGCTGTAAATACCCATGCTTGGGAGAATGGATGAGTAACTCCATGAGCCAAGACGGGGAATAATCAGTTTTAATTCGCTGGAACAAGCAACTGCTGAGAGCCAGCAAACAGCCCAGCCCGTCCTTCTGCTGCTACTGCCAGCCTGGGGGCACCGCCAAGCAAAACTGCTACCTCCACGCATGCTCATCATGCCGTGCCACACCGCTCCCCGGCCCCCAAGCAGCACCCAGGGACTGGAGAGAATCTGAACATGACCAGCCAGGGGAACTCGGCATCATTCGCCAGCCAAGTGCTCGTGAAAATAAATTAGATGGGGGAGGTAGGCTACAGCTGCAGGAAAACAGCAAGGTCGTTTATGTCTGACACACCTATGGAGGTGTGAGACACATGCAGGGGAGCTATAGTAAGGAGACAAGTCTGGTGTGCTTACATGATCGTACTTGGTATCCCTGGAGGAGTTAGAGAAATTGTAGAAATCATAGAAAATAGGTTCAGAAGGGGTCTTGAGATGTAGCATAATCCACCCCCCAGCTGAGACAAATCAAGGGGAGAATTGCCCAAAAGACACATTGGCTGTAATTCTCTTGTTCTGCTCAGTGCCAGAGGAGCTCAGCTGTTTTCCAATGTCCCATTGAAAAGAACAACTTTCTAAGAGGAAGTGTAGAAAATTCGGGGAGAGTAACTGAAACGATCAAAGGTCTAAAATCTGTGTCATTTATTCAGTCACTGAAAATAATGATAACCAGTTAGTGCCACTTACAGGTGAAAAAAGGCCGGAGTTGAAAGTAGCTGACCTGATTTCCACCCCACACACACCAGAAAATTCTCCTCCCTCTCTTCATGCCTCACTTTGCCCAAATAGTTCCTCCTATGTTGACCTGAGCCACTACTCCAAGGGTAAACGTTTTCCTTGTGAAAATGTAGTGGACGATAAGACTCTACAGTCTTTATGCATCAAGCAACCACCTTAGCTAAGGTGCAGAAGGCACTGTATTTCCAGTCCAGTTTTAAGCCATTTCCCACTGGGACTCAATCCTGCCTCTTCTACTGCACCCTCAGTAAGTTTGCAGATGACACCAAGCTAAGTGCGTGTGTTGATCTGCTCGAGGGCAGGAAGGCTCTGCAGGAGGATCTGGATAGGCTGGAGCGATGGGCTGAGGCCAACTGTATGAGGTTCAACAAGGCCAAGTGCCGGGTCCTGCACCTGGGGCGCAACAACCCCAAGCAGAGCTACAGGCTGGGAGATGAGTGGCTGGAAAGCTGCCTGGCCGAGAAGGACCTGGGAGTATTGGTTGATAGTCGGCTGAATATGAGCCAGCAGTGTGCCCAGGTGGCCAAGAAGGCCAACAGCATCCTGGCCTGCATAAGAAGCAGTGTGGCCAGCAGGTCTAGGGAAGTGATTGTGCCCCTGTACTCGGCTCTGGTGAGGCCGCACCTCGAGTACTGTGTTCAGTTTTGGGCCCCTCGCTACAGGAAGGACATGGAGGTGCTCGAGCGAGTCCAGAGAAGGGCGACCAAGCTGGTGAGGGGTCTGGAGAACAAGTCTTACGAGGAGCGGCTGAGGGAGCTGGGCTAGTTCAGCCTGGAGAAGAGGAGGCTCAGGGGCGACCTTATCGCTCTCTACAGTTACCTGAAAGGAGGCTGTAAAGAGGTGGGGGTTGGTCTGTTCTCCTACGTGCCTGGTGACAGGACGAGGGGGAATGGGCTAAAGTTGCGACAGGGGAGTTTTAGGTTGGATGTTAGGAAGTACTTTACCGAAAGGGTTATTAAGCATTGGAACGGGCTGCCCAGGGAGGTGGTGGAGTCACCATCCCTGGAGGTCTTTAAAAGACATTTAGATGTAGAGCTTAGCGATATGGTTTAGTGGAGTACTTAGTGTTAGGTCGGAGGTTGGACTCGATGATCTTGAGGTCTCTTCCAACCTAGAAATCTGTGATACTGTGATACTGTGATACTGCATAAGGCTCTGGGGAGACCTGATCATGGCCTTCAAATACATAAAGGGGCCCTACAAGATGGGGAGAGACCCTTCATCAGGGAGTGTAGTGATAGGGCAAGGGTTTAAGGACAGCTTTAAACTAAAAGAGGGTGGAGTTAGGTTAGATTTAAGGAAGAAATTCTTGACTCCAAGGGTGGTGAGGCACTGGCACAGGTTGCCCAGAGAAGCTATGGATGCCCCATCCCTGGAGGCCAGGGATGTTTGGATGAGGCCCTGGGCAACCTGGTCTGGTGGGAGGTGTCCCTTCCCATGGCGGGGAGTTGGAACTGGCTGATCTTCAAGGTCCCTTTCCAACCCGAGCCATTTTATCATTTTATGATTCTAACCCAGCTGCCCAAATGATGGCATTTAACAAAATTCCTTCTGGGACCCGAACAAACTTTTTAGGCAAGATTTCAGCAAAGTGAGTGCACCGCCACAGAAAGTGCTGGCTCATTTGCTAAGTTCAGGTTAAAAAAAAAAAAAAAAATCCAACCCAGTTTAAACATCAATGCAACACCATTAAAGCAATGTAACAAAAATAACTCTGGCCTGAAGACTAAGGGATTTAAGTGAGACTAGAGCAGGCCTTTAATTACTTCCATTTTTACTCTTCAGCAGCCTCAATGAGATTAAAATAGTTCCTCCCTCCTCTTCCCAGTGTGTCAGTAGGACAGAGCCATGCAGAGGACTCACGCGTGGTGCCTCCTCAGACACAACAATACCTCCGTTGGCTTCCCTCCCCTCCCACAGCAGGCATTCAGCATGGATCCATCCTACCACAGCCAAAACAAGAGGCACAACAGGTGGATTTCTTTTTTTGTCTCCATTCTGTCCCTCTTCTCCCTTCCTTTTTTTTTTTGAGAGGAGATGCAGATGGCAGAGTCACTCCCTTTGCGGTGTGCGAGCGGCTAGATGCAAAAATTCCCCACAGCTTGTGCAATTTTCTGAGCTGCCTTCTGCTCACCTCCACCTCCTCATTTTCCTCTTTATCTGCTTTCCGTATTCTCCGTGCTGCCACCGGTCCTGTGGAAATGAACACATCAAAGCCATAAGTAGTCATTTTTTTCACTGCTCCCATGTCCTCTCTCCCCCCTCTTCCTTTAACATTAATATTAATAGCTACTGTACCTTTCTTCACTGTTGCTTTCTTCTTGATCCTCGAGGGAGTAAGCCTTTTCTTGGACTTTCTGCTACAGCGAATGCTTGTTTGAAAGGATGCTAGGGCATGCTGGGAAGCACAACGCTGGTGATGCCTGTGATACAATATTGGGCCAAGCAGCAAAGATATAAAATGCTATTGTACTCATTGGAGGAGTCAAGCGTGTTTTTATCCCTGCCACGTATAGCTGGATATTTTTTTTCCTGTTTTTCTGGCAAAAATAGCTTTTTAATCAGTCCAAAATCTCCAAGAAAAGGGAAAAAAAGAACAACAAAACAAACAACAACAAAACCAAACCAAAATAAAGCAAACCCCAAACAACACAAAGCTCTTTCCTATTCCCACCTTGATGCTTTTCCATAGGGCTGCTACCTGAGAAGCAAAGGAACAAGTGCTCTTTCACTCCTGTTGTCAAACCAAACGCGCTCACACACATAAATACACACCGCAGGGACACGCAGCACCCGCTCCCCCAGCACCGCGGTTATTTAAAGCCTGGTGTTAACGAGCCTCAAGCCCTTCAAGGCTTGCAGCCCGCTGACGGTCCCTGGGGCGGCGAGCAGAGCGCCAAGCGTGTGCGTCAGCCCGGCATTTGTATTCTGCGGTGTGGCTGCAGGGCTGGAGCGCTAGGAAGAAATCCCCCAGGTTTGATTTCGCTTGCAGACGTGTAATGGAAGTACGGCAGCGCGGTGAGCGTGACGTTGCTGCTCCATGGGGGCCACCCGCAGCCCACGGGGAAGGTTGGTACTTAGGATCATGACGGTGTCCGAAAGGCAGCAGGTGAATTTCTTGATGTCATTGTCACAAGAAACAGGGACTGTGGAAGTAATCACATTCACTGTAAGCCTCACAGCGAGTTATTCCAAGCATGACTTGCGCCTGCGTGGATGTAAAGGTTATTATTTGCTCCCATCTTGACATTCAGGATCTGCTCCATTTGCAAGCAAGGCTTTCTTTAATGTGCAGAGGAAGATGCAGGTCCAGGGCAGGAGGGGCTGGGGCACTCAGATGGGATTTTCCTCACCCTTTTATTGCAACACGTGCTGTAGCTGGGCACAGCACCAAGGAATAGCCCCCCACCTCTTGTGCTCCCCCAGAGCTGCTGCCATGAATTCAGTTGCTGTTACAGCCAGCAGTGGAAAAGGAACTGAGGGAGGTCAGGAGGTGGACTGGTGACAGTTCCCAGGTTATGGCCCCATCCTGTCGTGTTTCATCCACTCTTCAGCAAAGCCTAGTGAAGGGTGGTAGCTGCCCTTTGGTCTCAGTGTATCTGGGAAAACCTCCCCTACCCTAACCAGAAGGCTGCATGACAGAAATTTGCTGTGCTGGTGACACAGCTGTGACTTGGGATGAAAACTGGTAAGGGAGGATAAAACCAATACACTGAGCTATGGACGTAAGGAGAACACCAAGGACTCATGCAAAAGCCCCCTGCAATCAACAGGAGCTGCAGATTGAGAGACACAGGTCAGGCTCCTGTCAAAACCTTTCCAGAGATTATAAATCCTCACACAAGAAGAGCCGCGTGTCCTGCAGTGCCAATCTCAACCTCTTCAGCTCAAACCAGCAGCACCAAAAACCTGCTGATGGTAGAACAGGAGATTGTTGCAGGAGACAGGAGGAGAGAGCCTCGGTGTATTTTTATCATTAGTGCTAACAAACAAAAGGAGGAGGGGGAGGATCTGTTTGCTTGTCATAAATAATCACCGGCTTGATGGTTTAAAGCGTATGCAGCAGCTGCACAACCTAATCGAGATGCCTCGTGTTTGCAAACATGCAACCTAAACAAAGTTCCAGGCAGTGATGGTGGGATGCTTTTGAGATCTCTGTGGGATGCCTAATAGGAAAATTCAAATGAGATCACATGCGTTGCTGCTTGTCTGCGAGGTTCTCCCAAAGGTCTCCCTGCTCCCCCAGCTTATGAGCCTAATTAACCCTCAGCACCTCGTTGCCAGGCTTGGAATTTCAAGTAATTACGGGGATGTGTGGCTTCCTTACCAGCATGTCAAAGTCTTCATGTCACACTCGCAGTGCTGGTATTTGCCTTGCACTTTGTTCAGTGTTGCAGGGGGTGGTCAGTTACTCACACAGGGAAAAATTCACCTGGGAGGCATCAATTTACAGACAGTCTTTGCACCAAGGGGGAGCAAAATTCCCCTTGGGAGCCCTGCAGGTTTTTGTAGCACTCTAGACCAGGAGGCTTCAAGTCTGTGTTGTCCTTAGATGTTTTAAGCTACTTCGCAGGCATTAACTATGCCCATTTCATACACACAACCCTACTCTAACCAGCTCCCCTGAGATGCATGGATCGTGTGTGAGCTTTTCTGCATATTGAGCTGGCAAGGGACAGCCTGAGGAATCTACACTGCCCCCACAACTCTTTACACATTCCTCATTAGGCAGCCTGGATTGAAAGAAAAAAAAATAAAAATCTGTAACCTCGAAATTAAGAATCTAGGGGGAGCAAGGAGAGCTCCAGAATCTGACGGGAGCTTTGGTGCAGGCTGCTACAGAGGTTGTCCTCTCTGCACTTGTATTTCCGCTGCAGCATTGAATTCCTGGCCATGTTGTGACTTGGTGATGAGGGCACCTTCAGTCGCTCCACTGCTCTCAGACCAGATCCCACCCTGGCTTTTTCAGCCTGGCTTTTTCATAGGCTGCAGAAGCCACAGAGTTGGGTAGGAAGGACCCACAACCTTCATATCCTGCCTCCTGAGTGGGTGCTCTATCCACTAGGTCAGCAGGCAAAGTGGGGGCAGAAGTGTTTTAAGTCTCCCAAATACGTGACCTTAGCTTAAGACTGTTTCAGGCTCTGAGTCCCAGGGCAGATAAGACCAGATGACAGTCTCACACACTCCTTTCTTAGTTTGCTTCTTGGCTGGCTAGGCGGACCCAGTGATTAGCACGTTAAATGTTGTAGATCCCATGGCTAAAAATCTATTTTTCCCAATGTTCTTTACACAGAGAATTGAGGAGCTACTTGGTAATGTACTGAATTTACATTAATTCTGCTGTACTGCCTTTAAAATAGAGTAATTCCCAGAGTCATGAGCCAACTTAGAGGAGCTGCAGTCTAAGCATCATCATAAAATACTGACATAAAGCATTGCCTGTCAAAACTTCCCCCTTTTCTAAGTATTTAGGTCCCCCATATACAGTTGGGCATGGTATCATTGTTTGTTTGAATGGGAATCCATAGATCCTAGAAATTCACTGCAATTGCTGCTAGAAAAAGGCACACAGAAGCCCTTCACTGTATTTCACACAGTGCTGCACCATGCAATCGCTGCAGTAGCCTTCATGATATCTATTTTGGTCTACCTCTACTTTGCATTTTGTTGTCCTGAATATTGAGACAGCAGCAGATTTTTGTATGGCCAGTAATGGATTGTTAAAAGAAGATAATCAAGTGTACTAGGTTTTCAAAATCTGGAATAATTTGAATTAAAAGAACATGTTTGAGGAAAATAAATAAATAAATGGCATGCCAGTTTCTTTTTAACAATTTTGGAGATCATGGCACAATTTGTGATGGTACACAAGCTAAGCAGATTCCTACAGATGAACACTGCAGCAATTTGCTATGTGTATATTAAGACAGTCTCTAGGAACATTTGGAGCTATTAAATTTTGACATCCAATCATAGCCACAAGTAGCTGTATTCTACGTGGTTTTAAACATTTTCCAAGAAAATATTACTGTACATTATGCTTACAGCAGTTGATTAACCATTTATTTCAAGTACCTAATATGTGTCTTGTGTGTGTCCTACTGAATAAAGCATTTGCCTTAACTCAGGAGTCTGCATCCAGAAATCTTACCTAGCAGGTGACTTTCCTTTTCTCTGATTCAGTTTCTACAGATATAAAACAGGGATAATGATAATGACCTCCTTAGTAATGCCATTAGGGATTTACTAATAAGCTAATTATTATTGGGGAATAAAACTTTATGTGAGGAACCATTTATTAAAGCATCCCCATGGCTTATTCGCTCCATAAGCGATTTATGAATGGGGCCTTAGAGGGAAGGTCAATGAAAAGTGCTCCAGTGCCAAAACATAAAATATCAGAAGCTTGGGGCCACATCTCCAGCAAACAGGTGTGTATCAAAAAATAGATATGCACAAATGCTCAGTAGTTCTTTATCATTATGTCCCTCTTAGCCTTCCTCAGCAGGAGGAACTGGGGAGTATTTTGTCCCATTAGATGCAAAAATATGGGATTCTTCCTTGCTCAATACAATCACCAAATGAATGTGAAACACTATGCCTACAGCTGTTTCTGCAGCATCACACACATCAGTTACAAGTGAAAGGACAAGCAGGAACAGTGCTTGGAGCAAAAGGATACTGGGTGAGGATGGAGAGATCTCCCTCATATAGCCTGGAGCACATATGAAAGTATGAGTTTGAAAGATGCTAGATCATAGATTTCATCCATCTCTGTCATACAGCTAAAGATGAAGATCAAACTTCAGGACAGAATGAATGGAACAGGAGGGAGAGATTAAATCAACTAAAGGTGGTCCAACTGGTGTGGGAGGGAGGGAATAAACCTTTAGTCAATGATAATGGTGAACAGTATACAAAATTTCATCTCTTATTCCACCTTACAGAGCTTCTGCATGGACAGTGTTATGTTTTTGGTTAGGAGAGAGTTAATTTTCTTCATAGAGGTTTGTATGATTCTGTGCTTTGGATTTAGGATGAGAATAATGCTGATAACACACCAATGTTTCAGTTGTTGCAGAGCAGCGCTCCCCCAGAGCCAGGGACTCCCCAGCTCCTCGTGCTGCCCTGCCAGCGAGGGGCTGGGGGTGCCCCAGGAGCTGGAGGGGACACAGCCAGGACAGCTGGCCCCAAATGACCAAAGGGACATCCCACACCACGGGGATGCTCAGCAATGGCAGCTGGGGGAAAGAAGGAGGCAGGGGGGCGCTGGGAGCAGTGGCGTTTGTCTTCCCAAGGCACCGCTACGTGGTGAGCCCTGCTGTCCTGGGGGTGGCTGGCACCTGCCTGCCGGTGGGACGGGGCGAAGGGATTCCTTGCTTTGCTGTGCTTTGCCTGTGTGTGTGGCTTTTGCTTTACCCAGTAAACTGTCTTTGTCTCATCCCATGAGTCCTTGCACTTTTTCATTTCCAATTCTCTCCCCCATCCCACCTGGGAAGAGCGAGCGAGCATCTGGGTGGTGCCCAGCTGCCTGCCGGGGTTAAACCACTACATCAATCTGAAATGTTACTAATGTATTTCTTATTCTTTTCCCTTCTGCCTAGGAACATCTTTCTCTATCGTCTCTCTTGTCACACATTCCCTTTTAAACCTCTGCAGATATCTTGGCTTGCCCAGCTGCAAAATTTGCTTGGACTGCAAAACTCTGAGATCTGACTGAGTGCCAAATGTGGCTTTTGGGCTCCTACCATATCCTCAAATGAGGATTTTAATCATTTTTAATCCTAAAAATAGGAATTCATCACTGCAAATCACAACAAAGGTGTAGGCTGAAAAACATTTGAAGCCGTTTACCTCTACAGTTCAGCTTTGTGAACCGTCCAGAAAGGACTATAAAGAGTGTTTGGTCATGGGCTGTGATGACCAATGACACATGGATAGAGCAAAAAAATAGAGAATGGAGGACAACTAGAAAGAGAATCGTGATCTGCCAGGGGTAATGACAACAGTAAATTGAATGCTTAGTCCCATGGCTAGGCAAGATGCCAGGGTACTGTAGGCCTGTTCTCAACCAAATATCTTGCTCAACTGTTGTCTACCTTTGACGATTTCATACCCTAGATGACACTACTGGGAGCCTATTACACATGTCTGTTAATGGCAGGTCTCCTTAGTATCATTCTAGGGACTTTCCCAAATAGTGGGTGCAGGCCAGATGAGGAAAGGAGTTACTGGGCAACAAATCATGCTGAAGTTCCCTCTTCTGTGCAAAAATAGAATCTTAAAAATAAAATAAAATCCTCTGTCTCTTCCCATGCATACAGTAATCTGTTCCTGTCCATTTAACGGCAACCATGGTCAAGGGCTTCAGCTGACAAAAATTACATGGCTGCAGCAATGAGTAAAGCAGGCCCAGTTCCAACCAGTATGGGATGTCGTCTCAAGTCATTCAGGCTAAAGATGGTTCCTACACAAGGCACAAGCTCTTGAAGTCACATAATTTATACAAGTACACAGGAAAGATGCTAGATCGTAGGTTTCATCCATCTCTATCTTACAGCCAAAGTTCAGGATCAAACTTCATGTCAGAAGGACCAGAGGTAGAAAACAAATCAAGTCAACGTTCCTGTGTATTAAATCAAGAAAACTTTCTTAGTTCATGTGGAATAAAAGCATATCAAAGGAAGAAGAAATCTGAGCCCTGTGAGGATCAGTCTGCACCTGGGGAGGTACCTCTCCCACAGTCTTGATCCTGGGCTTTCTCTTCATAGGCAGAAACATAATCTCAAAATCTGTGCACTGAATCTCCACCAAGTGAAAGCCATTCCACTGACCTGCAGGAATGATGAAGGTCTAGCACCAGTGGAAAGTGGCTGTGGCGAAACAACGATTAATTTCAAAGTTCACACGTATTGAAGAGAAACCGACACTCAGCCTTGCTGTAGAACATCAGCTTTCAAAGCTCAGTGCTGTGAAGAGGGTCTAGCTTTCCACAGAGAGCATATGCTTCAATTTGTTCAAAGCCAAGCAATGCTTAGTGGCAAAGACACTTTGAAGAGGAGGTGGTTGGGCAGGTTAGGTTTGCAGCCACTCGCTGGATAACTTTTTCCCAGTGAAGAAGAGAAGAGCTCTGCTTCCCCTTTCATTTACACCACTGTAAATAATGTGGACTGTGCAAGTCAGTGAAGAGCATCCAGCTTAGATGAGGGAAAAAGCTAGTCCAGAGAGAGAGAAAATTTGTCATCCTGAAACTCTGCTCTGCGGGTGTTTCTGCTATTACAGATGCCTTGTACCAAGCCCCCAGTGGCATGTAATTTAAATCCAATTGGGCCTAAGTAAGAAGTGTTGTAAGAAGCACAACTGTCTCCATCCTCAGCTCACCGATACCATGAGGCCTCGCTGCATTATGTCAGGAGTCCCTGCAGCACTTGTGGTAAATGACTGGGGAGGAACACCTCATGCAAACTCACAAGACAAATTATATTAAAAAGTAAAAGTGAAAAAGCAAACAGCTCAACTGGGACTTGAAAAATAATAGCTGCAGCGTGTGCTTTTCACTGACAGCTTAGGTTCTTATGCCTGAATGACTCCTGGAAATGCTAAGGGTCTGATCTGGCAAATCTCTCACGTGCAGCATCCCTGGGAGTTAGGGCCACTCTGTTCCCCCGATATCCTAACTGTGCTGTTCTCACGTGCTCTTTCCCACTGCATTTCTGCTTCTCTCTAACCACGGCAGGATGACAGACGTACCAACAACATATGTGGGCAAAACCCACCTGCCATTTTCTACCTAAGATTTGTGCTTACACGACACATTAAAAATAAATAAATAAATAAATAAATAAATAAAATCAAAGTGCAAATACTCCAGAGCTGTAAACCTGACTCAGGTTCCCATACAAGGCGTATTTCTCTTGGGAGAACTGCATTCTGCACAGTGTAGTCTGGGAGCAGTATTTCAATGGTTTCTCCTTAAAGGTTTCCTGTCCTGGTGAAATTCCCTTTGGATAGCCATGGTCTTAGTCAGGAATTTCCTTGTCCATGCCTAGTTTTCTTATGCTGTGCTAACCATAGTAAAGCTGGGGCCTCGGGTCTCTGCTGAAAAACACATCATTAATAATACCAAACTCTCAAATGAGTTGCACGGGAAGCTGTGACACTTACAGCTTCCACAGCAGTGGGTGATTACGTTAGCAAGCTTTCAAGAACTGGCATCATTTCTCTGGCAGGGGCCAGGCACAGGGGATACAAAGCATAACTCATTTGCTAATGCAACCCCAGGGTATGTTCTGGATCCCAATCTTCTGAAGGCTGCCATCCTTCTGTAAACGGAACCAAACAGGTAATCAAGTGTTGATCCATCTTATCACCAGACCTTCAAAAGAAATGTCTAAAACCATCAGCAAAGCCTCCATTCTGTCTCATTCCTCCCGCTTTATTTACTGCTTTCCACTGAGGAAGGGAGGGAAAAATCTAAACCCACATGGAGCCCTGTCCTGTGCAGACAGGTAGGGTTGGCAGCGTGCTTGTCCTAGCATCTTCCATACTGACCTGCCGCTGTGATGAAACCTTGCACCTCTGGTCCCTTTGGTCTTTATAACTATCTGTAGCCTAATTTCACTGGAGGTGTTGGGGGGGGTATGATGTGGTACTGGTGAAAGGTCTGAGCCGAAGGTTCTTTGGCTCTTCCAAACTGAACAGCTATCACAGCTGTGTGCAGGTTTTTGGAAACTATTCCCAATCTCCTTGTCCTCCAGTGACAGTTATCCTCACCCCTCAGTGTTTTTGGCTGGTGTTTGGGGAGAGTGAGTCTATTCCAGACCCCAACGTGCCTTACTCACCCCAGCTCCAGCCTTTCAGATGCATGTGTTTGCACTCAGCTCAATGCCGGAATTACCGTCACCATTAGCACTAGACAGACACTGATGTCTTCCCTATTCATCTTTGTGTACTTACAAAATATCTCCCTGCACTTAAAACTAGATTTCCCAATCACTTCTTCTATTTAGTGACCAGATCTCAAGACTTCTGTCTGTGCTGAGAACACATCCTGCACTAGTTTCAGAAGCACAGACACTGTGCTAGTTTCAGGGGGAGTCCTCTATGCTAACAAATGTACCAGCATCTAGCTGAAGGTGTTTAGTCTTCAGAAATTGCCTGCAGCAAGGTCCCCATTCTTTGTCCTTCCCATGATCCCTTCTCTGTGATGGAGAGAAGCTGGCTGGCCTCTCCCCACGGGATCCTGTTGCAGCTCCTCCAGTCAAGAACGCTTCTGCAAGAGAAGCTGGTCATGAAAGTCACCTTGTATATCCTCTGTCACTTCCCAACATGTACCTGAGAATTCTGCCTTGTACAAAATCCAAGGTCCTAATGAAACTTTAGGTTAAAACCATCAAGGATTTTTTTTTTAATTTTTATTTTTTTTAAGCTGGTGACTAAGCATTCATCAGAAAATGAAATGATGCTGGGAGAAAGTGAGTGTAGGATCTACCCTTATTTTAAAATTCAATTAGCAGCGCAGCCATGATGAACAGCCCTGTGGTTATGTAGATTTAGTAAAGTCATTAAGATCTCAGATTACATGTGGTGCTATTTCCCCTTACTCTCCCTTTTGCTGCCCACAGCAATCCTGCCTGTTTTCAGCCTATCACAATACAAACGGAAACAAAATCACCAGGGGTTAAACAGCCCAAATTGGATTACAGTCACACTGTTCAGAAAACAGAGCATTGCTGGTAATTGCATTCCATTGAATAAATATCTCAACATTAGTTTACATCACATTAGTATTCTGACAATGATTATTCTCATTGTAATTTGCCTGTCCAAGAATAAGCGCAACACAGAGCTCAGAATCCAAACAATTGATGTGTTCTGAGTTTCGGTATTTGTTTTAAAGATTAAACTGCATCCTGGATGGGCATTAATAACATCTCAGATCAAAAAAATCCCAGACCTTCTTCTTTCAATATTACCAAAGAGTTATGAGCCAAATAACTCAAGGCCTAAACTTGTTCCTGCTGAAGTCAGGAGGAGTTCTGCCAATTTTTCTTGCTTCAGGACCCTCAAAATTCCTTTTATTTATGTCACAGTAGCCTCCTAAATTTGCTAGACCCAAAATATTTATGGACTGTCTGTGATGCCTCTTTTGGTATCAAATAACTCCAGTCTGAAATGGGGTTGGCATGTTTCAGGGGTAAATTCTACCCTGGATCACTTCACAGGTACTTTATTACAGCTACTTGGTACCAGCTTGTCTGAGTTGGAAGGGCCTATACCTCCCTTCCCACTGCCCAATCTGACTGTGATCGGTGACTGCAGTCTCCAAGCAGTTCACTGAGATTACCATCAACCACTTTGATTTTGTTCAGTGCCTGCTGTTCTTCATTTTCTCAGGGAAAAACACAATGCCCTGACAGGCAGACAAAAAGTATATAAAGCAATAAAGGTAAAGAGCAATTTAGCCAGACACTTCTGTAAACTTCATGGGGTCATGGGAAGCACATCTCAAATTTCTCAGTCTTTGTTTCTCCAGCTGACTTTGACATCTCTGATGTTGCCTGAAGGAGTTTCTAGACCTCCAACTCAGTGGGCCAGCTGCCTAGCAAACTAGAGCATCACCAGTGTTCACAGGCCAACAGGCTTTGGTGATGAGCTGAGAATATAGGAGAAGGTAGGGGGAAACAGTTAGATAGGATGACAGAGACAATTTCATTCCTTGCTGTCAGAATCACAGAATGCTTGAGGTTAGAAGGGACTGCAGGAGGCCATCTGGTCCAACCCCCCTGCTCAGACAGGGCCACCTGGAGCAGGTTGTGCCCAGGAACTCATCCAGTCAGACTCAAGAACAACCACACAACCCTACTGAGAATGTTTTTTTTTGTTTGTTTGTTTTGTTTTGTTTTGTTTTTTGTTTTTTCATGTAGCCCATAATCCTCCCCTGAAAGAAACAGCCAATGGCTGGTTATCTCGCACTGGACATTGGTAGCAATTACTCCTTTTGCTTGCCATAGGTCCTGTAATTAAAAATTACCCAGAACTACACCATCGTCTTCTCTCAGCCACTGAACAGTAGCACAAGCTACAAATGACATGGGGATTCAATAGTACTGTATGATTGTCCCAAGTGCCTATCTATCTCATTTGTTACATCAGAATGTTCTAGGCTTGACATATCCCACATCAGAAACTATGATTTCCATGGTTTGCAGGAGAGTATCTTAGTGATGATGACTTCTTATGGCAGTACTTTGCACAGATAAAGTTTTGGGAAGAGATGTCACTTTTCTTGCATAGAATAAAACAAATAAAGAATGTGAGGGCAAAGGAAGAGGGTATGACATGAAAGAACAGAGGTGAGTTTGACGATCAAGACTTGACTTAGCTGTACCTCTGTAAGTATAAAGTTGAGAAACTGGTCATTGTTTACAATCTGAACACAATATTTGAATAAGGCGATCAATAGTGGACAGCCACTGGGAGGCAAAACCTACCATGGCTGACATTTTCCAAAGAATGATGGGACCTCAGAGTCCAATTTCCACAGGCCTCCAGTCTATTACCTTGCTGATAAATGACTTCCATATGTAGCATTTGATGCTAAACATTGAGAACAATTCACGTTTCACTGCCAGCATCAAGTGCATGAGAGGGGAACAAAGCATGCTGGAAAAAAAAAACTGTTAAGCAACTGCAAACAGGGAGCAGTATGGGACTGCATGAAGATGAAACACAGCAAGAAGTCCAGCACTTTAGCTCTTTTCCTGGCACCTGACACCATATACACCAAAGACAGCAAGTGGCTGTAGGCAGCGGTGACTTTACGAAAAAGTCAGGGGACAGAGTGCTACGCAATCATTCTCAGCAACATCTTAGTCTGGTGTCGCTGGTGGAAAGACCTTGCATAAATATTGCCATTTGTTTGAATCAGGCACGATATGAGAGCATCAGAGAGTAAAGGTATGGAAAGAGGCATTACAGTAGGCTCCCTCCAGGCAGAGACGCAATAGCCCTTTTGTATTACAGAAAAAGGTTGTAGCATTTGGAGTCTGGTAGGTACGTGAAGGACTAAGTGAGAGGAATAAGGTCAGCGTGCTACTGGGGATGCTACCTGAGGCATCACTGCTGCACCCCTGAGCTTTTCAGAATGCAAATATCCATTATTTATTGCATCTTTTGTTTGTAAGAATATCTCGAGTCCAAGCCAGGGACATGTATTTGAGGCTGGGGGAAATGAAGGTAGATCCTTTTTCCAGTCATGGTTCTAGCTTCTGCCAGGTCTCCAAAGAAAGAAAGCAGCACTACAACATTTGTGAACACTAGTAGAAGACTCCTCTCTTCATTTAAACAAAAGACTGTATATCCCTATAGAAGTAATTCCACCAATCTCCTTCAGCTGAAACCTTGCACAAGTCAGCCCAGTGATGAGATGGGAGCTGTGGTGATGCTTCCCAGAATGGGGGATAATACAGCACTAATTCACTCTGTTTTTTTAAAGGGGAGAGTTAATAACTTTGGTCAGGAATTTACAAAAATGAACTTAGGGCACTGACCCAAGACACAGCAATTTGGAAGCTGGAGGAGAGATAAACAGACCCTATTACACGGCAGCAGCATTTAACTATAGCGAGAATGCTGATACCGAACATCAGAGTCTTGGCTCAGTAGCTACAGATACCATAAAACCACCATGTGCTATTAGACACAATCTGTGATGTGTATATCATAATAAGGCCAGAACTACCACACCATGGTTACTGACTTCATTCACAAACTACATGCATGATCTTTCCAGGTCAAAACTAAGGTCATTGTCTAGCAACAGAATAAATAAATAAATAAATAAATAAATAAAATAATGCTGTTTTCCTGACAGGCATTCACAGTATTTCCAAGGCTGAGTTAATTAGTCAGATTTTATTTTACTGATGACATTAACCTTGGGGGGGGGGGAAAAAAAAAAAAAAAACACAGAAAAAAAAGGAGAGAAAAAAATCCTGTTCCAGTAAAGCAAAACACATAAATCTGATCATAGTGCTTTTTTTCACTAGTATTCAAAAATAAATCACATTCTAAATTTCTACTGAAACACAATAGTTGTTTTTGCTTTATGCATTTAAAACACCCTAAAAAATAAATAAATATGTAAGCGGTAAGCACTGTTTTTTTTCTTTTGCATAAGAATTACAAATACAAAAATTCAGATCTGGCCCGTCCTTCCCCAAAGCCATTATTAAAATCACATGCAAAACTGATCCTACTGGAAGCACAAAGCACCTTCACTCCACTTGGCTAAAGAAGGAGCAATAATCCATGTACTGGTCTCTGTTTGTAAGCCATTTCTAAGAAACAAATACCTTAATCTTAGCAACAACAGGACTTGGTATTTCCAACCAGGAGCTTTTAACAGAGAAACCTTTCTGGAAAAGTTAAAACCTCAGCAACCAACTTTTCAAAGCCTCTTGTGGAATGAATATGGGCTCTGCTTCAAGAAAGCTGCAAGAGCCCAGACATGCACGGCACTCAGCGACTTCATTCCAGTGCAGATGTCACCTAGTTGCCTTTCCTCACAAGCACTGAACACAACACTACCAAAGAGACTGTGTTCCTTGAGGTGCAAGATCTCAAAACCTTGCTTATATGGCTAGCACCTTCATCTTATGATTCGGCTTAGATCAGTAAAGAATGGGAGCAACCTCTGGCCTTAAGCTATGAATTTATTTGGGATTTATAATGCACATCCTCCATAAGACCTGACACTGCAGTCATTTCAATTCCATATATTGGCTTGGCTTTCAGACTTTGGACCATCATTACTAATACATCTGAATTTCTAATGGGGATGAACCTTCCTCATGAGAATTCATGAAGCACTTTCCAAGGGGAAGTGCGTCACTGCTCAAGTGTCACTGCTGTCACAGGGCAAGGACAAGGCTTCCTGGGTACCACTGCAAAGTAACTAAGAGGGTGGTGTTCACCACGGACAGTGCACACACAGTCTTACAAAGTACATAGAGCTGAGGGAGAAGTGGGGAAGCATTTTTGTAATGTGTCATCTATTCAGATGACCCAGTATATCTGCAAGGGTAAGACAACTTATTTTCTCAGGCATCCCCAAACAGAGAAATTTACAATTAGTAAAGCATTTCTTCCTTTGAAGTCCAGGAAGGTCAGAACTTAAGCATTTAGGGAAGAAGAGCATCAAGGTGTTTTACCTCTTCATGGAGTTTCAAACTGAACAGCAGATTTTATCTAGTTCTTACTGAATCAGACTCCAGGGGGAGTAAAAGGAAGCTGTAAATTGGATTGACTAGCTCGCATTATTAACAGAAAGATCTCCCGTGTCCTGTGAGAATCACAGAACCATAATTTGGGCTGGAAAGGACCTTCAGAGTTCATCTTGTTCAACCCCCTGCTCAAGGCAGATCCACATAGATCAGATTGCTCAGGGATGCGTCCAGTCAGGACTTCAACCTTTGCAAAGGTGGAGATTACACAGCTTCTCTGGGCAACCTATTCCAGTATTTGACCACCCTTTTGGTAAATAAATAAAGAAAATACAGAAAATACATAAAAAAGAAAGTAAATAACATTTCTTTATATTAAATCAGAATTTTCCAGATTCCAACTTGTGTCTGCTGCTTCTGTCATCATCTTTTTTGTACTGGGAAGCCCCAAACTGAAGCAGCACTCCAGATTCAATCACACAAGTACTGAAAAGAAGGGAAGGATCACCTCCCAGGACCTGCTGGCTACACTCATATTAATATAGCCCAGGAAGCAGGTGGCCTCTTTTGCTGAAAGGGCATGCTTGAAATATGGCTATTATATGGCTTCATTTAGTCTGCTCTGGAAACATTGACTGGTAATGTTTCCCTCCTATGTATGCTTATAAAAGGAGGTGCGACTGAGATTCTAAAGGCCATGAACTCTTAGAATTCCTCATGGATAAGAGTGAAATGTAAAACAAAGACAACAAAAAAGGAGTGTTAAATTTAATTAATAAACACCACTGTTCTATGTGACACAGTCATGGACACACTTTTCTCAGATGTTTTCTCGGTCTTTTTTCAGACTCATTTCTCATTTTTTCCTGTTGTGACCAAGCTAGCGTTAATGACGTCTTATCTTGAAGACATTACCTTCACCTGGATTTTATTGTTAGACCTTTGAACAAAGAAATGGCACAGACTGTGGAAAATGTTTTCCCTGATCTTCTACTCTATACCAGCAAAATAACACTGATTAGATACTCTTATGATCAGTAGACTGCAGAAGCTGGAAAGGGATAATACCTAGTAGAATTAAACTATTGAATCAGTGCATCCCCAGAGAGCAAGATACGTACAATTTGGTTCATCTGCTCTTAAAGTCAGTTGGAATTTTTTCCGCAACTTAACCAGGAATTTGATTTAGCTCATAACATAAACTGAAGGGCATTTCAGGTGAAAAAAATGAGAATCTGCAGCTTCCTTGGAGGGGTGTCTTTATATTGCTCCTTCTAATACAAAAGCTGCACTACAAAACAGTTTTGCATGGAAATCATTTTGAATTTGATGCAGTTTAGGTTTAAGCTGATTGTTGCAGAGACTTAACTATAGTAAGTGTTTTGGTCCCTTGGCATGGTGGCCTTGCTGCTTTCCAAAAAAAAACAGAGCGTTCACATTTTCCCCTACAGATGATTTATCTTCAACCACAGCTTTGCTCATGCTGTTATCTCCTTCATGTGGAACCACAAAACACTTAAATCAGAGCAACAGAAAACCACGCTGCACAGAAAGAGCCGAGAAATAGGATTTGGTGAGGAGCTGACAACTTTAGCATATACAGGGCCTGTTTGAAATTAAGTGCTGCCTGTACGCATGAGCTTCAAGCCTAGGCTGCAGCTGGTGTCCTATGTGAGGAGGAAAAAGAATCATCAAACTGCTCTGAGTGCTGCTCCCGTGCTCTGACAGCCCGCACAGGAGGATAAACTGGAATGGCCGAGGGGCTCCCCTGCAGCAGCTGATGCGGTCGTGTCAGACTCCTGCCCAGGAGACAGCCCAAGGAAGGAAAGAGAGAGGAAAAAAGGAAAATAAAAGGGAATGAAATAGCAGTGAACAGCGCATCGCTCACTGTCCTCTTTCCCCAGTTGGAATTGACTCACATAACCAGGCAGGAGAACATCTGTCTCCAGAAAGGCGAACACATACAGCTGTCAGTTCTAACAGGTATTAAAGTCATTGTTATGAGCACACTCATCATTATCCAGAGAGCACTTTATAAATCCAAACCAGCAGAGCCATCCAGCAGGCCAGAAGTTTCCTTGACAGTAGATTCTACTAGGAATATGATTCTCATCTCACTAGTTCACAGGATTGAAGGAATTACCATCTGCTCCTTGTTCTCCTCCCACAAGCACAAACTGAAAGGGCTGAGTGGAAGACGAGGGTAATATCGATGCTTCCTTAAACAAGAAGCACAGTGGCATTTCCTCGTGCTCATGTGACCTCTGCAAAGGGGCAGAAATTGTTTAACACAGTAGCCACATGCTTGCTCTTTGTTTACAGAGCCGAGCAGGTTGTCTCCAGCCTCGCACTTCACCAAGGTATAAAATGGTTCTTGTTGCAGGCAGTAATGAACAAATTCACTGGAGCAGCTCCAGCCTGCCCAGGCTCGGTGGGTCCCCTGCAGCCTCTGAGGCCTCAGCAGCGTCATTGCTGAGTTGCAGCTGAGGGATGCTTGCAGCCAACAGAAAATCACCTCAGCTAAAGGCTTTTGCCATGCATGATGCTGCAGGATGGGCTTGCTGCACATTGCTCTGAGAGGCAGGCCTGGGCGAGGAGGCAAGGACCTCCCCAAGCACGGTGGCCATCAGCAGTCTGATTCAAGCTGTGACACTCCCAGTGCCTGGAGAGGCTTGGCACCTACCTACCAGTTTGCTTCTCTGCCCCCGTGGGCCTTGTTAGCCGGGAACAGGAGCGCCTTAATGCTTATTCATCTTTGCAGCACTTCAGTGCAAAAGGTAGGAGTGGCTTCTATTCACAAACGGAGAACAGAGGCTTGAAAGCATAGATCCACCCACTTCATTTCTTTAGAAGTCTCAATTCATTGCTAAAGCTCTCTCAAGGGTGTCACGCCGTTGTCACCCAACTTCTCCCGTGCCTCAGAGGCTGCCCGGTGCACACGCAAATCTGCCTCTGATGCCTCCAGCCTTCGAGCTCCTCCAAGCCCTGCCTCAAGGCTAAAACACCAGAGCAGATCCTTCAGCTGGCTGTGCCCTCCTCACCTCATCCAGCAGGTCCCCGTCCCGTAGGCATACTCCTAACACACCTGGGGGACACGCAGGTGCCCTTGGCTCTGCGCATCCATCAGTGGAGAGGGCTGTGGGAGACAAGAAATCTGATACGAGGCTCTTGCAAGCCTCACGCAGAGGGCAAGGCTGCTCTTTTTCCACCCACACACCACTAACCCTGTTAGCCCAAGGCCTTCCCAGCACAAGTGGCTGTGTACAAACTGCCCTGCAGACCAGCAAGGGGTTGAATCCTGCCCTGCTGGACTTGAAGCAAGTCCAGCAAAGAGCCCTATACATCACCTTCACAGCTGTTCTGAGATTGTATATCTCTGTTGCTTTTTATTGGCCGGGGAAGATAAATTTTAAACTGTTTCCCAGTCTAACAAGTGAATGACAAAGTGGGTTACTTGGCCGACTCCTGCTCCTCCTCTACCCTGCCACAGGCCTGCCGAAGAGGTTGTGAGGAGCTGCCATGGCCAGCACTACTGGCTCAAATCAGCAGTCAGCCAAAGACAAAATAAAGAGAGCAGACCCCCCAGATCCCCACCTTGTGGATGGCCACATGCTCTGACACCACCAGCCTCGCGTTCTGGCACTGACACCACCAAAGCCACACAAGGAGCCCCTTTGCTTGTTGGTTCCTTTCTTCCTCCCCATTTAAAATGGAGGCATGAGTGCACAGACATACCCTAGGGTTGCCTGAAGGACTGGTGTGTTCACTTCAGTGGCTTCTGCTTACATATTACTAATCATGATAGGTTTCTCCGCCACACGCAACAGCCCCACCTTTTCCTGGCTGCAGAGGAAAGGATGCTCTGTGCTACCAAGGCAGCCAGCAGTCCTGTGACGTGCTAAAAGACACATTAAAGGAACCGCAACTGGGGGAGAAGCTCAGCACGAAAGGGAGATCAGAGACACAGGGGATGAGTAGCTCTCACGCCAGCAAGATGCATGTGCTGCACCTCCTTCCTTGTTAGGATATGTTAGATACATAGTTGCTGTTTTTTGGAAAACAAAACAAAACAAAAAACTGACTGCATTTTAATTAAGCTATGCCTGCTGCTTAAGTCAGTATGATAGTGATTTCTACGAATATAGGCCTCCACTGACATATGAATTACTTCGTTTTTATTTGCTGGAATGCACCAATTAAAATCTCACAGCGGAAGAACTTCCAAGATACAGCTTGGATGCCTCAGTCAAAAACTCTGTGGCTTTGGCAATCTCAGCAATTCATTTTGCCACCGATCACATTTAGTCACAAATTACAGTGTTGAAAGGAGTTAACAGAGCCATAAGCTTCCAGAGAGAATTTTAGAAAAATCAGAGTTTGCTGATGTGATAAACATGGCAATTAAAGTTTCCACTCTCATTTTGCAAGACGTGGATCTCTTTCTGACCTGCAGCTCCCCTCACTTTCAGGTCTTGAATACACGGTGGCCCATGCTATGCTATTCTGGGCAGCAAAGATCCTATGTTTGGAAGCACGTAAATGCCAAGCTCTTGTTGATGTCACCAGAAGTTTATAGGCTAAATGGAGACAAAACATTAAAGTCTCAATTCAGGTAGTCACCTTCCTGACACCAGATACTCATTATATGCCTCATGGTATGTTAAATAATAACACGAATCTCAAATTTTAGAAATGCCAAGATTCTCATGATATTTGACAACTTTTTGAGGTACATAAACTTTATGATTATCTAAATTCCAAATTTTTCTCATGGGGACAAATGCAGAGGTAGTGATTAGTGACAGTAGGAACAGCTCAATTCTTGTTTCACACATAAGCCCCAAAACAAATCACAAACTTGTGCCCCTGCCCAGGTCAGTCATGAGGTCTGATCCAATGGACGTACCAGTGGGGTTCCAACACAACAGAACAAAGGGGAGCTGATATCTGATAGCATCTGGGTTACACCAGTCATGCAGAATATGTGAGACCCAGAGGCTCAACCTCTTCCTGTTGAAGTCACGAACAAAACTCTCCATTGAGTGTGCCCTAAAAGCAAAACTTTCCGATCCTTCTGGTGGGTCTGTCTGAATAACTCCTGATGAAGACATTCCATGATTGTTGAGACATCTGAATATTTATTAGAGGGGACCTCAAAGCAATCTCATCTGCTTCCTGCATCTGATCTAAGAGCTGTTGTCATTCTTTTCTTTTTTTCCGACTGACTGAATGGATATTTAATGAACCCATACAAAGCTGAACAGCTTCGGTGGGACAAAGAGAGCACAACTTGCTCAAAAATAGCGTACAGTCTGGTGGCTTTCAGTACTCTCCTGGGAGATATCGGTTCAAGTTCCTTCAGTGAGATGAGAGGCTTCAGCCTTGGTCTTTCATACCCCAAGGAAGCAATCTGAAATATTAATACATTTTATTAACTGATGTGGCACCGTTGTGAGGAATAGCCAACCTCATTAAAGCACTTAACCTTGGGAGACTGTAACATGAGTGAAAGGAAGCACCGTTTTGCAACAGCTGTCAGGACGCTAACTTTCTCTTCTGTTCCCCAACAGGTAGCTCAGGCGTGCTGGCTTTGATGAATCTCATTTTAAGTGGCATTTCCCAGCTTTACAAGAACTTGGTGCCTTATTCAGGGAAGAGACTTCCAGCAGAAGGCAAAGAGGTGACAAACCAGACGTTACAATTCTGAATCTAAACCTCCGTGGTGGACTGGGCTCCAGTTTTCATGGAGGAACATCATCTACCAAGCAGCCCTCAGGTCACACACCTCCCTCAATTAGGGGCATGATGGAATTCTAAAAAACTCATGGAAAGAACCTCCATGGACTTCACTAGGATGCTATTTATTTTCTCAGTGCCCCTAATTCCACTGTAGTGTGTAAGCACTCTAGTTTGCTAGGGCTGTGTGGCAGTACAGCGCGTACATGATAAATGGAGCACAATTTATCTCAGTTCTTGTAAAACCCTACTGAAAAAAAAAAGAAACGGAAACAATTAAATAACTCAAGGGTGTCATAGCTGTCAACCGGGTGAATACCTGCAAAATGCAGCATGCTTACAGAATGAGGTACTAAGCCTTGTCTCACTCAGAAGTGCTGGTCAACAAGAAGAAAACATAAACATACAACAATATGACTTATTTCTTCTCATAGTGGATATCTTTGAATAATTATAACAATGACAACACAGTATTTCACATCCAAGTAAGGCAGAATTGTGATTTCAAATCAACATCACCTTTTAAAGCTCTGGATGTAAGGTGTGTGTAAGATTATACATAAGATAGCACTGGAACAACGACACAACTTAGACACCGAATTCTTAAAACTACAGAACTGAAGCTTAAAGCAATCAGAGATGGCACTACAGAGGTCCCTGGATCACATCAGCTGCATAGTCATAGAGACTGCTAAATGTACCTGCTCCATAGGTGATCCACAGTCTCCAAGCCAAGAGGTACAAGCCTCTGTGGGCTGTACACATCATTGGACTATATAGCAAAGCAGCTTTGAATTTCCAGATAGCCCTGCACTGTGGCATTTTTTTTCGGCCCTAAAAGGGAGACTACTATTTAGAGTGTGTGTTATAGGGAATCAAAATCTGAAGCATCTAAAATATCCTACAAGCCATGTTGCAACCCACTAGAATGGTATTTTTACGACGTGAAATGGGAGATATGTGTTGCTGCACTCAGCAATAGCTTGAGAGCATATGGATGTGCAAACTCAGCTGGGAAAGTGTTGGAGGGCTGTGCGGAGCAGAGGGAGCCAGACCTCATGCAGATTCACCCCTGCTTCCTTGCACTCTGCAGGGACTCAGATGGGGCAGTTCCCTGAAATGAACCAGCTCCAAAACCACACCTGGGGTTTGTCTGGGAGGGGACTGATTCACCCCAAAAGAGAATCTACAAGGAACAAACACTTATGCAATCCGGATGAGCAAGTGATGGGACCTGGGAGTGACCGCAGGGAGTTACATTATTTAAGCATGGACATCCCAGTTGACTTCTGTAGGTGTTCAAGCAGAGCTGTAACCAGTGTCCACAGCACTTGGTTCCCTCTGTGACATGCACAGAGCTGAACATCTCAAAATCGGTTTACAAATACCAGCTTGCTGAGCAAAGAGTCACCTAATTGAGAAACCTCTGATAGCAAGGTCAGAGGTTTGTCTTCAACTCTGTCCTGCCTGCAGTTTGGGCTTCCAGCTCAGCACTGCGCAACGGTTCCTCCCACCACTCAAGACCCACAGACTGGATTATCTTTAGGAGATAAGCACCAAAGTCCTTTTTTTTTCAAAAACCATGCAAGAGGTCAGTGCCCTCTTTAAAAGCATATTCATCAAGGTAGCATATCCCTGCCACCAGCCCCCACCCCTCGTGCCCATGTAGGTTAGCTGCTTCAAGGCTTAGGAGTTAAGCACACAGAAGCATCATAATTTTAGGCTCCAGCCCAGGTGATATATAGCCACTAAAAGTCCTTTGTGGATTTCCCATCCAATGCCTTATCTGCAGGGTGCAGTATGCAATTATGTATGGGCTCTGACACAAAAATACTCGCCCAAGATTTCTGATCCTAGAAAGCAGGAGATTGATCAGAGAATGTGGATTCTGAGGAGCAGTCATTGAAATGAAACTCAAAGAGATCAAAGAGATCAAAGCAGCCGACAAGGTGCAGAAAATTAAGCACTGGGGTGAGTTGAAGCAGACAGGAAGAAAAAGATCGAGAGCTGCAAATATGTGTGGATGTGCACGCACACACGAGTGGCTCCTCTGGGCAGTGCTGAGCTTGTGCCCCTGCACAGGCACAACTTTTCCCACATCGCAGCAGACTGAAAAGGAAACGTTGCCTTCGACGCAGGGCTGTCAGACTGTTTTAGTTGTGAAATAAAACTGCTCCAAAGACAGCAAGGCACGGTGCTGAGACACAGGTTTCAGTACCAATAAGAGAACACAAAAAAGTCACATCTACGCCCAGTCTGCCTCTTCCTTTTTTGGAGACTCTCATCTTTACACATCCTTAAGTACTGAAGCAGTTTTGCAAAGCTCTTACGTAGCAGGGCCCTCTTTTGTCCAAGAGCAGCTATATCTACATCAGCAAACAGTGCAGCGCAGGAGGAGAGGAACTGTAGAGTGAAACAGGCAATGCTGAAAAATGACATCTACATTAAACACATTTTGGAGGTTTACTCAACCAACCTCAGTCCAATCCTGTGTGGGAGCACATCTAGCTTAGCTGAAGGCGAGAGGAACATGTATGCGTTGTTTGAAACCACTCTGACATGAAAAACAAAGTGTGTTTGCGGGGGGGCGTTTGGGAGATTCACTTCAAAGGCACACCCTTGACGTGCAAAAAGGTCCCCATCCATCTGCCTGTCACCTGAAGCAGCACTGAGGCTGCATCCCTGCCTCACCGTCCCAGGCTGAGCACCACGAGCATACCCCCAGCCCCAAAGGGGCTTCTATATTTGCAGAATCTGTTATCATAATCTGATGGAAACGGCACTCTTCGGGTCTGTGGGCAGTGCCCAGCACACCAGCAGCACCGTATTTGTTCCCTGATTTGCTGCTGTTTAGTGAACCCTCAAAACAGCGGTGTGCAGTTGGGTTTATAAATTACAAGATAACAAACAAAGGGAATAAATGAGACAAAATTAAAGACATTACTCCTGCTCCCATAAATTATCTCCGTAGCCTGTTTTAATAGCATGGATTTACCAATGCATGTTAAAATAGTAAGAATACCCACCTAGTAGACTAACTAGGTATTAATGAAAAAGCAGAATATTGTTTTGTGTTCTCCGAAACACAGACAGAAAAAATATTCCCACCGGTTCCGATAATGCCTTTCCAGGGGGAAAGAAACATAATCTCCTATATTGAAAGAGCGAGCGATCTCTTGGAGTCGGGAAGAAAAGAAATTAATAAAACTAATTACACGCTCATGGAGGAATGAATCTAAGGCGCTAAGTCGGCCCGGGAGAGCTGGGCTCTTTGATTTTGTTCCCTTTCCAACTTCCCCGTTCCTGCCCCAAGGAGGCACCTCCCGGCGCATCCCCCGGGGGCGCAGCGTGCCCATTCCCACGGCGCCGCTTTTTGGGGTTTTCCACCTCCCCCCCAGCGCCGTCCCGGGCAAACTCCGGCTCCCAGTCCGGCTCCCAGTTTGGCTCCCCCTCCCTTGCAAACTGGAAGGTTGGGTCGCTTCGTGGCACCGCTCCCTTAAAGGGGCCGGGTGTGCGCGTGAGTTTGGGGGCGAGCGTGTTGCACACGCACCCGCAGCCCAACAGCAGCCTCCGCTCGCGCATCAGCCTCGGCGGGGAGCGAAGCGCTCGGCATGTAGGAGAGAGGAAAAGGAAAAAAAAAAAAAAAAAAAGAAAGAAAGAAAAAAAAAAAGGAAAAAAAAAGGAAGAAAAAAAAAAGGAAGAAAAAAAAAAAAAGGTGCGGGGAGGAGGATAAAAAGGAGGGGGGAGGGGAGAGGGAAATTAAAAAAAAAAAAAAGAGCTGCCTCTTTAAATGCTGGGGGCTGAGTCCGCAGCCGGAGCCAGCCTCCCTGCCTTTAGCCGTGCCTCTCCGGCGCTTGGTGCACAGCCCCGGGTGCCGGCAGCGCGGCGCTGGGGCGCTGCTGCTGCTGCTGGGGGGGGGGGTGGGTGGTCCGGGAGGGGTCCCGGAGGGGGGCCATGATCCTGCCGAGCTCCGCGCCCACCCCCAGCTCGCCCTAGAGCCGCTGCCGGCGCCGCGCAGCCTTCCCCGGAGGGTAAGTTTGGAGGCTCCCGGCGGGAAGGGAGGCTGGAGGAGGGGGGGGGGGCTGAAAGCTGGGGGGTGAACTCCGCCGTCCCCATCCCGGACTTGTGTTTTCCTCCCCCGTTGTGCCCGCAGCCCGGTGTTTGCAGCCTTCTTCCTCCCCCCGCCCTAACAGGTGGCTCGGTGCCTGCCCGCTCCCCCGGCGCCTTCCTCTTCCTCGCCGCCGGCTAACAGGTGGCGGTGCTGCCTCCTCTCCTGCCCGGGCAGGTGAGGGGAAACCGCGGCCAGCGCCTTCATCCCCCTCCCCGAGGGGTCTTGCAGGGGCTGTACTGCAATGGGGAGAGGTGGTGGTGGGTGGGGGACGTGCCCTAATACCCCCCCCGCTGACCCTCCGGATGCTCAGCCCCCTTCACGGCCCCGCTGTGTGTCTGTCGTTGCAGTGGGCATGGGGAACCAGGTGGAGAAGCTGACCCACCTGAACTACAAGGAAGTTCCCACGGCTGACCCAGCGGGTGTGGACAGGGACGAAGGGCCCAGGATCGGGGTCTCGTACATCTTTTCGAATGACGATGATGAGCTGGAGCAGCAGCAGGAGTCAGGGCACGACCTGGGGGGGGAGCACCCAGCCCTGCAGCCCTACGATCCCCAGCTGCACGAGGTGGAGTGCTCGGTCTATTATCGGGATGAGTGTATCTACCAGAAGAGCTTTTCTGAGGAGGACATCCTGCCGGAGGAGGGTGATGAAGGAGGCCGGGGACACCTGAGCACCTACACACCGGAGAACCTGCTGAACAGATGCAAGCCGGGCGACCTGGTGGAGTTTGTGTGCCAGGCCCAGTACCCGCACTGGGTGGTCTACGTTGGGGATTTCCAAGTCGTGCACCTGCACAGGCTGGAGGTGGTGAACAGCTTCCTCACCGATGCCAGCCAGGGCAGACGGGGCCGCATCGCCAACCAGCTGTACCGCTACAAGCCCCTCAGCCCGGCCGCGGTGGTGCGCAACGCCCTGGAGCAGGTGGGCTGCAAGGACCGGGACCTGAGCTGGAGAAACTCTGAGTGTTTCGCTGCCTGGTGCCGCTACGGCAAGAGGGAGTTTAAAATCGGCGGGGAGCTGCGCATAGGCAAGCAGCCCTACCGCTTGCAGATCCGCCTGGGCGACAAGCGCAGCCACACACTGGAGTTTCAGAGCCTGGAGGATCTGATTATGGAGAAGAGGAGAAACGACCAGATTGGCAGGGCTGCTGTGATCCAGGAGCTTTCCAGCCACCTGCAGGCCGCGGAGGAGGAAGACGAAGAGGAGGATGAAGACCATCACCACCATCCAGGTGCTCGGACTGCTGTGGAGTAGCAGCCTCAGCACCACCATGCTGCTTTAGGCTGGGTGATGGGGATTAAAACTGAAGGCTGCGAAATTGAGCTGTTATAAGCCCTTTGGGCCGCTTCAGTGCAGCTTCGTTCCAATCACATGTGAAAGGAAGGGGGAAAGCTGATTAAGTGTCTGTGCTTTAGTGCTTAACTCCTTCAGTGCTCGATGGTAAAACCACTGACTTACTTGTAGAGGATAAAACTCAGGGCAATCCTACCCTTCTGTACTCCCACCTCTTTCCCTTCCTTTGTGTTAGCCTTTTTCTCACCCATCTGCCAGAAGGCGTAACCCTGCAGGATGCTAAATGCCTTTGACATCTACTTATCAGCAGAAGTTGCAAGTATTTCTTACTATTAAGGAGCCAGCAACTTCCAGGACATGGCCATGTAGCTGAGTGCATGTTTAGTTGGCAGCTGAGAAGTGTGAGGATGTTGTTTCCCTTCTCTGCCCCTGTTCCTCTTTGGTTTTGGCTGCTGTTGGTCTTGCAACATGTTATTTGCTTGCTCGGTGCAAGGCTTCATGGATTGCTAGCCAGTCCCCCAGAAGGTGTAAGGGAGAAATCACTGACTAATGAAATGGCTTTGATGTTCCTGGTGCCTTCTTAATTAATAGGAACTTGCAGGTGGTCCGAGGGAAGCTCCTCACTAGCTATCAGCATGTGATTTCTGTCGAGGACAGAGGAGGTTTGTTTATTGCTGGCCGGTCCTGGAAAGGAGGAAGTTTGCAGCCCTTATTATGGAGGCTGTGCATTGGTGCGTGCTGGGACTCCTGGAGGCAGGTACTGAGCTACGCCAGAGCTTGTTACTGGCTGCCTGGTTTCCCCAAAAGCAAATGGCAGAGCTCCCGATGACATCTGTGGTACACCTCAGGCAGTAGAAGCAGGTTGTTTGCATGCACTAGCATGTCCCAAGAGAGGGGCCTCTTGACGGGGTGCCCCTGGCTGTGAGGATGTCACAGGTTCTGCACCAAACCCAGCTGTGATGGGAGGGAGCACAAGATGGAAGTCACTGCAGGCAGGGGGGTTAGGGTGTTCCTTTCCCTTTCTTACCACAAAGCAATTTCCCCTTCATTAGGGACTTTGTTTTCTCTTTTTTTTGCTAATTTTTACGGTATGCAGCTGAGCTATAGCATTGGAAGAGAGGATGTGCCTCCAGAGTCATTGTGCAGGTCCCTCGTTAAGAGGAGGGGACGGGGGAGTGTGATGCTGCCTGCCCTGAATGCCCCCTGAACTTTGTTTTCAGCTGTTGAACTGGCCTCCTGCATGGGCAGCACTGTCAGGTCTTTGTCCTGGGATCTGAAGGGTGTGAGCAAACACTGATTTGGAGGCAGCTTATAACACAAAATTCCTTCCCCTTAAAAACACAGTAGCAAAGAGGTGAACTTGAAGATAAGCTTGAGTTCATTTAAATAACAGCAATTAAGTGCGATGTAAACTTGAAGTGTAGTTACTACTGTCTTCCCTGTGGTTGTTTATAGTTATACCACAAATAGCAAAGTACTCCATGTCCTTTCCACCCTCCTGGGAGCAAAGTTTGTTGACTTAAAAATAAGTAGATACCGGCTTCTGATTAGTTGGGACTCTGTGAAGCCACTTTGACAATGTAGCCCAAACAGATCTGTGTTGTGCTTCCTACCTAAGACACACAAGCTAGGAAAAAAAGCAGTGAGAGACTATTTCATCCTTGCTTCAGGTGGAAAAAGCAACTCTTAGGGTTATGCAAATACACAATATTCTCTTTCCTTAATGACTCTGTTCTCATCTTGGGCTGTGAAATGCCCAAATCCAAAGGAGAATTTAACAGCAAGCTCCCTTAGAATGCTATAGCTCAGGTGTCTGCACTAGCGAGGTTTTTTCTTCAACACACAGTTGAGTTATACCCATGTTAGTGTGGCTGTCAAGCAGGTGTGCAACCTTGCTTTAAAAGCATAGTAACTGCCCCTATCTACCTGCAATGGGGTTAATATGTGGATGTCTGCACATTGGTTTTATACAACTACTGAACTGCTGAAAGGATCACTGTATTAGTCTGAAAGAATGAAGGAGAGTCTGTACTGACTGCTGTGAGACAGCTGAGGTTATCTAGACCATAAGTAAATGTCTGGCTGTTGTTTCTTTCATACTGGAACCTTGTACATAACAAAGTTTATTTCACTGTGTAATATATGTATGTAAAATAATATTTTCTTACAAATATTTTTGAAAGTTTAAAAAAAAAATCCATCATAACCTTGCATTTGAAAGGAAGTTGTTATGCACATTATTTTCCAGTCCTCTGAATGGGTTTATTTTTCATTAGTGATCTAAAGTATATTCTAGGTCATAAAGTATAGAAACTGCTATAAATGTCAAATATTATGTATCTACAGGGTACTAAACAGTAAACTAGTTGTGAAAATATTTTTCCCTTGTGTCTGAAACATCAGAACTATGACACATAGCCATTTCTCTCCTTCTGAGATATCCTGCACAGTCTGGCTTTGTTTTTCTGGTGTTTCCTTTCCTTTTTTTCCTTTGTTTAATAATTAAAAAAAAAAAAAAGGACCAAATCTGCTTGAGAATGGAGAGCAAAGCTTCTTTGACCAACTGAAATCATGTCTTGTGCTGATCTTGGTGCTTCCCTGTACCGGTCATGCCTCTGGGGATAAATTCCCATAGGGGCCTTAGCAAAGAATCCCAGAGCTTGCACAGCCTTGTTGGGATGGAGAGCTGCAAGGCTTGCAGTCAGCTGTGTTCTAAAACCTTATCCACTCCTCCGGCACCTGCAACTCAGGTGTTCAGCACTTAAATATTCCAAACAGCAACATTTTAAACTTCAAGTTATGGTTAGGAATTTATTCTGCCTTCTGCAATTCTATTATCTGGAAAGTGTTTGCTTGCCTTTTTTTAAAGGCAAAGCAAACAACTTGGGGAGGTGGGGAGGGAGCTGGATTTTTTTTCCTCACATCCTCTGAAAGTGGGCTACCTCCTTACAGGGATTTCTTATTCCAACAGATAAAGATGCAGGCATTGAATCTTTAACAGGTGGGTCTCTTTTCCCCACCTGTTGATTAGGCAGTGTTACTTAATAGGTGCTACTAAACAGCACTGCAAACATTTCTAAGCAGTCTGGTTTTTAAAGCCATGGACCCATAATGAGCTGGATGCGAGAACTGGAATTGCTGTAGAAGCGCATCACAATGCTTATCTTCTTGTTTTTGTTTGGCTTTATTCAGTTACTGTCTGCAGACTAGACTGCGATTTCTAGAGCTTGATTTTAAAGAAAAAAAATCTCTTGGGAAAACAGACTTTTTTGTGTATGTGTATACTTCAATACTTTTCTGTAGATCAAAAAAAAAAGAGGGAAAAAGAATAGATAAAAGTGCTCTTCTCTGCAGCTCGTTCTTTAAGGTAGAGAAATTCAGGTGTGATCCTTCTGTAGAACTTCTGGTTCAGCAAAGCCATAAGCCTATACCGAAGTTCGAAATTGAGCCACTTGAAAATCAGCAAAACTATTCATATGCTTGAAGTTAAGTGTATATTTACATTTCTTTCTGAGTAAGGGGCTGGAATTTTGATCTGAAGTCTCTGCTGGAAGCACAGAGGACCTGGCATTGCCAAATCACCAGGGAGAATAAGTAGTGCTCCAAAGGTTGCTTCTCAAAGGGCCTCTTGTCCAAACAAAGCTTGTGGAATCCAGCCCAAACTTTGGCCTCAGTCTCCCCCTGGAAATCTAGGAGCAGCACTGATGCAGTGAGGGGTGAAAGATGCATTTTATACAGCAGTTATACACTAAGCTGATGATCGTGCTGCAGATTCCTTTCTGGTGTCTTTGTCTTGTCATGCTTGAACTTTCCCTTGTGTTTTTAATGCTTAAAGTTAATATAATTTGTTTTAAAAGCTCTTTGATTGTGCAAACACTTAAGCATCTGTATGAATTTACCCATTTGGGTATATGTACTGCTACAGACAGGATGACTGCTGTGAATACCATTATGCGCATGTTAAGGCTGGCAAGAGTAAGCCCCAGATGTGTAAACGTAGCTCCAGCTTAGGAAATGTAGATGAGCAGTCTTATTTCCCCAGAGTATTCGTATGTTTGATGCAAATAATGTCTTGGAAAAGGCTTTATAGTAAAACCTACAATTATCCCTTGATTGAGTAATTTTAAAAACACAATTTAGACATTCACCTTCCATGGCAGTGAACACAGATATAAACTGAAGACTATTTCAAGTTTCCCTGATACTATGTGAATGCAAAGTATTGATTACAACACCAGAGCTCAGCTGGCCAACGCAGTAGACAGTTGCAAGGTAGGCAGGGGAATTAAAAACAAAAGCTACTTCAAAAACTATATTTTCTTACTAGGAAAAGTATGTTATTCAGACTAAGGACCCTAGACTATGGAAGTAAAATTTCAATTATTTTGTATTAATGAAACCCCAAGCACGCTTGTTACATTTTGTTCTTTTAAGTTTGATATTCCACTCCAAGTACTAAAGTATATTAATCACATATTACCTATTTCAGATTTTAAACATAACAGTGGTTTTCTTTTTCCTTCTTTCTTCCTTTGGGTCTCACCAAAGGGTGGGTGAAGCTTGTCGTTGAGTAATTTGCCACCTCTGCTTTTCTGTCAATTAACCACGCCAACCATAATTCTAACAGCCATGTAAGAACAAATATTTTTTGAAAGCAAATTTTAATTTTATACAACAAATCAGAGATGAGCAACTAAGTAAAGGTAGAAAGTACATCGTTTTCAACAGCAGTTTCTATTTGTAAGAAACCCACTGTTATTTATGTGTTAGCTTGGCTACTCTTATAAATTAATGTGCAGTGATAAGGCCAGGTGTATTGTATAATGGGCTTAGATTTTCCAGATCATACTTTTCTTTTTCTTTCATAACTGTGGATAAGAAGAAATCAGGGTAGCTTCAAACATCAGTGGTTTAGATGGTTCTTTTGCATTATTATTGAATTAGAAACTTTCTTTAAATACACACCTAAATTTCCTGATATTGTAAAAATTCATCCACAATAGCCAGTGTAATCACAAAATATGATTTTTTCTCCATGAGCGTTTTCTGTAAGCTGTCTTTTGTCTGTAAATGTTGAATTGTTAGTGCAAATATCTCTTCTTTTCCTGAGAAAGAAGTACAGATCATTGATTGTACCGTTTCCTTCAAAATGAAGGGCATTGCATAGTAACTAAAAAGAAATAAAAGATTTATAGTATCTTTTACACTCTTTCTTTTCCTTTTTTTTTTTTTTTTAATGTTGTGTTTTTTCCCTATCTTGTTTGGAAAACTGTAGTGATTTCTCTCATGATGGATACATCAGGCACAAAACAATCAATGTTTTCACTGGCTTCACATGTCAGATCAAAATCTAACTCCTCAGTTGTGTTGTTGCCCAAAGAAAGACAAAAAATAATCTCCGTACAAGGCCAGACCATCAGCTGCTTAATAGGCAATATCTGTATCAAATCTGATGAGGATCTGGCCCATAATTTAATTTTGAAAGTGGAAAATGAATTCAGCAGAAGATCATATAGTATTAGTTGGCACCCAGGCCTGTCTTGTCTGCCAGCAACTGCTGAAGGAACAGATGTAGTGTCTGTGAGAGGGAGAAATGAGAGAACATCAGAACTCACGGGGAGTTTTTGGTGATCTGTAAAACTGTTCTGTTTGTGTGATGTTTTATATCATGGAAACTCCAGGGGTGGGATGGGATCAACGTGCAACCTACTAGTGAGTTAGTCACACCAGGCAAACACAGATTTCTTACTGAGAGTGATGAGGGTTGTTCATCTTAGTAAGACGTTATATCTGTGGGGTAATGGCTCTTGATTTGTCAAAGCTTTCTACCATGTGCTCATCCATGACTACAAAAACATAATACAACAAATGAACTGTACTTTTCCCTGAGGTCCTGGCCAGAAAAGGCTGTGTGAATCTCACGCAAAAGCACCAAGTCAGCTCAAGCAAGAATACTTTGAGTGAAACCATCATGAGGAAATTTAGCTGTAACAAGGCAGACCTCTGCTGAAAGCACTAGTGGAGATTTAGCTCTTCTGGGGTTGCAGCTGTCCTTTACAGCCTTCTCACAGGTATGACAGAGTGAGGTAAAAGTCATGTAACAAATACAGCTTCTAAGGCTCAGGGCCGCAGGTGGGATTCCACCATAGCATTTAACTTCTAGCTCTGGCATGGACTTAGGTGATTCTGAACAAGATGTATAAGGCACCCAGCTGTGTTCTGTGTCACTGCAAATGCCTGAATTTTCAGGTGTCTGATACTAGGTCTGAAAAATAACACAAAGAACCAAAAATGTGAGACAGGTGACTGAATCAATATCCCAAAATCCCTGCTCATGTGCCACCTAGCATCGGAGGCCACTAAATTCTGAAGCTTGATTTATTTATTTTTACCATGTTTTCAGAATCTTGAAATTCTGGGCCTTTTTCTCACACAAGTTTCTGCAAGTACGTGAAGCAATGTAACTCCTGTCTTCTCTCACAGCCTGTGCCCATGGAGTGGGGGATCCAGTAAGTGGGAGCCTGCTTTATGCTACAGTGGCTGCTCCCTGAACGTATGTGACCAGGTATCGAAGAGGAACTTCTTAAAAATTATGTTCCCTTTATTTCAGAACTTCACACCTGAGGCAGAAATAAGTTTACGTGAAATGCATTTACAGGGACATGAACTGTGATGAGGTCTCTGCCCTCCCAAGTGGCTGTTCTGAGCAGTTGGATTTTGCGGTGAGGTTCCCTTATCAGTTCTCTCTTTGCTTTGCCCTGGATCACTTCCAGCAAGTGCACTCATGAAAGTCCTCATTCCACGAAAATCTGGAAGTGGTGGATGGGAATTTAAATCATTCCCTATCCCCAGGCATAAGAGGAATTCAAATTGCAGTCCTTCTCCTGAAACTATGCTCAGATCTCTAGAGTACTGTGTCAAGGAGGACTACCCACCAGTACCACCTGCTCAGATTGTCTTTATAGAAGAAGGTGGACTGAGGATCCTGTGGCCACAGAAGAATGTGGACTGAAGATCTTGTGGTCACTGACGTCAAATTGATGTTGCCAACGCCAGTTTCATCGACCAGGAGAATCCATCCAGTGCATCTCAAGCCATTTCTGCTCACCAGCAAGGAGAAAACCACCTGGACACCCATGCTGTTGGCCACTAGAGCCATGAAGTCACTTGTGATGTGCTCCAGGGCTCCTCAGCAGTGTCAGCAGTGCCCACATAGAAGTGCAGCAGGGGGATAATAGTCTGAGGGTCTCAGCAGCCTCTCAGATTCGAGCCTCTAGTTAACATCAGACCTCCTCAGACCACCATCTGTATGCTGTTCTCAGCAGAATTTCTGTCCTCATTTGTGCAAACTGCTGCATCTGCTGGCCACGTGTTGCTAGCTGTACACCAGGCCCAGCAGTTACACAGGCCTCTCCCTAGCACCTGCTGATAGGGTGCTTCGGCACCTGATCCTCCTGATCAGGAGCCAGATGGAAACAAAGAACTCAAAGCACCCTTTGATCAGGAAGAGCAGGCAGAGCTCATTAGAAGCACCTGGAGCTTGCTAGAAATCCACGCCACACAGTCAATAAGACTCATTTGTCTTATTGAGTCACTCTAGGTTACCAAGGCCTGTGGTCAGTCACTGTGGTGGAGCCTGAATTTGTTGCTTGTATCACCTTTATCAATGAAAATTAACCAGGACTGTTAAGAAACAAGTTAACTCAGGAACATATAAAAGTCTGGGGTATAATTTTTCATTGCTCCTCGGCTTCTTGTGTCTTGTCCTATTCAGAACAAGCACTCTGGGACAAGCTCTGCTCTTTCTGTACAGTGGTTAGTGCAATGAAGTCTCAAGGTGTTTACATAGTATTAATCAAGTCCGTCACCAGAGGGCAGGGGAAATGAAATGAGGATGTTCTGGACCATGAAATAGATGACTCACATCCCTGGAAAAGGTTTAATTGAGCAAAACAGGTACACAAGTGTACCTGGCTCACCACAGATATCAGACGGAGGAAGATGAGCCTCCAGAGAGAAGAACCAAGGCACCCTGACGGCATATAGAGAAATGAGTGCAGTGCTTATGTAAACAGAGTCTGTGGAGAATAGGTCTTCACGCACAACCCACGGAGAAGGCTCACATGGAAGGCAGCTGGCAGCATTCTTCTTTATAGTGCATCCACTACAGCCATAGGGCACGTCTAACAGGGAAACAGCACTCTGGTGGGCATCTGAGCACTGGGTACACAGTGGCAAGCATATCTACAAAATCCACCCCCCCCCCAAAAAAAAAAATTCTTTGATCCTGTTTTTTTTTTTTTCCTTCTTTTTTTCTTTTTTTCCTGTGCTTTTGTTCCTCAGCTCGTCAAGAAAGCAATGCACTTATGAATGGGATGTGCAGGGGAGGGAAATGTAGAGTTGTGGGATAGGCTGTTGTGCACACCTAGTCATGGTGTCATGGGCTACAGCCTGTCTCTTGGAGCTGGGTTCCTCAGCCCTCACTGCAAATTGAAGAAATGAGAGAACCAGAGTCAGGCTCACAGATAAATGGGCAGCTCAAGTGTTACCTGGGAAGTGATTTCAAATCTCTCCTCTGCCTAGTCTAGAACATGGTCTTGAACACAGAATTTGAGCAAATGTGCTCACCGTTAAGTTACAAGGCCAGAGCTATTTGTCTTTTCTGTCTCAATGAACATTTAACTCATCAGATCACAGAAGAAGAGAACTGCCAACAGGGGAGAGAAAACTCTGCCTTCACGTAGCTGACAGCCTTGAGGTTACTGTGTTCCCTGGAGATGTAGGACACCGAAGTCACAGCTCTTCCCCCAGTCCAGGATTTTCAGTGACGGTGACAAGCTTTATCACTTCCACGGGATATGCACAGCACCACAGCTCTACATAAGCCAAAGAGGATGAGTGCTATGGTGGTCTGTTCAGTGTAAGGCTCACAGGGTGTCTATAATATCTGCTTGAGCTAAGTTTTCAAGGGGGAGAAGTGTCCACAAGTCCTGAACATACACATCTGCACGAAAGAGATTGTTTGGAGGTATTGGACCATATCTTCTATGCTCAGGAAGCCGAGGGCTCAGCCACCTTAAATATCAATGAGCCAGACTTTTGTTGGTATTACCAATATTATTACAAACCACAGACATGATTAAAAGACATACCCAACTATTAAGAAAGTAGTTTCTGTTTATCCCTAAGGATAAATAGTCTATTCTTTGAATAGTTTTGCACATGCCCACCTCCAATAGGCCCTAACATAGGTTTACGTGTTTATAGCCCTTGCGTGCACAGATGCATCTCAGAACCCCAAGTCTAATGAGTTCCCATCACATGAATTAATTATACTACAAAGCACAGGAAAGAAAGCCATTAAATCTTAAATTAAGTTATTAAATTAAAATATTACTGCAGAAATTCAATAGCAGATTTCAACCCACGGGAAGTGACTCTGCAAGGAAAAATACCATTTGCAGGTGAGGTGGCACTCAGAGCACCTTACCATATTCATAGGGAGGAGGTGCTGGCCCCTGCAGAGAAGCTGCAATTATAATGAGCTTCTTATCCAGGAAAAAAGCAGTTATCCCAATACATTTGTGTTGGAAGCTGAGGTACTGAATAAGATGCTAGCAGGGTATAAATAATGAGGTGGTACACAGCCGCGTGTTGGAATCAAGCCACTAGAGCAAGATAATGGCAAAGGCACAAAGCTTAACTTACATTGTGCGGTTCCTATGGGAAAAGGGGTGGGAGAATAATGCCACATGGCAAGCCGATTCCTCAACTTGTAGTGAGTAACATAACTCCATAGCCCTGCTTGTCTTTGTTCAAAGCCAGAACAAGCAGAGTTGAATTACTGCAGAGGTCTAACCCTAGGCACAAGGCTAGATTCCAGCTGAATGTGCTCCCGAAGTCTGAACATACAAAGGCCATTTCTGGCTTCACATAACTAAACCCATGCTGAGAAAGGGAAGAAGCTGCTGAATGCATGGGCCTAGATTCATCAAAGAATTTGAGCATTGTCCCACTGAAAAGGGATTTGAATTTACGCATGACTGCTCTGATAGCGTGAGACTATCAAAGTGTATGTTATTTGACATTTTATGGTGGTTTTCTGCTACAATGAAAGGCATAATTCATATTTCTAATTAAACATTTTAATATAGCACAGATTGTAAGTGTCACATAGTACAACCTAGTAAACACACAAGATGGGGTTTTAAAAGGATGGGGTTTTTAAAGTGTTGTTTTAACCACCAACGCCAATGTTTTTCAACAGGATTCTGCTCTGCCCTTCCTCTCAGCTGCAAAACTTATGGCAAGAATTCCTAACAGAAATGCCAATTTATACATCATTTTACAGCAGTGTGCTTTGTGACAGGTCTGCTTAAATATCTTTCACTGAGATAAAGAAGTTGCAAAGAAAAATGGCACAGTTGTGAATTTCTCCTGTTTTGTAACTCTACACAGCCTGATTTAGAGATTTCTGAAACACTCTAATGCTTTGATTAAAGGACAAAGAATTAAGTAAATTTCTCTGCTAATTTCAACAGAGGAAAATAGTCCTTAATAATCACATTTTGGTTTAAATCACACTATTCTGTTACCTGGCCTGGCCTCTCACAAGCTAAATCTGAAATCAAAAGACTTTCCACTGCAAGTTGATCGGGGATGTGTTGTGCATAGCTTATCAATGGTGAACTGCAGCAGAGAAATGAGGTGACTTGTTTGAAATCAGATGGCAGCGAATGCCTCATAACTACTTCCTGCAATATTATAAGGCATCCTCCCTATACAGATTGGTTCATGAGAGCTCTGGGCTTCTCACTAACTGGGAGTCTGAGGTTCTTTGAAGTCTGATGAGGCTGTCAGCTCCTCCCTGACCACAACAAAAAGGAACAACCTTTCACAGCCTGCATGAAAAGAAAAAAAAAATCCTGTGCAGACATATTTATACACCATAACTCTCCGTAATTAATGTAATATATGTAATGTTCCTGTATATGTAATGTAACATATGTAACGTTCCAGTTGTCCCACCATCTGTCATAATAAGTAATTAAGAGCTGGGGCTTAGAGGCAGTCCTGGCCATCCAGTGGCCCCAGCATCCTAGGTATATCATGAATTGGACCTTTCTAAGGATCTGCTTAGAAAGCGAAAGTATTGCTTTACCTCCCATCCAAAGTGCTCCCAGGCACTGAGGAATTAAAATAAACCCTCTGTTCTCCTTTCAGTTATGGCTTTTTCTAGTTTCAGAGCTAATTGCTCTGACCAGCAGCTTTGCTCTGGGAACCATAATTAGGTCTCCCATAGCCTTCTTTTTCAGTCTCTCCCTCTCTCCTGAGCTGATGTTTTCTGCAGCTTGAAAGGTCCCTCCACAGGCTTTCCTGTTAGCTCAGCTTCTTCCTCCTTCTTCTCTCAGGGTAACAGCAGGGTTAAGCCACAGCTCAGTAGCTCTAACAGAGCTACTGGAACAATAGCATTGTCACTTGAATAAAAACATAATGAAAAAAATGTGCTTTCAAATAATAAAGAGATAATCAGAATGTCTTACACTGTGCTTCTTTACCAAATTTACATGGATATCATGAATACTTCACTGTTTTCTAGGGCTCTTTCATGCATGTGAGTCTTGAATCCTCAGCACACCAGTCTCTCTTCTGAGTCAAGTTCGTTTTGCTATAAGTCTTCTAGTCCTCTCCCTGCCACCTTCATGAACCATGTCGAATCAAGATAGGATATTTCCTCAGGAAATGAAGTTTCTGAAGTCTATGAAACTGTAATTCCTACAGTGAATGCAAATCCTACAACCTCTTGTCTGACCCACTTAGTTCAGCCAGGTATGCAAAACCTGCAGGAGATAAATAAATTCATAACATCGATGAGCAGTCTGTGTATGTTCCAGATGCCCATAGCATCTGTCCCTTTGCCAACTGAATGACCTTGAATAATCCATGACTTTGCAGCGTCACAGGTGCTCTCCCATGATGAATATTTGTAGCCTGATTTCCTACAGGTAAAAGGCTCAGCTACTCTGATGAGTGGAGGTGCTGGTGTGTGTCTGCTCTACCTGGGATTCCAGCTCTGCTCTTGGGAGAGGGCTAGATGAGGAATCACCTCACAGCATGCTTACTTACCTTTGCTCAGTGCTGAATTAGGCAGTCTCAGCCTCATGGTCTTGCAGATTCCCTAGTACAGGTATCATTTCTTGGGCACGGGGATCTGTGCCAGCATCCTACTCCTGCACCCCTTCCTATATGAAACAGAGATGCTTGTTAGCTACCACTTCATATTCTTGGAATATATCATAGTTGGCATGACCATGGAGAACAATTTAAGAGAGATTCTTTTCTCATAGGAAATTGTCATTGAGATTATAAACAACTTTTGATGATAGTTGTAGAAATATGTCAAGGGGAAAAAACAGATGATAACATTGCAAAGCAGCTGTGTCTTCTGTGTCAGGACCTTCACAGCACAAGATGTTCTGTTTTCTTGGCCTTTTGGACTGCTTTGTTCAAAGATGGGAAGGAACTGGAAGTTTTCTGCAAGCTTTTGATGGGCTATTAAATAATCTCGTTCTTGTCTTTTTACAGCTGATATCTCAATGTATTAAGCTTGTGAACACTTTTGGCCTTGTAACATGCAAATTTACATTGCACAGAAAAAAACTATCTTTTTCTAATACTAATCAAGAAGCTAACTGAATTTGATCAGTTTGGTCACAGGGGAGTCATTCATAAGCCTCATATGTTATCCAAACAAACGATACACCTTGTCTGACAATGTTTCCAATTATAATCTTAGAAAAAAAGGACAATTTCTCTCAGAGTCAATCAAATCACGTAAGTAAGGCTCCCTCAAAGCCATTCTATCTTTAGAGACTTTAACCAAAAACACTGCCCAGTTTGCTAGACCACAATTTTTAGCCAGGTAAAACCCATTGCTCAGATATGATGACCTCTTACTCAGGCAAACGTTTCTTGATTCTAACATGGCATGGTTTAATAACCTAGTATCATACCTATTCATAAAGTCATAAACAAACAGCAAAAAGCAAAAGAAATGGTAGGGGAAATTAGAGCTTGACAACAAGGTTCATAAATAAGTTTGCCAAGGCTGGATTTTTCTCTCTCTCCCATATAATGAGATCAGAGACCTTCTTATTCTCTTCTGAATCACAAATTTATGCATACAAATGGTCTATCTGTCTTCTAGGTGATTTCTGTTTCCTATTACAGCACTCTGCTTCCCCCAAAACAATATGGAACAATTCTAGCTTGTCTGCTAATTAAGTGTAAAGTTGTCTGAATTTCTTTATTAATACAAATTTTAATGTGCTCATTGAATGGAATGCATTGTTTCCACATGCTTCTGAGTTTACCAGACAGATTTTGCTATATTTGTACTATAATCTCTTCCGCTTCTCTACAGATGAGAAGGAAAGGCCCAGCCTATTGCTTATACAGAACATCAGTTTGTCAAGCATTTTGTGCATCCCTCAGGATTAGTGCAGCTATGAAATTGTATCATTATCATTGCCTGCTGCATTACTGAACCACAAGGCAGGGCCTGAGAGAATATGCATGCATGTTTGCGCAATGACATTTTTAAGCCACGGTCTGCCTTTTCATTTCTTTACATCCCGCATACTAATCCAGCCCCAAAGTACTCCAGGCTGGTGCCCAGAACCAGAATTTCCTTCTCTGTTTTAAGCAAGGATTTTTCAGTTATTTAAGCTATTTCACCCAAGCCCATTGTTTACAGATAGGTGAACTGTTGCTTTTTGCTTAGACACATTTACAACCTCAGAAGAGGGAGGCAGACTTGCAGACTGCTGTGAAGTGATTTAGATTTCAACCTTTGTCTCCATGGCATGCCTTTGAAAAACAGGCTCATTGTAGACACAGAATTTGGCTCTGCAAGCGCTGAAACACAAACAAAAAGTGCAACAGCAGTAGGGAGGTCATAGTTTTTTGCAATATCTGGGTCTTATTTAAGAATGTGGGGCGGCCTGGAAGCACTTAATTTTGGGCAAATTTGTTTTCCACTTTGTTACACAAAACAAACTTCAGAGCTAAGTAAGCACCAACCTGTCAGGAAATTCATAAGTCTATTAGAGAGGGAAACGCGCCTGAAAGAACACCCTTTGACACGCCACAGAAGTTACCGTTCCTTTGGAAGACCTTAAAAAAATGCTCCTAAATCAAAAGTCTGTAAATGAACAATTAGCTAATAAAGCCTGGTCTCAGCATTTCCTGTTGTTTCAGCTCCGCCTCGCTGGGATATTGTGCTCCGTGCTCCCTGTCAGTCCCTACGGGCTGCACTGAGAGCCAGCACCGCAGCACTTGCAGCTCTTGACAGGTTGCAACAATGCTTTTGGACACGGCCCTAAGTAAACAGCAGTGGCAAACTTTTCCAGCCAGCAAGGGAAGTCACTGTGACGCAGCAAGCCACGCTCCCAGCAAAACCTGGCTAGAAGGGATTAACTCTTCCCAAAGCAAGGCATTCTCTCCTTCCCTGGTGTCCAAAGCTGAGCGGAGGGCTCGTTTACCCACCCCTCACTCACCCTCTCCTTTTCCATTCGCTTGGTCACAAAAAAACCAAAGAGTTCAATGCACTGACATGATGTGGTTGTGGAGGGCACGAACGGTTTCAAATCCCTCATGTACTTTTCCAGAAGCATGAAGGTGAAAGCAATGTTAACATTTAAAATGTAAGGAAGCAGACTGAGGAAGCGCAGTCCCAGCAGCCTGGCAGCTTTGTTCATGTCCTGTACACTTTTTACCCGCTGATGTTGTGGCAGCCTGGAATGTTATTTTTAAATATGAAAATAGGGCGATTGTTCACACTGTATTATGAAATGCAATTACAGAGATAATTTCTTTAATTTATAGACAACTTGTGGTTCACATTTTTAAACTCTAATATGTAGCTCCTGAAAACCAAGAGCCGTAATGACAATAAGTGGTGCTTGTAATGCTACCATTGCAAATAGAACTCTTGAATGAAAAAAAAAAAAAAAAGGAGTTTTGATAGTTTCACAGAAATGTGTTTTGAATTTGTGGATGGTTTTGCCCATTTTTTTAAGGAGGGAAATTACAGTAATTTCCCTGCCACTCTTAGGACCATTATTATAGGATACTGCAGTTAGGTTTTTGTGTTTTAATAAAGGAGCCCACCTACAAATGGGCTGAAATATATGTTGTAGATTTTAAAGTGTTATGTTAATAAAAATGTTTTTCAAATTTGAGGAAAAGATGACAAAACTGAATTGCAAGAATTTGAATTGCATTCATTGGTCTTTATTCTCTTTTGGCTGCAAATGATACATCCTACTGAGGTGGACACAAAGAGACTGAGATAGAGAAAATCAGTCATATTCCCTGGTATGTAAAAGCAAAATGAATGAAGTTTGCAATGTGGACATTGATCTCAAGCAGTTGGCTTTGCCTTAGATAAATTTTCAAAAGTCCGATATCCTTTTAGACTTTGTGATAACTAGTACAAGCTGTTTAGTTAACAGCATTTCTCAAGTAATGCTGAGTGGGATTTCCACTGAAGCACCAAAGTACACCTCAGCATCTCTGATGGGAAAAATACAGCAGAACCAAACATGGATGGCATTTTCTAGCTGAGGCCAGATAGAAGCTACCTCTAAAAGGAAAGGGCGATTGGAAGATACAATTATTTATTGATAGCAGCATTCACTATTTCATCTCCATCTGTCAAAGGTTCTGCAGTGATGTGTACTAAGTCCAGTGCAATCTTGAAGCTGAGATTTCTTCTTTCTCATTCCTTATAGAAGGAGTATCTGCAAATTGGAAAGCAGAATGCGGAGCAAGTAAGTGGCAGCGCTGTTTGCAGAAATAAAGTCCTGGTCTGGGGAAATGTCACACTTGTCCTCCATAGCAGGCCAGTGGCTGCATGAAGTGTCACCATGGATAATGTGAGAAGCATTTTGCCATTTATACATAAAAATCACTTATGTGTTGAGATCAAGAAGCAATTCCAACATTCAGATGTAGGAGAAATTGGCTGTCTCAGTTGAGTATTAGCAGATACAAAATGCAACACAATTTACCTGACTAAAACTCAGCAGAATTGAAATGCTCACCCACAGGTATTTCCAGAAACAAACCAGCTTCTGAATAACAAGCTGAGTGCTATGAATAAGGAGCAGAGAGCAAAGTGCTGTCTTTAGCCTCTTGCAATGAATTCCACTGGCTGTAGGGAGCCCTGAAACATTCTGCCCCTCTTCAGGGACCAGGAAACTGAAAATCCTTATTTTCATGTGTCAGTTAGTCACTAAAAGCAATTATGCTTTTACTGTTCTTTTAAGGATAATTACTACTACAATAACTTTATCAACCGGTAGGTACTGCCATTGGTTTAGGCAATGTTTTATCAATACAATCTTCCTGCATTAAACAACAACACCTGTTGGCAGAACTGAGAAAATGTTCCTCGTTATGGAACAAGCTGTCATCTCTGATGCAGGCTTTAAATTAAGAGAAGAAAATGTTAATAACCGGTTAAGTAGAAAGAGCATTTAGAAGACGTTATGTTGACCTGCTTTTTACAGCTCTGTCTGTTTATCTGGGGTCACTGTGCCTGTTGCAGAAAGGCAAGCCATCTTCTTCTGCATTTGGGGTTTGGCAAAGTTTGCAAAAACTAGTCTGGACTGGCTGGAGTTGAAGGTTTGGGTGGTGGACTCGCTTGTTTGAATTGGACTTGTAGCATTGAGTCACAACTAGGAGAACCGTGTTAGTGGAAAGAAAAGTCACAATGTGTTCTGTGCGGACCTTAAACTATCATCTCCCTGAGATCACATCCAGGAAATCTTGAATGACAAGTTTTAAAGGCAGAACTGAACTGGACTATTTTTAATTCTGATCAACAAAGATAGAATAAAATCTACTGTTTTACACAGCAGAAAGGCTGCCTGTATTTTTATTTATTCATTACTTTCTGCTAACACAAAAGATTGTTGACTTCAGGAGAAATGTCTATATTCTCACACAGCACCACTACGTACGTGTAAGAGAATGTAATAGTGAAAGGGATTGGACACTGATTTGTAATAAAGGTGAAAGTACACAGTTCATTTCCATTGCTCAAGAAAGAACAAAGCAAACAATCAGGACTAAAAGCCAAGTTAATTAAATTCCAAATAACTTTCAGTGTAATAAGTTACAATGGTATTAGTTGCACAGGCTAGGAAATTTATTACTAAAAATAGCATTTTTTCAGTCTCCCTAGTCTCTCTGTACTTAGTAAAAAGAGGCGAGCACATCCAGAGGGCTTTTCAGCTCTTAGGAGAACTGAATTATTTTCTCATACATACTCAATCTCTTTTCTCTCCATATAAATACATATGCATACACAGACACAAAAGAGCACACATACACAAGGAAAGGTTTATATATATGTATACACACAAATATGTCTCTGTGTGTGTATAGGATACATACATATTTATTTGTATATGCAAGTGTGTGATCATGTGCACACAGTCCCCAACAAGCTGCACTCCTAACCTAAGGACCCTTGCTCACACTTACGTGAGATATATCCAGGGATGAAAGTTCAGCAGAGATAATTCTGATTCTGCTCCTTCACTGTTTTTACAATTATGTTGCAAAAAAAAAAGAGCTGCTTCTGTCTTACACTGGTTTACATCATCTCAGAGTAAGGCTTTGGGAATAAAGCATATCAGAATAAATATTATATGGCTTTAAATAGAAGCTGGTGGCTAAAGAGCTGAGACATGGTTTAGTACACTGAATATTGTATCTGGGTGATAGGTGGTCACATCTTCAGCTCATAGATAATAAGTACAGCCCCCAGGATCTCAACCCTCCCCAGACCAGCTAAGAGACTTGTGGAAGCCTCCCTTTCATCAGCATTTCGATCTTCCTGTGTGCTCCTGTGGACCACCTTGCACAGGGTCATCCTTTGCAATGCCCTTAGACCAGACAGATTTCTTCCTCCAGGCTGGGCTGTGCCTTGACACATCGGTCCTCTCCAGCTCAGAGGTGTTTGCATTGCAGCTCTGTTCTGAGCATGGTGGGGAATGAAACTCTACTGTTACCAATGCAAAATGCATGAACTTTACTGAGACAAACACACCCTGCTCAACGCTTGGAGACGGAGGCTTGGCCTCCCACATGCAGGAGAATAGTATTTTGGCTCTTGTTTGGAGGTCACTGCAGGAGTTGTGCTAGCAAGTAAATATATCCCACTGAATGCTGGTTACAGACAAGTTTGGGCTGGAGCTACTGCACCTCTCAATCTGATAAACACAAAGCATTTCACCTTGTAGTTATATTACAGTTATATTACAGCTCTCATAGTGTGACTGTTATCACCGAGTTTCATTATCTTTGAATATTACCAAATATAACTAGAGATAAACAGGTAAACTCTGTGTCTGCAGTTCTTCCCAGCATCAGAAACACCATTCACATCAACTATGCTGGGCTTATTTTACTGCAAATGCTTATCCAGCTACCTAATGCAGATCACAGGTTTTGAAGAAATTCCTGGTGATGGCTGAAATTCCTAAGTAAAAAGCTCTGTAGCTGCACAACATTTTATCCCAATAAGAGTGGTTAATATTACATCAGTGTGATTGCTATCTTCCCCTCACGTTCTAATTATAAATCCAAAGCAGGCTGGCTAAAAGAGAGCACCGAATTCTAGGTGACGCATACACCCCTGAAGTGTCAGCTCCACATCTTGAGCACACTCCCTAGTTTTCGTGTGGCAGCCAGTGATTTTTAAGCAGCTCTGACTGCATTTGCTGTCACTGAGCGACTGTAGCAGAGAGGCAGAACGCAAGAAAGCCATAGCTGCACTGGCCAAAACCCACCCTCATACCTTCATGCTAGCGTGACTGTTTGCCTTCAGAGATTGTCCATTCAGAAGACTACATATAGAACTAAGAGTGTGTGTAGATACTATTTCCGCTAGCCATATCTGGAGCTCTCCCCTCTTTTGTTACACTCTGAAAGAAGAAGACAGCTCTGAGTTATTCAGTAGGTATACATTCACTTAGTTTTACTGCAGAGTAAGCCTGTATCTGCTATAGAAACCTATAGGCACCACGACAATTTACCCTGTAGTGTCTATACAGAGATTTACACTCTAGCAGCTATAGTCGGATGCTTGAAGAGTCATCACTACTACTACCACTGAGTGGTGCTGGTTACTTCCAGTGACCATAAACAAAATGTTGTTCTAGTCATGGGAAAAGATACTACATATTATTATTTTTTTCCTGCTTCTGTGCTGCCCATTATGTCATTCTCCTCAGTATGAACTTTCAACTCAGGTTGTCTTATTATGCCAAAGCTTTAATGCCTGAGAAAAGAACATCAGCTTGGTAAGGATGCTGTTCAGGTATAAAGGTGACCTCTTAGCTACAAAATAAACACCCAGGTCACAGACTGGAGTAGACTCTTCTTTGTAACTCCTCTGAAATTAGGGGGAGATGAAAAAACAGCCAAAACAGACTGCATAGATGGTAAAAGCTCTAAGACGTACAGGTTTACTGAGTATATCTAAGCTGAGATGACTTGATGAATACATCATGAGCTGACAGCCTAAGTGGCTTATCTCTGTGTCACCAGTGAGTTACTTCTCTGTTAACTCCCTCACTCCATAAAGCTGGTTTCATGCATTTCCTTCTGTTTTTATTAAGGTTTTAAACTCATACCTGGAGTATTTCGGTTTTTCCAGACTTGGAAATCCACCTTCTCTCTATTGATACTAACTTAGTCTTGTAGCCCATTAGCTACATGTTGATGAACTATTTTTCTTCTCCCTCTACTTTTCCAGGTAAATCAGTTTACAGGGGGGACCGAGATGTTTAGTACAGGGTATAAACATAACATCACATCCAGAGGTGCTCAGTGGCTTTAAGACATCACATCTAATAGTGGAAATAGCAAGCTGTAAAGGCAGCAGGTCAGAGGTCTCCTAGCAAGGCAGCAGGGAGGGGTGGTCGTATCAAGCCAAAGCCAACAAATGCAGATGCTCGCTGACCAAGGGGAGATGGCCTTTCTGGTGCTACTTCATCCTCCTTGCCTAACTGTTCATAACCTGCTGTATCACTCGTTATCAGCCCATCTCAAAACCTGCCTTTCCTCTTGATTTAGACTTCAGTTCTTGATTCTTCCACCCACGTCTGTGTTAATATGCCTCCCTCATGTTGAACAGAGAGCAAATCAAGGGCTGTCATTCTGCTCTGCTTAATCTCTGAGCACAAAAAGTACGAAGAAAGAAAAAAAAACTTAAAAAACATTTTCAGAAACTCACCGATTAGTCAGCGGAACCACTGTCTTGGTGACTGCCAGGCAGAAAACACTTTTACAATTGTACCTGCACATGATGAGCAGTGACACTAGCCACAAACAGATCTTGCAGGTCAAGACACCTCTCAGTCATCAAAGGAAAGTTTCAGTTCTGGAAGACTCAAAATGGCTGTGCAATTTTCTCAGCAGCATGCTAAACAGCACCACAGAAGTGGGCTGCTAAGTTACAGCTGTGCCATAGCAGACTGTGGTGAATGCGATTTGCTAGGCATCTTTAAATTATGTTCCCCAATCTCTTGTCTTCCTCCTCTGTATGTAGCCCAGGGGAGTGCCATGAATATCATTGTATATGGCAAATGCTAAAGACCCTGTTTGCCTGCATGGAGGATCCAGAGTCTTATAGTATTTTTGTCATGTATTCTACAATATAGCCCATACCTTCCAATAAATATGGGCAGTGGAGTATTTGGTAGAGCTTGATGATGGTTTCAGGAAGAAAGCTGAAGAGCACATTGTATTTAACATAGAATAATGCAATAATGCTGGCAAGGAGAAGAATTAAATTGAATGAGGTGTCTTTCCAGAGATGTTTTCCAGGCATCGAAGAACTGCTCTGTGCATGTTGTACTGTACAGGTAGAGAAAAGTGCCAGATTTCACCACGCGCAGTTTCATAACACATTCAAGCACAGGCATCATCAACCTCTCTTTAAAGAGCACATTCATGTTGAATCCTCATGAGGGATTCATGTTCCTTCCTTTTTAATAATGCACAGCCTTGTAGCTTATGCAGTCTCTAGGAAACATTGGCAACCTACAGCCAGGAAAAGCAAGAGGATTTTTGGAGACAGCTGTTTTCACACTTTTTTTTTGTTTGTTTGCTTTTGTTCCTGTTCATGTCCCCAGTTCTGCTGTATATTCTACTTGATATTATGCATGTATTGCAGAGCACACATGTACATGTAGGCACACCATCACTCTAAAGATATACTTGCACACATACATGTATATACATTCACAACTACATACACATCCCTTGTCAGTATTCAACTTTTTGTGGAGCAGTCATGGTTTAATTTGTTGAACTGATCTGTGCTGTCAATTTTACAGTAAAATGCTCTGTATTATGCACTGTTCTGCACAATTGCTCATCATACCTCATCTATCAACTCTTCTCTTTGAGTGTAAGGAACTTTACAACCCAATGACCACTGATATATAGGATATGTAAGGCTACCTACAGTTATTTTATGTATAAATGTACCTCTACATATAAAGTGACAAATCTCTAGTTGATATATTGATTAATAAACCAATAGTGCTCTGTAGACAGTGCTCTGTAGGAGATTCAGACACCACTGAATCTCTCTTGGTTTACATTTGCAGATCATCTGATCTGTGATATTCTATGTTGTACAAAACCCACAATAACATGGATATTTAGCTAGTTTTAGGTATAACTATATAAACAGAGTATCAAAACACATTAACAAAAGCTGTTGACTAAAAAAAATAACCCTAACTATAATCTACTGGTAATTTTATATATAAACAGAAATGCCTTCTTTTTTACTGGTATTTCCATTATTAGATCAGTGAAGCTGATTTACTTACTGTGAGCCCAAGGAGAAACTCAGAGTACAAAGAAAATAACAGATATTTCACATTCCCCAGACTAGATCCATTGTTTAAAAAACCTCTCATGTTGCATATCCAGCACTCACTTTGACCAATGATAGATGAAAGTGTTTGTTACTCATACAGAGATTAAATATTATCTATTTTGCATTCAGTCCCAGTAATTTGAAGAATGACATTCTGTTTGGGAACAGAAGATAACACTTCATGAACAGGTTGATGAGAAGAAAAGAAAGACAGTGAAACATTGCAGCTGTCTGAACACATACAGAAGTTCAGAAGGTTAAAAAGGTTGAGCCACTATTTTCTCACAAATAAGATTACAGATAAAGATAAACAGAAAGCAATTTTCCTCACTATCTGTGGCAGTAAAAGTTAACGCCCTATGAAGTGTCTTGTTGCAATCTCTGAAACCAGGAACCATAAGTCTACAAGACCTGTAAAAGATCTCGGCAAAGTACTCCATGCCCAAAACAAGGCAGCATTGTGAACATCTTCAAATTTCGTAACAGAATAAGGAAATGAAACTGGAGATTAATACCTGGCACAGCTAAAAAGCAAAATGAGTATGTATTTAGAAATGTCTCGGAGAGCACGCTTCGTTGCAGCTGTATAGTATTAGAGGTGAAGGACTCCAAAAGCTTTACATGACAGAGGGAAACAAAACTTGACCCAAAGACATTGGATTAGCAATGACAGAAAGAGCATCAGAATTCAGGGACACACAAACTGACTCAATAAACAAAGCAAAACATAAAGACAGCTCACCAAGACCATGAGTCCTTTTGTCTCTAGTGCAAGAGTTCATTTTATATGCACTTGTAAATGTGAATTATCTGCACTGTCACATAAGCCACCAAAAGCAGAACCACAGCTGGAAGATGCTAACTAGCATCTGCCTTAAGGGTGGTCTCCACCCTCAGAGAACACAGGGAAAACAAACAAACAAACAAACAAAAAAAAACAGGTTTTGGTTTTGTGAGGAGGAAAGACAGAGGAGTCAGTATACCCTGTGTTGTACATAAAAGGAGCAAATAAAGCAATGGTGAAATTAATTAGTTCTAGTGGAGGCTCTAAAGGAGCTGCAGTTTATCTCACTATTACCCTTTCATACCAGCAGCACCAAGCTGAACCAGGCACCTACAGACACACGCTTCCTCCTACCCTGGTGGAAGCTATCCATGAAAATGGGTTAGTGTTCATCCCATCACAACAGGAAAATCAAAATCATACTGTAGCTGTTAATTGTGTCAGGAAATCAAAGTTAAATACGTTAGAAAAGGTAGGAACCAATTTGAGTACAGCAACTCAAGACCAGCCACAGCTGTATGAATGATAAAGGTACAAATCCGTAAATCTGATAAACACTGCAGTCTCCAGACTGAGGGTTTCCTGGACATGGAAAGTAAGTGCCAGAAATTCTGAAAATGTAGCATGCTGGATGCATTAACTGGGATGAGGGAGACTGCCTGCATAAATGTTAAGAGGGGTTCGTACCACTGGGGTATGATAAGAATCCACAAATTTCCAGTAAAACAGGGAAGATTTAATGAAAATTGTACTTGGGTTGAGATTATCCTCATCACAGACAGGCAGGATCCCATAAGCTTCCAACATGTGAGCTGTTTCCCCACAGGCACCTCACTCCAGGTTCAACATGGGGACAAAATCACAAACACCAGTTCTCTGTCTGTCTCACTCCTACCACAGCAAGATTATTCATATTAAATTATTACCATGGGCTCATCAACACCTAAAGGGAGGTTTCTCTCTGATATGGATGCAAAAGACAAGTTTAAACCAATCCCTACACAACTGGAATTGGCTATACAGAGGTGAGTGCACAAAATCATGTAAATCGTTCAATCAAATCAACTCCTAGAAGATTTACATGGATCACGGATCTCACAGAACTTTGGTTCATTCTTTTATAGTGACCAGACATCAACGATAGTCAGGAAAAGGAAATAAAAAAACATCAAACACATCCAATGAACTCTTAAAGCCAGGGCAGCAGGGTTATCTGTAAAGCTCTGGCGTATCAGGCAGACATGAGAAAAATGTCCTTTCACATTTGAAATGGGGAGAAGAGGTGATGGTCTCAACAACCTCCATGACCTGTGCAAGTTCAGACAGATCTTTGCTGCCAAGGACCAGCCACAGTGCTTGACATGAGCAGTGCACCCAATTTTATAGGCATAAAGGCTTTTTGAGAAATCACATTTCCCAGTATCTTCCTAGAACTGAAAATGATAAATGCAACCCTGGCAAAAAAAAAATAAAATTAAAATAAAATGAAATGAAATAAAATAAAATAATAAAAAAATAGTTCATTAGTTTCATTCACTCCAAAACATAGAAGAGTTCCTTAAGTTATGATGGGAATGAGTGCAGCCCAAGTGTTGATGTGAGGGAAGGTAAAAATTAATTTGGATTTTCTCATGCAGATGCAGAGGGGAAGTATTAAAGGAGCAAAATGCCAGATTTTTTAAGTTTTTGCTTAAGGTGTTATTTTTTTATTTAATTTTTTATGGCTTAGTGATGAAAAAGCTCCATGTAAAAAAGTTGGCCTCAAATTGTTCAGATCATGGCTGTGATTAAAATGGGCAAGGGGCCATTCTCTGACCCTTGCAAGTACAGTACGTGGCATTACAGCACATACATACATACAGCTAAATCCCCTACTCCATGCTCCTGGCCCCGGCACAAGGTGGCCAAGCCCACATCTATTGTTACATGTTGCCCTAAATCCATGCCAGACCTATCTCTGGGAGAGCACTAGTTAGTGTGGAACGAACCAGGCTAAGGAGCATGAAAATTATTTAACAATAAGGCTATCTGCAGGACTGTATTAGGCTTATGTGGCAAGGGTTTGGTAGTGGGGGACTGCAGGGGTGGCCTCTGTGAGCAGAGCCCAGCAGCTGCCCCATGTCAGAGCAGAGCCAGCTCCAGCTGCTCCAAAAGGACCTGCTGCTGGCCAGAGCTGAGCCATGAGCGATACTGGTTGGGCCTCTGGGAGAGCTGATTTAAGAAAGGGGGAAAAAAAAATGCTGTGCCATAGGAGCTGGGAGAGAGGGGTGAGAAAATGTGAGAGAAGCAGCCCTGCAGCCCCCAAGGTGAGTGCAGCAGGAGGGCAGGAGGTGCTCCAGGCACGCAGCAGCAGTTCCCCTGCGGCCTGTGGAGAGGCCCCTGGTGGAGCAGGCTGTCCCCCTGCAGCCCACGGGTCCCACACGGAGCAGATCTCCACGCTGCAGCCCGTGGAGGAGCCCCCGGTGGAGCAGGTGGATGTGGCCTGGAGGAGGCTGCGGCCCATGGAGAGCCCCCGCAGGAGCAGGCCCCGGGCCGGAGCTGCAGCCCGTGGAGAGGAGCCCACGCAGGAGCAGGGGGGCTGGGGGGAGCTGCCGCCCGTGGGGGACCCGTGCTGGAGCAGTTTGCTCCTGGGGGATGGACCCCGTGGGACGGAGCCGTGTGGGAGCAGTTCCTGAAGAGCTGCTGCCTGTGGGCAGCCCCCGCAGGCTCAGTTCGGGCAGGACGGCATCCCGTGGGAGGGACCCCACGGGGAGCAAGGGCAGAGAGGGACCGTGAGGGAGCGGCGGAGACGAAGCGTCAGGGACTGACCGCAGCTCCCATTCTCTATTCCCCTATGCCACTCGAGGGGAGAAGGTGGAAGAGGGTGGTTTTAGTTTGGTTAGTTCTCGCTGCTGTGGTCTTAGTAATAGGCAGGGATCAATTCTTGAGACCCTTTTCATCGTATTTTCTCCCCCTCTTCCTCTGAGGAGGGGAAGTGAGATAGCGGTGTGGTGGAGTCTGGCTGCCCATCAGGGTGAAACTGCGACAAGGTCAGAGCACAGCCCTGTGCCATGACGCCGTTTGGTTTATGAGCACTGAGGTAGCTTTAGAACCTCTTCAAGCTGTGATCAAATCACAGGGAAATCAGGCTGGAGTTCATTCATAACATGATTTGTAATGCCTTTGTATGATGACCACAGGCCAGTGCCAGAAGACTAGAGGAAGCACAACATGTCTTCAGAGACACATCTTGTGGGTGTGGGGACCTGATACTTGATTGCAAGATTATATGGGGGTCCTACATTGAAACCTAGTAGAAAGTTGATCAAAGTTATCAGGGCTACTCAGCTGTATGGTGGAGCAGAGCGTCAACCCTTGTTATTTCCTGTTTCTAAATTATTTTGGACAGACACATATGCATATCCACACACACAACCACAGCTGGTGGTGCAGCTAAGCAATTCAGCGTATTCTGGCATGTTATTATTGGAACTCATATCATTTCAGAGGCTCTTTTTACAAACTTTCTGTGCAAGAATACAAACATCAACATGGAAGCACTAGTCCTGTAAACATTTAAGTTATATACATTTCTTTTGGTACATATTTCTAACAAAAAAAAATGCAAAATTTGCTTCAGCTAAGCAGATGGCCATAAACTTTAGCATAACTATGCACTGTATTTTATAAAAGCACTGATCATGCCTGGCTGTGAAGTGAAGTGGCTGGCAGGAAGACCTTTTTTTTGTTTTTGATCAGAAGATGGGAAGTTGCCTGAATCAAATGCAGTGATGTATTTCTCTCCGTAGGACTGATTTTTTCCTTTGGGCGAAGTTTTGACTTGATTCAAATCCTTGATTTAAAAAATCCACAATGGATAACACAAATGGAAATATCAATGCTTATTACAATTTCTGCAACCTCATTTGAACAATGCTGGAGAAAGGAGGTTAATCGATCTGTTCATGTAAAGTCCCTACTCCTTCTTTCTAGGCAACCAAAACTTTTTTATTCACATGATTATTGACATCATAAATGGACTTCCAAGTTGGGTTAATTGTCTAGGAATGCACAGAACAAAAAAAATGTTGCTATCTGCAACAAGCACATAGCAGAACACATATTTTAGGTAACTCAGATAACGTCCTGCACAAAACCAGAAGCCTATTTCCTAAGGTACCCTTGGTGCCATTTCATTATTTGCAAATAAAATGGCCCCATTGGTTATTAAGACAGAACTTGATTCATCTGCCACTGCTTACATAACTGTCAGCATGTTTGCAAGCGAAGGTTGCTTGAATACATGGCATTTCATTTCAGGCACCACTTCTTTTAGGAAACACACGGTACCTGAAAATGCAAAGGACTCCATTTAATGATTAACCATCAGAATGGATTCTTCCTGTACAATGTAGGGAAAGGGCAAACCACTTTGACCAGTATACTTTCAGAAAAGCTCACTTCATGAAAAGAGAATATAATCACTATGGTCTCCAATACTGCTATAGAAAATGCAAATTGGAATATTTTATAGAAAGCCTCTAGTGTGTCAGAAATCCTTCTGCCCTCTGCATCTCAGGCTGTATCACTTTCTACAAAACAGCAGTACTTTGCCTCCAGCAACTCCCTTCAGAGTTCTTCCAGTATTTGGAAACCTTGCCTGGTGAGATTGGTTTTCTTCCTCTAGGACATTTTGATTTAGGAGTGCTGTTTTATGCATCTTTATTTTAATAAATAAAGTTGATTGTTGCTGTGTTTGCTTTTCTGGTTTCAGTATTTTTACTGGGTATAACAGATGGAGCTGCTAGCAACGAAGAGAGATAAGGTTGCTTAACATTTTCTGTGATAAGTTTCTGTTTTCTGTTGCTTATATCTCATTTTATCCAGTTGGGCTAAAGCATTTCATGCTTGCTTCTTGCCTCAAATTGTTTTTTTCTCCCTATTTTTTGACAAAAACGATTCTTCTACTTCTGAGAATCAAAAATTAAATAAATAGATCTATATTAATTTCCTTTTTGTAAGGTAATTTGGGATGACAGTGTTGCATTTTGGTAGGAAGGTTGTGGTGGTGTGAATTAAATTAACAGGTTCACAACTTTTAATCCATGGGCTGATTTCATGAACATTAAAACCACTGTGAGCAACGCATGTAACTTCCTGCATAGCACTGACTTTAGAGCTCTGTGTTTTTAGAACAATTCATTTAAAGGCATAAAATAACTTGGAAACAGTATTACCACAGAAAATACAAAACAGATCCTGTAATATTTTGCTTCTGAAAATTTTGATATATATGCACACACACGCAAACAAACAATTGTTTGCAGATATACTGCCTCATTTTAGAAAAATATGACCTAAAGATGACCTAAAGATTCCAGGTAAAATGCTGCCACCACTCAAATAGTTGGAATATTTTTCTGTTGACTTTGCTGGAGAAAAGTATTGTTTCCTTGGTGAAGCTCCCCCCAGCCTTGCATTTTAAGTAAAGTTATGCATGCAGCTCAGGCTGCTCCTACACAGAAAATACAGCTTGTGCCTTCCCCCGGTCTACGTCCTCCGCACATGTTCTCAGGCAGCGGTGGCTCCTGCTCTTTGCTCAGCCATTCCCAGGCCCAGACAGGCACTTGGACATTTGAGAATTACTTGCTGCCAGAGCAGCTGCTTTCCACACGACTTGGCTGAACACCTTTAGCACTGGCTGGTGAGAAACGCTCCCTGGGCTGGCAGTGCCTTATTCCCGAACACCAAGCACTGCGACAGTGCCTGGGACATTTTCTATATATATTCTATACACTGCTCTTGGAAATTCAGATTCCCAAAGGAAAGGTAGCTTTAATAATGCCTTCAAAAGAAGTAAAATAATTAATTAAGATTAGTCCAGCAATTATTCTAAGAACTGGGCTACGCAACTGAAATTAAACGATCAAAATAATTAGCCTTACAGTTTGCATGTTTGGCTAATTATATAAATACTTACCATACACATTTTCAAAGAAAAACTTAACGAGCATCCATCTAGAAATTCCCCCATGTAAAGGATTGTACCACAAATTACAGACTTTGCATTTAATATATGTCAATATATTTTCAAGGACATTTGCATAATGCATGCAAATATGTTGAAGAGTCTTTGCAGTTGTAAATTCCAATCCCATCCTTAACAACCAAATCATATACAGCAATATATGGTGTGTTTTTTGTTTTTGTTTTCGTTTTTAACTGACCAGCTCCTCCACCTGTTTAACTAAATTAGCGAGGTTGCTGAAACACACTCCATACGGGGCCCTGCACTGGGACTGCTCAGGCACTGGAGCAAAGGCAGAATGCAGCTTGATTATTAAGTGTAGTTGTTCACTGGGGACACAGTAAGATTAGAAATCCACAATCCTTGCTGCTTGCCATTTACCTTCCAGTTATAAACCAAGGTGCTGGTCTTAGCCTATAAAATGCTGTGTGATTTGGGTTTGGTCAAAAGGGATAGTGTTATTCTCCCCATGATAAACAGCTAGAATAATGCCTGGAGACCAAAAGAAATGCCCAGGTTTAATTATATTATATAAACAAAAAGTTATTCTGGCTTCCAGGCAGGCTACCTTGCTTCCAAGGTCTCATATGCCAAGTATTGCTGTAAATTGCATCATATTAGAAGTTTTTCTTTTCTTTAGCACCTGAGTATTGGAGTTCAAAGTTCAACTTTGCAGCACTGGAACAGCCGTCAATAGCAAAGTCATGGCACAATGGAATGTCCTGTGTGTGGATGTCTAATTGGATTATCTCACTGTCTGCATATTAAATCCCATTCAGGGAGTCCAAGCTGTGTGAACATTCCAGTCCAAACGCCCCCAACGCACTTAACATTTGTAGGGGCCAAAGGGAGGAGAGCACATGTGGGGGCTCCCCACGGCCGCAGCTCCCTCAGGAAATGTCCCCCTGCTGCGGCGTGGGCCCTCCCCGGGCTGCAGGGTGGAGATCTGCTCCAGCGGGGGCTCTGCAGGGCTGCCGGGGAATCCCTGCTGCCTGTGGGCCTGGAGCCCCTCCTGCCCTCCTCCTCCTGGGGCCTGGGCCCTCTGCTGCTTCTCCCTCGCCCTGGGCCTCCTCCTCCCGCTACCTTCCTTAACCCATTGTACTTAATTCCCTCTCCCTTGGTGCACGTCATTTTCGCTCTCTGAAGGTGAAGTGCTAGAAGGACAGAGAGAGGAAAAAAAAATAAATCTTTTTGCAAGACTACATTACTACTCAGGCCTTTCCCTTACCTCGGCGCTCTTCCCAGCATTGTGACCATTCCTGCTGTACCACAAGAGCCCTTTCTGAAAAAAACAAAATCTGAACAGGTCCATTTGTACAAATTCTTTGCACCAAACTGGACTGGGATGCACACACAGCAAATTGAGTACCAGCTATCATTCATACGATTTCCTGCTCACACAGCATCAGCCCTGAATTCCTTATTACACAAAGTTATTTCCCATATGATATCTGCCACAGACGATAAAACTAAACAAATGGGTGAATATAATTCATTCACTGGTTTATGAACCGGCAGTCCCACAGAGACATAGGGATACGGCAAGCCCAACTGCAGTGTTGCTGAAATTGAGGGACAAAAAGCAGCACAAGATCACAGCGCCGCTGGCTCATGAGGATTTATTCTGGGAAGCTGAATACATTCTAGGATTGATGTTGATCCCCTCCTCTCTGGGTTCATTATCCCCACTATAAAGCATTTACTTGTGAACAACAAAATAAGGCATGATGATTTCAAGGGGAAACACACATGCCAGCTCCAGATAGACATGGATATGGGTTTATTTAGGGTTTTTCAAGGTTTTGGGGGTTCTAGGTGTGATCACTTTTAATGGAAAAACAGAGTTTCCCCTTTGAAAAGCGTAATGGTGCAGTAGCTATATAATAATAAAATTATTTCTCTCATCACTGTATTGTTCCATGTACTTTCAGTGGCATTTTAACGGAAACAGCAATCCAAAAATATCAGATGAGCTGTAGATTTGTTGTCTGGTTGGGATCGTTATTAATGTGGCATTGACTTTGCGTGAAAGTTGTGACAGCAAAGGTAGCTGAATTGCACAGACATGGTTCGGTTTGGAATTTTTAACCTAAAAAAGCAAAACGTTACACATTGCTGAGACAGAAATCATGTATGCTGTGAGATGCCAGGAAAGGGAGCTCAGTGTAAAACTGTCTTGAGGACACCAAGAATACCCAGACTAGCAATGAGGACATTTGCAAATAGAAGATAATGCTTTTCAGGATTAGTATTTAAACACACAATGATGCAAATGTTTATTTATCCGCAGAGTAGCAGATTGTTGGTATTGAGTATGCCAAAATATGCTTTGGCCGCAATCTGATGACAAAGCCTTGTCTGAGAGATACTGATCAGTCTGGAGAGCTGAAGCGACACAGAAGAGATTTAAAAAAAATCCAGGGGGTCTGTTCTCTGAGGCATATATAAAGTATTCATTAACTGTCACCAGCACACAATTCTTTCTATCCCACCTCCTGCCTTGCAGCCAGATGGGAGGATAAGATACTTCAGGGAAACAAGATATATTGATTACCCTATCCCTGGTGAAAGGGTTTAAAACTGCCTGGAATATTTGCTTGAGCACCTATATATTTTCTATTTACAAAGTTAGAGTCTAGGAAACGTGTCAGTGCCGATCTTTAATTTCACAATTTCAAAAGCAGCACAGCACACCTCACCTGTACATACAGTTCAGATGAACTTCTGTATGCTTGGTTGGTTTATAAGAAGTTTTATACCATAATGCCTGCATTTAATATATGAGACAGAGGTTCTTGCAAAATGGGGTGGTGTTGTGGGATGTTAGGTACCCCACCAAACTGACTTCAAGTGCTCCCCAGCCTGGAGCACCTCTGATTACACTTAATCTGGCCCAGGGGAACAGCAATTTATGCACTGAACAGAACATTACACACCAGGCCTTCCTCCACCCCAGCCTTCGAGGCAGGTTTTGATAATTTTGCAAGTTATGTTGAGGTTTGCTTAGTTATGTTTTCATTAGTCATCCATAATGGGTCCTAATTAAGCATAAAGCTGCTACAAATACTGTTGCAAAAGGCTTTTCTGCCCCTTCATAATCTGGCATGACTTGAAAGGGTATAAAGTTTGCAATTATACTCAGTATGGTCCCCACAAGTGTTCCAGCCTGTACAGAGAATTTATAGTTCATCACCATGACCAAATTACCATCATACGTTCCCCAAAGGTGCCATACACAGGTTTCCTATTTAAGTTCTGCCATTGCCTGCAAGACCAGGAGATTTCTCCATGGGCTGCAGAGCAGTTCTGCAGCTGATGGCAGTCTAGAGAGCCAGAAGGAATACAGTGACATGGCAGAAAAATGTCATGGATGTAAAGGAACACTTTCTACTGTTCTGCATTTATCTAAGCATCTTTTGTTGTTCCACTTCTGTTTTAAAAAGACATCATATGTCCTTTAACAGGAAACACCCACTTACAAAAATCCAGACTATTAGCTCTATTAACATGTCATCATAATAGAAAACGCCATCCACAAAAAAATGTATGTAGATATTAATGAGGAATATAATACTGCAAAATGGCAAAACATTATTTTAAGTTTCAAATCCATTAAACTAGTTATAGTGTTATCTGTCCAAAATTACTTTTAATCAAGAAACTCCACATTCTCATTGCTAACTGAGTAGTCCCCCATCATCATACTGCAACAGAAAGAAAAATGTTGAAGAAGTCCAAATTCAGCTGCTGGAGATCAGACAGAGCAAGGAGGAGTGGCATGCACAGAAAACTCTCTACATAGCTTCATCATTAAAATTTCCCTAGCATGAGCAGAAAAGTTATTAAATTCCCAATAAAAAATGTTTAAATGTCATTAAAAAGTTTCAGTTCTATCATAATTCTCCTTAATGGTGAAAATTTCAGTGCTGGTTCTCAGTCCTGAAATTGCATTTTCAAAGAACCCTGTGCTTTAAGTCTCAAATTGCCTAATTACCATATTTATTGCTGGATTCTGTTTTCTAATCCCTGATGACTTTGTCAGATATATTTATGTTCCCTTCATTTTATTCTCATGCAAGAAGGACATACAGGACCTAGTAAGGATAGCAAGTTGAAACCTGAGTCGGATAGGTTGGTCTTATAATGCAGTAGTAATATCTGTTTAGCTACCCATTATTAAACAGTCTGCAAACTATACACACCTGCATATGAAAAATCATAGCAGTTATTTTCCACTTAACATTTATCAGTGTTACGCTCGCGGGACAGTAATTATAATTGATATAAATTAAACCTCAAGAGTAAACCATCCAATCTCAGGTTGACAGCACCAAAACCAGGTTTATTTCATTGAAGATTTGGAGAAGAACAATTCTCCTGTTTCTCAGCTTCTTTTAATTAAAGCATTGCCACAAAAATTTAATTCAAGAAAAGAGGCTGGATAAAATATTAATAAAAGCAAGCATCCAGACAGTCCAAGAGTAGAAAAATCTTTAAAATGTTCAAAGAAAGGCCCTAGTTTTATTTAGCTCCTGTAAATTTAGGAAGGGAAGAAGAAAAGGAGATCATTGCTTGTTTAAATTAAGATCTCATTAAACTAAAGTTCTCCTTTAAAACACTGAATATACAAAAATGCCATAACATTACACATTTATTGTCTTTTCATAGATTAAGTATATTTAAACAACAACACCCACTGACTTTTCCTAGCTTCTAACCTTGTCAGCTTAACCCACAATCTGGCAGGTTAGCTGTTTTTCCATCTTGTAACTGATTGTTGGGATCTTAATATTTTTTTCCCGTCGCATATTGATAATAAAATTCAAGACAAGGGAACTTTTGCAAACTAAAAATTTAAATATGGTTGACAGCTAGCATCAATCAAGCATGCTTTGTTTCAGTTTCACCCTCATATTAAAAACATAAAATATTAGATGTAGCATTCTGATAAAAAAAAAAATTCTCTGAAAAAAAAATTGAAATAACAAAATATAATTTTGGCAGTTTCAAAACATATCTTTGAAAGAGAATGCTATTTGAAAATGACATTGAACTCTTGAACATTGCCCTATTTGTGCGCATAAGATTCCTCAAAGAACTACAAACAGATTTTGCTGCTGAAATCCATCCCATTGCCACCAAAAATTAGCAGATTTTGCAAATCACATCATGTAGCTGGTGACCATTACAAACTATCCATGTTGGTAGTGACACTTAGTGAAGAATAAAATTAATAAGAAAATAAAATCTGTCACTTATTCATTTTGAATCACTTACTCAATAGCTTTGAGGAAAGTTAAAATTTACTGTAGTCCTAACAATCAACAGATTTAACTCTGAAGAAACAAGGCAGGTCTCTCAAATTGTAGATTTCCTTTTACCTATTGCTTTAGTAAAGAAAAATGTAAAGCTAAAACAAAACCTAGATGTGGCACGTCAATGTCATAAATTCATAGGTTCTAACATATTCAGAATTTTGGTTTGATCTCATGGAGCTAAAGGACAGGTGTGGTATAGGGTTTATGCTGCCCCTAAAGTTGGCAGTAATCAGAATAGAGTGGTTAACTTCTTCTCTAGTTAAAGATTGATATGAACAGAAATGTGCTTCTAATAATTACTGAATTAGAAACCATATGCCAGAGAACTCTTGCTAAAAATAACCGAAAAATGAAAGACAAAATATGAACTGTAGGAACATAGAAAAAAAATCTGCTGCATCTAAGAGTTTTTTTTTTCTTGCCTTTTATTCCAGCAGAAATCTTCTTTATACCAATATTCAAATGTCTTAAAATTTTAAGATGTGTGTGAAAATAGGAAAATTTCATTTTTGTTTTAAATGGACCAGAAGATGTAATTTTTATTTTTGCAAGCATATTTTAAAGGGTGCAAAGCCCATAAAGGATGTAAGCCCTTATTGTGCAATAAAGTAGCTAATTTCCATTGTTTGGACCCTAAATAGAAACATTTGAATACATCCTACCCAGAACGTAATGACATGAATCACACATCACTTTTAACAGAAAAAGCTGCACCTGTTTCTCAAGGATAGTAAAATGGCTGAGTTCAAGAAGAACCATGTTCTTGTTTCATTTGGCAAAGAACTAACTAACACAAAGGCATGCTTTTCTTGGAACGGACAGTATGGATTTGTTTTGGACTTGGATCCCTAATAAAATAACAGATACCTGATAGCTATTTGCAAACACCTTTTTGAAATCAAGGACTTTAGGCGTTTGTTGCTCTGTGGGCTTTTGGACAATGGTCTTGATTGACAGTCATACTTCAGGAGCAGCACTTAATGCCTGACACCAACTTAGCTTCGATGTGCACAACATGCCTGCTCAACGTGAAAAAGTCTAAGTACAAGCTTATGTCCAGAAAGCAATAACTAAAACACATGGACAAAACTCATTCCAAAATGGCCAGTGTATAAAACGTAATTTTCCACTGTGCTAAGAGAGGTGGAGAGAATTGTTTTATACATGATTGAACCATCAAGCAGATTAGAAATTGGGAACAGCATTGGCATAGGAGACATCAAATAAAATCCAGTCTGCAGACAATTTGCTGACAAGCGAGCAAACAAGAATTGGGATGTCCTGGATCTTTGGTCAGTGAAGCTTCAGCACCATTTTTATAAGCAAAGAAGGGTTAATTCTAATTCCTCAGATTAGCTTCAACTACGAATTGACTTTCTCAGCAATCTCATTTTAAGCCCACTTCTCACTCCCCCAGTGTTTTTTAAGTTGGCAGGACTTCAGTGAAATTGTAACTTCACAGTATTTTCATCTAACATACAACACTTTCCATCTCAGATGTAGATAATTTCAGTGATATAGTCTCAATATTGGTCTTAATCATTCCTTTCCTACTTCACAGAGGCTTTGGAGGATGTAGTTAAGAGCAGCTTGCAATGTGGATTGGCAGATGTGGATGAAGGCTCACCTGATGTGAATTATTAGAATGAGAAAATTAGCCTACATGGCCAGGGTAACAAAACTAAAATAGCATATTACTATCAAAGAGAGAGGTCATAGAAACTACACAAACAATAAATGAAATGATTAAAGCTATAAATATAGCTGGAGAGGAAAAAAAAATGTAATCATGATAGCACAGAAAGTCAATTTGTAGTCATCTGATGTTTGATGCCTAAGGCAGGACATAGGTCTCAAGAGTCTCCCTATGTGGTCAATGGAGAGAGAGGGCAATTCAGTCAGGAGTGCAATTTACGTGTATGAATAAGCCTGGGAAGGCCAGAGCTCCTCTTCCTACCCTGACTGCTCACAATGCTAAGGGAAAAAAGCTTTCATATTTAAATATCTCAGTTGGATGCTTCAAGCCATGTAGCTTAGATCCCCCAAAGACTTCAGCCAGTGGAAGGGGCCAGCTACACTGTACATGATACAAGGATGTACGAAACAACTCTTCCCCAGGCCATGCAAACCAAGACAGCAGCCAGGACAGAGAAAGAGAGAACATAGAAAAGTGGGAGAAAAGAGGGGGAGATGTCAGCTGGTACGAAGACCTAGCATGGCTACATTGCAGGAAGAAGTCCTTGAATTAAAGATATTTTATCAGTAATAGATTTGGGATTTTATCTTAAGGCAAGCTGAGGTGAGTTTCCTGTTTTCTGGTCTCCTAGCTTTCAGCCTCCTATTCAATTAGGTAGCAAAAAAGCTGAAAGGAGAGTTGGATGGATTTTTGAATCCTGTTCTATTCCCACTTCAGTGGGTAGGGAAGTACTCTAATACCGATTTATGGAGGCACATAATTGCACTGTTGGTGACAGAGCAGAGAATTGAACTGAAGTCTCTGAAATCAGAAGCTGTCTGACTTCTCAAAGGGTGGGCATTAATTTTAATACCTTTTGCTTACGAAAGAAGCAATCCCCCCTGTAAGCAAAAATTCTTATTACAGATATATACAGAGAATAAGGCAGCAACCTGAAGGCACAGGGTGAACACCAGGTAAAGATTAGGCTTTCAAAAAATTGATTCTAAAGAAAGAATATTATTGAAGACTGTGACTCAGAAGATACAGAATCAAAACCTCACAAGTGCTTTCTTATAAATGTAAATACATTCACAATTTATTCCACAAATCAGTGTGTGGTAGCCTAAAGTCAAAACCTACATGTTTTGGAATTTTTCTGTTACTACTTAACCCAAGGAGAATAATGCTACCTTACGAAATACTGATTAAAATGATCACGCAAATTTCCTCAAGACTTAATCTGAAATAGAATACAAGACTTCAGAAATCAGCAGACTACTTTCATATACATGTATATATACACACAAACAGCTTTAGTGCTTATTTTGTGCAATAAATTACTTTTCAGGATATTAAAATGTATTTTATTTTGAAATTGTTCGCTGCAGCTTTTTGCTGAATCAAAACATCCGGAGCTTCCTCAAGTCAAACTTTTCATTATTACTTCTCCAATTGATATTTAATCTTCACAGTGGTACTATAGATCATCCCAAGACTCATGCTTTCACCAAGTGGGATAACTGTACCTCAAAACCCAACAGAGAATAATTAGGAGTCCAAAGTGATTATTATCATAATCACTTTCTTTTCTATACAGCCATATTATACAGCTGATTTTGAAACAGAAAGAGTGAAAAAGCAGAAAAAGATTTTTATATACTTTCCTATAATCACATCTTGCAGAAAAGAAAAAAAAAAGACCAAGATTTAAACTAAATAAACAATGTCATGCAGATAAGAAATATTATTAAAATGCTATTGAAAAGTGCATAATTTGATGACAGCCACTTTGACCACAGTTTTGGCCTCATCAAATAAGCAGGTTACTTCGGTAACTATTGAGATATGAGGTAACTAGCAGGCTTTTTTAAAGTCTCTCTTCCTCTCTCAGTATGCTGAATATCTTGGCCTTTACATTTGGGCTGGAGATAAGGAAGGAATTAAACCTTATACCAGTTTATTACAAGTAGTTACAAGTCAGCCTGGAAGATAAGGAGACAGCAAATTTCTAAATAAATAAACATATTTCTCAGCATGGGTTTATATGTATGATGTATTAAATGGTCATTAAAAGGCATAATTACAGTTCAATTTTTTTTCTATTCCTGCCTGTACTAGCATCATTCCTTGAGCTATGCCAATGCAAGATGTTTTGATGGTCCAACAGAGAGTTAGACTGAGGAATTGATCTGTCTGGAAAATGATCCAAAGGAAAAAAAATAATCATTTTAGCATTTGATTGGATTAGTTCCCCAGTATGGCTCACAACACAACTGTACAAAGATTTGCTCCCGCACATAACACAGCACAAGAAGAATAAGCAAGATCGAGCAACAGAGAGGGATGGGACAGCAAATGCAGAAGCCAGTTTATGCAGCCTTCCTTCCTAGGTTCTTCAGTTTTATTCTCTCTCTTTGAAAATATACCCAAAGCACATACAAATTTTGGATACCTTTTCTATTGGACACTGTGATTCACACATCTCTGATCTGATCTCAAGCAATTAGCCTCTTCACTTTCATAGATTTCAAGTCCCAGGAGTTGTCCCCCCGTGCACCACTTTAAATAAGGTCAACTCCTTGTCTAGACAGGGTGCCAAGAGCAGGGCCTTCGCCATTTGTTCTATAAACCTACTTACACGTTTTCTGGATTGATGATCAGCAAGAGGGTTGAGGTTTTTTAATTATCCACTGAATCCCAGCCAGCAAAAAAGTGTGCTAACTTTGGAAGCATATTCCTTTACGTGTGAATTTAGTTAATTTGTGCGTGTGCTTTTAAATTAGTCATTATGTAAATTCCCTTGATATCTTAAGCAGAATAAGCTCTTCTACGCTTAACTTTAAATTGTTTTGTGAGACTCAGAAAATGGAACAATCATAAAAGAATACCCACGAGAGTGTATTTGATGAAGGGGTAACCAATATGTTTTAGGCCTTGTTTTTAAATAATAACCAGCCACTAATACACAGTCATAATTTCTTTCTGATTTTATGAGCTGCTGTCTTTGATATCAAGCCACTGAACTTCAATCAAAAACCCATCAATCATTGTTTAAAAGAGAAAGACAAGGCACAGCATGAAAGAATATCATTTTCCATGCACTGTGTAGCTTTGTGTTGCTTTACGTGTTGCTTGTTCTGGGGAAGTCACTGTTAAGTCAGGGTGTTTTCTTTTCAATGAACTGGAAAACAGAATGACATTGTGGAAATAAAAATGCTTGGTAAGCTCATTTTTCCTTTAGCATAAAATGTGTAGGTAAAGCTAAAGTATATGCAGGTCACTGAGGCTGGTAGACTAACTCTGCCCATACAGTTCAGCTTACGTTCAAATCTGGAGCTTGATGAAAGACAATAATCATATTCTTTGCGACTTATGGGCTGATTTTGTTAAACTTGACTCCTTTGAGCTGGCTTCACTGAAGCCAAGGGTGGTTCTGGACCTAAATCCAGAGCTCTGCTGGGTCTGTCACATGGGGGTATTGGAGGATGGTTCCTGGCCTCTCAGCAAGGCCATACAGAATGCAGGATATGCAGACCCTTTTCCAAATTACTCCTAAGTAATTCCCTTCCAGGACTGATTCTGTGACTCCAGCTCTCTCGATTTATTGCCATTCCTTGATTTTACTTCAAGCACTGGTACACCACTTCTCCCTAGGGAGGAAAAAAAAAAGGATTTACTTAACCTGTAATCATTCAGCTTAGCCGCACAAAATTCTGTTTATTTAGAGAAAAAAAAAATTACAAGAAAGCACTTAACAATCCAACAGCAACAACAAAACCCTCTCAAGCCACTTTTGACCATAATGCTTGAAAGCTTTTGGCAAGGTCTCGCAAGGAGCAAGCCACAGTGTCACCTTCTAGCACACTACTGCATTTGGCCCTGTTGTTTGATGGTTCTCTTGAACCAGACCCAACCAGGATATGGCTCCTCTCAGGGTGCAAAGCTCCAATGAATTGATTACCAGCACTGGGAATCAACAAGAATTATCCCTCACTCCCTGCTATGCCCAGTGGACTCCCCCCAGCAATCTCTAATTCTCTCTTAAACATACATTAACCCTCTTGATACACCAGGATACACTCTGACTGCCCCAGGTGACAACACAATAGCATGTCTGAAAAACTGTGAAAATCCAAGGTTTCCAAAATTTTGCTTTTCTTACTAGGATTGTTCAGGCAGTTTAAGGGAAGAGGGTCAGAGAGCTGGCTTTCCAATGCTCTATAAGAGTATTATGACTGTCACAACAGTTAGAGAGGCAATTAGAGCACCTGTACTTATAAGTGCATGCTATGAAACATTTTATCAAAGGAATTGCTTTCTGTATGACTTTACAGGACATTATTAATGGTCTAATGGGAATCTGGTGCAGACAAAAATACATATATATAAAAGCTTCCAAATTAAGCCCTTTCAGAATGCAGTAGCAAAAGATATTTCTAAACAACAAATTGTTGAAAACAGGAGTCAAAAAAAGGAAGAAAATTGTAATATGTAATGTAAACTATGTGGATCCTTACAGGGACGATGAGTTGGAGATTGTACATTCTTTCCAAGAGAAAAAGTGTCAAAGAATTGGGATTGCATGTCCTCCATCACCTGTCATGATCCCAACTTCCCTGGCCCTCCCAAAGACCCCCCTCAGCAGAGACATCTTTCCTGTTGCCCCATGTCCTGGTGGTAAAAGCAACTAGTAAAACAGCCAGCTGTGCCGATTTCAAGAGAGAGAAAAAAATCCTCTAACAAGATCAGCACACAAAACAGAGGTAGTTGGTGCCCTAAATAGTTTCAATTCACCAGCAAAGGCCATATATGTGGTAGACAGGGACAGAAACCCATGTTTCTGTAGCACTGTGATGGTCACTGTTACAAAGAGTGGAGCATCACAGGAACAGCCTAACTCTTGGTGTTGTCTTTGCTGGTAAAGTGTAAGGGAGTTTTTAAGGTGGGATTAAAAGGGCCAAGATGTGTTTCTTTTCTGACCCTTCTGTTGCTCATTCTGCATGTTTTGCCTTTTCTCTCATTGTAATTTTTTAACTTCCGTGAAGAAAGTTTTCAGAATTTCCATGAGGAGTTTTGGAAATACGAATGAACTGTCACACTAGTCCCATCGTATTTTCTAGTATTTACTAGTCCTATGGTATTTTTTTCAATGCAAATTAAGTAAAATATTTAAGAGATCTTAATAGGGCCCCAGAAGACATCAGTTTCCATGTCAAGACTGAAAATAAAATTTTTCTTTAAGGCCAAGGCTATAGATCACCCCCAGTTCCGCAATTATTTCATTAATGGAGTGCTGGGGGTCAGGGACAAGTGGCTGCACAGCCAAGGACAAGCACATTGCGGGGGTCAGTGGCAGACAGGAATAAGGCTCCAGGCAGTCTGTTTTAGTAACCCCTAGTATTTTCACACTGTGGAGCTCACCACCTCTGTTGTCAAATACCGAAATAATCTTTAGACACACAACCACCATGGAGAAAATGCAGAATAAAGATGCTGATCAAAGCACACAGATTTCAAAACAGCAGTTATGTGTGGTGGGAAAATCCTTTTGAGGCTGTTTCCCTGAAAGCATTTGAAACAAGGAGAATGAAATGAGCCCATGTGGATGTCCATGGCCATAATCCAGGCTGAAGGATTCTATCTGACCTCAGAAGATCCTAAAGTGGATCAAAATCCTCTTCCTTCTACAGAAATGGCTCAGAGAACAATCAAATGACACTGAAAGGCAATTCCTTTCCCAGGTATTCCCTACAGAGTGAAAATAAGATGTCACATTACCTGTCTTTCAGTGCAGAGACTAATGCTAGCACTTGCTGTCTGGCTAGAGAGGTGACAGAATGATGGGAGCTGCACATCCGAGTGTCTGTCAGTGAAGCAATGATGCTAAGCAGGAGAGAAAATGGACAAGTCCAAAGCAATCTGAGAACCAGAGCTGTCAGGCTGTGGACAAGCAGTCTTTGCAGCTTGATGAGATTACACTTAAACAATTTTGAAGCAACATGGCAATTTACTCCCAAATTTCTACTAAAACTGAAGGTGCTGATGTGTAGTTATAATGAACAAAATCAGAGTCCCAATAAAACTAAGGCTTTAAGGTACTTCTTGGCACATATTTAGAGCTAAGGCCTAATATCAGCAAGGATTCACTCAATTGCAATTTCTAAATCTCCTCAAATATGTTACAGAAACAAAACAAAAACAAAAAGGGTTTTCTCTAGTACAAGTCTTCACTACTTACAGTCACACAGGCATTGCTTTCTTGACACGGGTTCTGTCCTCCATTTCCAGACATTTCCAAAAGGCTTTGAACAGTAAGAACCTGCTTTTACATTTTAATACATTACCTTCCCTTTCAGACAAAACCTAAATAAAATATCTACTCCTCTTTCATATATTAAAATATTAGAAATACATCAAACAAAGGTGATGAAGGCGCATAAGGTCACTTCTGAATATGTGGGTAACTTCAATATTCAGAATCCTGTGAAATTCTGTTTTTTCTGCAGCATGGGAAACCAGAATTTTCTTGTCTGCAGTTTTCATTTTACACATGCATGAGTCCTCCACTGGTGGAAATGTTTGTCTACACCAGTGCTAACTCCATTTATATTCTTGCCTTTATGTGGGGCTTGATAACATAAGCACTGTCTCCTGTAGTCGTGCAAGTTCTTGCTTCTAGTGGGAAAAATTAAATACAAAATCCCAAAAGATCAAAATCCTTTATTCTAACAGTTCAAAAGGCAACTAAAAAGAATATACATTTAAATCTCTCATTATTTTTAATCTATCTGAGGAATTTCAAGATCCATCTTTCTGGGTTTTGACCATGCTTGGTTAACAAACCTGGAGAAAGACATAACCTTATAAAGCATAAAAACAATTTAGAGAAATAAACTACTTGGAAACAATTGAAGTTCTTGCATTTTACTTTAATTAGCTTTATGGAAAGAATAAGTGCTTTCGCTACTATGCTGAAAAATGATGTAGCGCTCCAGGGTCCTCTCTAGAACACTAGCTTTATTAATTTCCATTCTTGTCATACTTAAGTAAGTTTAATCAAAGTATCAAAAATAGATCCCGAGGCAATAATTTCAGGGGTCATCAAATTGATCCCATGTTCAATAAGTGACTAATTACTTGATGATAAACTGATTGATGACTTTGGGTTAACCTTCTAATGTTGTTAAACCTTAGACTTCTAGGTAGGTCAAGGCCTACTAAGATGAAGGTGGTAATATCCCCCTCCTCCTGTTTTTTCTTCCCTGGCATTGGAAAGTCATTATTAGGTGAATAACCCTGCCAGAAGGCAGAATGGAGCAGCATCCTTTGTTTCCCTTTCCTATCTGTAGCAGAGGGAGGACAGTATTTTACAGTGATAACCGGCATCAGCCCTAGCCAAAGTTAGTGCATCAGTTCCTGAGGCCCCAATAACTTGGAATAGAAATAGCCCAAAATGGGGAGAAAACTGTTTCTCAAAGTCTTATTTTATAGATATTTTCCTTGCATCAAAGTGGAATAGTTTGGATGAAAATTTCATCCTATTTAAATCTACAAAGTAAATAAACAGAGGGGAACCTTCAAATCACTGAGCAAATTATTCTCTTCTACCAGTGAATGAGGAATTGGCCTTACATAAAGGAAAACAAAACAAAACAATTAAAAAAACAATGGTTTTGTCTCACTTGCAGCACTCTATCATGGGTTCAAGCAACACTATGCCTATTGCACCAGGAATCATCCTGGGAAACTCATGTGGCTGAGCAGCCACCTTCTAGGCAGGTATTGGAGAGGACCAACCTTCCTGGTCCTGTTAGAGTGATTTCATTTACTGTCGTAGTTTTACCCAACTGTGCAGCTGAGCTCCAACACAACTGCTCTGTCACTCCCCCTCCTCAGAGGGAAAGGGTGAGAAAATATGGAAAGGGCTCAAGGGTTGATATAAGGACAGGGAGATTGCTCACCAATTATTGTCACAAACAAAACAGACTCAGCATAGAGAGATTAATAAAATGTATTACCTATTACTAACAGGCTAGAGCACTGAGAAAAAAAACAAAAAAAATAAATAAAAAAATAAAGATACCTTCCCCCCACCCACCCTCTTCCACCTCTTCCCCTCGAGTGGTGAGTGGCGTAGGGGAATGCAGAATGGGGGCTGTGGTCAGTCCCTGACACTTCATCTCAGCCGCTCCTTCATGGTCACTCTCTTTCCATGGGCCGCAGCCTCCTCCAGGCCACATCCACCTGCTCCACCGGGGGCTCCTCCACGGGCTGCAGCGTGGAGATCTGCTCCGTGTGGGACCCGTGGGCTGCAGGGGGACAGCCTGCTCCACCAGGGGCCTCTCCACAGGCCGCAGGGGAACTGCTGCTGCGTGCCTGGAGCACCTCCTGCCCTCCTGCTGCACTGGCCTTGGGGGCTGCAGGGCTGCTTCTCTCACATTTTCTCACCCCTCTCTCCCAGCTCCTATGGTACAGCAGGTTTATTCCCCCTTTCTTAAATCAGCTCTCCCAGAGGCCCAACCAGTATCGCTCATGGCTCAGCTCTGGCCAGCAGTAGGTCCCTTTTGGAGCAGCTGGAGCTGGCTGTAATCTGACATGGGGCAGCTGCTGGGCTCTGCTCACAGAGGCCACCCCTGCAGTCCCCCACTACCAAACCCTTGCCATATAAACCCAATACATTTACGGGTGTAACCACACAGCAAATATGAGAGCACAAAGAGATCCACATACACTGTCTTTGGCACCTGTAAGAGAGATTAAGAATTAATAATCTATGTCTCATAATATTTTTCATCTGTTCCAGTGAGGTGCATCGTGGAGCCTGAGCCCATACTGTCCTTTCACTGGTGGCACTCATCCACCAAGATCTGTCTCTGACTCTATTAGTCGCCTTCCTCTGTGCTGCAAGATACACACCAGATGGTGACTTTTCATTCAGTACATGAAAAATGCTGCTTTTTGGGAGAGGGGACATCTTTCTGTCTGTTTTTGGACAGGCCTAGCACAGTGCAGTTCTGGATATTGTCAATTTTGCCAGCCACTACAACCCTTAAAACTAACAGTAATTTTGTGGCTGTCTGTGGTGGGTCTTATGTCTACCTCCAGAGACTGACTGGGAGACCACATGAATGGCTACGCAGCTGTAGAGAGCTCTACAGTGTCTGAGAAGCCTATTAGCGGCAAATGTGTACAAACTGGCAGTTTCTACCAGATTTTCCAGCCTGTTACACGAACAAGCTCGTTAGAGTTAAATTTACTCCAAATATGTAAAAACTGATGGTTTGAAACTGTGATGTTCTTTGGAACAGCTCAGCAGCTTGTTATAATTGTAGCATGATTCAGTGCTTGGGCATCTTTCATATCTCAAGTGCTGTCTAAGCAACTAACATAGCTTCTGGCAGCCTGAATGTCACCCTCAGACAACATTGGATCATTTGTGTGTACAGCAGGGCAGCCAAAGATTTCTTAGGAGAATCCCTTACTTCCTGCACCTGATGAAAAAACACAGCATAGTCCCCTGCTGTCCCTTCCTAATTGTTATAGGTATTTTCCTAATCGCACTATTACCACTGTTTTTGAAAACTTTGCAGTCATCACTCCAGAGAGTAGGACTGAGCTGTGATCTGCATGTTCCAGTTGGGAAAGTGAGACAGAAGGAAGAGGTGCCTCTGTGAAAACTTAAGATCTACCAAGGAAGGGAAGATTAACCGAAGTTCTGGTTTAGTCACCCTCTCATTAGGGAAATTTTCCCAATAAACCCTTCCAGCCTTGTTTCTAATTCTTTCGACAGCACCTAGAGCCATTGGCATTAACTTTTTGTGTGAAGAGATCGAGCACAATAGTATCCTGTGCTATGTGTCGAGCTTACAGAGGCATTTTATCACATTCAGCTTGCCTTCCTTACCCACTTCCATTGCAAAGAAATTTCTGTACATGTAGAGAGCTATTAGAATAGACACCAACACTTGCAAGTATGTGCCAGGTCAGAACACCAGCTTCAAATATTGCATGACATTGTCTCTAAGTGGGTCAGTTCATAAAATATTGTCTGTTCAAATGATGTCCACGCTGTAGTAAGTAAAAGGGGAAAATGCAGTAGTAATTGAAATGATCTGATTTGAAAAGTCTGGCACCTGGTGCCCATTCAAAAACACTTCATTGCTCCATTAAGATTGCTTCTAGGACACAGGAAATTTGCAAAATTTTCCTCCTAAAGTTCGTGATCTGAAGTGGGGGAAAAAAAGAGAGAGAGAAATAAAAGGATCTTTTAAAAACTTTCATGTCTAGGTTTTTGGGACATTTTTATTTGTACTTTTCCTATATTTTCTTTTTGCTGAGAATTGGCCTTCAAGTTCATCCCTACCTCAAATGCCTATTCAGTGTGCTAATGAGATAAGGAATATGTTGTGAATAGAATATATTGTGCAATTGCGAAGCATTAACCATTGCTCCATTTACACATATTCTTTAGTAAGAGACATTTTGATTCAGCAGAAGAATATTTTACTGACTTTTCCATGTATTTCTAGTTCACTGATGTGTCTAAAGCCATCTTGTCATGTTGGGATTCATTTTTATTTTAGCCTAAGTGACTGCTCGTCAGCAGTAAGCCCTGCTGGAATGTCAGCCACCAATTCGTCTCTGGAGACACTGAAATGGACCCCGCAGCCACGGGGGAGCTGGTGAAGGGACAGACATTTGTGTAGGGGAAGTGACCCATGAGACAAAGTGAGATGGACTCCTGCAGTTTGTACCAGCTGAAGCACTGGCAGGCAGTGCTTCATCCCTGTCATGACTCTCGATACTTGAGCCTAGAGGTTGCAGAAGCTGGTCCATATAGCCAGGTCTGCTACTGGGAACATAGGATGCTATTTTGTACTTGAGCACAGTGGGAATTAATACGTTTCTTGATGTGTTTTTCTGGGCATCCAGCAGCCCCAGGTCTCAAAATGAAGTAGGCTATGGGAGAGATGAGGGCAGATTCCCTGGAGAGGTCATCATGAAACAGAAGAAATTATTCAAGTTCCTTTTACATGCTAGGAGTCTGCCTTTCCTCTGGGCCTTGAGAAGGGGAAAAAAATATGGAAAGAAAAAAAAAAAGTACATTAAAAACTAATTAAACTCTCCTGCTCAGTGGTCCCTTCCAGAGGCAAGTGAGAAAATTCTATACTCACTTAAGATATGTGCAAACTCTGTTTAGCTCCCCAAATCCTCAACTTTATCTCTATCTCTGCTTTTTATTCTCATTTGGAAACAGTCATTGATGCCATGCACAAAGCCAGTCATGTCTACATGATGCTGTCTTTCTGGTCAACACCAGACTGATGAACAGTCCAGATCTCATGGTTTTAGAACCTAATAACTTTGAAAGTTAAACTTAAAACAAAATTATACAGCATGTGTTCACAGCCAGGAAGAATCCAAGGCATTGCCACCCACTTTGTTACTGTTATTTGACACACTCATGGGTTCAGGGCTTGCAGTCAATGTGAGCATTGAATTAATTCCACTACAGTGGAGTTAGAGACTCAGAAGTCGAATCCCAAAATTAGTCTGTTCTCTGGTAACATGCTGGTTTTGGATAAACAAGCGCACGGTGTTTTAATGTGTTTTATATCTCTGGATTTTTAAAACATATCACATCACTCTTCAGTTTACATTTTCATCTGGGTCAATCACTGCTAGGTTAGTAAATGAAAAAGATGCTGTCTGGGAAAAAATAAAATGTCATTTCTGCCTTGGTATTTATGTAGATTCTTTTCTAGTGTATATTGGGAAAGAAAAGAAATTTTAAAATAGTTTTGCAAACAATAGAAAAGTAAGAGCAAGAAAGAACTGTGCAGTGTTAATTGTTTTCTTATTTTCTGTTATGAAAATGAAAATTGTATTGAAAGATTTTATTTAAACTAGAGAGAAAAGAAATTTTCCTCTGGTTCAGGCAAATGAGAATGATTTACATTTCAAGACCAGCTGAGGATTTGCAGGCTCCTTGCGGTGAGATGGTCAGAGGCTGCCTGCCAGAACTTGTGGTTTCTGCAGGAAGAGGGAGACGAGGAGAGCACCATGCCTCAGTAGGTAACTCAATAATAAGGTAACTGACAACAGGAACTTGGCACCTCTATACACAGTACCAGCCACGATATGGTCACACAACCACAAAATCATGGAACAGCTCAGAGGTCCTCTGGGGATTGTTGTACAGGGTGCCCATGCTCAGGTGCTGGCCAGGGGCTGCAGGGCCTCTGTGGCAGCTCCAACAGCCCCATGACAGGGCAGCACTGAGCCCAGCACCAAGCTGGCAGCACCTCGGGAAAAACAGATTTCCGAAAGGGCAGAGCGGGCACAGGCTGAGGAGGAGGCCCAGGGCGAGGGAGAAGCAGCAGAGGGCCCAGGCCCCAGGAGGAGGAGGGCAGGAGGGGCTCCAGGCCCACAGGCAGCAGGGATTCCCCGGCAGCCCTGCAGAGCCCCCGCTGGAGCAGATCTCCACCCTGCAGCCCGGGGAGGGCCCACGCCGCAGCAGGGGGACATTTCCTGAGGGAGCTGCGGCTGTGGGGAGCCCCCGCGGGAGCAGGGTGTTCCTGAAGGGCTGCAGCCCGGGGCAGGGCCCCCGCTGGAGCAGGGCCACGGGTGGGGAGGAAGGGGCGGCCGAGAGAGGCTGGGAGGGCTGAGTGCAGCCCCCATCCCATCCCATCCCATCCCATGCCATCCCATCCCATGCCATCCCATCCCATGCCATCCCATCCCATCCCATCCCATCCCATCCCATCCCATCCCATCCCATCCCTGTGCTGCTGGGGGAGAGGGGGCAGGAGTGAAGGGGTTGTTGGGTTTGGGAATGAGATGGAAGTAGGGGGAAGGTGTTTATGGTTTTGTCTTTGTTTCTCACTATCCAAATCTATTTTATCTTTCTATAAATTAAATTAATTTCATGGAATCACAGAATCATAGAATATCCCGAGTTGGAAGGGACCCATAAGGATCATCAAGTCCAACTCCTGGCACCGCACAGGTCTGCCCAAAAGTTTAGACCATGTGACTAAGTGCACAGTCCAATCGCTTCTTCCATTCAGACAGGCTTGGTGCAGTGACTACTTCCCTGGGGAGCCTGTTCCAGTGTGCGACCACCCTCTCGGTGAAGAACCTCTTCCTGATGTCCAGCCTAAACTTCCCCTGCCTCAGCTTGACACTGTTCCCACTGGTCCTATCACTGGTGATTACAGAGAATAGGTCATCGCCTGCCTCTCCACTCCCCCTTGCGAGGAAGTTGCAGACCGCGATGAGGTCTCCCCTTAGCCTCCTCTTCTCCAGGCTGAACAGGCCAAGTGACCTCAGCCGTTCCTCAGATGTCTTCCCCTCTAGGCCCTTCACCATCTTCGTCGCCCTCCTCTGGACACTCTCCAACAGTTTAATGTCCTTTTTGTACTGTGGTGCCCAGAACTGCACACAGTACTCGAGGTGAGGCCTCACCAGCACAGAGCAGAGCGGGACAATCACTTCCCTCGACCGACTAGCAATGCCGTGCTTGATGCATCCCAGGATACGGTTGGCCCTCCTGGCTGCCAGGGCACACTGCTGGCTCATATTCAACTTGCTGTCAACCACAACCCCCAGATCCCTCTCTGCGGGGCTGCTCTCCAGCATCTAGTCGCCCAGTCTGTACGTATAGCCAGGGTTGCCCCGTCCCAGGTGCAGGACCCAGCACTTGCTTTTGTTAAACTTCATGCGGTTGGTGATTGCCCTGCTCTCCAATCTGTCCAGATTTTTCTGCAAGGCCTTTCCACCCTCATCCAAGTCTACAACTCCTCCAAGTTTGGTGTCGTCGGCAAATTTGCTCAAAACACCTTCTAGTCCTACATTCAAATCGTTTTTAAAAACATTGAAGAGGACTGGCCCTAAAATGGAGCCTTGAGGGACCCCACTAGTGGCCATCCACCAGCCTGATGTGGCCCCATTTACCACAACCCTTTGAGCCCTGCCCGTCAGCCAATGGCTCACCCATCGTATGATGTTTCTGTTTAGCTTTATGCTGGACATTTTGTCCAGTAGGATCCTATGGGAAACCGTGTCAAAAGCTTTGCTGAAGTCCAAAAAATCACATCAGCTGGTTTCCCTAGATTGACTAGATGGGTGGTCTTGTCATAAAAAGAAATCAAATTTGTTAGGCAGCACCTACCCCTCATGAACCCATGTTGGCTAGGACCAATGACTGCCTTGTCCCCCAGGTGTGCTTCAGTAACTTCGAGGATCATCCTCTCCATAATTTTACCAGGCACTGACGTTAGACTGACAGGCCTGTAATTGCTAGGGTCTTCTTTCTTACCCTTCTCGAAAACTGACACATTTGCCAGCTTCCAGTCTACTGGAATTTCTGCAAGTTGAGACTCTTTTGCCCATAACAGTAACTGGTAGGGGATCTCCCCATCTTTATTTTAGACCACAAACTTTTCCATTTTATTTTTTTGTCCTGTCCCACTGAGGAGGAGTGAGAGAGTGGCTGGGTGGGCAGCTGGCCAAAGTCAGCCCAGCAAAGTCTCCTACTCTACTTTTTCTGCTTAAAGTAGGATTGACTGGAACAGATTGCCCAGTCCAGTCAGGGCTTGATGAACTCAAGGATGGAGGCTCAACAGGCTTTCTGCACAACTTGTTCCAGTGTCTGACCACCATCGTAGTAAAAAAAGATTTTTGTTCTGTTTAAGTTGAATTTGCTGCATATCAGGAAATGACCTTTGCCTGTTTTCCTTTCAATGAGCACAACTGAGAAGAGTCTGACTCTCTCTTATGTACTGTGCTGTTATTTGGTCCATACTTCAGCAGTTTATCTGTGAAAATGTTATGTGAGTCACTGTCAAAAGCCTTGCTAAACTCAAGATCAACAACATCCACTGCTCTCACCTCATCCACTGATCTGGTCACCTCATCACAGAAGACTTAACAGGTTGGTCAGGCATGATTCCTACTGTCATAAATACATGCTCACTACTCCCTGTAGACTTTCTATTATTAATATATTTGAAAATGGTTTCCAGGTTTATTTGCTACATTACCTTCCCAGGGACCAAGGTGAGGCTAAACAGCCCATGGTTTCTCAGATACTCTCTCTTGCTCCTCTTGAAAAATAGGGAGATTTTATTTTATTTTATTTATTTTATTTTATTTTATTTTATTTTATTTTATTTTATTTTATTTTATTTTATTTTATTTTATTTTATTTTATTTTATTTTATTTTATTTTATTTTATTTTATTTTATTTATTTTATTTTATTCATTTATTATTATTATTATTATTATTATTTTTAATCTGAGCTGGTCACCTTACATCTCTGAGGAGTTAATGGGAACAAACTGGCACTTACAGGGCATGATCCGTTTCATATCTCGTTATTTAGTTTTGAACGATGAAAAAATGCAGGAGAAATATCTTCATTTCTTGACCATTGAAGGGGGGGCAGATGACTAGGCCACAGGTGGGTGCCTCTATGTGCTTACTTACATTTGGCTGAATAAATCCACAAAATCAAAAGAACCATTGGATCTCCCAACAAAGACAAGCAGGTGATGATAACACAAGTTCATTTTCACCTGTGAATGGAAGCATCTTCAGAGTCAGATACCAGGCTGGTCAATTAGATGGATGAATCAATGTATTTGAGGGCAAAGGGACTTTCTTTTCTTTTGGTTTAAGCAATTCTTCCTCAGAGGACAAGGAGTACAATCTACAATTTGGTCCCCTTCTTACTAATCTTCCCTGGTTGCTTTGCTGATATCTATGAAGTGCTGTGGCAGGTGTGCTAGCCTCACAATGTGAACTGTTGGCTACCCTCAAATAATATCAAGAGCAGTGTTAAAGGAGCAGATGCCCTGGTCAGTTTGGAATCTGTTTCTTTTCTGTGCTTTTAAGCTGTTATGCATGATCGCAGAAAGAAGCAAAAAATATTAGTAGTGGAGTTTTATTTGGAAGGTAGCAACAGTGTGTTTGGAAACTTAAAGATATCCTTCAAAGGGCAGAGGATTAATACCATTCATATCATGCTCCTTTTGACTGCAGTAAAGAGTACTGCTTTTCCCTTTTATTCCAGACTAGACAGCCTGCCTTTCAGTCTAAAAAATAAAAATTAAAAATAGCTTTTCACTTCTCCAAGTGGAAAAATAAATAAATAAATACACAACACAGAGAAATGTATGAGAAACGGTTGCAAGAGAAAAAAATTGTTGATCCCCCCTCCAGTACAAATTGCTTCCCAACCCAGATTCCTTTGTCCAGCAGTAATCTAAATTCTGAATCTTATCTCTCCTGATGTCCGGAGGAATCTGGATCCAAGACCAGGTGTGGTGGCTTGCACACACAGCTGCGTTTCTTGGGATGGGAGAGAATTTATCAGCCCCTGGGAGAAAACAGTTTTGAAGTTTAGGAGCAGTGATCCCAGGTGGTTTTGACATACGATCTCAGGGTGGTGAAAGAAAGGCATCCAGCCCCCATGTCATTCATTTCCACCAGAGACTCTTTGAGGGAAAATGTAGGAGAAAATTAAAAAGCAAGCAAACAAAAAATTACCAGGGTAACAAGCCACAAGAGAGGGAGGACAAAGGGGAAAAATGCTCGGAAAAACATTTTCTTCTCCTGACAAGTCTCAGTTATGTACAGAGACCCTGTGAGAAATACTGAACCTGTGACAGCAGAAACATCCCAAAGAGAGCAGTGGGGGGGGGGGGAGCACAATTAATAATAAAGCCCTGTGGAATTTCTGAAGGTTCAGCACAAAAGCTTGAAGCAGTCTTTTGAGAAGCCAAATCAGCTTTAATTACTGTACTCTGGGTTATTCTTTTAAAATGCTTTTGCAGTGAAAGTTTCTCAGTCTGAGGGAGGGCTACACTGCTCTCTCCTATCATTTCCCTTCATTGTTACAAGCTTCAGCACACAGTGAATGTGTGTGAGGACAAGCAGATCCTCCATGTCTTTCATTTCAAGTGTTATTTTTTTTCTTTTCATTAACTGCCTTCAAAAAGGAAAAGAACTACTTAGGGCAGGGTGGTTTTGTTTTTTTCTCTCTCTCTTTTTTTTTCTTTTTTTTTTCTTTTTGGCAGCGTGGGTGAGACCTTTTGCATTCACTACTCCTTGTTATCTAAAAACCAATATAATAGAGAAACACAGATGCTCATTACTAGTAGCTGTGCCATCTTAATGCTTCCTATAATGGTATTTTCAGCTCATAATAGATGGTGGATGATCTGTGCTGAATAGTAAATGTGGTGCTTGATTTTTCTCTCACTTACTTCAGCAAAATCAGTGGAGTGTCTCTCCAGTTTGCAACAGTGGGAAAGAGGGAAGAGAATCCAGTTCCCTCAGTAGCTTTCCAGAGCCTGGTTGCTGTGATGCCTCACTCACTGCCAGTAGCAGAGGGGTTATTTCAGAGAGAAGGCAGAACGCTCTGCCTTTCTGGACCTGAGACACTGATAGAAGGAGTTGTGTTTTTCAGGGTGAACAAGACTTGTGATTCTAGAGGAAGGACAAAAGAGTGAAGAGGAGAGGGGAAAGCAAAGTGGAAAGGGGAATCTAATCATTCTGCTTGAACTGCCAGTAGAAATGTTACTGATGTGCAGCATGGAGAGGAAGAAAAATGAACACAAAAGAGCTTAGCCAATATAGGCTAGTGTTCAGTCTTGTTGGGTAGTGCCTTGCAAGAATTTTTCAACATACTGAGTTTTAATTGAAATTAGAAGTGGCTGCATGTCATTATGTACTGTCACATAGCTGGATGTGTAGTTGTGCCCACATCTGCCCGCATCTTTAAGAATATATTTTGTGGGCGGAAATGCAGATGGAAAATTTATAAGAGATGCATAACCCAGTAAATCATTTGCCCAAAACTGGAGACTGTGCAAACAGATGCCTCACTGGTTGGGACGGGGACTACATGTACTACTCTGGGGGCAAAAATTTCCTGTGTGATCAGTTCTAGCAAGTATCAGACATGACTTGAAGTTATTTGCTTTTTGTGGAAAAGGGTAGTTACATTAATGAGGTTTAAGTGTGACTTAAACTTTTCTGAAATCAACAATGTGAATGCAAAGGAAATATCGCTTCTCTAGTCCCAAACTGTCCCCAGCTACCCAAGCTTCTCTTGTGCCTATAGCTGATCACCTAGAATGGCCACGTTTTCACAGAATCATAGAATATCCCAAGCTGGAAGGGACCCACAAGGATTGACTCCACATTGAGTCAAACTCAGTGGTTTATCTATTGTCTGTGATTCCGAAACATTGGTTCTTTGCTATGCAGGTTATTAACTCCTTTCCTTCACTCAATCACAGACAGAAAGATGGTGAGGACACAAATTAAATGTGAAGTAGGGCATAATAGTTACAAAGCAAAAAGTGTTCAGCATGATTGGAGCATCTTCAGGGCCAGTATTGAGGACTTGGTGATTGGAGTGCACATCTCTTGTGTCAGAAACAGCCTCATTCATCACTATGTACATTTTCAATTGCAGTCCGAAGGTTCAAATACCCTCAGTACCACCCAGCAGCCAGTTCCAGACCTATAACTGTTTTTTCATCTCCCACCACTGCCAAAAACTTTTTCTCAGAAATGTCCAAACAATAGCTGAGTGAAGCTAAAAAAAAAAAAAAAAACTTAAAAAAAACAAAACGCTCTCCAAATAAAGCCATCATCTACTCTTTAAAACAGAAATATTTTATTTATATATATATAATGTAGAAGAAAAGATCCCAGCAGCAAAAATTGTTTATGCCTAGTGCACATAAACTCCTTGCCCAAGGTAAATTCCCTCACCCTGAGTGCTTCATAAGTCACAGCCAGCCCAATGATACCCGTGTTTCTCTCATTAGCAGACATCCATTTCCAGCCACAACCACATGCACTCTCCCCTTTTTCCTATCTACATAAGAACCTCAAGGTTTGGAGTTTGGTTACTGGCCTGACTGGAGCCAGACAAATAGGCATTTCTTAATTAATTTCTTCCCCATTGTTTCCTCAAGGACTTCTGGAATTTCCTCAAGTCATATTTCATCACTGTTATTGTCTGGTTTCCTGCTCATGCCGCCTAACTGTCTCCCGTGCCTTAACCCTAAACACCTAGAGCAAATGTGAAGTGAGTAGACTGCGGTGCACAGCACTTTCAAAGCAGTAACATAGAGTAGTTCCTGTTAAATGTAAGGATCTGTTATGTCTTTTGGGAAAGTGAGGGATGACTGTAGTGTGAGGAGTTAGAGAATGATTCACAACGACTCGTGAGGTGAAGCAAATATACTGCTACAGCTGAAGAAAAGCTGTCCCATCATCAGGGAGAACTTATTTCTCGCTTTTTGGCAATTTGTTCTTGAAAGCACAAGTTACCAATGCAGTTTCATGGGTTACCATTTACTTCTTAACAAAGTCAGGAACTTCCAGTCTGACCCTACCTAAGAGGTCTCCACTGCATGTATGCAGCGTTGTGTGCTGCATGTTGAATACGTTACACGCATTTTGTTTCATGTTTGATCTAATCTGGTTCCCCAGAGTTCAGGACGCAGGCATTCCTTTCTGACTCATCTGCAAAGTTTGGATGTAAAGTCACACTTTGAAAACAGACTTCCTGCAATTCAAGTAGTATCAGGCAACATGAAACCTGGCCACAGCTTTCGTGCAAAAACTCAACTTCATAGTCTTCCAGATAAGAGGCTGTTTAGATTAAAGGTTTTCTTTTGAGATGTTCTAACATGTTTAGGGCAATTCTAGTTGCTACAGAAATTTCTGATTTTAAGGCACCTCAGTTCTCATAATTTAACAGTAAAGTTGTGTAATAGTTGTGTAATTGTGTAATTAGAACATTATTATTCTGCCCAACTTCAAACTCAAAAAACACAGCAATTGCTTGCATGTTTTGATCGCACCTTGCCTATTGAAAGGGGCCTGCCAAGCCAGCTGACCCTCTTCAGAAGGGGCTGCCCTTTTCTGATAGTCCTGCATGCCCTTTGCTTCTGGCTTTTGTACACACAGGGAACTGCTTGCCATGGCATATGATGAGAGCTACAAACACAGTGAGACTCTGAGAAGAAGCTCTGTTTTTAATGTTGAAGGCTGTTTATTGTTATTATGGGTGAAGATGGGATCTTCCTGGGTGTGAGACTGTCCTGTGGGGATCAAATTAGCTCTGTTTGTCTGGTGATGCTCTTTGCACCTTTCTCTGAGTGTCATCTTCCACTGGGCAGACCTCAGTGTGGTCTGCTGGAGCAAATCTTACCCTGTGCTTTAGCCAGGCAGCTGTTTAAAGACCCTGGCAGAAGGAGTTCCTACGGCATCAATGAAGAAACATGCTGGATCTTCAGCGTATCATAGGCCAAAGAGCTTATATCATAAAGAATCTTTATAGACTTTATACGAAGAATCTTTATATAAAGATTATAAAGATTATATCTTATTCTTTATATAAAGAATCTTTAAAGATTCTCTAAAGAGACTCATCCATTGGTTCAAGACGGAAAAGGCTATGAGCACAATGACAAAATGATACAGTACTTTGTCCTTACGCAGCTAAAAACATTCCGAGGCTGTAAAACTACTCAGTCCTGTGTATTTAGGAGATAGGTAGTTTTATCTTCAAATTCATCGGGAGGGAAAAACATTGTGGATTTGCTTGCTTTCAAAATGCAGTGATTTCTCTTTGGTCCATCTCAGAGGCTGGCAAAAAATCGCAGCAATTCACTCTGAATTGCTTATAGGCAGCCTTTTCATACACATTTTTTTTTTTGTTGTTGTTTTTTAAATTTGAAAACCATGCAGGTTAATTGAAATGCTGTCCTTAACAAGCACACGTTTGCTGAGGACACTGTTGCATAGACTAGCATCTGAAACTGGAAAAAATAAATAAATAAATACATACCTCCCTGAGAGGGGAACTCAACTTCTATCTTTCTTAACTACAGAACATGTCTACATTATTAGTATGGTTGGGCTATTGTAAATTTCATTTATGCCATCAGTGTGTCCTGCAAAAATAAGTAAAGATTATAAGCTCCTAGTCACGCATATAAATAAAGTTGATGAAATTCCATCTGACGAAAGACAAAGCATGGAAAGTTTCAGACTGCACAAAAATGAAGGCTATCAAAATTACAAACAGCACAGAGACAGGGATTTTATGTTATAGGATGTGTTGGAAAGCTTTAATATACCCCTAGTGCATCACAACAATATACCACGAACAGTGGCCATAGGCAGCAGCGTGGGGGACTCATAAATTAGAAGTAGCTTTCATACCCCCTATTTAAATCAAGGGGAGTGTTCATGAAGTGAATTACTTTTCATCCTGAGCATGGCTGGCAGAGTGTGTGATTTAGCCCGTGTGATTTAGTGTGGGGAGCTGTGTACACATTTTGTCAGGGTGATTTCTCCCTCATCATTAAATGTGGTGCGCAGAGGCTGGCGAAGCGGTGTCTGGTTTAAACATCCACACAGAGAGTGTAGAGGTAAATGACTGAATGGAACTAAGGCCCCACAATATTGCTGTTGTTCTGGGTTTAAATGAAGAGCAGGCAGCACTGAGGCAGAGCACTGTTGCAAGAGGAGCTCGTGGAAGAATTACTTTTTTGAAGTATAATTATCTACGTGACTCTCCCTCACTTCAGAGAGCGGTAATTTGCTGCCGGGTTGTTCCTGCGGCAGTCAGGGTTGTCGTGCAGACAGATACTCATTTTAGCTGTGGACCAGCTTTGAAAGTTTTTTTCCTGCCTTTTCCCTTCAGCACCCCTGCACCATCCACACCCTCCCCTTGCTATCCAGTTGGCTGTCCCCGCATCTGTGCTAGGTCAACTACTTGCAGGTCATGTTTAAAGCTTTCCATAATTAAAAATTAGAAAGGATTGTTCTAAACTGAACTTTTGTGTTGTCTGGCTTCCAGGACAGCCCCCAAAGCACTTGAACTAGCTCAGCTGAGACAGGAATCTGGGACGTGAGTAAGCAGGGAGAGGAGAGAGATGAAGAAGGGAGAGCAGTTCCTTCAGCTGGCTTTGCCTCCAGAATTGGTATCCTATGAGAAAATGGCCTTGAAAAGTTCTTTTGTGCAGGATCTTGCAAAATGGGTGCTGTTTATGGGGGTGATTAAATGAAAGCCATTGAGAGAGAGTCCCTTTGCAAACAACTTTGCTTCTGGAGACATAGCTCCACTGAGCTTTTGAAACTGCTCTTCTGCTAATTTCTACAAGGCACCAGGTGTACCTCTGCCCACAGATGGGCCCATGCAAGTGTTGCCTCTCTGCTGCCAGCAAACCCAACCAGAGATCTCCACCTCTCTACTGCTGAGGGTTTTCTTGTTCCCAGCACAACATGCTCATTGCTTCAAATAAAACTTAAGGCATATGATCTACCTTCCCCCATGTGTGCGTATAGCCCATATCAATGTTAGCAGAAGGAACTGAATTGATCATATATACAATTTAGTCTAATGTTAAGAAAAGGTAAATGAATTAAGCATTAGAAATCTGATACCAAGATATCAAGACTTGTCACAGTGCTGTGGTTTAACCTGGCAGGCGGCTAAGCACCACACAGCTCGCTCTCCCCCAGTGGTCTGTGAGAGTGAATCAGAAAAAAAGATAAAATTCATGTCTTGAGATAAAGACAAATTAATGGGACAGAAAAAGAATGGAAAATTAATAATAATAATAAAGAATATACAAAACAGGTGATGCACAATATAATTGCTCACCACCCACTGACTGATGCCCAGCCTGTCCCTGAGCAGCAGCTGCACCCCACCACAACCAACTCCCACAGTTTTATTGTTCAGCGTGATGCCACATGGTGTGGGATGTCCCTTTGGTCATTTGGGGCCAGCTGTGTCCCCTCCAGCTCCTGGGGCACCCCGAGCCCCTCGCTGGCAGGGCAGCATGAGGAGCTGGGAAGTCCTTGGATCTGGGTGAGCACTGCTCTGCAACAACTGAAACATCCATGTGTTACCAGCATTATTCTCATCCTAAATCCAAAATACAGCACCATACCAAGTGCTAGGAGGAAAATTAACTTTATCCCAGCTGAAACGAGGACACACAGTTTCCCTGACAAGTCTATCATAAAGCCTGTGTATATTGTTTTCTATTAACATACAATTACAACAGTTTTATCTAGTTCAGACATCTGCTCTTAAAGTGTCATGTTAAGGGCACTACAGAAGCTAACCACAGAGCAGAAAGAAGAAAATCAGGATCCAAAACAAACAAACAAAACAAAAACAAAAACAAAAAAAGAGAGAGAGAGAGAAGAAATAATGAAACTAGACATGAGAATTGCCAAAGAACAAGAACAATTTTTTTCAGAGTGAAGGAGAAAGAGCTATATAATGCATCAAATATATGTATACGGTATAATATATATACTTATATAATATATATATGCTATATATAATATGTATATAATGCTACTGATCTCATAAGAGAAAAACACACAGTATAAATATTATTATGTGGTACATACAATCTCACCTTTTTTTTTTTTTTAGAAGGAAGTACACTGCGGTGAATTTGATACATATTTAATTTTGTCATTGAAGTTTAATGTGAAGTCTGCTGATACATATACCTGGCATTGTTCCTAGCCAAGTGCATTATACAATGTGTGAGCAGTAATCTCATCTGGCTTTATGTGCGTGTTCAGTAAATCAAGCCAAAACAACTTAGAAGGACTGTGTATTAGGTTTGGAGACGAGTTAGGACATGCTACTTTATTTACGGGGTAACAAAAAGCCTTAAAGGAATGGAATTGCTGAATTGCCTTAAGACTGTACAGTAAACACTCCTTGGATATACTGGGAGATTTACCTATTTGAAGAGCATGAGTGAAAATAACTAAAGAATAACTGAAGAATGTCTGTTACTGCCTTTAACCTAAGATCCATCCCTCTCGATCACCTTTCCTTTGGCAGTAGCCAGGAGGTAGTCAGAAACAGTGTAAGCGCAAACACAGAAGGATCCTTCCTCTACTGTATACTTTGTTTATTCTCAAACAACAGATTTATAGTTCTTCTTTGTGGCCTTTAGCACTTGAGTTACAATTACTTATGAATGGTCAGTCTAATCTCACTGTCTCTGTTCATTCCCAATGCTATAAAGCCTAAATATATAACCCTTTGGGTTTCTAATTTTCAGACTAAAAGACTGGAGTATTTGAATCACAGAATCATAGAATCATAGAACCATTACAGTTGGAAAAGACTTCCAAGATCATCTGGTCCAACTATCCCCCTGCCACCAATGTCACCCACTAAACCATGTCCCTAAGCACCACGTCCAGCCTTTCCTTGAACACCCCCAGGGACGGTGACTCCACCACCTCCCTGGGCAGCCCGTCCCAATGCCTGACTGCTCTTCCTGAGAAGAAATGTCTCCTCATTTCCAACCTGAACCTCCCCTGGTGCAACTTGAGGCCATTCCCTCTAGTCCTATCACTACTTACCTCAAAGAAGAGGCTGACCTTTTCAGACCCTTTCAGGCAGTTGTAGAGAGAAATAAGGTCTCCCCTGAGCCTCCTCTTCTGCAGACTAAACAACCCCAGTTCCCTCAGCCGCTTCTCACAGGACTTGTGCTCTAGGCCCTTCATCAACTTCATAGCCCTTCTCTGGGTACGCTCCAGGGCCTCGATGTCCTTCTTATACTGAGGGGACTAAAACTGAACACAGTACTTGAGGTGTGGTCTCACCAGAGCAGAGTACAGGGGAACGATCATCTCCCTGGTCCTGCTGGCTACACTATTCCTGATACAAGCCAGGATGTCGTTGGCCTTCTTGGCCACCTGGGCACACTGCTGGCTCACGTTCAGGTAGGCATTAGTCAGCACCCCCAGATCCTTTTCCTCTGCACAGCTTTCCAGCCACTCTGCCCCAAGCCTGCAGAGCTGTATGGGGTTGTTGAGAACAAAGTGCAGGACCCGGCACTTAGCCATGTTGGACCTCATTCCATTGGCCTCTGCCCATCAATCCAACCTCTCCAGGTCCCTCTGCAGGGCCTTCCTACCCTCCAGCAGATTGACACTTCCCCCCAGCTTGGTGTCATCTGCAAACTTACTGGGGGTGCACTCAATTTCCTCAACCAAATCATCAATAAAGATTTTAAAGAGGATGGGCCCCAACACTGACCCCTGGGGAACACTGCTGGTAACCGGTTGCCAGCTGGATTTCATTCCGTTCACCACCACTCTCTGGGCCCAGCCAAGCTTTCTGCTTGTATGTTGACCACCAGAGAACTGTACAAAGTGACTCCAAGATCTCCTCTTGATGGCAATAGCTACTTTAGAACACATGATAGCATATGTCTGTATTCCTATATGACTTACCTTAAATCTATCAGCACTGAATTGTGTCTGCCTTTTAAAGTCCAGCCAGTTTCATGGGTGGCTACTGAATTCCATGCACTCAGCTTTAGTTTCAGCTATCACTGTTAATTCTGTATCATCAATAAACATTTGAATTTTCTTACCTCCTAAATAAAGAGTACACACAAGATCAAGTATATTCACTCAGCTCTGAGTGGTGAAAATGTGGTGGATAACATTCAGCAGAAACACTCCTGCAAAATATCTGAGGACTATTTTTTTGCTTCAAGCTTCTGCCTCAGTATCTTGCTCCAGCAACAATGATTGAAAAGTAGGTTTTCTGAATCTCTTGGTTTTCTCCAGAAGATCACTTGCAGTGCATTTATCCCTATTTGCTGTAAGCAAGATAGTAATGCTTGTTTTCTGCTTGAATTACATCTTGTCTTCCTCATTGAATGCTTTGTGCCATGGTCTTGATTCTCACTTTAGTAGGAGCTAGATTAAAAAGACCCTGGAAATGGTCAATCAGGTTAGAAATCTTTCATTAGATTAGATTACTGGTATTGTAACAGGTTCCATGTCATGATTATCACCCCTATAAGAAGACATTGTAAATAACATGTTTATATTTAAAGGGAATGAGGACAGAACTAGGACAGATATGAGCAACTTCTCTAGCAATTTTATACCTTTTTTCTAGAAAAAAGGTATAAAATTGCTAGAGAGTATATATATATATTTTTTTTTTTCTGAAAAGTGTTTTTTCAAGAGCTATTATTCCTTGTAAATCCTCTTTGCTAGCACTTGAGTGCAAACTGTTAGCATGGGAGACTGACTTCAAAGTGGAGTGGGTATTGCAAAAATATCTTCAAACATTATTTCCCTATAGAAGTCAAGGATTTCATTGACCCTGCTCCATTCTAGAAAAAGGAAGAGCTTTCACATTTGTGGGTAAAGGAGTAGTGGCTGCAGCAATGGGGAAATTACTGCTAAAGGAAAATATGAAGTCCTAAGGAGAAGCTGAAGTCCATCCCATTCCAAGCACAACACCCAGGACCATGCAGTGCTTTGCTTGCTCCTTATGATCAAAATTGCAGTATTCCTTTCACGAACAATTTGGGAACTGAAAACTGAAGCCTTTCACTAAGCTTTTTTCTAAGCAGAATGTCAAGTCTAAAACTAGAATAGTACTTGTTTGGATAAGGGCCACGTTTTAAAATGTGGTACAAAGAACATAGAATTTTGCAGCAAAAATAATAATTATTATAGAAGTCTCATTGTAGAGCCTCCTAGGCAGTCTTCAACCACTTATTACCTAAGCTGTCTTCAGCAGTTAGTGGTCCATGTGGCTAACCTCTGCTGTATGTACTCTCTCTCATTCCTCTCCAGCAGCAATGTAGATGGTGGTGTTTAGTTTCAGTACAGTTTTGCTTCTAGGTACTGCAGAAACAAAATGCGTCTATTTCTGTATCTGTAGATACTGCTGGGCATCGCTTGGAGGAAGCTGTTCAATGATGTTAGCTTTGATGTTGCCAAAAGCAAAAGACATGGGGGCTTGTGATTGCCCTAGGTTCCTGTGGAAGTACACTGGGTCTGGAAGGCAGTCCCGGGGGTGGATCCTGCAACCTCACATGAGGCTTTGCCTCCTACCCTGCAAGGAAGTATGTTGAGATGTGCATTTCTTTGCTTTTTCCCATTTCATCAACGGTAGAGTTCAGAACAGAGCTTCCTCAAGTCCCTGCCTTCAGCCAGAAAACTACTGTAGGAAATTTGCACCATCCTGGAGGAAAATAAAACATTCTAAATTTTTTGTATAAACTGCTATGTCCAGGCTATTCTACTGAGACCAGCAGAGAAATTGTCTGAAGCACCAGTTACTAAACACTTGTGAAAGCTACAACTGGCAAATAAGGAATAATTATAACACCATTCATTGCAATCTAGCAAGTCTCTGTGAAGCTTTCCAAGTGAAGGCAAAAGAGGCCAGGGGGAGTACCAGCAGGGAAGAATAAAGAGCTGTGCTGGAGCATAATTAAATCTGAACCAAAAAGGTCATAAGATACTTTATCAGCTTTCATGCTGAATCCTAACACACCCAGAATGTTACCAATTCACTGTCATTGTCCTCAAATTAGGAATAAACTGTCTGAAATCAAAACCCTGTGGTGCAGAGAAAGACAAATTTGAATCTCCTCTTTCATTTTTGTTCATCTCCATTAATTTGCCACTTGTTAATAACAAGTGAAGAACAATCAATCTAAATAGAGTTCCAGCTACTGGCTCCCGTAAAGCAAGAGGGAAGGAGATTAAATCATTATTATGAACCTACATGGGGAATTTTATACATGGAGGGTAGGAGATGCAGGAAGGGAAAGTTTATTAGAACTGTGTCAGGAAGTAATTTTTATTTTACAGCTTCTACATTTGATGAAGCTTTGAATGATTCCAGATCCAATTTCCTCTTTGAAACTGGGCAAATGAACTTCAAGAAATATACCATCAACATCACTATCATCACACCATCAAAATAACAAAGAACTATATTTAACACCTCTGTAGCTACTTCAATTTTTGTCTTTTAGGGAGAGGGGGACAGTTAGAGGAATTGACTGAAAATATTCTGCCTATACGTAGCACTTATGCATTTCCTATTCTCAAATAGGCAAATGATTATCAAGGAATGCGTCTTACCCATGGCAAAACAAATGCAGGTCTTGTGAAGACAGACCTAGTTTTAGGCCTCAATGTTTCCAGGTCAGGCTCAGCTCCTTGATTTTAGGAACAGGAGATTGATCTGCTTCTTTGGGCTATACATATAATAAAGTGCCTCCTCAAATTGGAAACAACCTTTGCTCCACAATTTTTGTAGCCAAGGAGGCAATTTTCCTCTACAAATAATCAGTGTTTGGTCAGTTTATCGATCAGATATTGTATTTCTTGAAACTCAGAGAGAATGAGATTTACAGCTCTGTTCCTAGGAGCTGCCACACCATGCATCACTGGTGCCTAACTTAGTAAAAAGACCATTTTTGTTCTATGTATATTCAGTAAAACTTGTTCCTGTCAACTTGCCATACTCTTCCTCCTGTTAGATACTCATTTCTGCTAACGGACTTACACTCTAGGGCATTGGGTAAAAGGCCAAATCAGCAACTGAAATAAAACAGATTTATTCCATTCAAGTCAACAGAAATATGCAACTTCATCTCATCTGGGGAATCGGCTCAGTGATGAGCTGGATGACAGATAAATTTTGCAGCTACTGAACTGTTTACTTAAGTAATTACTTCTCTCTTCTTTTCATTCCAATACGTATCTTATTACTTAAAGCATACCAACATCTCACTACCCCCGGGATACTGTTAACATATATGCAATGCATTGCAGTCCTTATTGCTAAAAAGAACCTTTCTAGGATTCATTTACAGAAGCAGGGTACAGGTAAGAAAAAAAAATATTAATTTCTGTATAAGCAGTTTTCAAATTGTATTAGCCATTCTCATCCCTTTCCATCAAGACTCCAATTTGCCTCCAACTCCATAAGCACAGCTCAGCGCTTAGCATTCTCCTCCACAATGCAGTCTTAAATTAGGAAAACTCCAAAAAAAGCTTGTATTTTTTATACTTTAAATTTTCTGCAGGTAGCCAGTAGAATTCCAGGAGTTTTTGAGCCCCTGTGCTCTTGGCAAAGTTTTTCTTTCTCATGATACGGGACAAAAATTGTCTGGTCAAATCTGCCCACACCTGCTGGTGACATACAGCTAGAAGGGTAAGTCCATTTGCCTTCCTTGCAAGTCATGCCCTGCTCCTGGATGCTCTGGGGCAGTAATAGGCATCAAAGGTGAAAAGCACTGTTTCACATGAAAAACAGCAAGTTGTAAAACAGGGAATTAGCCACTTGCACCCACAAGACTGTTGAGTTTTCTGGTGGTGTGGCACATAAAATACTTCTTCAGGCATCGTCCACATAGAAAAAATATATTTAGTTCAAATATATGAAGTAGTGGAATATCCATACCACTGTAAGATTTAAATTCTGGTAGGCTGATTTACAGATATTGTAGTGGTTACAGGATTGATCAGAAAAACTAGCAATGTTAGATACTTCTATTTTAGGGTGCTACCTAAATTAAAAGAAAATACTATATATCTATATTATCTAGTAGTCTAGATGTTCACTGGTGAGCTGAGCAGACCTGCTTCACAATCTGGGCTTGACTACCCTATGTAAAGTACGAACGCATAAAAAGGAGAAACTGATAAAAGGCCCATAAACCTCTGGGCAGCTGAAGCGGTCAGGTATGCACAAAAGAGTAGAAGGTAGATAGTGTTAACCCTTTAGAAAAAGCAGGGACTTGAATTTTGGACTTCCACCTGCTCTCTCAGGGCCCTTGAACTCCAGTTTTGAATGAAAGGTCCCCTTGCCACTTCAGATCTAGAAAGACTTGGCTTAAATGCCTCAAAAGAACAGAATTAAAATTCGCTTACTCTTCAGGGCATATCCCACTGATACGTGTAGGTAGTACCCTGGCCAAGGCACTCACTTCTGTGAATCCCATTCTTACAGACCTAAATTTAGGGAGCTACGTCTTACACCGGCAGGTAGTAACAGGACAAGGGGGAATAGTTTTAAACTGAAAGATGGTAGATTTAGATTAGATATAAGAAATTCTTCACTCAGAGGGTGGTGAGGCTCTGGCACAGGTTGCCCAGAGAAGCTGTGGATGCCCTATCCCTGGAGGTGTTCAAGGCCAGGCTGGATGGGGCTTTGGGCAGCCTGGTCTGGTGGGAGGTGTCCCTGCCCTAGGCAGGGGGGTTGGAACTGGGTGGTCTTTAAGGTCCCTTCCAACCCAAACCACTCTGTGATTCTATGATTTCCTCTCCTGAAGGGAGTCTGCACCCTAAGGCTAGTCTGCGTGTCCGAACTCTATTAACCTAATGAAAGATATTCATTCAAATATTCATTCAAATATCAAAGATATTCATTCAAATATTTTCATGGTCATGAATGACAATGAGAACATATGGCAATTCTTTATTCCCTCTAAAATAGAGGGGTCGTGTCCCATTAAATGTTTGGGACTCTGTGGTGGCAGTTCTCCCTGTCAAACATTCAATCATATTGTTAAAAGAAAGCAAATTTTCGATAAAACAGAGGCTCTTCTTGGTGACAAACAAACTCCTTAAATACGAAATGCTCAAACCCCAGTAAATGCTGTTGTTGAATTAAAGGAGCTGTGGGGCAGCATAATCAACATAAAGTTGACAAGTTGACTAGTTCCTAAATTTTGCCAAAGAAAGCAGGATAGATTTCAGCAAAGCATGTGAAATGCCAGTTTGCACCTCTGTCAAAGAAGCTGAATGACTGAAATGTCACATATCTCAGGCAGGGAAAGATGAGAAGAGATAGCTATGAATCTGTGCTATCAAAGAAAAAAACATAGCAAACATTATAATGGGGACCTTTTCTAGATGGAAATATGAAATCAGTTTTGTTTGTTTGTGGGGTTTTTTTTGAGAGATCTGCTTCTCAATCTTTGTTGGACAGGACAATTTGTCTAACGTGCCTCAGCCTATTTCTGCTGTGCTGGGCCAGAAGAACGTCCTGAGGTGAGGGACTTTCAGAGACTGTAATTAAAAGTAAAGGAATCTTAACAGAATAAAGAATATTTTTTTTGTAGCTAAGCCCGAAGTGACACCAGTAATCATACGGCACCTCAGACATACTGAGAAGTGAGCGAGGCATGTTTCTAAGTGACTCAGGAAATACCATCCAAAGCAACAAAATTGGCTGGTGTACTTAACTGCAGGTCCAGTGACCGGCAGCAACTTTTGTGTAGCCTGCACTGATTAAGAAGTGATCCTGTTTACACTTATCAGGACATTTACTCATATCCATATTCCTGGTTTCCAGGCATTATAACTATAAAAGAATATCCAACGGGGTTCTTGAACTCTCTTCAGCATCCTTCAAGTCCAGAAGTACAAAGCACTAAAAACTGACACTTTGGCAATGATTCCATGAATACTGGTACCACACCTATATGCTGATGGATCAGCCAGCAGTACAGATTTGATCTGCATCAGTCATTGCCATGCAGTCATGCCAGCTGTGGGATTAGACATAACACAAATCCAGCCTGGTGCAGAGAGGTGCAGATATGACCAGGAATGATGCAGAGAAAAAAATTGATGTGGCCTAAAATCTGCTGAAAAAAAAAATAAATTAAAAAAAAAAAAACCTAACTGAATCCCTTTGCAGAAATTTGAGCCAACATCATGAATTCATACTCTTTGAGCACTTTGTTCTATTTGGCCACAGTTTGTAATCCAACAGCAATGGTCCTACAGAGAGACACCCTTCATCACCACCTCACAGCCCGACCAAAGCTACAAGGATAATGATGCGAGGTGAAAGAGGTTCAATTAAACCTTTGCAGCATCACGGAGTTAATATAGTTTCACAACTGATGGGATGGAAAGAAGCAGAGGAAGGGCGATCATCAGCTGCAGAAGGATAACCATTATTTAAATCCTGGCAGGGCTTTTAGAAGCAAGCATGGGTAGTCTTTAACATTTTTATTTTTATTTTTAAATCTCCTTTGCCTCTGGTTTCCTAATGTTCACAAGGTACTGAAGCTGGAATGTTAACATATGAGAGGTTGCCCTTACAGTAGTTTTTGCCCTAAGCATATGTAACTACCAGAAATGTGACAGCACGATAGTTTCCCCAGTCCTGGTTTGCTGACTCCAGACGTTCAGACGGATCAGGTCATTTATCTTCATTCAATCGCTGAAATTTGTTTCTGGCCATATAGTTATGTGGAAAGATTTTAATGGCTGCCGTCGAGGATGCTGACCCAAAACCAAACGCAGACCTCAGTGGAACTGATGAGTTTGCCATGAACATCTTTCAGACTCAAGCAATTAAACCTTCTTCTGAAGTGAAACAGCCACAGACAAAGAATCTGCTCCTGGAGACACTGAACTGCAGGCACAGCCTGAGGAAACCTAACCACAGCCAAGTCCCTGACTGCAGGTGCAGGCGCTGGGCTCCTGACTGCAGGATGTGTGCACTGGAGGAGGGAAGCCACGGCACCATAGCCAGACTGAGAAATGGGACAGCGTTTATTGAACCAAGAACTCCCTGGAGAGACAAGCCTGAGGATTTGGGAGCAAGGGATTTCATGCTGTTGTTCATTTCCATGGTGCTTCTTTTGTTTTGTTTTGTTTTGTTTTGTTTTTTAGAAATAAGGTAACACTGAGAATTTACATCGCTTCCCAAGTCAATTCATCTTCCTAATAAAAACAAGCCTGCAAGACTTGAATATTGACCAGTGGCTCAGGCTCCATTTTAGTCAGCTATAACAATTCCCATCTTTTGCTTTATGAGAAAATAGGACTTCTGCAAATTCCCATGTATCTTAGATTATCAGCAAATTCAAAAAGCTGTGTGTTTCTGTGTGAGGAAACCCATGCCCAGAGAACGATTTGTGTTTTAATAAAAAACAGAAGCTAAATCATAAATTGGATGCTATGTGCTGCTGGTGTTTGAACAGATGATCAAATAAAATTTATGAAAAATTCAAAGTATTTCAAGTGCATTTAAAGATCAGGCAGGATTACAGCAATAACAGTCTGCTTCTGGCCATTTGCTACACAGCCACGACTGCTGCTGCTGCCTAGGTCTTACTCCTACATGAATAGAGATTTGCCCTAAGGAAAAAAGGCTAATAATGTACATTAAATCTCTTCCTGTGAGTAGTTTCCTGCATGCTTTTTAGAAAGTTATTCCCTGTGGAATTCTGCTCATTCCAGACAGACAGGATCCTACAAATGCACTTGAAAAAACTTCCTTATGCTCTGGTGGTATTGTTATTGGGTGACACGGGGCAAGTTATTCAAGGACAATTCACAGGTGTCAAAGAAGAGTGGAAATGTTTGCAGGACTCCACCTTGCATTTCCACACAGACAGATAAGCTGTCATCTTTAACTTTGAATTGTACCATTTTTACCACAGTTTACCTTTAAAAAATGCTGCTCATGTATACAGAATTATAAAGAAAAGCATCTGCACAATACAAAACAAAGAGAAATAAAGGCGTTTAACCCAAATAAGCATAAGAAAAGATTCTCAAGACAGAACAAAACAGCACTTGCAGAGAAATTAGAGAAATTCATTTGACTTTCCCATTTTCTTCTTATCACAACAGCAGTAGTTCAGTGTGTTTTTATTCCCTCAGTGGTGCCCATCCTTGTCAGGAGTCCCCAGTACTGCTTTCTCAGGAAGGGTTAACCTCTATTTCCTTCACACAAACATCTTTATAGGGTTATCTCCAGCCTTGCTGACAGTACTCCTATTCAGAATCTGCCTTACAAGATCTTCAGCAAAAAAGACATTTTCCATTTTTTCTCTCATATCCTCTGAAAGATGCTGACAGGTATACAAGGAACCACCGCGTCTCTCCTTGCTCCAGGACACTATTACTATACAATAAGTATTAGTTTTTGCTTACCCAGCCTATTCTGCTCTGCACTCACTGTACTATTTCTCCCGTCATTCAGGACTTGAGGCTCTGATAGTTTTTCTTTTTAAATGAGTATGTACACAGTCAAGTAATAACTGCTCTGTGCGATTCCTAAGCCCTGAGCACTATCTCACCCCTTCTCGTCATGCTGGAGGAGGATGCAGAATCGGGGCGTAAGGCGCTGCCTGCAACTCCTTTTTGTCACAATCATACCAGGGAGCCAAGGGGCACCCGAGCAAAATTACTTATTGCCAGATATGCACCAGGCCACTAATTTGGGATTCCTCCCTGTTTTCAGTTAAACTTGCAGAAAAACTGAGCACTTGCTCTCACAAGCAAGTCAAGGGAAGATGTTTTGACTACCCTCAGTCACACAGAACATTTCACTTTGTTTAATGAAAATCAGAGGAAGTTTTATTTGAAATATTCTTGTACCTGTAAAACTGGGGTAACAATTTGTCTTCACATTGCAGATATTTCATGGAAATTAATGATCTGAGTAATTAATGTTTGTGCAGTATTCAGATACTACACTTATGCAGAGATGAATTAATAATTCTGTCCTCAGATCGGGGTCTGACTCACGTTCAGCAAGAACCGAGGAGCTGGGAAATGTGTCTTTGAGCAACTGTCAGAGTTGGTGGGAACGTGTTGTCTTATGCAGAGGCTCACATTGTACTGATCAGCTGGAATTTGGTCCTCTTTCAGAGGTTTTGGCTCTGAGTTACTTCCCAACAGCAAAAAAAAAAATCTGAAAAAGGCTACCTACTGAGTGTGGGGGATCATGGAAAATATTGACGAGCTGATCATTAACAGAGTACAGCCTGTGCTGTGGAGATGAAATTCTGGGGAAGAAAAGTCTAAAACATATTAGTAAAGATTTGATTATTTGCACAAGGTGAGTGAATTAAGATTTCCCAAATCAGATTAAAATCTAGCATTTTTTAATGCTTGGACGCATGCCCTTGCAAGCTTCTGTGTTTTTGTTGTTGTTCTTGTTGTTGTTGTAGTTGTTGCTTTGTGTGTGTATGTGTATTTTTAAAATTATTATGTTTTAATGTTGAATTTTTTGTGTAACATGTATTTGATCATCTTCCATGCAGCCTTGTCCAACACCATCATCTCATGAAACACAATTTTCCTGATTAGCGTCTTCCTTTTAAGCACGTCTCTTCCCCAAATGTGACATCTGGAAGAGCCATTATTTCTAGACTCAGAATCATCAAAGATGCTAGACAGCTGCCCAAGACAGAGCACATTAGCCTAGCAATACTAATCATGCCGAAAGAAAGGAGATTAGAGACACACGCATTTCTACCAGCATTGTGAAACAGATTTTCTGTCCTGTGCACTGACACTCATAGCAGGCAGTCAGAAGCTGTTTCTTAGAAGCATTATCCTCATTTCATCATTTTCAAAATGAACTATTTCCTCTCCAAAAAGCTGATATGCTCTGCTTCAATGTTTTTCAAGTTTAAGCTTTGTGAGATTTTGTTTTGAAACAGTCTTTTTTATGTGGGTAATGTAAAACAATGAAACAATGAAACAAACAACAAAAAAAAGGCACAGAGATCAAAAGCGGGTTAAATATTTCCTTTTGGGTAATGAAAACTTTTCAACTTGACCACCAAATTTGTCAAAATTGAAAGGTTTGTTTTGTCTGACTTTTCCCTTTATTTTCAGTTTGTCTGTATTGCTGCCCAGCTCTCTGCAAACTTTTGCTTGGAGGCCCCACCACTTCTGTAAGATCTAATTCAAGCTCATACATGTTTTTCCTCTTAGTTTCCATCCTTTTTGCATGAAACTGAATAGTCTGAGTGCAGCAGCGCATTGAACTCTAGCTCAAGTATCGTTCATGCTAACAACTTCTCATTTTACAGACGGTATGTGGCTATGACAGCGATCCATCAGGAGTTCTCCAACATTATCCGCATGCTTCATAGACCTCCCTTTTCCTCTCACTTGGCTCCTGCCTGCTCTGGGGCTTATCAGCATGAATGGGATGAATGTGGGGCCTCTGCTGACATGAAAAAGCAGGTATATGTCTCTTTTTCTTGACTAGTATCCAGTGCCCAGTTATTTTTGTGCGCTGTCAGTGCTGTGTTGCCCATCTGGCTGTGCATGCTCGGTGTGCAAAGTGTTTGCGTGCTTCTGAAATCAAGGTACAGGGTAAACAGCATTCACTGGGGTGTGCACTGACCCTCCTCACCCTGCTAACCTGCCCTGTGCATTACACAAAAAGGGCTTTGAAGGGAAAGCAAAACACTCATTAGTCAAATCAGCAGTACGGTGTAAAAGCACATCACATGCATACTCCTAACATGCAAATGTAGCTGTGTCTTTCCTGAAACAAAGCACGATGCTGCATGTAAATGGGGAGGATGACTGAACCTCATGCAGAGGACTGAGATTAGCCCCTTGCTTAAGGCAGTAGTGGAAGGCGCTCAGATACGGCAGTGTCAAGGCCAAGATAAGAAGCTCCAGAAGATAAAATATATCGTGTATTTTATGCAGTACCTTTTGTGTCCAGCAAATGAGATGAAAGCTTGTTCCAGCAGACAGAGGGGGAGCCAAGTTTTTCAGTGTGAGTGTTAGCCATTTCAGTTAACTTTGTAGCATCAGCAGTGCTGAGTAAGCTAAATGTAGCAGACACTGATTGTGTGGAGGGAAAAGGAATGGCAAAACACCAGCAAATAACATAGAGTGATCTCATGCTTAAAGGATCTGAAGGAAATTTTCTATTCTTGTATGCCTATGCATAGAAAATAAAGCTCCCAGGATCTGACACTGAATCCAATAAATCACCAAACCTGGAACACACTGACAGGAAGCAAACTAACACAAACAGTAACCCATCAGCTCCATGGGAAATCAAGAAAGATTTCTTGTCATCCCCTTAAACCCTATAAGATTTGATTATGATGCTGTGGGTGACATTACACACCATTCATCCCCTGACTTTTATTAATCTCCCTTTTCAGTAGCTACACCAAACCGTACCCACTAGAGTCATCAGTGATTAATATAGCATCAGGTATCTACCTGATGGACAGGACATGTCTGTAAGCCCCTTCCTCTCTGATCCAAGATGTGATGAGCAGCAGGGCAATCATTCATTGTGATGTCTTCCAAAGCAGTAGAAAGATGGTTGGGCTGGGAATAGTAAATTGGCCTGTGGAGTGATCCAAGGTTCTTTAGTTAGGTTTTGATCTCTTAAAAAGTTTATCTTAAAGAAGCTTGAATGGAAAAGAAGTCTCTACCCTGTAATCTGCTTAGCAGGCAATCAGCAGGGAAACATCATTTTGCTTTAAAATATGTTTTTGACAGTGTGTAATTCCCTCTTTTCTCTAATATCCCACAACTGATGTTGTTTGAAACCCACAAGGCTCATCATAGGAAGCAGAGACTTGTCCCTGACGCTGCCAGAATTGCAGCCACAGCCATATCACTTAGAACATTAATTTCAGATGAGGTGGGAAAAGAAAGATAAAACCTCTGTTTCATCATTAAATATTTATGCTCAGGTTCCCTGAAATAAACTGTCCTTTAGTGCTACATTTGTTTGTCTGTTAGATGATACACTTTAAAAATTAAGCATATTGTCAACGTTTTTACTACATTACCTACCCCAGATTCCATCTATTATATGTTCAAAAAAAAAAAATAAAAAATAGAGCAATCAGTCAGATCCATTTGGTTACTCTTGCCCTAAATTAAACCATCAACCTATCTTCCATAACAAGCTGTGTCTTACACCATAAAATATGGTTAGAATTAATTTGCATTGAAGTTTGCCTGTATAAGCAATACAGAAAATGCCCCTTAAGATATGTCTTCTCTAGTAAACACTAAATGACTGATGACGTATCAGAGAAGGACAATTTTATATCACAGACATTTCTAATTGACATGTAACCTTCTTAAATGCATCTCAGTTATACTTTAATGACTTTAAATATTTCACGGTTTCTTTAAATGGGACTTTTACATCTCCCTCTGCTATACATGCAAACAATTTCTGCGTGCTGCCAGAGCTGCCTGGTGACCTCCAGATCTAGGGAAGTGAATTCAACATAAGAAAACACACGGTGCAGGTTTACATCCATCCACTTGGTAGAAAAGGACTAGTTCAGATTGCTTGGCTGTTGCTTTTCTCTACTGCAGATTAAGGAAAGGAGCTACAGAAGAGACAGAAACATTTTCCAGTGGGCAATTGAGATAAGAGGGTGTGTTGCCACCACAGAAGCCAGTCTGAGAGGAGACTTCAGAAGAAAACAAAGGACTGCTGAGGGTGGGCTCAGGTTGAGAAGGGGAGCACTGGATTCTGAAAGGCTCTTCAGAAAGATTGGACCTTCAGTAATTTGCCTTTAATGCAAGCCCAGAAATAACTATTAGCACTGAAGATAGCTGATAGATCAGCCAAGAAATGACTGATAGATCAGCCCTCACACTGGTGAGGGGACAAGTTCAGAGAATTATCACGACTGCCCTTGCAGCAGAGATGGGGGCCTCCCTGCATTACACAAAACAGTAGGAAAATCTTACTGCACACACTACTGCAGTATCTCAGCCCACCTCACTATCCTTAGTTATGTACTTTACTAAAATAAAACATCAGCCCAAAATCAAGAGATGAGTTCAAATGGTCCTCCTTCTCCCTAGCAAAACAACACAGAGAACTGCTCACTGTAGAAAGCTGTCTGGTTGGGTTATAATTACCACAACCATACAGAGCTTTTTCTTTCCAATTCTCCCCTTAGCAGGAACTATTGTAACTCTTTGTCAAGAAACTTTAAGAAAAACAATGACATCAAGAGTTAATAAAGAAATTCAGAACCCTTCTGTTTTGTATGATTCTATTATAGTAGCATTCTTCTTGCTTTCCTTCTTATTTTAAGCTGTTCTTCATTGTTTACCCAATAGATTAGATTGGCATTCAGGAACGGTTTTCCTGGGTGCTTAAATTACAAAGAAACCTCTGCACAGTGAGCCTTGTTACACATAGAGCTTTTGTAGCTCTTGTGGATGGTGGGTGTGCATGAGAAATGAAACAGCACTTCCCTCCACAGGAAAACAATCTACAATGTTTTTCTTAATTAATTCTACCAAATAGCTTATGAGAGATGGTGCTAATATCTGCTTCACTTGATTAATTCAGCCATCAGAAAATCTGATCTTCCAACAAATGTAGATGCTATCTATCTGAAAATAAAGGCCATATTTAAAGAAACTTATTGTAAATTGCCTGACAAAGGAGTATCACAGAATCACAGCATGTTGTGGTTTAACCTGGCCAGCAGCTAAACACCACACAGCCGTTCGCTCACCCTCCCCCATCCCTCTCTGGGATGGGGGAGAGAAACGGGAAAGTGAAGCCTGTGAGTTGAGATAAAGACAGTTTATTAAGACAGGAAAATAATAACAATAACAATAACAATAATAATAATAATGATGATGATAGTACTACTGCTAATAATGTGTATGAAACAAGTGATGCACAATGCAATTGCTCACCACCCGCTGACCGATGCCCAGCCTATTCCCGAGCAGCCGGCCCCCCACCCCGGCCAGCCACCCCTATATATTGTTTAGCATGACGTCAGATGGTATGGAATACCCCTTTGGCCAGTTTGGGTCAGCTGTCCTGGGTCTGTCCCCTCCCAGCTCCTGCTGCACCCCCAGCCTGCTCGCTGGCAGGACAGAGCGAGAAGCCGAAAAGTCCTTGGCCTGGTGTAAACACTGCTCTGCAACAATTAAAACATCAGCATGTTATCAGCGCTCTTCTTATCCTAATCCAAAACATAGCATCCTGCCAGCTACCAGGAGGAAAATTAACTCTGTCCTAACTGAAACTAGGTCACAGCATCACATTATCACATAATGGCTGAGGTTGGCAGGGTCCTCCAGAACTCTTCTGGTCCCACCCCAGCTCAAGCAAGGTCACCCAGAGCAGGGTGCCCAGGCCCACATCCAGGTGGCTTTTGAAGATCTCCAAGGAGGAGACCCCACAGCCTCTGTGGGCAACCTGTGTCAGAGCTCCATCACCTGCACAGCACAGAAGTGCTGCCTGGTGTTCAGAGGGAACCTCCTGTGTGCCAGTTTGTGCCCAGTGCCTCCCAGGTCCTTTTCTGCAAAGCTGCTTTGCAGCTACAGTGAAGAAGCCTCCAACATGTACTGGTGCCCGGGGTTGTTCCTCCTCAGATGCAAGATTTTGCATGTTTTCTATCTGAATTTCATTAGGTTAAGTAACTAAGTTTCCTGATGTATTTCAGGAATACTGTATTTTTCTCTCATTTCAAGCATGTTTACTAGCATTGTTTATTTACAATTTGTACCAAGAAGGTAGGGAGTCCTTAATCATCCCTTTACACAAAAAAATCTTGTGGAATACAGGTACTCACTTCTATGTGAACGAATTGGATAATGTGGATCTTAATTCCTCATGTGTCTAAGAATCACAGCCTGTTGTTTTTGGTTTTCTTTCTGTTTCTGTTTTTGTTTCTCCTGAGGTGAGCAAATGCAGCATGGATATATGAGTACTCTGACCTGCAGCATGGTGTCTTTAAGAGGGTCTCCTCTGTGCACTTAGTTGATGACAACTATGCATCTTTAAAAGCTCCTGAACAAGTGGATAGGGACTCTTTATCAGGGAGTGTAGTACTAGGACAAGGAGTAATGATTTTAGACTAAAAGTGGGGAGATATAGATCAGTGTTAGGGGGAAATTCTTCAATTAGAGGGTGGTGAGGCCCTGGCACAGGCTGCCCAGAGAAGCTGTGGGTGCCCCATCCCTGGAGGTGTTCAAGGCCAGGCTGGATGGGGCTTTGGGCAGCCTGGTCTGGTGGGAGGTGTCCCTGCCCATGGCAGGGGGGCTGGAACTACATGATCTTTAAGGACCCTTCAAACCTGAACCATTTTATGATTCTATGGTTGTAGGCAGTTTCATCTAAAATTGCAGCAGACTTTGTTTTCAGCTGCAGAGGTCCCTCCAGTTTGTGTCTCAAGATGATCAAGACAATTAAAAGTTTGGTTAATTTGATTTTTTTTTTTTGAGCTAAGAGCCTTTGCTAAAAAGGGCTGGAGAAGGTGAAGGAAATGAAAAAGAAGAATTTTCTTTCAGCACATACTCACACAGATTGTTTTTTACACATTTTTCTATGAATGAGCCATCTGGACATTCCCATTCGCTCTTCACATGCATGGGAACAGATTCTCAGCTAAGCTGGTTATGGTTTAAATAGAAGCAAGTCTACTGACTTCAGTAGAGCCTGGCTGACTTGTACAGCCTCCAAATCTGATCCACTGGGAGTTCTGACTGAAAAGGAACTGAATTATATCCTCATAATTTGGTCCCTAGAATGATGAACTAATTTTCTGTCTTGGCTGTAATCCAAAAGAAGTTGTTTTACATTTCAAAATTCTCTTTTTGGTGAAGTTAATATTGCTGAGGCTGCTTTTTTTTAGTCTGCTTTTAGTTATTATGTTGCTGAAATTTAGAGTCGATTCAAATTTTGCATAGGACAAATCTCTCACACAAGCTATTGGAAAAAAAGCAAATATTATAGTAATGCAACTCTGTTACCCTCATATAGTGAAAAATAAGAAGCAATTTTCACAGATTTATATGTAAAGAACTCTTCATAATTTAAGGAGGATTAAATACTTGTTACTGTATTGTAACACTCTCAAAAAATGAAATTACTATTCCATCTGATAAAGAATGACATAATATCTCCTGTAAGACATAGTCCATACCCTCACTGAACTCTGTAGTGCAAGCCTTGTTAACTTACGGGAATTGCATGAGGCTCTGTAGTAGCAGGCTGTTTCTGCCACCCCACATGTTAACAAAACCCAATTCTTCTTGACCAAAGAAAACATAAAACACACATTTGTGACATTCAGAGCTCATCAACACTGTCAGGAGAGCTAGATTCAAAAGTTTAAAAACACTTCTTTTAATATTTCACCTTTGACTGGAGCAACACTGTGCTTTTATTTTTCAAAGAAAAAGGACATAATGAGAAAAACACTTCAGAATATGCCAAGAAAGGTAAATCTCAGAAAGGGCTACCACTACAAAGTGTCTTAATCCCCTTGTTCTCTAGGATGAACATGGAGGGCCAGTATCAACACTGCAGAATTTCAGGTACCATCTCTGTGCTTATACCAGGTTTCCAATTAAACTGTTATCACAGTAACGGGAAACTTTTGAAATCTGGTGTTGACACCTTGCTCATAGTTTCACACTAGCATTCCTCCAGCTGTTCTGCAGAGATAGTTCTGCAGAATGCAAAGAGGTAAAAATACAGATGAGAGATACTGCCATTTGCAGGCCAGAGGGGGAAAACAAACAAACAAACAAACAAAACCACAGTAATTGGATCTGATTTTCCAAAACTCAATACCCGCCCTTGTGCCAACATTTTCGAGTCATTACATTAAGGTTGCTTCATTTCCTGCTTTTCCTCTAACTTGAAAACAAAGACTTTGTTTGTATATGTTTGTAATTTCAAGCAGAAAATTCAAAACACTTTAAGTTTAAATATCATGGAGCCTGTGTTCTGATGCCTATTGTATATCCTCAGGTTACACTCCTCCTCTAACAAGCCCATTTTCCCTGGTGACAGTCATGTGAACCCTTTTCTTTCTTGTGGTGTTGCCTCTGACACTATTACCCAGCTATTATAGGGTATGACTATATAACGTGGTGAAGTATGGTGCAAGCTTTTCAGCTAGCATCAGTCCAAGATGATACATCAGCACAACAGAGCAGACCTCTCTGTGAAGATAATTAGAAGGAGAGTAAACTCCTTCTAGGTATCAACATAAAGAAACAAAACATGTCACTTATAACTCGTGCTGAAATAACTGAGATGATGAAAGATACTGAAGAGAATATCATAACTGTATCAAAGATTTTCTTATTGCAAAAGCAATACCTATAGCAGCATTTTTTCCTTGGTAATTTATCAATGACAAAAAAATCAATGATGGGACTTTTACTCGTGAGGTTTCCTAACACCCGTGATTTGTGAGATAGGTATTTGTTTTAGGGAGTACTTTAAGAAATATAAGATGGCAAGGGTAGTGGTCTGACACATAGGAAGAAGCATTTAAAAAAGAAAAAATCAGATAAGAAACAGATAAGTTATTCATGGAGCAAGAAAAACAGGATGGAGAGATAGGAGGTCAAAAGCAGTTCAGAGCTACATGAAAAGTCCAAAGAGCAAATTAGGAATTAAGTCTGACGTGGAGAGGAAAAGACGATGATGAAGAAGTGGAAGGAGTCAAGTAAAAGAGGAAATTGAAAGAGCAATAGACACAACTGCTATGTAGAAAGGAAAGATGAGCTGAAAAGTCATCAGCACTATGAGTTTGCTGGCTGAGAGTATCTCCACATTTTCAATAACCCTGGATGAAAGATGGAAGGGTTATGGCATAAAGGTGTGATTAAAACACTGAGGAAATGGCTATTTTTTCTTCTAGTCAGAATACTATATACTATCCCTCACCTTCTCTGCTGCCCTCTGAACTTCTCACAGGTCACAGGCATCTCATCTGTTTTATACTAAAGAAGTCTGAAGGTTCTTCATGAGCTCACCAGATTTCTTTATTTTTTTTAATTTTTTTTACTGATGAATGTTGGATCACCAGAGGAAGAAAATGAGACAACTTTGAAGGTTCTTATCAGAAAAGACAAGAAAGACTAAACCACCCCATTAGCTAATACTTGGATTAAATTTAACTTAGACTTCCCCTTAATCAGGACGTAAAACAATGGATGGAATGTTAACTGTGCCATCCTCCAAGGGAATTAAGCTTTGTACAGTCTCTCTGCATCAAGGTGGTTGTCATCACACTATATATAATTCTGATTATGGCACCCAGTCATTTTGGCAGACGTAGCTATACACAATGAACACTAGTCACAGTTAATGGCACTGTGAAAGGAATAGGAGCCCTAAAAACAGGGCACAATAGAGACCAGATAGCATGGAATAAAGCAGATTACTTTCTTTGCCTACTGGTATTAAGTGAAATTGGTGTCAGCCCACTGTAAGCTCTTATTGTGAAACTCTTGAGTTCCTCAAAGGGGATTTTTACTGTTAAATCCTTTAACAGCTATGAAAAATTAGAGTCAGAAGTAATCTAGTGCTAATACACAATTCTATTTTTTTACTACAAAGTAAAGTATGCAAATTAAATTCAAATAAGGCCAGTTCAGCATTGAGAAGGCAATTTATACTTTTATTTCTATATTAAGTTTCATTATTGCAACTACACTATAGATCAAGCTGGTTTTCTATGTCTCACTATAAAAATATCTGCATGGGCAGGCATTTGCAAATGAGAGTTCAACAAGTGGTTTTTTTTCCTTTCTTTTGTCATCAAACACATCTTTATTCCACCACTTAACATATTTTATTCTCAGAGAGCAGTATGCCCCTCAAAAATATGATATATATTATTTGGGAAACAGTATTGATATTTACTACCCATCTCCTTTTGCTCTGCATTACCAGTTCTGTTACTCAAGAAGTCCATTGGCTTTGTCGGGAAAGTCAGCTCTTGTAGAGCACACTTGTGAAGTCACAATAAAATATATTCCCTTTTTATGTAAGACCTCAGTCCCCCAATCATAAATGCATGTATATATACACTTATAATTAAGACATATATTAGCTTATAGGTATGCATACATACAGTTTGGGGAACACTGGGATATAGTAAGTAGTTTCCTGAGAATAGATTCCTGTGTGTGATCTAAGTGACCACCCTAAACTCTATCAGTAACATGGGTCTAGCGTATGACAAATGTACCTATTCTCAGTCACCCAGTCCTCCAAGGCTTTTGCGGCATGTAGTCTTGGACAGTTGTTTCTGCCATGGTGCCCATAGATCTCATCCTGGTGTCACACTCCAAAAGCTACCTCTTGTAACGGACAAGGTATTTTCCTTATTACCATGCTTTCCCGAGGAGACAGTATGTACTCAGAAGACTATGGCCTCAGAGGGCACCAATCCTGATTAATATCTCTTGTAACCTTGCCTGGTTTTAGACATCCTGCTGGCTATTTAAAGACAGTAGCATAGGCTGTCTTCAAGTGAATTCACGAGCACTGCCAGTAACAGCGCAAGCCGCAAAAGAGCAGGTTGGCCTCAGATGGAATGTGATGTATATGACAAGTCTATGAGCAGCTACATGAAGTAACCAGCAGAGAGGCCACAGCTAAGCTCTTCATGGGTCACTTCTGCCTGAGGTGAGAACATTCATTCTTAGGCCCTGCAACACTGAGGGCCTACACTGCCCCTCCTCATATCCGTCAGGAGGGCATTAAGAGGTGGAGGAGACAAGGTGTGGTGATTTTATATTAATATCCATGTTGGTTGGAAAATTGATGGAGAAAATAAAGGATACGCAGGCAAAAGTTAGGATTCATGTATTTTGGACCAGTTCTGGCAGACAAAAAGATGAAGAAAGTCTCAAGCAACTTATCTCCCCCTGCCTTGTCTCATCCACACTGAAGAATTGTCCATGGCAGTGTCCTTTATGGTATTTGTATATAAACATCTCAGTTCATGGCCCTGGGCAACTTGTTCTACTTGACCTTCCTCTGTGCAGATCGACTGAACTAGAAATCCTTGCCAACCTCAGCAAATCTGTGATCAGTCAAATGCCACCCTCCACCTAGCACTTAGTCTGGAGATTAAGGCAATCCCACAACTGACATCAGACTTTCTTCTTCCAAGAACCCACTTGACAAGCAGGAGGGGGTTTCATGAACAGTACTGGGAAGGGAATGGGAAAAGGAAATATAAACATTTCAGGGGGATCAGTCCTATTTCTTATTGTCTATGACACAATATGGATCTAAAAATCTATTGTGTTCTTGATCTCTTTTCCCTTTTAACAAAATATGGATTTCCCTAGAATATAATTAACTGCAGTCTAAGTTAACCTCAAGGATCAGGAACTTGAGGGGGTTTTCTTACACAGGCAACAAAACCAATACAAAAGTGGGGTTTGTGCTATGATAAAAGTGTTCATATTGGAGAATAGAGCAGGAGGCTTATTTAGCTAGGTCTTCCAAACTTTTTGATATTAATCTTTCCAATATTTGAAGTAAGAGTGACTACAAAACTTACTGGTAAACTCTGAAGAAAAAAAAAAAAAAAGAAAAAAAAAAAAAGAAAATCCTTTCTTACAAAAATGTTCTGAATAAAATTTTATGCAACATCCACTTCTTAACTACATGCTTCTGATGCTAAATCCCACTTAATGATTGCTGGGGCTATCTTATCTAAAATATGACTATTTACTTAGAGCTGCTAAAAACAGTGAAATACTGTGTGTAAACATTAGTTTCAGTTGTGCAGTTATATCTGTTACTCAGGTCAATATAACTATATGGGGTTTACTTGAAACCAGTGAAAGTGAATATACATACACATCATTGATCTGAGGAAAAGGATTTTCCTTGTATGTTCAAGCTGCAGAGTAGTTTAAACTTTCTCCAACAATTTTGTAAGACTGAAGTTTCCCAGGTATAGTCTAGGAGGGGCATTTGCTTAAGAAATTGAGTTATTCTGAGCAGAATACTCAAACCTTTCTTCTAAAAACAAACACAAAGTACTAATAAGGCAATTCTTCAGCTGGAGTCTCATGACCTGACCAGCTCATTAACTGATCTATCAAGGTTTACCTTGAGATAGCTCACCATCTTTGCCAGTTTTAACATGAAAGTCATTAATTTAACCTTTTCTCTTGAAGGTTAAAGCCACAGTCAGATGAGATTTTGATTGGACTTTACATCCAGCACATAAAATTGAATCAAAACTATCACAGTCCCATGACGCAATCTGACAACCTGACTCAGCCAGATCAAATCCGTTGAAACTGGAAGTCTGCAGATGTCTTCATTTCTGGCTTCTGTTAGGAAAGCGCACAGGATCACCAGTAGAGACAGCCTACATGGTATGGTCACCCCATAGGCAGTCCATCTGGTGGTCAGAACAAGGAGAGCTGGAATCAGCACTGATGATGGGCAGATGCAGGTCCTTCCATAACATTTGGGCAGGCTGCAGCGCAGTGGGGGAGACTCAACAGCACAATCGCAAGCAAGTACGTCACACTACAAGAAGCTAACCACAGAGATGTGTGAACTTCATAGCTGAAGGTACATGCTTCTGGGCCAGAATAATACCATATCCAGTCTTGACAACTGTCTAATCATGCAGTCAAATAATTCATCTTATATTTCAAGAGGAGCAAACTAAGAAGATTCAAAAATGCGGCTTTTGTAGGTATTTGAATTCATGGTTTTGGCATTACCTTACAGATCTGCTTGTGACAAAAAGGCAAGTTGCAGTTTGAAAGAAGGGCATTGATACCCACTTCTGAATGTGATAAAAACCATAAGCATCACAATATTACTTCCTTTATGACACCATGAGTGGTTTTCTAAAGTGGAGAAATGAAACCTTCTGTTTGGGGGTTTTGTGTTGTTGATTACAAAGAACTCAGATAAGTGAGGCTTTGCTCTGAATGCCACTTTTTAAAACAGGCGTCACATGCTATGCTTCCATGCACACAGAAATTAAATCTCATGGTGATTATTGAAGCTTTCCAAACTGAGCTGAGTAAACATTCCTTGCTTCAGTGCAAAACCCCATAAAATCAAGCAGCAGTTGCTGTGATCACTGGGTATTTCCTCTGATTGAGGAACAGTAGTCACCCTTTGTGCTGGAGGCCCCAACAATTCAGATGCCCTTTCTGTCAGAACTCTGATGCTGTCCTGAGGCACTGATGGGTAAGCCAGACTGCAAAGCAACAGTTTCTTTACTCCAAATTCAAAGTGTCCAGTTACAACCCCGAAGGCTTTGCTCTACCTACTGTGGAGAAGAAAAATGGTAACATTGGTTCACCAGATTACACCTCTGAGGGACATGTGACGCCATGGGAAGGTATCCCTGCCTTTGCTGATTAAGGATCTATTGCAGGGAGGCACTGAGGGAAGAGCCACACACATCTGGTAGCTGCTTTCCCATCTGGGGACACTGTCACCTCTGTGAGTAACTCAAAGAGAAAACAACTGCATTGGTTGATCAAATCTTTTGGTTACAAAGGAGTGTCCTGCATGGGTAACATGCAAGTGGGAAACACTTTGGGTTAGAAATTTAGACCACTGGTGTTGCATATGTTCTAATCTCATGATAAATACGTCTTTTCTGACTTGGATTTCCATCTTGAAAAGTTTTCCTCAGGTTTGCCCTCCCCTAAGCAGCTGAGATAGCTTGAGAAAGAGGCTTACTTTGTGTGCTCATGAAACCTTTCCTGAATCTAATTTTAGATGCTACCATGTCACTAAACAGTTGATCTTTTCTTTTGGCATCTCCCCCTGCCACAGCCTTGTGTTCAGCCTATTGCTCTGCTGTTTCCTCCTAGGGTCTGTGGAGTAATCAGAGGTATTATTTTCCTGTGAGCCTTGCCAATGTAGAGCTGAATGTTTTCAAGCATTTGTCTATAGGGAGATCCCACTGTGAGGTACAATTGTATTCAGTGAGCTGAGTGAAAAGTTTCATATATAAAATTAAAATGACAGAGCAGGACATTGCTGACAGCTTTGGAGTTGCAAATGAAATCTTTCTATCTTAAACACTCTCTCTGCCCCCTCTTTCTTCCCTCAGCACTGCGGTTTAACCATTAGCACGAGAAAGTCTTCTGTGTTTATTGTAAAAAGAAGGTGAAAGAGTTTGCATAACCCTTAGGTCCATATCTAATGTACCCTATATCCCTGGAAATCTTTTCAATGTCTATAGAGGGATTTGGGGTAGGTTAATAATGAGTCGAATTAACAGTTATGAATTGTTTCATGGGTATGCTTTGTCCCTGCTCTTACAATGGATGATTTACAAGTGGGAAAAATCACATGGATTGAAGGCCCTGGGCAATAAAAAAAATCATTGCATAGTTTGTCTAGCTATTGTGCATGCAAATGAAAAACACACAAACACCAGATTTGAAAGAATCTGCTTCTGAGTGACCTAAAATCACAATGATGACTTCAGAAGCTTATTGCATCTCGGAAAACAAAAACAAAAACAACAACAACAACAAAAAGCTAGACAAAACACCACCACTAGGTGAAGAGATATAGAGTTGTACTGAAGTCACTGTACAACTCCTTCAGCTGACCCTATAAGACGCTACAGAGCTTCTACTTTTTGGCTGAACTACAAACACAGACTGAGGCCAGTCTAGCTATGTGGTATGTTAATAAGGAAACCAGTGTCCTCCCCAGTCCTTATCTAGACCAAACTCTAAAGAGAACAAAAATTTTAGACCAGTCTTGATTCACATGATCAACGTGTAAGGAATCTGTCTCACTGAAAGTTGTTTCATTCCAAGGAGCTCAAAACAAAGGCAGGTTTTTGAAAACCTTTGTAAAACCATTATCTGAGATATGCATTATTGCAAGCAAGGACAATGAGGTAACTCATTAGATTTGTTTAATGTGAATCGTGTGACAACTTAGTGAGTTCCATGAAGCTGAAACGTTCAGAAAACTATTCTAAAGAAGAACCCTGGACTTCATTTCAACTAGACATTTATTAACTTCTTAATCTGCCAGACTAAAAAGTGTGCTGCAGATGGATGTTGTGCTACAGACAGAGCTGTCACACAAGCAAACTGAAAGGAAGCCTTGGCTTCTGATAAACAGCTAAAACGGAGGAATGACTGATTTCTCTCATGAAAAGAAGCTTTATTGATAGGACACAGTAATAAGGCATAAAGATAGATATTTCAATCACATATGATTGGTGTTTCACTTGTCAACTCAATGACAAAGATGAAGAGTGAGGGAAGAAACACAACTACAAAACTGCTTAGATATGGAAAAAAAAAGTAGTTAACATTTTCTTTACAAAGATACCATCTAATATTTCTCTAAGAATCAATTGAAAATACCTTTTCAAGGATGAGAGTAAGGAAGATAAGAGCATATGCTTTCAATAAATATTTTTTATCAGTTATCTTAAAGAACACTCGCTTCTCCATTAACATTACTCTTCTGCTATCTGTTCTGGGTTGCCAAAAACTAGCACTCATTTCCTCAAGTTTACAGAAGTGCATTTTTTATTCCTAAATTCCAGGCTGATGTTGAATGTGCATGAACTGCAGCATTAACAGGCTAGCTCAAGAAGTTAGTTCGCAAACAGTGCCTGCCTCCTTGTATACCACTCCCAGGTTTTTAAAGACATGAGCTGACTCACAGTTAATAGACTTGCTAAAACAAGACTGAATCCCACTGGGAGAAATAATATAATGGTTTTCTCTGGCACTATTTGGTACTCCAGAATTTACATGTTACAAAGGGCATATTAATTAATTAAATTAGAAGTGGCTTCTAATTTAACAGGAATGGTTGGGAACAGTATGAACTTTAAATGCTTAGACACTTTTTTCAGATTTAGGGGCTTAAAATCAGTGCTCTAAAATGTGCATATCATTCCTTAATATTTGTAGTTGAAAAGGTTATTTTCTAAATGCAAAGCAAATGTAAGCTCTACAACCTGGTCAATCTGAGTTTCTGACTGGGGAAGACAACCACTCTGTGATGTCTGAGTTGCTTTCCTTCACCTCAGGAGCCTGTTCACTCTGAAATCTAATGAAGGTAATTGAAATATCAACACTGATATATATTTAATTTCCATAAAACCTGACAAAGGAAGGTACAAATTTCTTTCTGAAGAGGGAAAATTGCAAATATATAAAACAGACTGCTAGGGTTATCTTCTTATTTGAGTGGGCTCAAGACATGGTGGTTCTGCATTGCACATGCTAGTACTCAGGGTCTGGTCTGTGAGGTACTGTGTTATCATTGCTGTTTCTGAGATTAAAGCCCGAGAAGCATTCCCCTGTTCCAAGCCTTCCTAGAGCACCTGGTTTGGTGAAAGGATACCAGTTGGTTGGAGGGGGGGAATTTTAAGCTTGCAATATGTTAGAAATGGCAAACCCACTACAGAAAAAGGCACCAACCATCTGCAGATGCTGTTATGCTTCCAGTTATTTGCAGTTGCCTCCTCCAGCTCTCTGGTTTGCCAATTCATTTCAGTAAATTACGATTAAGGCCCCAGTGTCTCCTGTTTATTCCCCATGATTTTTGTACCTATTCAGCAAACTGGCTCTCTATTTTAATTTCTCCTTTAACCTTTTTCTAATTATTAACATCTAGGTCACACTTTGGGGCTGTACCTGTGTTAGCCTCATTTATATCTTTCCTCAGAAAGGAGTCTGTGATGGAGGGAACTGTTTCCCACTTTTCTTAGGCTCTCTTTCTCCTTACAACACCACCCTCTGCCCAAGAAAATGATGATCCCTCTGGCAGTGCCCTTCCAAGGGTCCATGTATTTAAATCTAGGATGCATCTGTCCCTACTCATGTCTTTAGGCTGGAGTAGATGGACTGGAGAGAGACACCACCAAGGCCACAGCTCCAGCACTTCCATTCTTCACTGTACAGTTTAGGATCAACATCTGGCATGTGTCCATCTGGTTAAAAAGCCATCCTAACTTTTCAGTAGCACCTCAGAAATCTGCAAGAAGCACCACAGAGCTTCTGAGGCCGGACATTTTATCAGGGTTCCTGGCTCAGGTCTGCAGACAAAAGTAGTGGAAGGACCTCCGTCCTTTCAGGATAATCCAAGGTCTGCAGAAATAGACATGGTTTGCTGAGGAGTCTCTGTTCATTTAAAGCACAGAAATACTTTTCTAATTAGCAGTAAAGTCAACCAATTAACCCACTCTTTCTCTCTGACCTCACCGGTTAACATTGGAAGATATAGTCTGGAACAAAGATTTAACTTCATTCTTTGAGGAGAAGATGTTGAGGTGGCTTGAGTTATCTTGCTTTCAAAGAAACTTTGAGGGATAAAAATCCCCTTCCCGTCAGCCTGAAATCTTAAAACAACATTTCTGCCTAAGTGATTTGCTTGCTAACAAAGTAATGCTGCTGGTCAAGGACACCGTGCATTCTGCAAGCTTCTCCCTGAAAGCCTCTGAAAACTAAGACTGAAATTAGCATTCCATTCCCAAATTATGGTCTGTAAAATGTGAAATAAATTACCCAACATGCAAGCACATAGTTCCAGCTGTGCTTCTCTATAGAAAGCAGCTGTCCTGATGAATGTACTCCCTGTAAATATTTAAATTGAAAACAGCAAATTTTTCCTTCAAAATATGAGCAAACAGTATCGCCTTATCACTGCAAGACACCTTGGATGTCATCAGCAAGTTTTACATCACAGACTCTAAAATAAGTAGATGAAATGTCACAGGCTTTTTTATTATCTATAATGTGGTGTGTATTGTATCCACCTTCAGTACTGACTGAGCAACTGGGGAGGTGCTCCCAGTAAGCAGATTTCTCAAAAGGGTAAAAATGTTTATATTGGGAAAAAAGAAAAAAAATAAATAAAAAAAAAAAAGGAAAACAATTCTTGGTTCTTGTGAGTCATCTTCAGCTCTGCCAGCCTACCAATTATTTCCCATGCCAGAATAAAACACTTACTAAGAGACAACTGAAATAGAATGTTTGGGTGGCAAATTTGCAATGAATAAAACGAAAACAGGTTGTTTACATTCTGAATGAGTAATTAGCATTTTCATCCTTCGGAACTCAGAGAGAGGCAGCATTACCTGAAAAGCTACTGTGGCAATCAAGCCACAGAAAGAGTCATACCCAACTGGCTTCATAAGCCTGTCAGGCATGAAAGGATGGAGGGACAGAGAGTGCTCAAATAAACATCCCAGCAAATGTGTCTGCAGTGGATAAGATACTTCCTCCAGCATCAGCTCAGTTTGGTTTTGAGGGCATTTTCTCTCCCTTTGCTTTTTAAAGATAGGAAAATAATTAACAAGACAAGTACCAATGACTCCTCAGGCAGCAAGGAGAAAGGTCTGCTGAGGGATACTAAATTATCACCGGGTGATAGTGTAGAAGAAGAAGATCCTGAACAGAACCATTTCAGGGTCTGAAATGCAACACAGGTCCTCCTCAGCTCCACTGCAGGGTTCTTGCCTTCCACCAGGAGGACAGAAAACCCTATTTACAACCTGTACATTTTCAGTGGTTGCCTGCCACCAAACCATATCTCACTTTAGAAAACCAATCTTAATTATCTGTTCCCTCTTCTCTCTGAAGAGGTTTATGCCAAACCTTTCTCTAATTATTTGGGCTGTTTTCACCCAAGAAGAGAAGACACAGCACTCACTGTGTCTTTGGGGTCACTGCATATCATGGGTGCACAGTGTCTGTCATTAACCAGCTCAGCTGTAATCTGAGTGGTACAAATGCTTACAGTGAGTTCTTTGTGATTGGCCCATAAAAAGGAAAAAGGATGAACTGTCTTCAAACTTTACCGGTTACTTTCCCAGAATGAATAAAATGAGATTTCTCCATGCATTCTGTAAGGCAAAAAAGAGGTGTTCAACTGAGAATTATTTCCTCTCTCTTGATAGTAATGCATCAGTGCAATTTTGCCTTGTGATGAAAGGGAAAAAATAGGTTTTGCTTAGGCCAACAAAGTTTCCTGGGAGTGCTTTGTGTGAATGTACTTACCCCACACTCCTCAATTCTTCATCTTCTACTCCCTACCCTATTATAGTCCCTAAATAAAAATGTTTGTGAACTGTTTGTATCATCCCGATTTTTATTTTTTTTTAAGAAAAATCCATAAACAGACATCCTATTTCTACTGATACACCAGGAAGTCTCAGAATCTACCATAAGAATTACGGATGCAGCACTGTCATATCATGAATCCCCCTTCCTCTGGCTATGTAAGCAGCCTGCAAAGTGACCAAACCAGAATTCTTCCTCTAGAAGAGAGGTCCTGGACCATATGTTAAAACCTGTGTGATCCTGGGGCCTTCCCAGAGGAGAATCGCACAGAATCCCAGAAAGGTTGAGGCTGGAAGGGACCTCTGGAGGTCCCAACACCCCAGACACATACAGAGACACCTACAGCAGGGACACCTACAGCTGGTTGCCCAGGACCATGTCCAAGCAGATATTGGAGATCTCCAAGAAGGGAAACCACAACCTCTCCAGGCAACCTGTGCCAGTGCTCTGTCACTTGAACAACAAATAAGTGCTTCTTCATGTTTGTGCCCACTTCCAGGGGTAGTTTTGTATAAAGGGTACATGTTGCAACTGCTCATATTTGAAACAAATTTTATGCAATTCTGATGACAAGGTAGTGGTCATCTAGACCTGCCTTTATGTTCCTGCTGGTCAGGTCCCCACAGTTAGCATGGCAGCAGACAGAAATATTCTCACCTTTTGTGTAGGAGGCACAATATGAGCCTTTCACAAGTAGCTCTTTCTTTGAGGTGGAAAGAAATGAGTTTAAGACAACCCCTCCCTACTGGTTACCTCCTGCTCTCGTGTTCCCATTAATACTGAAATTCTGACAAAATTGGCAGGCTCCACGAAGAAGAGTTTGATATACAATGCCATAGTGCATCCATCTACTTCTGGCCCCATTTCCACCTGTCCATAGTGATTTACAGAAAAATCATAGGTAGGGAAAATGTCCAGATATAAATATTTTCAAGCATCTAACTGCTGGAAACCTGAACAGTTGGTTTTGTGAAGTTTGCAGGGTTTTTTTGTTTGTTTGTTTTGTTTTTAGTTTTTTGAGATCCGGGGGTTTAATGGATACTTGCATATACTTAAGTGTCTGACCTCTAAATGAAAGCAAAATTTTTGTATGCCTTTTGAATATTGTCCTGTTTTCAGCTAGGATAGAGTTAATTTTCCTCCTAGTAGCTGGTATGGTGCTGTGTTTTTGATTTAGGGTGAGAATAATGTTGATAACACTCTGACGTTTTAATTGTTGCAGAGCAGTGTTTACACTCAGTCAAGGATTTTTCAGCTTCTCATGCTGCCTTGACAATGAGGAGGCTGGGGGTGCACGAGGAGTGGGGACAGGTGGCCCAGACTGACCAAAGGGATGTTCCATACTGTATGGCATCAAGCTGAACAATTAATTTCGGGGGGGTGGCCGGGGTAGAGGGGACCAGTGCTCAGGGACGGGCTGGGCATTGGTCAGAAGGTGGTGAGCAATTGCACTGTGCATCACTTGCTTTATATATATTATTACTATTATCATTATTACTGTTATTTCTTTTTCTTTTTGGTCCTATTAAACTGTCTTTATCTCAACCCACAAACTTTTACTTTTTTTCCCCATTCTTTCCCCTACCCACCATGGGGGGAGGGAGTGGGAGTGAAAAGGCTCTATGGTGCTTAGCTGCCTGCCGGGTTAAACCACAACAAATATGAGCGCCGATTTTAGCACAAATCACCAAGATGTTATGAAAATAGTTCAAGAGGCTTGAAAGAAGCTTGTGGAACATTTGATTTTACAATGAAAATTGCCATACTGTGTTCCTTGTGAACATTCTGAAATCTCCTGTCATTTTGTAAAGGATTCTCCGGGCTAGAAAGAGTCATAATTATAAACAGAGAGAGAATAAAAGTTAAATAAAATTTTATAATACTATGGATCTGTACATATATAATACCTTATTTTTAACTTTATAACACAACAGAATAGTATCACTATTAGGAACTTGAAGGAGGAAGGGAATTATGTGTGATGAAGACAGCAAATATTAAGCATAGCATCTAGTTAGACAAGTACTCCATTAATCAAAAATGTCTCAGATTCCTTGCAAACCTCAGCCTGACTCTGCCTGACATCTCTAATTTTTCACCTAAGCATTGGATTAATTTTTGTTTTAGTACTCTGCACAGTCATTGACAGATTTGTGCTCTTGTCCTTGATGTGGGCTTCTTATCATTATGCAAATAGTATAAAAGAGAGGAGAGGACAAACTTGGAGAGGTTTGTCAAACCCGTGCAATTACATGGGAAGCCTGCTGGTGTTAACTAAGAGGAATGTAATGTTTCTGACAAAAAAAAAAAAAAAAAAGAAAAAAAAAAAGAGTTGAACCATAAAGTCAGCAAAAGAAAAACAGTTGAGATAGAAATGGGTCTTCAACAGGCCCAGGCCACTGGGTCCAAAGTCTAACTCACCTGCTGTGCAACAGCAAGAACAGTAATATTGAGTAAAGTGCCCTCTGCGTGGGGGATTAGAAATGCTTCACTGCCCTGTATTTTCACGGAATCAAGATTGTGCATAGCTGGGTTGATATTCTTCGGTGGTGGAGAAGACACAGCGATTTATTCCTCTCAGTTTCTCATGATCAGTGCAGCCAATGCAAAAGGAGGTACAAGTCATGAAGACAGAATTGATACAGGTTTAAGCACTAATTAGGGATTTGGTTCAAGCTCTAAGGATAACATATAAAATGTTTCACCATTTTGGCATCTGAATGCCGCAAAACCTTCAAGAAAACTTGTTTCATTTTTTAACTTTTTAATTTTTAATTATTATTGTTATTTTTCAGTCCTCTGAGTTACTTCTAACAAATGAAATGTTGTGCTCCGTTAGTCCAGAAGATAAACTTACTGTAGGCTTTTGTCTATTGAGCTTTTAATTAAAAGAAACTGAATTAAGGATTGAAACTCATCAGCTGTGAATTTTGTTTTTAAATAGCTTTACTGCTTTCAGTACAAAAATTAGCAAACAGAACTGTATGTTATCATGATCCATGAATATTCCATAGTGGTGCAAACTATTTTGCAGATGGCTCCTTGGCTCAGGGACTGTATCTTCCTCTTATGTCAGGATAACACCTATAACAAAGAAGAATCAATTATTATTAAAGCTTTCTATTATTTGACAATTAAGTTAGAAGCCATGTATTTTATAACCTTTTTTGACAATAACTTTTCACTCATTCTTCTTCCTGCCACTTGGCGCTTTTCAGGCTTTACTGCACAAATAAACACACTGCTCATCCTGGTCCATCTGCAGCCTAAGGTTAAAACATACTCCCTCTCCCTTTTCTGTTAATATAAACTGAATGCAAGATTTACACAATATCCTTTGCTGTCTCTTCCTTGACTAATATTTTCAGATATTTCCTTCTTTTTTGATCATATTCAATACCAGGTGTATCACATCAGTTATAGGATTGCAAAATTCTTTCAGTTTGCCTTCCTGAGCCAGATTTATTCACATACTCTGAGATAGTGGCTAGCTCTTTCTTCTGCATGTGAGTTTATTCACACAGAAACCTAGACTGCAAAGAATGTTAGATGGACAAAATGATCATCTAGATAAGCCCCCTGCCTTTCAGATTCTTTCATATCATCATTCCCACATGTTTATTCAACCATTAGTCTTAAAACCCATCACTAAAGAGGGCTCCGCTGCATTCCTGGCTATCTATCTCATACTTAAATACCTACACAAATACTTTGCTGAATTGCTGGCATAGTTGCTTTTCTTAGGACTAAAAGTTTTTGCCTTTCAAATGACAGCTTCTTTAATCATTAATTATATTTGGATTATATTTTATTAAGAGATTATCTACCAGTGAAAAGCAATGGAAATAGTCTGCCAAATAAAAATGTCAGTAGATTAAATCCTTAAATACATTCTGATTTCTGTGAGATCTAAATGTGGTTAGAATCTGGCATGATCTGGCAAGGCATAATGAAATGGATAAATAAATAAATAAATACATTAGGATTTCATTCAAAGAGTTAATAGGCAAGAATAGATGTATCTAAAAGTAAAATAACGAGTGTCTTCATCTGCCACTATATATAAAACAAATGAAAGTCCCTTAGAGGGACATGGAGGTAATGGATATGAGAAGATGCTGCATTTTCTGTAAAATATGATTACATGTTAAATAATTTTTGCATAACGTAACACCTCTTGATAATTTATGTTGACAACAAATCATTAGAATGTCTGTTGCAGGCCAAAATTAAGAAAATTAATTTTCTATTGCAAATAGAATTTTCTGCTGAATTATGACAAAAGAAAAATGGCTGCAACGTAATAAGATGGCTAAATGTCTGAATGATAACTGGGCATATGCTTTAAATGGCTCAGTTTAGGCTACCGTATTTCATATTCAGGGTCAATATTATACCTCATATAACAAAGAATTACAATTTATTAAAAATATACCAGTTTATCTTTCTGGCTGGCTAAATTTCCACTTTTATGTATATACATATATATATATATTCTTTCAATCTTTCTTTAATATCTAGCTTAACCTTTAGTAGAAAGAGGAAAATAAGATGAAAAGGCTGGCTAGTCAAAGTTACTCAAGTTATATTAGCCTGAAACACCCCTTTAGCTGAATCCTTCAACAGAGACCTAATAATAGACACACAGACCTGCAATCACTTATTCATATGAATAAGCATAACTGATGAGCCTGGTCATATGAAATCTGTGAGGTCACAGAGCTGTAGGCATGTCCTCAAATGACTTCTGAATCACAGTTAAAAGGCATTGCAATGTATTGCTAAACAAAACTGTAAATCTTCAAACAAAGGTGATGCTGATTAAAGAAAAAAAAATCAGTAAAAACAAAAAAAAACCAAACAGACAAACAAAAAACACACCACTACCAATAACAACAACAATAATTTTCTTTACCAAAACAATTTCCTGAACTCAGTTAATTACAGGAGATCGTCAGAATGGAACAGTGTGTCCCACTGGCTAAAGGAGAAAAAGGTGAAAGACTTAACCAAATTTCAGGGGCCAAAGAAAGGCAGCCACTAACAGCCAAACTGTGTGATTGTTATTTGGAGAAAGACATTTGGGAGACAAGAGGAACAAAAGGGTAGGAGTTCTGGTTTCACATGGGAGGCATAACAAGGTCAAAACATGCTGTGACACTGAAAAGTCCCATTGCAAAAAGCTCAAACCAGATTGAATCCCTTAGAATCAGAAGGGAAAGTACTACGTGCAAGTTTGATATGCTCATGGTTTTTGTATCAATAGCTCTTGCTTCAACTGCAGTTTTTGTTTCCTATGTTCTTGCTCACCAAAATTCAGAAAATTTTGAGAAAGAGAAGCTGGAAGTAATTTTTCCTATGACTTATATTTTCTCCTCAGAACTCATACAGTAACTCAGAGTGTTTTCTTCCTTCATTTGAAGTCTTTCTCTCATTGATCTTATTTTTTTCCCAGGAGCTACAGGTAGGAGAAGCCACTTCATGGGTTGGAAAACACTTTTTTTCTGAGACACTGAAAGATGGTCCTGTGTGAATTGTCAGACTGATGTCAGCTGAGCTCCGTGTGAGTAATCCCTTTTTATGAGATCAAGTCCTTTCCAGGACAGGACTTTGCTCTGGATTCAGGTGCACAACACTGTCTCTCACCTGGGGGAAAGAAAGAAATTGCTGTCTGAAACTACAGGAAAGGAAGAAAAACAACTTACAGTTTCCCTTCTCAGCATACAAAGTTCATCTTTCAATACAAACAATATTTGGGTCAAAAACGATAGAATATTATTACAAAAGAGATGAAGAAAAGACCAAATCCAAACTTTAAGTCCCTCTAGCAGTTAATAATTTTTTTAGGTTCTACAGACACCGTGATCAGAACAGAGTTTATATCAAGCTTGCCTGCCACAATAAGGCTCAAATACAGTGATAATGCAAATAGGGAAATATTAACCCGATTGGGACAGACTATAATAAGAAAATAGCTGCCTATTGTCCTTGTTCTGTGATAATTTCACTCAGGAATCACATTTGTATATGTGACATTATGTACGTTTTCTTCCCATAAGGCTTCTAAGTGCCTTCTTAACAGCTGCATATGTGGGAGATAACTCACATCATTAAAGAACATTTTGACTGGAGCGTGAAAACGATGCTGTCACAACACAATAAGATTTTAGGAGAAATACAGAAAAAAAAATTAGAAGCTTTATGGACAATTTTGGGTAAAGACAATGTAACTAACCCTGATGCATCCTGCTTAGGGCATGGCAGCTGGCAATCTCGTGCTAACAAAAGGTACTATGGGTTCTTTTATGGTTATGGTTAAATAGTTGGAATGAGGAGATATCCTTCATCCTGTATGCATGGATGTAAATACATTTCAGAAAGATTTTCAGTCTAGCAGTGAAAGGGATAGAAAGAACAGTGCCTGGAAATAGAACAAAACACAAATCCATGTTGAAGTAATGCACAACATAATTTACTTTTTCATGTTGGAGTCAAATAAACACTCTAGCACTCAAACATTAAACTGGCCCAAGACTGAGCACTGGAGGACTGGTGGATGCTTTTATTTTTTTTATTATTATTTTTATTTAAAGATGAACTTGCCACTTCTAGTTCAATATATCACTTTTTAGAACAAGAAACATCTGGTAAGAACCTTATAATAAAGAGACCACTCTGGGGGACAACAGAGAAGTGGCAGAGGTCCCAACAGAGTTGTTTCAAAGTGGTTGAATTATGCTCATTTTAAAGGGAGCTGTGGTCTCAAGGAGTCCAACTGCAAATCTGTTTAATGTTGAACAGGGCCATGGTAAGCACAGCTCAACATTTTAAGGACTAAGCAGAGTTAATTTTCTGTTGAAGGACATGCCAGATGGCAGAACTGAAATGCTCTATGAAAATGCAGATGCATATATTTATGTCACAAACAAATTCTGTCATGGCATTAAAGATCATTTCAGCACAACTTAGTTGCAATAAAGAGATTTTGACCTGATTAATCATCTAGCAAAAGCTAGAAAATCCAATGCCAACATTCATAGTGTAGTTCAAATATAGTTTGAAACGTGAGTGAATGAGATTAAGGAATAATATTCCATATATGAATATCTTTTCTTTTTATAGGATAAGTTATCCAACAAATTCTGTTATAATATTTGATCAGTCTGAAGTACATACCATAAAGAAAGTATATGCAAAGAAAGAAAATGTACATGCATTTGGTCAGCATGCTCTTTCATATCTAGAATTTATTATTCATGTTGTCACATCCCTTTAACAGTGCCAGGTGATTTTCAAACACAGAGATGAAATGAGCCTGAAGAACAAAGACAACATGATATTTCAAAGAAAAAACCATGGAGGAAGGAAAAGGAATATAGCATGTAATATCAAGTAAGAATTGGAACACAGCTGGTTATTCATCCTATTAACATCTATACCACATTTAGTTATTAGAGATCCCTAACAACATTAGTATCTTCCCTTAATATATTCAGATGTAAGGGGTAGACAGACTAAGGATACCAAGGAGTTAAAAGTGCAGGGGCACAGATGTGTGAGATGTGTGGAATGTTTTCTAGATGGTCATGGATCAGCTAAGAAAAGAATTGAAAATAAAACCAGGATCTCCAAAGGACCTTTTTTTTTTTTTTTTTAAATTTGTTACTCCCTCCAACTCTTTCTCACCTGCCTTTCAAAATTTGTCTCATTTTATCATTTTAGTGAAACAAATCTGTTATACTTCATTGAAGAGGGCCACTACTCATCTTTTCCCTCCCTCTTTATTTGTTCACAATTGTAGCTCACTGCTACATTCTCAATCTTATTAAATGCTGAGAAGAAGAGAATCTCAAATCTTGTTAACTCCAAAATGCAGAGGTTTAAATCTGAAGCCTAGTTTCACCACTCAGGCTTCTATTAATTATGAAATACAGTGTATGTTGTCATATCTTTGTTATTGGATAAATTGAATGGACCTGTAAGTCAACATAACTATTCACATTACACCTAGTTAATTGAATACAGTTACGCAGAAACACACTGTGTAATGGATACGTAGCACAGAAAATAAAAAATAAAAAAAACAATCAAATAAAAAAACTAGGAAAAGCCCACGGAAATTATGTTTTAAAATCATCTTTCAAAGAATTTCTCATCTCATTTGTTTCTAAATATGTCTTTCAGCTCATCAGTAACTTCTTCATAATTCCTTATTCCAGTCTGTCCCTGGATAGGCTCATGGCCCTGCCTCTCTTCAAAGGTCCTACCCCAGCTGGAAACATTTTCTAAAACAGGAAAAAAGTTTTTGATTTTAGCTAACTAAATGCAGCTGGTTCCCCTTAAAAGGGAAAGGGATGAAGAAGAAGGAAAAAAAGAAAAAAGAAAAAAGAAAAAAAAAAGAAAAAAAAAAGAAAATTACAAATATTTAATTTTTACCAATACTGAAGTCACCTGATAATGTTAAAAAGTCAATATTTTTAACATGCTCCCTCTCCCTCAAAAGCACTGCAAGCAGTAGTTTGCCTTGGAGCATAAATGTTGGGCTAGAAGCCAATGAACCAGTTCAAAAAACAGAAGGTCTGTCAACGCTCAAAGAAAAATCCCAGCCCTTTATTGAATTGATAAAACGCCATTCCTTTTCTTTTCCACTACCTCTATGGAAACTCCTTTTCTTTTCCACCACTCTCCAATTGAGCCTGGCTATTCTTCTCAACCACTGAACTCCAATACGGTTTGTCTGTCTTTCCCTCCCTCTTCTCCTTAGCCTGTGATCTCCGCTACCTTTGTAGCTCCCATTATCAGCCCCAGCAGCATCTCCGCTGTGCTTTGACTGGCAGCACAATCAGGGTTTGTTCTCTCTGGGATGCACAATGTGCTCTGGGGTGCAGAGCCCCCATTGCACAAGGAATTAGACTTCAACAACATCAAAGAGGCATGGGAATAGCTGGCAGAACTGATGGGCCCCATGATGGGTATCTACAATAACTACATGCCACCCAGTTGCCTTTCAAGATCTGTGGAAAGCAAGGAGAGATAATGAGAGTTTGCTGAAGAGTCAGACAAAAGAAGGAAGAAAATAGCATTTGCTGTTGCTGAAAGGCAACATCAGGGCAGTGGGGGAACTGAGAATGAGAGTAGAGTTTGCAAGAGAGAAGTTTGAAAATGCTTCATATTAAAAGGGGCCTTAATAACAAATCTCAGAGCAGATGTGATCACCATGAGGTGCTTTGATTGGATCCATGTTGTATTTAGATGCATCTCACTTGAGATCAACTCGGGTACTTAGGAGTGTCTCTATCTCTAAGACATACTGTATTTTTCTGATTTGAAACAGGTCTACCTGTTTTGAAACAACTTTGAGAACTGCCCACAAAAAAAAAAAAAAAAAAAAGGTAAAAATTTTTAAGCTGCTCTTCTCTCATCTATACCATGTTATACCATACATTGCAACAGTTTCCACTGGACTGGGTCCTTCACAGCACTGATCTTGTACCTTCTGTTGAGCCTTTTTCTAAGTGTTGGCAACAGGCAGAAGTCAGGAGCAGAAGGAAAGAAAATCAGGAGTGGGATAGGCAGGGTTGGTGTTTGCTGATGGCAACTGCTCACATCCCACAGTTTTCAAGTATATTCTGAATACATCGTAGACACGGACAAGCCAGTGGGAAGACTTAAAAGCAAACCCCACAGTTCAGCAGAACTTCCCAGGGGCCAGACAGCTGCTGAGGTCAACCGAAGCTGTACAGGATTTGTAGTGCATACAGCCAGAGCAGTACATACAGTATTTACAGATAGCAGATTTACTGTCAGTGCAAACGTAAGCACTGTGTAAGCAGAGATCTGACTTAAAACTGGGGATGGCTCATTCTGGGAGATTTTAAGTTTCCCAGCCTCAGACCTTCACTTGATCTATGCCGCAGACATGACATATTTGCTTTAATAACAGCTCCTGAATCACCATAAAATTCTAACTCAGCATGTTGCAATCAGTAAAAATTGCTCTGGGGTTATTTTGACATGTAGTTGTAGGAATTTGGTCAGGACGTTACTACTGCAGGTGAGGCAGAAACCTTTCAGAATGGGTGGAGAATAGAGCCTAGCAGGGAGCACTGACTAAAAGCAGTCAAATTATTTTGTGTGAGGTTTGCTCAGGAAAGCTGTAGACAGAACAGGATTGCATATGTCCATGAACAAAATTAAGAAGTAAACAGAAAAGTTACCAGAGCCTGCAAAGAAAGAAATAATTCACCTCTAATGAAAGCAAAAATAAAAACCAAACTTGGGCACTGTGAGAGCTAGCTTAAAAAAAAAAAAAAAAAGTCATTTCATAGCTTGTGGAAAAGTGAATTTTTATGTTATTTTTATCAAGATTGAACTCATCCTACCCAAAAGCTAGGGAATGTCATAGTATGCAGTTGAAAGAGATTTGTAAAGCCACCTATTGTGAAGAAATATAGATGTTACTTTCCCTAACATGGGAAGAAGAGGACATGCTGGAAAGAAAGAAAGAAAAAATTAAAATAAGAACAACATTCTGCTTCATATGTCACCTTTCTCTTAGGAATACAGAAATTCCTAACAAATATTTATGAATATGTATTTATCATAATAATTATCTCCAAACTAGGCAACGCTTGGGAAATTTTTGCTTCAAGATGCCTCCAAAATAAGGTTGAAGGGCTGGTATGGCAAGATATTTATCACATGTGCATCTAACCATTGCACTGAAAGTATTAAGAGCTTTGTACTGAAGATATTTCAACCCAAACCAATCATCACAGACTATTTTCATAATCAGCTGACACTTCTAGAGAGAATTTCATATAGTATCTGTTTTAGCAGTAGGAGAATTTTGAGGCAGTGTGGCCTGAGATGTGTCAGCATCTCCCAAACATCTAGAAAAGGCCCTCAAATAACCAAGCTGAAGGCTGCATCTACATGACAGACATTTTGTCATAAACAGATACCATCTAAAGTCTACAGACAATGATACACTCAGAATCGACTGGTCTAGTGTCATATACAAACATTCTGAGGTGATGAATCATGGACAAATGAGTCTACTAGGAAAAAAAAAATCAAGTCAATGTAGAAATCATCTATGTCTGGAATTGATATTTCAGTATAACTACGCATCACCCTTTAGCGTATGAACAGGCCACAGCAATGCCATCTACAGGCCTTACCTAGCATCCATATCATGAATATGCCTTGCTAGATCCATGCAACTATGCAATTAGATCAAAATATATTTTTCCATAGGCTTCAGCATGACAATACTTCAATTTTGCTGCCCATGGATTTGCATTGCTCTTGTTTTCTGGGTAACACTTTCAAGAAATACTAGAGAATGGGAAAATTACAAGGGTGATTATAGCTAAAATATTTTAAAAGACAGATCATTTTATGGTCTATATCACTAGTTTTCTTAGAACACCTCATATCCTTGGCTGGTTCACCAAAGAATTCACAGTCAGGTACCACATAAGTGACCAGATTTTCAAAAGAAGTGTACATACTGCATAGCCTGCTTTTTGGAAGATATGGCCATAAAGTGCCATTATCAGAGGAGACAGAGCCACCCTTCTGAAAAACCTCAGCCACTGTTACAAATGCTCTAAGTCTTGAAACCTG